>NC_137797.1:12318155-12918155 GCF_963383645.1 Muscardinus avellanarius | reverse complement strand
GGGCTGGAGCGTGGCTTGGGTTTGGGGTTACAGGGGAGGGGGAAGGAGAGGCCTCGCTGGATTGGAGGGAACTGGGTGGGATTTGACCTGAGCTGAGTGAACCACAGTGAGCAAGGGGCTGGTGTCTCCCCAGGGTGAGACGTCCCTGGGTGTGGGAGCCAACCGGGCCCCGCCCGCGCCTCCCCTGCCACCTCTCCTGGGCAAGCGGGCACACGCACGCACACTCTACATGGCTACAGCTACTCCGGGACTCGGGCGCCCGTCCTTTCCAGGGCTCCAGGGCCCTGCGGGCGGGTGGGCGGGGGCTTAGCCCTGGAACCCCAGCTCCTTGTACTTGGCTGCAATGTCATTCCGGAACAGCTCCAGAGCCTTGGTCATGGCGCCCTGGGCGTCCGCGCCAAAGTCTCCCGCGTGCTTGCTCTTCAGGACCTGGACGATGGCTTCTGAGATGAACTACAGGGAGGGGCGAGAGGGCCCGTCATGGGTGGGAGGAGCCCTGAGCGAGGAGGGAGTCAGGGCACCCCACCTCTCTATTCCAGGGAAGGTCACTGAGCACCTACTGTGCACCAGCTGCAATTCTGTTTTTTTGCTTTGTTTTGTTTTGCGGATCTGGAGAGGAACCCAGGGGCATTCGACCTCCGAGCTACACCCCCTGCCCTATTTTTTTTTTTATTCTTTATTTTTAAACAGGGTCTCACTGAGTTGCAGAGGGCCTCATTAAGTAGCTGAGGCTGTCCGCGAACCGCAATCCTTCAGTCTCAGCCTCCCGAATACTGGGATTACAAGCGTGCGCCACCATGCCCAGCTCCACCAGCTGCGATTCTGAGTGACCTCCATCAGCCAGCTCCTTAATCCCCATGACCACCATGAGACAGGCACTGCCCTCCTCCCTGCTGTACCTTAGGGAAACTGAGGCACGGGGCGTCGAAGCCGTGTGCTGAGGTCATGTAGCCAGGAATGGGTATTTGAATCCAGGGAGCTGGCTCGAGACCCCAGTTCCTATATGCCTGGCCGGAGTGCGCCAGCTGTGGCCTGGCATCAGCCTGGAGCACCCCGATAGGGCAGCGGAGATGGGAGCTGGCTTTTGTTGCACTGCGTTACCCAGGCCCTACAGTCCTGTGTGCTTAACTTCCACTCTTGGTGACTTAGTATGCTTATTGCTTTAAAGACGCTGCTTTGTGTGTGTGTGGGGGGCAGCGGGGCACCTTCTATGCCAGGTACGATGGGGGTGGCGCTCATAGCTACCGGTGGGGGCAGGAGATGAGCGAGGGAAGCTGGGCCTTGGGGCTGCCTGGGGGATGGGAAGGCGAGTCAGCTCTGACCTCGGCCACACCCCGTTGTGTACCAGGTGGTGACATTTTACGGAGGAGTCAATGGAGCCCCCAGATGGAGGTCACAGAGGTCACGCAGCAGGTGGACGGCAGAGCTGAAACAGCCCAGGAGTGTGGACAGGACCCGGGGCGCAGGACTGGGGTGTGGGGGAACCTGCAGAGGGAACATCAGCTCCTTCCTGCCCAGAAGCAGGGTGGGCTCCACAGACACCTGCCCCCGCCCTGGGCTGCTAACCTCACCTCCAACCTCACCAATACTACAGGGCCCAGGGGACCAGCGTGGAGCTGCTCCTGTGTGGGCCCCAGCTGCAGGCTCGGGGACCCCTTGAGGCCCCGGCTTGTCCCTCCTCAGTGCGGCAGTCACGAGTCTAGACACTTATGGAACAGGCAGCTGTGCCATCACCCAGAGCATCCGCGGCCCTCTGGGCCCGCTCGGTGTCTGGAGGGACAGTCTATCTCCAGGTGACAGGGACTGACTTCCGCGGGACCGGCAGACACTAGGTCCCATCCTACCTTCTGCAGGGATTATTCGTGCAGTTGTTGGAAGCAGACTTGTTCTGGTCGCCCGTGGGCCATGGCACCGTGGCTATAGGGTCTTCTCTCTCCAGCCTCAGTCCCCTCCTGCCTGGGGACCTGGTCATCAGGCCGTGCCAAGCCCACATGTGCCGCTGGGTGCAGACATGGCAGTGAAGCCGGTTCTGCCCAGGAGCTCTGAGTCCAGCTGGGGCATGGCAGGGGCTGGACAAGGACATGGTGATGGGGTAGAGGAGGGGCCCACTGGTGCATCTAGAGCTGCCGACGCCAGAGACACCATGGCAAGGCTGTGCTGACAGAGAAACTGTGCCTCGGGGGACTAAGAGCTTGGGATGTGCCTGTACCTCTCGCCGGCTTAGCTCTGTGACCTCGGGCAGGCTGCTTGGCCTCTCTGAGCCTCCAGTTTCCTAGTCAGTGGATTGGGGATGTGAAGGGAGCCCGCCGGCAGAGGCTGCTAATTGTCTACACAAGCTCCCCTTCTTCCGTGGTAACAGAACACTAGTGAATTTGGATGGTGATAGACTACATTTCCCAGCTTCCCGTGTAGACAGGTGTGGCCTCGTCACTAAATTCTGGCCAATGAGATGTAGACAGAATTGTTAGATGAGATTTCTGGGACCTCTTAAACTCCTCAAAAGAGCATCTTCAGCTGGGCGTGGGGCCGCACGCTTGTAATCCCCGCGCTTGGGAGGCTGAGACAGGAGGATCGCACAGGTTCGAAGCCAGCCTCAGCTACTTAGTGAGGCTCTCAGCAACTTAGTGAGACCCTGTTTCCAAATAAAATATAAAAATATGTCTGGGAGTATAGCCCGGAGGTAGAAAGCCTCTGGGTTCCACCCCCAGTACCACACAAAAAAAAAAAAAAAAAAAAAAAAAAGAGCGCCTTTTCTCTTTCTCCTGTTTCCTGTCTGGAATAGGATGGACGGAGCTCTTGTGGCTATGCTGGACGCCGAGGCAACTCTGAGGACAGAGGCACCCGGTGAGGACGGGGCACAGAAAGAAAGAGCCTCCGCTCCGGCCGCCGCGGGCCCTGCGCCGGGCCTGGGCTCCCTCCTGCTGGACTTCATTCATGTAAAAGGAAAAATAGACACTGAATGTGATTCTTAAGGCCAGGGTGGCGCCTGTGGCATTTCACGGCGTGAGCCCTGCGAGTTTTACCAAGGCAGTCATCACGCTCCTCCTGACTGCCTCACCTGCCGCCAGGATGCACCTGCCGGGGCCACTTCATCCCCACACCCCTCCCCCACTGTCCCGCTGCCTGTGGAGGTGGAGCCCAGACTCAGACCCTGCCATTCACCCGGCCCACTGAGGCTTCCCCGGGGGCACCAGGGCTCTGTCTCCATCTGTGAAAACACTGGGACCCCCAGAGCCACCCACTGGCTACCCCCCCCCCGCCTGCCAGAGGAGCCCCAGACACAGGGTCCTGCGGGTTTCAAAGGATCCCCAGACACAGGGTCCTGCAGGTTCTAGACTTCAGTGGCCCAGGGTTGGGGGCTGGAGTTCCAGGCTAGCAGAGACCTGGGTTTGAATCCTGCCTCTGCCATTTGCCACCTCTGTGACCACGAACTATCCCTGTGCCCCAGTTTCCTCCTTTGTCGAGCAGGTGTGCCAAGGTACCCTCCGTGGAGAGAAGGCTGGCTCTGGGGTGAGACGCCCATCCAGCAGGTATAATTAAATGTGCCGAATGTCAGACACTGCATTTCATTTTGGGAGGAAGGCAGGTGAGTGTGAGCCTGGTGTGCAAAGGGGAATCCGAGGCACAGGGCCGAGGGTCACAGGCCGCCCCAGGGGCTAGTGGCCGAGCTGGGACCCAACCCAAACCCCCTGCCCGCGGCTCCCACCTCCAGGTACTTGACGGGGATCTTGTGCTTGGTGGCATGCGACTGCGCCAGGGGCTGGATCTCGGCCTGGTGCTGCCCCTTCTTCTTGAGGATGCCACCCAGGGCCGTGAGCACCGTGGTGCCGTGCTTCTTCAGGTCCTCAGAGCCCTTCATCTCGTCCTCCGTCTTCAGGTTCTTGAACTTGTCGAACTTCTCCAGGGTCTCGGGGTGATCCTTGAAGAGTCTGCGGGTACAGGAGGGCTGGACTCAGATACGGGAACGTGCAGGGGGCCGGGAGTGGCCAGGATTGAGCGCGAGTCCTGCTTCCCCTCCCGACTGTGTGACCGTGCAGTTGGCAGCACCTCTCTGTGCGAGGAATGGAGGTTTCTGGTCCTCACTGCAAGGACTCAGTGCGGTGGCAGGTGCCGGGTGCCTGTAGGGAGTCCTGTCTGCTGTGTCCTGCATATTGCTATTATTAATTTCTTGTCATCAGCATCATCTTCTTTACTGCCGCTCTGAGGGGCGGAAAGGTGCACCACACCCCAGCCTCACCCTGGCTGGCTTTCTCCACATTGGTTGGGAAACAGACAATGGGTAGCATCGTGCAGAGGCAGGCGCGCTAGAGCCGCGGAACCCTGGGTGGCTGACCGCCTACTATGTGCCAGGCCCTGGGCTAGCTCTGCACCAGCGTTTCCCTCCCAGTTTCCTTTGCACCTGCGAGGGGCCCTGCTGGTAGTGACCCTCCCGTCCCGCCAGACACCAGGGAGCCCCTTGGCCCCCGGCCTCCCTGCCATGAGGAGGTACCGTGGGGTGGCAGATCCCCTCTGCCTTGGGCGGGAATGAGTTCCCTACTCCCTCATGGGCAAATGGAAGACCACCTCTGAAGCCAGCCTCAGCTACTTAGTGAGACCCTGTTTCCAAATAAAGTATAAAATAGATCTGGGAGTATAGCCCAGAAGTAGGAAAGCCCCTGGATTCCACCTAGTACCACCAAAAAAATAAAAAATAAAAAAATAATTAAAAAGGACTGGAAGTTTAGTTTGGAGGTAGAATGCCCCTGGGTTCAATCCCCGGTACCAAAAGAAGAAAGAAGCCAAGAGCTGCAGGAGACAGATCCGTTTGGCTGGAGAGCGGAGGCACAGGCCTGGGTGTCTTGGTGTCTTGCTGGGTATTGATCCCGGGAGGCCTGGCTTCCCCTAGGTACTCTGGGTGACTGCTCAGGCAAAGAGACTGCCATGCAAACTTAAGTGTATAAACACCAATGCACACACGTGTGTGCTCAGATTCATGGTGCTTGCCAGATGAGGACGGGCTCAGTGCCCCCCGGGAGCATATCTTTGTGCCCCTGCAGAGCGCCAGGTCTGTCCACAGCCATGATCAAGATCACCACATCGTCTGGGCGCCTGTCCAAAGCCATGTGCGTCACTGACAGCTCGTCCCTGGCACCACTCCTCCAAGGGTCCCTGGGTTGACTATTATTATCTGGTGACAATGATCCTTGAATTGCCACTGACAGATGCAAGACCTGGCACCCACAGGCGAAGGCTCAAGGTCGAGACCCGAGAAGGAGATGGCTGGGGCAGGAGTAAGCCGGACACCAGGAACCCAAGGCAGTGGGGGCCTTGGAAATTTTGGGGTCCCCCAGGGTTCAGGGGAAATCAGTACAGAAGCCAAGGTTGGCCCTGGCCCTGTCTCCAGCGTGCTGTGCGACTCTGAAGTCACACAGGCGTCTGGGTCTCGGCTTACCATATGCAAACCACAAGGGTGGGCGTGGGTGATTTCCATTCTCCGAAAGACTTGCCCTGCCACCCTCCATCACAGCCGGAGGTTAGCCGCCACTTTACAGCACAGAACAGCCAGTCGGTCCCTGTAGATGTCTCTGGCCCTGCACAGCCCCTGCTTCCCTGGCTCCTGAGTCCAGCTGCTGGGACCCCCAGAGCAGCTACAGAGGGCCGCATCCCTGGAGTTGCCTGCCAATAGCGACCAGAAGTGAGGAGCCCTGCCCCGCAGACACAGGCCGAAGGCGTGTTCTCCCGGGCCCCAGAGCCCACAATGGCCTGTTTTCATCTGCAGTCCTATTGCTTGGCTCAGCACGGGGGTCCACAGCACCTCAGAGGGGCCGCCACCTCCCTGCTGTCCTCTGAGCAGACACCCACGCAGAAGCCTGAGGACTCTCTCCCACTCATGACCACCCTTCAGGTTTTACAGGAATGGAAGACCCCGGGGTGGTCGGGGGGCATCTCCGGAGTGGCAGAACCCTGGGGAGGCAGAGCAGAGTCAACCAGAGCTGGATTCCAGAAACCTGGATTTGAATCCCTGTCCCCTTCTACTAGCTGTGGGACCTTGGGCAAGTTACTTAACCTCTCTGTTAAATGTGGTGATAATGATAATATCTACCTGGTAAGGTCATTGTGAGGCTTAAGGGAGTTGATACTAATAAAACACCTAACAGGGCCTGGTATTCGGTAGGCACTGCATAAATGTTTGCTGTCTTCCTCCTCCTCTTCCTTGTCTACACCATCATCTTCACCAGCAATTTTAGGCTTTGCCTGTAGCTGACCTTGGCTGGTCAAGAGCCTTGGGCTGTCTCTTCCCCGCCAAACGAAAGGTCACGGCCACCAGCAACAGTTTTCAAACTTGTCCTGGTCTCAAAATAATTTTTTTTTTTTTAGCCCAACAACAACAACCAAAAAAATAAAAAATAAAAAAGGAATGCACAGCAGAAAACTTTGGGCTAGAGGAGGGGAGCCAGGGACCCAGACCCAGCTCAGCACCCTGAACCTCCTCCTGGCCTTCTGCCTCTGTGTTCCAGAACGTTCCCAACATGTCCTTGCAACCTGGGCTTCACAGAACTCCTCCTCCTTTATTGGTACCCAGAGGACTGGAGCAGTGTCCTTGTCAAGGTCACTCAGAAAGGCCCAGACTGGCATCTGAACCAGACTACAAGGCCTGCAGGTCAGCACCTTCAGCCCCAGGGGTGCCTCCCTGTACCTCAAACACGACAGGGCAGGACCAGGGCATGGGACTCCTGTCCTCAGCTAGGGACGTGATGGGGCACTGCGCCCACTGGGGCCTGCCAGGGGCCAGGGCCAGGAAGAGACCCGAAGCCAGGGCTGCTGGCCCCTGGCAGGCCTCCCCATATACTCCAACAGGGGAAATATTTCCCGATGACATAACACGAGTCTCCTTCACATCCCTGCCCGGGGGCTGGCAGCGCGAAAGCCCTGAAGAGATGCTGGCTCTGTGGTGCTCCCCTCCCTCCTCCACCCTGTCCTGCTCCTCTCCAAAGGAAGGACCATGGACTCAGAGAAGCCCAGGCCTGAGTGTGGAGCGAGGGCTGAGAGGGCAGGGCAGCCAATCCCTTCACTCCACCAGTACAGAAATAGCACCCAGAGAGGGCTAGTGACTAGTCCAAGGCTACACAGGATTTGATGTTGTCCAACCCAAAGAAGCCAGGGGAGAAGGACACAGGAAGCAGCACCCTGAGATGCCGGCACATGGACAGAAACCCTGGCCTCTGGCCCACAGGCACCTGCTCCCGGGGCGCCGGCCCCTGGCAGGTGGGAGCTGGCAAAGCCTATGGGAGGCGAAAGGTCATCTGTGGGGGAGGAAAATGCCCTGGCTCGTAAACAGGACATACTCATTTTGCAAAGTAAAAGTTCAAGGGCAACCCATGGGCTTGTGACATCCAGGGCCACCAGGGCCGCCTGCTTCTTCAGGTAAATCCTGGCACTGGGAGGCAGGATTTACCTGGGGACTATGTCATACCAATGTCTCAAACTAGGGGCATTTTCAATGTCAAAAAGTCACTAAAACAGACCTGCCTTCTCCCTAATCACAGTGTTTCCAGAGGTCCCTAGTCTGGACTCCATTGCTAATAGTTTCTAACATTTCTACAACCCCCTGGGGTGCTGGAAACCCATGCCAAGCCCTGACACACATTATCTTATTGAATTCTCACGTAGATATTCGGCTGCCTCCCCACCATACAGGAGAGGAATTTGAGGCTCAGAGAGCTTGAGAATCTTCCTGTCAGTCACACAGCTGCTCAGTGACAGAGCCACGTCTGGATCCAGATGTGTCCCACCTTAAAGGCCATGTCTCAGCCTTGGCATTTTGTGGACTTTAATGGGCTTGTGGCTCTGGGGATATCCTCTCTCTCTCTGGGTCTTTTTTAGTCCTCAACCAGTAAGCGAGGTGGCTGGACAAGCTATCTTGGGACCTTCACTAACTTGGTCAACATTTCTAAGTGTCCCCTGATGGGCTCCAGCAACCAGGGCTTGGTCCTCCAGCTGCCGATCCCAGCCCGGATAGATCCCCTTCCTTCCTCAGGTTCCATCCCTGACACTTAAAAGCCAAAGGACACCAAGTAGAAGTTTTATCAACCTGCCCTGCTAGTCTAAAGCCCACAGCCAACTGGTCTACCCCAGGCTGTCTCCCTCTGCCTGTGGCCCCTGGGGCATGGGTGCTGGGGAAGGGTCTCTTCCTTTTACCTGATGAGGACTTCCTGCCCATGGCCAGGAAGGTCAGCCTCCACCTTTCCCCAGACGTTCAGCACCAGCTGCCACTCGCCGTCGCTGAGTCCCATGGCGTTCTGAGGACAGAGAGAGCAAAAGCAGGCTGGGGTTTGGGGTTTAAGGCCACCTGGCCCCAGAGAGGTTTTTATACCTTCCGGGATGCGTGACCCGGGTCACTCGATGCTGCCCACGCCTCGCCCCCGCCCTCCTGTCCTTCTCTCTGTCTCCGGGGGTCTAATCTTTGCTTTTCTCTGGCCCTCACGTGGGATGCTATTTTGGGGCAGGTGCTATTGTGGAGACTGGGACAACTCAGGCCACAGCGGGGTGGGGGCCGTGCGTGTGGAGAGAGGAGGCTGGGCCACTGTCTGGACTGTCCGAAGCCAACGGAAAGGGCAGCACAGGCCACTGCCAGCAGCCTGAAACCCAACTCGCCTGGCCGCCAGGTCCTGGGAAGAGCCGTCCTGTTCCTGAGCCGACACCAGGTGCCTTGTTGGCCGGGATTATCCTGGCCCCCGGTGGCCTCCTTGTTCTCTTTCTGCCCGTCTTCTAAAATGCCCCCCAGAACCTAGGCGTGGGAGATCCCTGGCCAGAACTCTTGGCTCTGTGGCCCTGTTCCCCATTTCCCTCTGAAAGACGGGCGTGTTGGGAGGGTGCACCCACGGGCAGGAGTCCAGCCTCCACTCACTGGTACCGGTCACCGCTGGACCGCAGCCCCCTTCTGCCCCGTGTCTTTGTTTCTGGGCCTGCTCCTCCACTGACGTGAGGGCAGTAGTACTCGCAGGTCTGGCTGAGTGCCGGGCCCTGCTCTTATGTTGGGAAACTCACTTACTCCCCCAGGAACTCTGTGTGGTAGACACATTATCCCCCATCAGGGGCACTTGCCACCGCCACATGGATGGCAGAGCTGGCATTTGGATCTAAGGAGCTGGCCCAAGCCCACACTCTTGAAAGAATGATTTTGGTTTTCAGGGGGCGGGGCTCTGTTTTATCCATGTATCTCTCTGGCCCCTCATATACTGAATTTGGACTGAATAAATGTTTGTTGAGTAAAAAGATGGATGGCCCTGGAAGGAAGGCAACAAGAGCAACTGGACTTGTGTGTCCAGGCATCCCTCGTCTGTCCCCCACATACCTCATCTATCACCTGTCCTTTTGCCCGCCCATCCATCCATCCATCCATCCATCCATCCAGTATTCACTCATTTACCTGTCCATCCACCAATACATACATACATACATACATATATACATACATACATACATTCATGCATTCATCCATCCACCCACCCATCCATCCACCCACCCATCCATCCATCCACCCTTCCATCTATCCATCCATCCATCCATCCACCCATCCATCCATCCACCCACCCATCCATCCACCCTTCCATCTATCCATCCATCCATCCATCCACCCATCCATTCATCCACCCATCACCTGTCCATCCGTTTCAAGGTCATAGTATGTCAGACACTGAGCTACATGCCGAGGATGACAAAATAAAGCACATCCTTGTGTCTGCAGCTAACAGCATCCAAGGGTGATAAGCAAGAGAAGTAAAAAGAGCACAGTCCAGGCATGGTGGCGCATGCCTGTAATCCCAGTACGTGGGAGACAGAAAGAGGAGAAATGCAGGTTTGTGGCCAGCCTCAGCAACTTAGCGAGATCTTGTTTCAAAATAAAAAATAAAATAAGGCTGATGTGTAGCTCAGAGGCGGAAGGCCCCTTGCTTTGATCTCCAGTACAAAAAAAAGTTACATCCAGAGAGGACAGTTTATTTAGTGCTGTGACCCAGGTATGCACAGCCCCTTCCTTCTGTCTGCACAGGGCTTGATAGTTTACAAGGTAGCTCCATGGCAAGGTGGTATCTAATCTTCACAGTGCCCCTGTGAGGTAGTGAGAATCATCCCCTTGGATCCTGTGGTTCAGAAGGCATGAGCACCTGTCTGGCTGTCCTGGGTGTGCACTGGACACGTCAGTAACAACAGCATGCCTACATCACTCTTAAACACGACGCCCAGCACTGCCCCACTGAGGTGGAGCTGCACAGTCACATTCTGAAACCACGGGATTCTCCCCGCACCTGCTGCCAGCTGCAGCTGATTGGCTGGGGCTGGCCTAAGACGGCCAATGGCAGGGGTCAGTCTGAACAGCCAACCTATCGGCTCTGCCTGTCACACACGAGCAGGAATGCTTGGTGAGAATTGGATAGGTAGCATGTAAGACATGTAGCATGAAAAATAGTCCAATTCAAGCCAGTGGTGGAGGCTCACACCTATAATCCCACTCCTTGGGAGGCTGAGACAGGAGAATTGCAGGTTCAAGGCCAGCTTCAGCAATTTAGTGAGCCTGTTTCGATGTAAAATGTAAAATGAGACTTGGAGTGTAGCTCGGAGATAGAACATCCCTGAGTTAATTCCCAGTACCCAAAATAAAATAAACTAGAAGAAAAAGAGCCAAACTAATGGCCAGCTCTGGGGAAGAATCCCCAAGCTTAGAGCTTCCCACACAAACAGTGTGGAACACCCTCCCTCTGGCCTGTGAAGTTGGACAGTTAGGGCTCCTGGACGTCCGTGAGCTGCCACCTCCTGTCTAACCCTCGTGCGTCCCTTCATTCTTATTCATCACATCTGCTGATGCCCAGTGATCAAAAGGGCCGGAGCAGACAGGCCACACGCAGGCACACCTTCCCATCAACCACACCAGAAGTAGCCCAGGACACCAAACCAACAGACCAGCCAGACCACACCCAGTGTGTCAGCAGTGGGAGACGCGATAGCAGTATGACAGGTGAACGCACCTCATCCATCCACCCGTTCACGTGTTCCTTGTTGAGTCATTCTTCTGCAGCCTGGTGTTTGGCTGGTCTACCCAGCATAGGTGGGGAGGCAAATTTGACAGTGTCTGCACAGACGGCTTTGGCCCCTCTTCTGGCTTTGGGGGCCACCTGCCCTGCCCTCTGGGGAGGGCGGCTGGATCATGTCCCTGACATCACCGTCAGAATGGCAGCCCCAGGTTCTGATTTATGGCCTCAGAGCCAGAGCTGGAGTCGCCCTCCTGAGATAGCGGAACAACTGAGGGGTGGGCCGCGTACGGCTGATCATGTTCCGAATCCCCAGCTCTACTCCCACCTTCAGCTTCCACAGTTGTCTGGGAGCAGCCTGAGTATTTAAAATCTCATCAATCCGTTAGCAGCACTCAAGTGTTTAATGTGAAGCTGTCACCAGCTTGGCAGGCGCTCCATTAACTGGCTGCATGTGGAAACCTGTAGCTTTGAAGCTGATGATCCTTGTAAGTTTTACCATTTAAGCTAATGGGAGCACTGACGTTGGATGCGGTGTGTGCTACAACAGAGCGGTTGCCTCGTGGTTACTATGGCTACCTGGAGTCACCAGCTCTGTTTGGGGGCCGTTATCCCTGGGCCGGGAAGCCACAGGAGCACGAGAGGAAAGAGACTGTCTTCGCACACAAAACTCTGTGCAGTCTCCCGGGCCCGTGGGTCATCCTGACACCCGGTGGAGCTGCAGGGACCCCCTCCAGTCAGACTGTTCCTCTCGTCACTTAAGACTTCCAGACTCCGCCTCAAGCCTTCAACTTCTGGAGATGTGAGGTCCCAGAATGAAAATCCTATCATGCCAAAGTCTTCAAATCCCACCTCTCTGGAAACTTGGGTTCTAGATTCCAGAGTCACAGGAAGCCTAGAGATACAGAAGTCTGGAATTGGAGGGCCACAGTGCCTTGAGGCTAAAGAGGCCTCCTGTGGCATCTCCTCCAGCAGATGTCATTCGCCCTCCAGATCATCATCTGGAATCCACTCGAATAGTCCTAGAAGTAGTAAGCTCACCACCTAAAGCTCTAAAAATTCTGTTTTTATATCGAGCCAAAATATACCTTTTTACCATACTTACTCTTCGTCTGGGCTCTGCTGGCTGTTTGGGGTACGGAGGACCGGCCAAGCCCACAAAGGAAGCTGGGGCTCACCTACGACTCTTCTATTCAGACTCAACCGTCCTGGGACTCAGCAGCAACCCAGCAAGGCAAGTGGCCAGCTGTCGCCAGCCGGCCAGGCCTTTTAGCCGGCTGCTCAGGGAAACCTGCTGCGAACAGAAGCACTGACATTCTGGTGCTGAGAAGTGGTTCTCCCACCTGCAGACTCTGTCCCCTCTCACCCAGAGACTCTCTAGCAAGGACCTCCCAGCATCAGCATATAGGGTGAGCCCTGGGCAGCTGCGGCCCCAGCCCCTCTCTTTTCAAGGAGACCTATAAATTTGCTAGAATGTGGCTCACATCAGCTCCTGCTGCTAAGTCTCTACCAATAGAGACCAGAGATATGGGAAGAAAAAGAGCGCTCTGGCTCCCCCCAGCCAGGGTTTCCTGGGCCTGGACCACTCCTTGCCCTCCTCTTGGGAGCCAGCCCGCCCAGGCTGGTCTGCATGGGGCTTCTGCCCCCGACACACACACACACACACACACACACACACACACACACACACACACAGCTCTCCTGGCAGAGTCCACCCCCTGGGCAGGTGCCAGGCCAGAGCTCAGCACACTGCTGGGGCCTGCAGTTGGCAGGAGCTGCCCAGAACCCTCGGCAGAGCGGCAGGACCCCCAGGCTCGCTCCACGAGAGCCCGCCCCCCTCGGCTCTCTCCAGGCCCTCGAAGCCGTCATACTGACCGGGCTCCCCTTCCACACAGCTGTCCTTGGAGCCTCCAGCCGGGCGCCCAGGGCTGGGGGTGGGGAGAGGTGTCTATGGCAGCAAGAAAGGCAGAGAACTAAAAATACAGTCTGTGTGGCAGGGCTCCTCCTCTCCCTCCAGGCCCCAGGGGGCTTCCTGGAGGAGGGCTGGCGGGACAGGGAGCCAGGCCCAGTCAACAGGTGCACCAGAGACACCGGCCTCCTCCCCACAGCCCTGGGGGCTTAGCGTGGCTCCTCCAGCCCCACCCGCAGCCATGCACCTGTCCCCCTTCCCCAAGGTCCATCCCACAGAACAGCTGCCCTGGCGTCCTCTGGCCCCCAACACCGGGCGGCTTTCTCCTCGTCTACATAGGACCCCCCACACCCATCCTGTGATTCCTCAGAAGCAGGAGTGTAACAGCCTCAAACACCGCTGCCCCCCTCCCTTGCAGCCCTGTCTTTGCAGCGGCCACTTCGACAAGCCCTGCTGGAGGAAGCGGAGGCACAGAGAGGTTAGACAGCTTGCCTCAGAGCACACAGCTAGGAAAGGCCATGATGGGGATGGGAACCGCCGCAACCTGGTTCCAGAGTTCACTTTTGAATCTTGCCGTTGTTAGGACAAGATAATCTGGTTACAGTCTAGTCCTGGCACCGTAGCTGGTTGTAGCAACTCTCTTCCCCAGGGGCTGCTGCTGTTTGTCGCTTTCTTTTCAGAGGCCAAGCGACGCTAAAGATAACCTGATGGCCGGGACCAGCTGACCTCTCCAGTCTCAAAAGCTGACCTCACCTGGTTCCACTGACTTGGACCCTCTGGTTTCAGCTTCGTGGGCTTTGCAGATCTTCCAGGGCTGTGCAGACCCCTCGCCTATAAACAGTGCTCCTACCTTGTCCTGTGGGGCCTCCGCCCATCTGTTGGCAGATAACGAAATAGAATTTTGCTCCCAAGCTGGGGGCGATGGTGCGTGCTTGTAATCCTGGTAGATGAGAGGCTGAGACAGGAGGATCGCAGGTGTGAGGACAGCCTCATTGATATGGCGAGGAATAGCACTATAGCCCTCAGCAACTTAGTGAGATCCTGTTTCAAATAAAATAGGGCTAGGGCTATAGCTACCACCACCCCCCCACCCCCCCACGCACACCAAGCACACACAAAAGCTTTTTCTCCCCAATTCTCATCCGGCCTGATTCCTCTTGGCATTTGATCTAATATTTGCTGCCAAACCCAAGACCCCCAAGGGGAACTGGAAGGGAACCTCTCCTTCCCATTGCCAGAGTCCCTCTCATCCCCGGGAGCGCTCCTGTCACGGGAACCCCACGCAGAGGCTGCGCCCTTCCTCTCCTTACTTCCTGGTCAAACCTTTGGCCTCGGACCCTGACACTCAAGTTGTCACTTTTCGCCGGGCGTGGTGGCACACGCTTGTATTCCCCGCACTTGGGAGGAGACAGGAGGATCGCACAGGTTCGAAGCCAACTGCGCTGGCTTAAGAGACCCTGTTTCCAAATAAAAAAGTATAAAAATAGGTCTGCAAGTGTAGCCCGAAGGTAGAAGGGTTTCCAGGAACCCCAGTACCACCAAAAAAAAAAACCCCAAAATTGTCACTTTTCCTCCTTTACATAATAGGAAACTCTCCATCGGTTCCCTCAAAGTCTGTCCCTCTGGGGTGTCTTTTGAGGAACCTCAGCTTAACCTCTGAGGTCCAGCCCAAGCATCTCAGTTTTCTTTGCATCTCTGCTTCCCCCCCCAAAAAAATGGGACAGTGCCACAATTTGGACCTTGTCATCGCCATAGAGATGTCACAAGTCCCCACATTCAGGCCCAATCTTGTTCCCCACCAGGCCCCTGAGACCCTGCTGATCACGCTGCCCTTCCCCCGGGTCAGCCCCATCCTGCAGCTCCTGCCCCCCACAGCCACCCTCCCCCATCTACGGGTCCTCCCCCACGCAGCCCCCCGCCCGCTCTCTCTCCCCCTCAGACCCGGTCTTGGTCAGCCCCACCCTCAGCCCCGGTGCTGGGCTGAAGGAACCTACTGTCCATGCTATTCCTTCCCGCAGCACCAGCCTCGCTCACGTAGGAAGGCGCCTGGGCTCCGTTTTCACTCACCCGACCACCTTCATCAAAGAGTTTATGTTCCCGTCCTCCGACCTCACCAGGCATGACATCTACAGCATCCTGACCTCCTCCCTTACATCAACGGGATGCAGCTCTTCCCCCAGAAGGGACTGCAGCAGTCCCTCGGGCCAATCCAGACTGGGACCCCCAGAGGGACTCCCCAGGGCAGTAGTGTCATGGCCACAAGATCACCGGTCATTGCTGGTCAACGTGACCACTCACAAGGTGGTCAACTACGAAAAACCAGACGAATCTGTCTAAGATCCAGATGAAAACTTTCCTATTTCCTGTCCCATCTGACAGAGGCTTTACAAATATATACCATCATAGCCAGGCATGGTGGCATATGCCTGTAATCCCAGTACTTGGGAGACTGAGACAGAAGGATTATAGGTTCAAGGACAGCGTTAGCAAGTAATGAGGCTCTCAGCAACCTGCTTTAAAATAAAAATTAAGAGCCAGGCGTGGTGGCACACGCTTGTAATCCCGGTGCTTGAGAGGCAGAGATAGGAGGATTGTGCAGGTTCAAAGACAGCCTCAGCTACTTAGACCCTGTTTCAAAATAAAATATAAAATAGGTCGGGGGCATAGCCCGGAGGTAGAGGCCCCTGGGTTCTATCCTCAGGATCACAAGATATAAAATTAAATTAAATAAGAATTAAAGGCTGGGTGTGGTAGCGCATGCTTGAATCCTAGCATTGGGGAGGCTGAGACAGGAGGATCGCGCAGGTTCGAAGCCAGCCTCAGCTACTTAGTGAAACCCTTTACAACTCAGTGAGACTCTGTTTCAAAAAAACAAAGAATAAAAAATAGGGCTAGGGGTGTCGCTCAGAGGTAGAATGCACCTGGGTTCCATCCCCAGTACCAAAAAAAAAAAAAAATAAAAAAATAGGGCTAGGGTCTAACTCAGAGGTAGAATGGCCCTGGGTTCAATTCCCAGTATCACAAAAACAAACAACACCACCACTGATCCCTCCTCCCCAGAAGGGAATTAGTCCTTAATTTACACTTTAGATCTCAATTGGCCTCCCATATATGACAAAGGGGCCTTGTTAATTGGCCTGCAAGGCCAGATTAATAATAGAGACGAGGAACAGAAACGGCAGACACAAGACCAGGCCAAAGCCGATGCCCAAGAAGAGGATTTTCACTCCAAGCCATGTCTGTCCACGTAGGAACCCCAACATTTACCCTTAAACCTCAACATCCCATTCCCTTAGAGGGACAGAGGGCTCTAACCCACCATGAACACACCCCGACGAGCCAGCCTCCCCAGGCTCCTGACCCCCCTTAAATACCCATCCTTCCCATCGAAGCCGCACGGGTCTTACCAGTCAGCCCATCATGGGCCTCAATCATGCAGCTGTCTCCTCGTACACTCAGCTGTTCCTAACCCTCCTCCTCTCTCCCTTATCCCCGCTCCGCTACCCTCTACACTGTGCTCCACCTTGAAGGTGCCCTTTCTCCACCCCCTTAGCAGAAGAGTCCAGACCTCTCTCTCCTCACGTGGACAGACCCTCTACTAAGACCCCCAACAGCCACGCAGCAGCTCACCCCATCTACTTAGTGAGGCCCTTTGCAACTCCGTGAGACCCTGTTTCAAAGTAAAGAATAAAAAATAGGGCTAGGGGTGTAGCTCAGAGGTAGAATGCCCCTGGGTCCCATCCCCAATACTGAAAAAAAAAATAATAATAATATAAAGATAATAAAAGGCTGGGATGTGAGGACAGTGTAATCGGAGTGCAGTGCACCTGAGTGCAGAGACTGGCTACAGCTGTTGTCAGTTTCTTTGCAATAAAGATCACTTCCCGGGGATCTCGCTAGCTGACCTCATCTTGCCTGCTGACACTAAACCTTCTGTTTCTGTTTCACCACTTTGCAGGTTTCTGTGGGCTTTGCAGCCCCCTCCCCCACAAACAGTACTCCCCGGGCCCCTGTCCTCCAGGGCCTCAGCCCATCTGGCAGATGTCAGAATTGACTTTTGCTCCCTGTTCCTGGTCCAGCCTCGTTCCTGGGCATTCGACCTCATACTTTCACTCTCTCGTCTACCTGACAGCACATGACAATGAAGCAGGCCAGTAAGTTCTTTGGATATTTATTTTATTGTGTTGAGTCCATCCAGGGTCTTGCCTTCCTGGCAGCAAAGACAAGACAAAAACCAGGTCCCCACTGGCCGGCAATCCGGGGCTACTGCTGCCATCTGGTGGTAACAAGGGGAAATGCCTCCACCTTCGCCTGGACCCTTCCACCAACCTTTTTTGTTCTTTGGTCCCTCTATTCCACTGCTGGTTGGGGGGGGGGCGTCTTTCCTGTTTCTTTAATTTTTTTCCTTTTCTTCTTTTTTTTTCCTTTCTTTTTCTTTTTTCTTTTCTTTTTTTTCTTATTTCCATCCCTTTCCTTTTCTCTTCTTTTGTGATACTGGGTCATTCTACCTCTAAGCTACACCCCCTAGCCCTATTTTATTTATTTATTTATTTATTTTTTTGGTGGTACTGGGGTTCCTGGAAGCCCTTATACCTCCGGTATACACTCCCAGACCTATTTTTTAACATTTTTATGTGGAAACAGAGTCTCTTAAGCCAGCGAGGCTGCCTCCGAACCAGCGCGATCCTCCTGTCTCCGCTTCCCAAGCGCGGGGATTACAAGCGTGCGCCACCACGCCCGGCCTATTTTATTTTTTATTTTAAAACACAGTCTAAGCCGGGCGTGGTGGCGCACGCTTGTAATCCCCGCGCTTGGGAGGCAGAGACAGGAGGATCACGCAGGTTCGAAGCCAGCCGCACGCGCTGGCTTAGGAGACCCTGTTTCCAAATAAAAATGTAAAAATAGGTCTGGGAGTGTAGTCCGGAGATAGAAGGGCTTCCAGGAACCCCAGTACCACCAAAAAAAAAAAAAAAAAAAAAAAAAAACAAACCACAGTCTAAATTGCTGAGGCTAACCTTGAACTCGTGATCCTCCCATTGCAGTTTTCCAAGTCCTGGGGTTGTGGGTTGCACCACCCTCCAATTCAGAGGACAGTCCTTCATTTTACATTATCCTACCGGTGGCCAGCGTAGGTCCAATGGACACTGTCTTGGTCAACAGTATCACTGTTGTGACCCAGTGAGCCTGACCACACACAGCTTAGAGGAAGGAAGGTTGTTTTGCTCAAGGTTTTGGCGATTTAAAAGTCCGGTCCGTGCCAGGCCGCGTCTGCAGAGTTCAGGGCGAGGCGTCAGGAAGCAGAGCGGGAGGGAGAGCGCAAGGGCGCTGCTCACGTCACAGAGGCCAGAAGCACTAGAGCGGGGGTCATATATAATCCCAGGGCCGCACCCCCAAGGACCCCCTCAGCAACCAAGAACCTTCAACACTGCTACCTCGTTTCTGTGAGGGGTGGGGGACATCCTAAGTCTAAACCATTACATAGAAAATGTATGCGTTTACTCCAAGTTTCCTTATAAAAATAATCTTAGCTCTAGATCTATCACACATATTTCCCACGACCCTTTAGCTCTGCTGCGAGTAGTTGTGGAAAATTGTCCCAGCACCTGTTTGCTATTTATGTGTCATCTGAAATGCTCAATAAACCTTTTTTTTTTTTTTTTGAGGGTCTGGGGATGGAACCCAGAGGCATTTGACCTCCGAGCTACAACCCCTGCCCAATTTTTTATTCTTCAGTTTGAAACAGGGTCTCACTGAGTTGCGAAGGGCCTCACTAAGTATCTGAGGCTGTCCACGAACCGCGATCCTCTGGTCTCAGCCTCCCAATGTTGGGATTACAAGTGTGCGCCACTACGCCCGGCCTCAATAAACTTTTTAAAGATCCCTTAGTCTCAAGAGTTTGGTCTTAACAAATATTTCAAGCATAAGGACTGAAACCTTCGAGGATATAGAAGTTGGTATGTTAGGCACAATGGAGTTTTACTTGGCGATAAAAAAGAACAAAATTCCTGGGTGCAGTAGCGCACACCTACAATCATAGTGACTCAGGGGGCTGAGGCAGGAGGATTTTGAGTTCTAATGAGATCCTGTCAAAATAAAGAATAAGCTGCCTGTAATTCTGGTACTTGAGGGCTGAGACAGGGGGGTTGCAGGTCTGAGGCCAACCATTGCAACTTGTCAGGACTCAGCAATCTAGGAAGACTGTATTTCAAAACAAAGTTAATAGATAAATGGACTGGAGGTGCAGCTGGAGGTAGAATGCCCTGGGTTGATCCCCAGTACCATAGAAGGAAGAGGAGGAGGAGGACCGCCAATATTTTGGTGGTGTTCCTATGGTGGGAAGATGGGAGAGATGAGGCCATAAAATTAAACAGAGACCAGCATAGGTCCTTGGAGCAGTGCAGTCTTGGGATTCCCGTGAGGGGCGGAGCGTGGATGGGTCAGAGCTAGGGAGGGCTGTGGCTAGAAGCACAGCACTAGTTGGGAACGAGGCTCGAGGGCTGGAGCAGTCAGCCAGAGGCGGGGACACTCCCCCCAGCATTCCATGATGAAAACTTTCAAATGAGACTCTCCCAGAAAGCACTGTAGACGCCACCTAAATTCTACCACTGGGCTCACTAAACCAGCTCTATCCTGTCTCCGCCCCTCTACGCACCCATCTGCCTTCCTTATTTTTGTGGACTTCAAAGCACAGTCACGCAGTACATGACATTTTGGACAGCAAGGGGCTGCCTCTACGAGGGGGGCCTGTGAGATTCTAAAGGGGATGAAAAGTTTCTGTTACATATTTTTGCTGCACCTTTTCTATGTTGAGACAGACACTGGCCATTGTGTGACTGTCCCTTCAGCATCCAATACACCCAGGCGTGTGTACTTATGCACACATGAGGTTCTCACAAGTTCAAATCGCTGAAGGGCACAGCCCCCAGAAGGTGCCTGTGCTTAAGAGACACGGGCCTGCAGGGTGCTGCCGCTGGCCAGCCGCTACCCCTGAGCACTCACCGAGTGCACCAGGAATGAGAGTTGCTGAGGGGCTCACTAAACTGCTGAGGCTGTCCTCGAACCTGTGGTCCTCCAGGCATTTGTTTGTGGTTTTTCTTTAGAAGTAAAATTTATATCCAATGACATGTACACACCTGATGTGTATGTTTGCAGGATGTTGGTAAATGCACACCTGGGTAACACAAAGTGTATCAAGATGTGGACCATTATCCCCATCCCCAGGAGTCCCCTGCGCCTCTCCCCAGGCAGTCCCAACTGTCCACCTCCTGGACACAGTCACTGTCCTGTTACCAGGCACAAGGATCCTACCTCTGAGCTATACCCCAGCCCATTTATTTTTTATTTTGAAACAGGACCTCCTGGTTAATGAAAGTCTCACTAAGTTACTGAGGCTGGCCTCGAACCTGCAGTCCTGTAGCAGTCTCCCAAGTACTGGGATTATAAGCCTGTATCACCAAGCCCAGCTATCTGGAATCCTTCCTGCCTGCCTTCTCTCCTTCCTTCCTTCCTTCCTTCCTTCCTTCCTTCCTTCCTTCCTCCTTCCTTCCTTCTTTCTTTCCCTTCTTCCTTTCCTTCTTATGGTAGTAGAAATTGAACTCAGAGACATTCTACATCAGAATTGATAGGTCACTAAGGCTGTCCATCCTGCAATTCTCCCGTCTCGGCTTCCCAAGTACTGGGATTACAAACACCAAGAGCTGCTGTGGGGACCATGGCCAGGATAAGGTGGGGCTTAGTGCCCAGACTGGACACTGGGCCACTCCTGGTCACACCCTGTGAACTCGTGCCCCTTCCAGCTATGCAAAGCCCACCCTGCAGGGTCTTCCTTGTGGGCCCTCCTCCAGGGGCCTCCTGAGCCCCAGCACCGCCACCACCTCCCCAGCTCCTCCCTCTCTTCCTTGCCAAATACTAAAGATGGCTTGTGAGAGCCGGCGGGAGCAAACCCTGTCTTTACTCCTTGACTCCTGGATTCATTGATTTGTTCACTAATATCTTCCCGGGTTCCCTTCCGTGCCCGTCACTATAGCAGTTGCTTTTTAAAAAAATTCTCCCCAGAGTCAGGCATGGTGACACACACCTGTAATCCTAGTACTTAGGAGGCTGAGACAGGAAGATCACAGGTTCAAGACCCACCTCAGCAACTTAGGAGGCTCTCAGCAACTTAGTGAGATCCTGTTTCAAAACAAAATAAAAAAATATAAAAAGGAGTGGGGGTATGGTTGGAGTTAGAATATTCCTGAACTCAATCCCCAATACCACAAGCAAAATAAAATCTCCCCCAAAAGCCTACCCCATGGCTGGCACAGAGGATGGGAATGGGAAGCGGTCACAGTCCAGGCATGGTGGCCAGACACTGAGGAGAAATTCCAGGGCAGCGCTTCCTCTGACTCTGCCCCGGTGCCCGCCTGTGGCCCAGGCTGGAGGTAGGATCCCCAAGTATAAGGTCAGAGGGAGAGAGGGACGGGAGGAGAGTGCTTGTTTGGGGTGATGTGTGTCTGTCTAGGGTGTGATGGCCAGGGCATCGGGGCTGTGGGGCAGGAGCCCAGCTGCTGAGGAACAGAGTGCTCCCTACAGGAGGAGGAGGAGCGAGGCTCGCAGTGTGGGCGCTGGAACTGGGCTTATGGAGCAGGACTTGGCTGCAGGGGGCCAAAGCCAGAGAGAAGAAGAGCCAGAACGTATGGTAGGCAGAGTCCTGGTGACTGTTTCTGAGCCACTGGATACAGCTGTGCCCGAAGCATCTAGCCAACAGGCCTCCCGGTTACATGGATTCAATCTCATGTTCATGCAACAAAGAGTTATTGAATATTGACTATACAGTCAGGATCCTCCAGAGAAACAGGACTAATGCCAGGGGAAGAGAGAGACTGATTGATTGACTGACTGATCTCAAGGAATGGCTGGTGCATTTTGGCACACTCTGTTGTCTGTCTTCTAGAGGCCCAGGGAAGCCTATGGGGTGCTGAGTCCAGGGTGAAGAACACCCACCCAGCAATGCGGAGCCAGGTGTGGGGCACCCGTGCTCTGCCATGTGCACACGGGGAATTGCTGCCCACACAACCACACCTGCCATGGGGCACAGCTCCAGGCCCTGGACATAGAGCAGTTGAAAGAAAAATAAAAATCCCACCTAGTAGCCGGGCATGGTAGCACACGCTTGTAATCCCTGCACTTGGGAGGCTGAGACAGGAGGATCACACAGGTTTGAAGCCAGCCTCAGCTACTTAGTGAGGCTCTCAGCAACTTAGTGAGACCCTGTTTCCAAATAAAATATAAAATAGGTCTGAGAGTGTAGCCCAGAGGTAGAAAAGCCCCTGGGTTCCATCCCCAGTACCACCAAAAAAAAAAAAAAGAATTAGAAGTAGGAGTGTGTCAGACTCAGTCAAGGTACCTCAACAGCAGGCGCTATGGGACACACTCTTTGGATTATTTGGGAGGCTGAGACAGGAGGATCACAAGTTGGAGATGAGTCTTGGCAATTTAGAAAGACCCTGTTTAAAATTAATAATAATAATAATGAGGAGGAGGACGAGGAGGAGGAGGATGGGCTGTAGCTCTGAGGTGGCGTGCCCCTGGGGGAGGGGAGATGCTCTGTGGTAGGAGGCAGGACTTCGGCCCTGGCCCCAGAGGGGATCTGAGCTCCTGGAGTGGCCCCTCCAGGGCTCTGCAGCCTGTTCCTGGGGCCAGCCCTTCTCAGCAGCCTGGGCACCAGGCTCCAGGGGCAGAAAGCGTGCGGAGAGGGACCTGGGAACATGGTGATGTGGCACCACTGGCTTCTCAGCTGGAAGCCCCTTCCTCCCGGAGGCCCTCCAAGACTCTCAGATGCAGCAAGCTTGCTTCCAGGGCTCCGGTGACCAGACACTACAAGCTGATGGCTGAGGACAGCAGAAATGTATTCCCTCCCAGCTCCGGAGGCCAGAAATCCAGGAGAGAGGTGTTAGCAGGCTGGCCGGGACAGAGAGCCTCCAGTGGCCGCCTCCTGGCCTCCAGGGGCTGCCTCGGCCCAGGAGTGGTTCTGTGTTTTGCTTTCCTGTGTCTTTTAAGGACGCTGCTGCTGTATTTATGGATCATGCTAAATGCAGGATGACCTCATCTGCACATTTTTGATTAATCACACCAGCGCCAGCCCGTCTCCAAATAAGGTCCCACTCACATCTCAGGGGTATAGGACTTACGCATGACTTTGGGGGTCACTGTTCAACTGCTACAGGTGGGAGAAGGCAGGATGGGGGGTTCGCTGGAGATTCCCTTTCCCCAGGAGGCCAGGCCAGACCTCTGACTCTGGATCAGCACTGCTCTCTGGGAAAGTGCTCCGTGAAAAACCATCTGAAATGCCAGGTGTGGGGGCACACACTTGCGATCCCAGTACTCAGGAGGCTGAGACAGGAGGATCAAAGGTTCATGGCCAGCCTCAGCTACTTAGTGAGACCTGTTTCAAAGTAAAGAATTAAAAAATAGGGCTGGGGGTGTCTCTCATAGGTAGATTGCCCCTGGGTTCAATCCCCAGTACCACAAAAAGGAAGGAAGAAAGAAAAGAAAGAAAAGAAAAGAAAAGAAAGAAAGAAAGAAAGAAAAGAAAGAAAGAAGAAAAGGAACAGAAACCCATCTGAGATGGTCCGGGAGGGGGCGGTGGCTTCCTGTTCAGGCAGGGAACACAGCCCTGGCCTGGCTCCACTGGGTGAATGGGCCACACCCAGCCTGGCCCCAGTCCTGGAGGGCAGAGGCAGCCCTGGGCAGCCGGGGGCTGGGGAGGGGCCAAGTGCCCTGCCCTCTGCGCCTGGTTCTTCCTGGAGGTGGGTCCTATTCTCTGGAGAGAAGCAGAATTTAAACTGATAGGTCCAACTCTAAACATGCCTGCCTCGAGGGGCAGGACTTGCCTGGTGTCCAACGCTCAGCCTGGGTTCTGTTTCTTCCTCCTTCCCTCCCTCCCTCCCTTCCTTCTTCTTTGTCTCCTCCTCCCCTTTCTCCCCTTCCCCTCCCCCATACCAGTATTGGGAAGAGGCTTCAAAATGTATTAATGTACCAGTGTTGGGAAAGATTTTCAATTTTCAAGTATATCTTTGGTAGTAAAAGAAGCCAGAAGCTTCAAGGAAAGGGCTGCAGATCTCCAGGTGCCAAGGGTAATTACCAAGGGAATAGAAGAAGCCCAAGAGCCTAGGGCCTTTTAACATTTCTGAGAGAAGCAAACTCCCTTAAAGGATGTGGGGGACTCCCAGACTCCAGATAAGCAACGTAACACCTTTTGGAGTGTAACAGACGGTATGGGGGTCTGTGCTGGAAACAGAGCAAGTCATCCACACATCAAACGACCTGCCAGGGATCTAGTCGGGTCAGAGGACTGGTTATAAAGATACTCTGTGTCCAGGAATCTTCCTGACTTTCTGAGTCATCCCACTATGTCACTCTGTGGCGTAGAGCTTTATTCTAAGCTCTATCTTTCCCTCTTTCTAATGGGGCCATAACAGTTACAACCTGCATTTTTATCTTTTTAATAATAAACTCACTTAAATCTTCAGCGAGAGTCCAGACTCCAGCACATCTATCCTGTTTGGACAAAGACCTGCGGTTTTATGGGAATTGTCGCCGGGAGCCTAACAGAGGTTCCCAGGAACGGTCCCACCCACCCCCCCAAAAAAAAAAACCCTAACAGTCCAAACCGTAACCCCCCCTCCTTTGGGGACTTCAGTCCTCCAGGGCTCTTCACTGGAAGCCAGGGACAGCCCAGCTGACCTTGTGGGTGTGGGAAGGACCCCTCCACCACCAGCAGCAACAGCAGGGGTGGCCACTGTCGCTGTCCAAGCCCATGGGTGCTGCGAGCTCAGGCGACAGATGACAGGGGACGTCGGCTGACCCCAGTCACGGATCCTTCTTGCCGGAAGCGTTTCTCTTCTTCACGGGCATCACGTTGATGCCATCCCTGCTGTCCAGCCCCAGTGGCTTGCTTTTTCTAGTCAAATGAGAATTGGGCTCCACACTTTAGGGAAGGTACGATGTTGCGCCAGCCTGGCTTTGAGAACTTTGAAGAGAAAAAGAGGCGGAGGGACTCCTACCTACCGCGTCTGACGCCATTTCGCGTATGATGCCGTCTGCACCGGTCGCTGAAGGGGGTGACACGGAGGCGGTCTCTTCTTGCCTCAGTGAATCACTAAGGTGGCACATGATACCTCTCTCCAAGGACAGCATCCTGTCGGTGCACACTTCCTCTGCCCGGTGGTCCCAGCTCAGGCCAGCCGCCCAGTGTGTGAGGGACATGTGTCTTCCTGTGGGGTGTGCAGGTATTGGGAAACGTCTTTGGTGCTAATTTCAATGTGTATTGACTTCAAATGCTTTGGCATTAATTTTAAATTATAGAAAGTGGTCAGAGCTTGGGTGTTGCTAGGGCACTCCAGCAGAGAAGGAAGCCTGCAGAGTTCCCAGAGTAGAGGTAGCCCAGGGCTTTTGCATTCTAAAGACAAGTTTTACATAATAAATAACTTCTAGGACTAGCTAAAATTCCCCAAGGATGTGGGAGGATGCCACCAGACTTCAACGATCAATTAACACATGTGGGGGCATAACAAAGGCTTGGGTCTTTAATGGAGACAGGGAGGGCCTACAGGAAGAAATCATCACATCAAAAGATGGATTGACACCTATGTCAGGCCAGGAAGACGACTGGTTAAGCAAAGATGTGAGATAAAATTATAAAAAGTGTTCTAAAGCCGGTGTGGTGGCGCACGCTTGTAATCCCAGCATTTGGGAGGCTGAGACCGGAGGCTTGAGGTTCGCGGACAGCCTCAGCTACTTAGTGAGGCCCTCTGCAACTCAGTGAGAGCCGGTTTCAAAAACAAAGAATAAAAAATTGGGCAGGGGGTATAGCTCAGAGGTCAAATGCCTCTGGGTTCCATCCCCAAGACCCGCAAAAATAAATAAATAAATAAATAAATAAATAATAAAAAATAAAAGTGTTCTTTCCCCCTTTTTATTTATTTACTTATTTGGTGGTACTGGGGGTGGAACCCAGGGGTTTTCTACCTCTGGGCTATACTCCCAGACCTATTTAATATTTTATTTGGAAACAGGGTCTCACTAAGTTTCTGAGAACCTCACTCAGTAGCTGAGGCTGGCTTCGAACCTGCGCGGTCCTCCTGTCTCAGCCTCCCAAGCGCGGGGATTACAAGCGTGCGCCACCACGCCCGGCTATAAAAAGTGTTCTATATCCAAAAACTTCAGTAACTGATTTTTAAGTTACTCCACTACATCGTTCCTCTGGTGTGGTGCTTTATAAGTTCTGTCCTATTTTTCTTCCTTTGTAATAATAAAATTGCTTAAGCTTACAGCAAAAAGAGTTCTGGCTATTCTTTTCTAAGGTAGCTAAGAGCAAGAACCCGCAGCTGCATCTCACACCGGGAGTTTTGCTGTCATACGTGACGCGGGGGACATGTGTCTTCCTGGCCCTGCAAGTCCCTCTGACCCCCTGCACAGCAGCCCGCCCGCCCGCCCTGCACAGTGCAGAGCAAGATGTGGGCTGGAGCTCTGGCCCAGCCCAACACTCACCTTCTTTCCTATGGTAGCTTTTTATTTATTTTATTCTATGGTGCTGAGGATTGAACACGCCAGGGTGGGGGGCTCCTCCACTGAGCTACACCCTCAGCCCTATGTTATTTTGAAACAAAATTCAGGACCTCTCCCACACATATATAACCGTGTATGTGTGCATGCTGTGATTTTATGCACACACTTTCCATGAAACACTACTTACACCCTTTATCACATTAGACACATTTGGGTATTTTTGGTATTTCTATGCAGTTTAATTTTTATTACTGCTTGAGACCCATAAAACGGATTCTGTGATGCCCTACAGGGCTGTGACTTACAGCACAAAAGACCTGAGATAGTTGAGTAGCCTTTGATAAATCCTTGAAGGGGACCAAGGCTGCCCAGAAGGGGTTATGGGAGCCAGAGAGTACAGAAAGCACCCACCTGTGTGTGGTAGGACTTTGCAGGGTTGTCCCCCAGGACTGAGAGACAATCCTTGTCGTACTTTAGCCCAACATGAGCACGGTACTTGCCATCTGATAACTAAACTTTGGACTAAATTGCCTCCTGCATCCCAGCCACGCCCACCCCGCAGCTGGCGAGCTGCCTCGAGGACCACAAAGAGAGCACCGCAAACTGGTTCATTCACCCGCAGAGGAGGCACGTGGGCCCCCGTGGCGTGACGCAGTGGAGGGGACTGGAGTTAGACCTTGGTTCTAATTCCAAGCCTAGTGGTGTCAGGCACGGAGACCTTGGGGCGGTTCCCAAAGCCCACAGGCATCAGTCTTGGCAACTAGAAATTGGGCCCCTGCTGCCTGAGTCGTGGGTGGAGGGAGTGTGGATCTAGTGAGGACAGGTGTGACAGGTTCCCTCACAGGGCCAGGGCTCTGTCGAAATGTGCCCCACATGTTGGGCCCCCCAAATACCCAAGATCTTTTCACGTGTGGGGGTCTGTGTGGAACTTGGGGTTGAACCCAAGGCTCAACCCAAGGTTGAACCTATTCCCCTGAGCTACATCCTCAGCCCCATTTTATTTTTTATCTTTTGTGGTTTGGGGGATTGAACCCAGAAGCATTCTACCTCTGAATAACACTCCCAACCCTATTTTGTTTTTTATTTATTTTATTTATTTTTTTTTTTTTATTTTTTGTGGGTGTGGGGATGGAACTCAGGGTCATTCAACCTCCGAGCTACACATCCTGCCCTATTTTGTATTCTTTATCTGGAAACAGGGTCTCACTGAGTTGTGGAGGGCCTCACTAAGTAGCTGAGGCTGTCCACGAACTGCGATCCTCCGGTCTCAGCCTCCCAAATGCTGGAATTACAAGCCTGTACCACCACGCCTGGCTTGTTTTTTATTTTTTATTTTGAAACAGGCTGTAAGTTGTGAAAGGCCTCATAAGGTTGCCGAGGCTGGCCTCAAACCTGCAATCCTCCAGTCTCAGGCTTCCAAGTACTAGAATTATAGGCATGTGCCATCATTCCTGGCTTTATTTTTTATTTTGAAACAGGGTCTCAATCAGTTGCTGAAGTCGGGATGGCAGATGTGTGCCACCATGCCCAGCTCCAGGATCCTTTTTCTTGTATGTGGTACTGGGGGTGGAAACCAGGGGCTTTTCTACCTCCAGGCTATACTCCCAGACCTATTTTATACTTTATTTGGAAACAGGGTTTCACAAAGTTGCTGAGAGCCTCACCCAGTAGCTGAGACTGACTTTAAAACTGTGCGATCCTCCTGTCTCAGCCTCCCAAGTGCTGGGATTTTAAGTGTTTGCCACCACGCCCGGCTTCTCCAGGATCCTTCTAAACTTGAGGTGGGAGACGGTGGGGAGACCTTCCTTAGGGACTCCCTCAAGGTCAAGCCAAGTCCTGTGCATGTCTGTCTGTCAATGCACACCACGTTCAAGGCAACCCAAGGGCTCTTTGTAGGAAGAGAGGGAGGGTCTGGCCCACAGGCCTGGAACGCCGTGCTCCAGGGTCCAGCCTAGTGCTCCTCCCTCCCCTCGGGAGGCTGCCTCTCCCTCCCTGTCTCCTGGGGTCCTGGAATGGATCCAGGCAGGGCCATGGGGCAGGGATGGAACTTTCGCTACATTTGGCAACGGGGACCCACTGGCTAGCATTAGCACAAACTTCCCCCTAATGCTGCAACCAGGGAGAAGAGATTTCCCGGAATCTGAGAACCGCGGGGTCAGAATGTGCCCTGGGCCCACCCCTCACGGCGTCTCAGCCGCAGGCCGACAGAGGATTCCAGAGTCCCTGTGTTCCTGTGCACATGGGAGCCGTGGCTGCGATCATCCTAACCCGTGCTCTCCTCCGAGCAGGCCCTTGGAGTGCAGGCGTGTGGACGTTCATGCAGGTTTTTGGATAGAATTTTGATATTTAACAAAAGGATAAGGTAGAATGTCCCATTTCTAGTACCATACAAAAAAAGGATAAGATCCCTTAATGGTAACTGTTACGGATTGGGAGAGTATGGTCTGGGGAAACCGTTCCCCGGGGACCCCTGCTAGGGTCCTAGACACACTTTCCCCCAACCCATAACAAAACCCGAAACGACCAAAACCAGAAAATTACCACGGGTTCTTGTCCTAAGCTAAGAATAAATAGGCATAGCTTGGACAGTTGCTGAAGATTTAAAGAAGTTTATTAGAAAGATAGAAATATAGAAAATAGAAATACAGCCCCACGCCAAAATGGCATGGGGGGTGACTCGAAATGAATACACCAAAGGGATCGCACATGGACCGCACTTTTTATACCCATGACCTCCATCTTGTTTATGTAATTCTGACGTAGTGAACGTCCCTGTAAGGTACCTCCCCCAGCAGGGTGTGGCAAAGTATCTTCTTCCATGAAGGTCGGCCCCTCCTACCATCTCAGCTAGCTTATCTGATCATGTAGATCTGCCTTTAGATAAAGGCCTAGTTCTCCTCAACTAAGATCTGTCTTTAGATAGAGACAGGCCTAGTTCTCCTCTCCTATTGACTGGTTAATTGCTTTTAGCTAGGTTAATTTACATTGGAATAGTTGCCTGCTTTTAGGCAGAAACCAAGTCCTTGCACAGATTTGCCCCTCACCCAATTTTTGAAATATGTTAATAATCATAACTTTCTCAAATTTTCCTAGGCCATTCCCAATACTGGTACAGTAATAACAATAAAATAACGTTTACATAGCACTGTTAAGAGCTATGATCCAGGCACTGTCCTTCGGCTTCCTAAATACAGTTGTTCCTCCATTTCCTCGGGGGATTGGTTCCAAGACTCTCAACTTCCAAAATCCAAGGATGCCCCAGTCTCTAAAATAAAATGGCAAAATATTTGCATAAAACCTGTGCACATCCTCCTGTATACATCAGATCACCTCTAGTTTACTCATAAAACCTAATGCAATGCAACTGCTATGCAAATAGGCATTATACTGTATTATTTACGAAATAATGATGGGGGGAAAGTCTGTACATGATTAGTTCACACACATTATTTCCTTTTTTGTGTGTGTGCCCGAAAGTTGAACCCAGGGGCATTCTGCCTCTGAGCTACATTCTGCCCCAGCCCTTTTTATTTATTTTTTTATTCTTTTTATTTGCAAACAGGGTCTCACTGGGTTGCGGAGAGTCTTGCTAAGTTGCGAAGGCAAGCCTCAAATCTGCAATCCTCCTGTCTCGGCCTTCCAAGTTCCAGGATTACTGCCATGCACCTCCACACCTGCTTTTCAAGTATTTTCAGTTCACAGTTGGTTGGACTCATGGATGCAGAACCGTGGACACAGAGGGCTGACTGTTCAGTTACACACTAAATAAATTAAGACGAGGACCAAGACGCCGCCTCCCTCCCCTGTCCTCGCGCTCCCGCCAGAGTTTGTTGTGGCTGTTGCCGGGGCCACGGCAGGCGGCCTGGCTGGCTCTGCTGCCCCTTGACCAGCTTCTCCTCAAGGACGCTGTGTGCCTGTCCCTGGTGTGGGAGGCTGGCGGTGGGGTGTCAGTGGAGTCCAAAGCTCAGGACCAAAGGGCTCCCACCCTGTGTCCCTGTCCCCGGGGCCCAGGGGAGGTCAGTGGGCCTCCACCCCCTGCAGAGTGAGGACAGGCCGGGTGGACCGCACCTTCTGCAGAGCAGCAGTGTCCAGGGTGGCCGCAGCTGGGGATGGGACTGGAGACCACCAGCCACGTAGATACAAACAAGCCACGCGTCCCGAGCCCGGTGTGCACGCCGTTGCTGGGGACCTGCAGATCTCAGCCCATGACCACCGTGGCTCATGCCGTGACTCTGCCATCTATCAGCTGTGGAACTGTGGGCAAACCACGTGACCTCACCGTGCCTCAGTTTCCCCACCCCAAAATGCGAGATTCTGAACCACAATCCTGCATTGCAAGTCCTTAGCACCAAGCCGGGCGTGGTGGGGCACACACATAATCCCCGCACTTGGGAGGCTGAGACAGGAGGATTGTGGGTTCACAGCCAGCCTCAGCTACTTAAGTGAGGACCTCTGCAACTTTGTGAGACCCTCTTTCTTTCTTTTTTCTTTCTATTTTTCTTTTTCTTTTTTCTTTTTCTTTTTCTTTTTTTTTTTTGTGGAACCCAGAGGCTTTCTATCTCCAGGCTACACTCCCAGACCTATTTTATACTTTATTTAGAAACAGGGTCTCACACAGGCCCGGCTGTGTGAGACCCTGTTTCAAAATAAAAAATAGCCGGGGGTGGTGGCGCACGCTTGTAATCCCCGCACTTGGGAGACGAAGACAGGAGGATCGCGTAGGTTCAAAGCCAGCTGTGCTGGCTTAGAGACCCTGCTTCCAAAAATAAAAAAGTATAAAATAGGTCTGGGAGTGTAGCCCAGAGGTAGAAGGGCTTCCAGGAACCCCAGTACCACCAAGAAATTAATTAATTAATTAATTAAAAAATAAAAAATAAAAATAGGGCTGGGGATGTAGCTCAGAGGTAGAATGCACCTGGGTTAAATCTCTGGTACTGAAAAAAAAAATTCCTTAGCACCAGATGCATTCCAAGTTCCCAACATTTTAGATTTTTAGAAAAGTAATAGGTATTATTACTTTTTTAAAAAAAGAAAAGTAACATCATATATAACATACCTAACAGCTACCCAGAATCAAATATATTAATGAATGTTTCTGCAAGTGAATTTATGCATATTCAAATTAAGGGGGATACATAAATAAATTCATGCCACTTCTGGTCCAGTTTTGCTACCAAAGGTGTTTAACAAGTTTCCGGTTTCTCCGGGTGTGGTTGGAGGACGCCTATAATCCCAGTACTTGGGAGGCAGAGATGGGAAGACCGCAGGTTTAAGGCCAACCCCAGGAAGCTGGCAAGGCCCTTAGCAGCTCAGCAAGGTCCTCAGCGGCTTAGCAAAAGACCCTGTTTCAAAATAAAAAATACAAGCCGGGCGTGGTGGGCACGCTTGTAATCCCCGCGCTTGGGAGGCAGAGAGGAGGATCGCGCAGGTTCGAAGCCAGCCGCGCGCGCTGGCTTAGGAGACCCTGTTTCCAAGTAAAAATGTAAAAATAGGTCTGGGAGTGTAGCCTGGAGGTAGAAGGGCTTCCAGGAACCCCAGTACCACCAAAAAAAAAAAAAAAAAAAAAAAAAATACACAGGGCTCAGAGGAGGGGGGTATAACTGAGAGGCAGAACGCCCCTGGGTTCAATCCCCAGTGGCAAAAAGAAACAAAAGTTCCTAGTTTCAGATCTGTCTACATTGAAGAACTACAGCTCTGAGCTGCTAGACCATGGCCGCCATCCTCCTGGGGTTGTGCCTCAGGTCCCACACTCGAGTAGGGAAGCATTTTCAGGAGCGTCATCCTCGCGGCCATTGACCGATCACTGGGTGCTTGGCACAGCCGGGCATCTCCTGCCCTGAGCCACAGATATTCTACCCGCTCCCCGGGTGGGGGCGAGGCCAGGCGGCCCCGCGCCTCCCGCAGCTCAGAGTCCCTCCCGCAGGAGCAGTAATGGCCAGCAGCGCGGCCTCTGAGGACAGAGGGACACTCAGGCCTGTGGCCTTGATTGCGCGCTCGCTCCCCACTCATCGCCCAGAAAAACACGGGAAAGAGAAAGTCAGAGCGGCCTGGGGCCCGCTTTCTCGCCTTTGCCTTGCGCTCCAGTGTGGGCAGGGCTGGCTGGCTCCCAGGAGCTCTGACCCGCCCCACAGTGGCTGCCCGACAGCTTCTCACCTCTGTCCTCCTTCAGCTCAGACGCTCTGGCTCCCGGCTCCCAGCAGGACCAGAGAGGCCTGGGGAGAGGTAAGGACACAGAGGTGGGGAAGGGACAGGGAAGGGGGCCCCTGCTGGGACAAGAGCTGTCATCCAGGCCACCGGAGTTCTAATTACAGCCAGTTGGGAACTTCTGGGGCCGGGGAAAGTCTCGGGTTCATCTCCTTTCCTCTAAATAGAGCTGTGTGTGCGTGCGCATGTGCATGTGTGTGTGTGTTTGTGGGGATTAAACTTGGGGGCATTCTATCTCTGAGCTGCAACCCAGCACTTTTTAAGTTTTGTTTGCAAACAGAGTCTCACTAGGTTTCTGAAAGCCTCTCTACTTTGCTGAGACTGTCCTCGAACCTGCGATCCTCCTGTGTCTGCCTCTCAGGTACGGGAATTATAGGTGTGCACGACAATGCCTCTGAGCATCTTACAAATCTCTTATAACTATAAAAACCACAGAAACGACATTCTTTGACAGTGTTTTGTTTGTTTGCTGTGCTACTGGGCACTGAACTACCTCTGAGCTATACCCAGAGCCGTTTTAATTCTTTTGTTATGAAACAGGATCCCACTAAGTTGCCAAGGGCCTCCTAAATGGCTAAGGCTGGCCTCGAACCTGCCATCTTCTGGCTCAGCCTCCCAAATACTGGGTTGCGGGCAGGCGCCACCACGCCCAGCTCCTTAACAGTATTGAGCTAGGCATTTTATCAGCTACTTCACAGATTAAAGAGAGAGAAAAGTTTTTGCGGCAGGGAGTTACAGTTCCTGAAATCACAGCTGTGGTAAGGGAGAGAAGTCTTTGGTCTACGTCACCATCCCTCGCCTAAGCGACAGAAGGTCTGTTTTTCCCTGCACCGAGGTCACACAGCGGGACACCCTGCCCTCTGAACATGGACAAGAGAGGAGAGGCCCTTCTGGCCGTCGCAGAGACACAGCCTGGCTACCAAGGTATGCGGCCCACGGCAGGGCAAACTGATATCCAGCGCCAGGGTGGGGGGTTATGCCTGAAGCCCCAGCATTTGAGAGGCTGAGACAGGAGAATCACAGGTTTAAGGACAGCCTCAGCAATGTCATCAGACCCTCAGAAACCTAGGGAGACCCTCCTTCAAAAAAACTTTTTTTAAGGGCTGGGATATAGCTTGGATAGAATGCCCCTGAGTTCAATCTCCAGTACCACCCCACCTCCAAAAAAAGTCTTGGATCTGCCTAGATTCTTTGAGAAAAAGAAAAAATCAGCAAGTGTCACTTAAGTTCTGAGCTTCAGATTTTCTGTCCTTAAACTAGAGTGTCCTTTAGTTTTACAATGGAAACATTCAGATATACCAAGAATTGATCTGACTTCCAAGAAACTGAAAAGTATATTTTGGCATCTCCGTGATGAGGTTTCGTCATACTTTTCATGGTGTCAGAAATAGATGTGTGTAGCCCTCTAGCACTCCTGCCCAACACTGGTGTGGCCTTACTTGGCAGGTACCTCTCTGATGGGCAAGAAAAATGTTTATAATATCCATTAAAATAAACTTTTTTGGGGGAGGGGACCGAGAGTTGAACTCGGGGGCATTCTAATACCTTTGAGCTATCCCCTAGCCCTTTTATTTTCTATTTCTGAAATAGGGTCTCACTAAGTTGCTGAGGGTCTTGCTAAATTGCTGAGGCTGGCCTCAAAACTGAGATCCTCCTGTCTCAGTCTCTCAAGTGTTCACCACCACTCCCAGTAAAAATAAAATTTTAATCATTACAGTCCTTTGTCTGTAATAGCCAGTGCCTAGATACAGCCTACATCAATATTACTTGATAGGAGAACAGATAAATCACTTATATTTATATAATCAAAACTATAGAGCAGTTGGGCATGGTGGCCCACACTTGTAATCCCAGCATTTGGGAGGCTGAGACAGTTGGATCGGTTTGCAGACAGCCTCAGCTACTTACTGAGGCCCTTAGCAACTCAGTGAGACACTGTTTCAAAATAAAGAATAAAAAATAGGGCTGGGGATGTAGCTTAGAGGTAGAGTGCCCCTGGGTTCCATCCACAGTACCACAAAATAATTAATAATGATAATAATATAAAAGCCTTGCACACTTAAACTTCATAAGGTTTTATGCACATACAGTCACCTTGTTTTCCACTTTTCCAAACAGAAAATCACTATCTTCTCGGGGACACGGATCTGGCAGCAGAGCCACCGCTGGACAAGCAGGAGGGGAAAGAGATCGAGTCTGGTGTTGGCCGGCAAAGGTAACTCTGTCGCGGTGGGAGAGCCGGTCCTCACGGGAGGCTCAGGCGCAACCCAGCATCAGCGGCAGGGTGGTCCTCCCTGCTCTGCCCTGTGCCTGTGAAGACAGCCTCACTGGGGAAAATAAATGCCAGAGGTTAACTAAATATTTGGGGGGCAAGTATGTAATATTTAATCCCCAAGACCAACAACAAATGAAGAAATAATTAAGATAGGGTTGGGGTGTAGCTCACAGGTAGAATGACTCTGGGTTTGATAACCAGGACAACAAAAAGGGAAGAAAGAAAGGTGAGAGGGATGGAGGGGGGAAAAAAAGAAAGAAAGATTTGAGGGAGGCTGGGCGTGGTGGCAGACATCTATGATCCCAGTGCTTGGGAGGCGGAGACAGGAGGATTGCAGGTTCGGGGCCAGCCTCAGCAATTCAGTGAGACCCTGTTTCAAAATTAAAAATAAATAAAGGAGTTAAATCCTTAGGTTAAATCTCTAGTACTGAAACAATAGCAAAAAGAGTTGGGCTTTCCCATTTCACTCGCCCACAGGAACGAGGATTTTGCTCTTTTGTGTAAAGAACTGGGTCTACTAGATGGAGATCTGTCTGAAGAGGAAATAAGGCTTCTGGAATATTGTGGAAAGAATTTTTTGGAAGAGTTCCCCCGTTGGAAGCTGGATCAGGAGGAGATCGTTGCGAAGCTCCATGCCCTAGCAGACGAAGTCGACGCAGGCCACAAGAAGACCGCCACACTCAACGTGGCGGCCTGCTCCACTGCCGTCGTCTCTGGAGTCATGAGCATCCTGGGCTTCGCCCTGGCTCCCATGACAGCGGGAGGAAGCCTGGTGCTCAGCGCAGCTGGCCAAGCCCTGGGGGTAGCAGCGGGGACCACCAGTATTGCGACCAGCTGGTTACAATGCTCTGTCAATAAAAAAGCCCAAGAGCAAGCCTCCCGGCTTCTGCCCTCCAAAGACCTCCCCGTGCAGGCTGGGAAAGAGGTGTCCAAAGTGACAGCTGCTGGGGAGGTTGTCCTCAAGTGTGGGAATGTCATCGATACCATCAAAAAGAACAAACGCGCCTACCAGATAGTCAAAGCCAAGCCGCACCTGGCCGAGACTGCCAAGCGTCTCCTGACTGGTGGCACAGTCTCCAGCCGGAGGGCCAGGAGCGTGCAGAAGGCCTTTGGGGGGACCCCTCTGTCAATGACACAGAAGGCTCTCGTGAAGAATGGGGCACTGGCCGGCTTCTTCCTGTTCCAGGACGTGCTCACTCTCTGGAGGGAGAGGGCGCATCTACAGGGCGGAGCAAGGGCTGAGCTGGCAGAGGATCTACGGGCGCAGGCCCGGAAGTGCGAAGAGACGCTGGCCCAAGTCACCCAGCTCCACAAGAAGCTGCTGCAGAAGGTGAGCTCGGGCTTCTGGAAGGGGGACCACGGCTGCCCAGAAGGGCCTATGGGAGCTGGAGAGTGCAGAGAGCCTGCCTGTGCCTGGGGTGACGTGTGCACTGTTATCCCCCAGGACCTAGAATATGGCGGCCCTGGAGGAGCAGATAGTATGAGTATCCCCTGGAGACGAGGCTGCCTGCCCTGTATAGGCCTGGCTGTACCTCTGTCTCTCCTCTGACACTCCTTCAGGGAAGAAAGTCTTCTTAGCTGGGTGTGGTGGCACACACCTGTAATCCCAGTACTTGGGAGATGAGATAGGAGGATTGCAGGTTCGAGGCCAGCCTCAGTAACTTAGCAAGACCTTGTTTCAGAATAAAAAGGACTGAGAGCCAGGCATGGTGGTGCACCCTTGAAATCCCAGTACTTGGGAGGGTGAGACAAGAGCATCTCAGGTCCGCAGTCAGCCTCGGTAACTCAGTGAGGCCCTCTGCAACTTAGTCAGACCCTGTTTCCAAATAAAGAATAAGAAAATAGAGCTGGGGATATAGCTCAGAGGTAGAAAGCCCCTGGGTTCAATTCCCAGTACTGCTAATAACAATGATAATGATAATAATTTTAATAGTGATAATGATAATAATGAAGAGGGTCTTCGTGGCTTTGTGGAAGAGGTCCACGAGCACTGAGCCACAGGGAATGTTCTGGACTGAATCGCATCCCTCTCAAGTTCACACATCAAAACCTGAAGCCCAGGTGACAGCATTCGATGTGGGCACTTGGGAATTGGTAAGGGTGGGCCCTCATCCAAGAGGACTGGTGTCCCGGAAGAGGAAAAGAAACTTGAGGGTGCCTCCCCACCCCGGCGGGGAGGAGAAGCCACTCAGGGCAGGCGATCAGGCAGGAAGGAGAAAGCCCTGGGCAGAAACCAGCATGGGCCGCAATTGACCTGGTCCTGCCAGGTGGCAGAGCCCGGAGGAAGACCATTTCCCTTGATAAGCCTCTCTAGCTGGCATTTTGGATGGCAGCCTGGGATGAGCAGGAGAGGTCCAGGGCGCAGCACTGCGGGCTGGTGCCTGCTGAGGGCTCCCTCTGCTTCCCACGAGGTCCCTCTTGCCTCACTCCAAAGAGAGGGACAAGCGAGCTCCCCGGCCTCATTACTGGGCACTGAGCCTGCTCTCCAAAGCCCCCGCTCACAGGGTCACAGCAGAACCGAGGTTCCCAGCTAAAATGGGCAGAAACGTTCAGACCTCAGCAAAGTTCTCAGTGGCGAGCGCAGCCACCAGCAGCCAGACACCAGCCACACCTCTCCCGTGATAGGTGGTCCTTTCTTTCTTTTTCTCCCCCCCCTCCCAAAATTACATGACACTTAACAATTGTACTGTGTTTTTTTTTCCTCCCAGAAACTCACGAAAAATAAAAGGACTCATGAGTTCACCTCCGGAGGGAGCCGCAGAGATCGTGCCTCCAGGCAGCGATAGGATGGAGGATCCCGCCAGACAGCACAGACCAGGCAAGCTGACCCCAAGGGCTTCTGGGTGGAGAAGGGGTGGAGCCAGGCTGGCAGAGGGCTCGCCCCGCCCACCAGGAGATCCACAGGGGTCCCTGGGACTTGTGAGGGGCAATCCACCTAGGGTCTCCGCCAGCCCTGCCAGTGGATACGCAGGCCAGGACCTCCCCTCCCCTCCTAGGGTCCCCAGAGCTCCCGGAACACGCACCAGTCCTCTTTACACAGGCTGCCTTCCGCCAGCCCTAGGCAAGTGACTTATAATAACACAGAGGACCCTGGAGGGAGGCTGTGCCCCCTCCTCCATTGGAGGCAGCTGAGTTGGTCCTCGGTGTCATATTGGGGATAACAGCCGCTCGCTGCCCCATTTAGAAGCACGTGAAGATCCTTGGGTTGGATCAGCCTGGGTTTCCTTTTCTTTCTTTCTTTCTTTTTTTAATTTTTTTTTTAATTGGTGTACTGTATTCATACATCATAATGGGATTAAAAAAACATCGCCCAGTTAGCCCCTACCCGACCCCCACCCCGTTCCCTCCCCATCCCTGCTTCCCGTGCTTGGCTTAGTGGTTGACATCTAGTATTATAGCAATTTATCCAGAATTAACAATGATAATCTCACATAACAGTTTACTTTGTCTTATACCAAGCTTTTGATGACTTAAATATAACATTTCAATATTTCTTCTTGCTTTCTTTCTTAACAGAGAATATTTTTTTCTTTTTTTTTTAGGTGAAACTATCATACATTTATTTATTTATTTTTCAGAAAAAAAAGCTATCCTAATATGGAATATGGACTCTAGATATCCAAAACGATCTCGAAAAAGAACAAAGCTAGAAGATGTATATTTTCTGATTTCAAACCTTATAAAGCTACAATAATTGAAACAGTGTAGTACTGTTATAAAGGCAGATATATAAAACATTGGAATTAAATAAAAGGCTAGAGATAAATTCTTCCATATATTGTCAAGTTATTTTTGACAAGGTTTCCACGAACATTTGGTGGAGGAAATACTAATCTTTTAACTAAATATTGTTGAAAAATAATAATTACATGAACAAGAATAAAATTGGACCCTTACCTAACACCATAACTCAAAATATAACTCATAACCCTTACCTAACAAATTAACTCAAAATAGATAAAAGACCTAAATATAAATCTTAAGACTATAAACTTTTAGAAGAAAATCTGGGTCATAAAACCTCACAACATTGAAATTGGCAGTGATTTCTTGGATATGATTTCAATGGCACAGACAACAGAAGGGTAAACAAACTCCCTAAAAAATAAATAAAAATTATATATCCAAAGACAATGTAAACAGAGTTATAAGTTACTGATAGAATGGAATAAAATAAGCCGGGTGTGGTGGCGCACGCCTGTAATCCCAGCATTTTGGAGGCTGAGAGCTGGAGGATTGCGGTTCACGAACAGCCTCAGCTACTTAGGCCCTCTGCAACTCAGTGAGACCTGGTTTCAAAATAAATAATAAAAAATAGAGCAGGGGGTGTAGCTCGGAGTTCAAATGCCCCTGTGTTCCATCCCCAGACCCACACACACACACAAAAAAGAATGGAATAAAATATTTCCAAATGCTATATCTGAAAGTATATTAATATTCCAACTAGAAATCCTAAAAATTAGCAACAATAAAAGCAAACAGTACAACTTAGAAATAGGTAAAAGACTAACATAAATAATGAATCTCCACAGATAACCAATCTTAGTTGTCTGTTGGATGGAAAATCTTGTTTCTCTGTTTTTGGTGTGAGTTACCTATTTCTTCTTTGTAGTTAATCTCTTTGAGTATTTTCTCTAGCGCTGGTTTTGAAGACATAAATTCCTTCAGTTTCTGTTTGTCATGGAAGCTTCTTATTTTCCCATCTAATTTGATAGAAAGTTTTGCTGGGTAGGAAATTTTTGGCTGGAAGTTGTTTTCTTTCAGAGTTTGGAATAATGTTACTCCAAGCCCTTCTGGCTCTCATGACTTGGTTTGGGAAGTCTGGAGTGATTCTACTTGGTTTGCCTCTGAATGTCACTTGGCCCTTTGTTTTTGTTGCCTTTAAGATTCTCTGCTTGGCTTCCACATTGGTCATTTTGATAATTATGTGGCGTGGGGATCCTCTTCTCCGATCCTGTCTAAAGGGGGTTCTATAAGTTTCCTGGACCTGTGTATCGACTTCTTGCTCTGTTTGGAAAATTTTCTGCTATTAATTCCTTGAAGATATTGTTGATCCCTTTGGTTTCCCCTTCTTTTCCCTCCTCTATTCCAATTATTCTTAGGTTAGCTCTCTTAAAATGGGCCCATATTTCTTCAATATCAGATTCCTGCTGTGGGATATTTTTTCCTAGATTAGAAACTATGCGTTCATTTTTGGATTGCTCATCTTCTAAGAGCGAGATTCTGTTCTCCATGTGGTCTAATCGGTTGTTTGTGCTTTGAATTGAGGCCTTTACTTCATTAATTGCATCCTTTATCTCTTTTTGGCTCTCTCTGAGTTCTTTTCGAAGCACCTCTATTATTTCTACAGTTATTTTCCTGATTTGATCTTCTAGAAATCTCTGATTTTCTGTTTTATCGGGTTCTGATGTTGTGGGGTTGTGGGCATTAATTGCTCCAGTATTATTCCTCTTTCCCATGATTTTGGATGTTTGTGCCTTCTCTGAGTTCTTCCCTTGGGTCACTATCACTTCCCTTAAGGTGTTCTGGATCTCGAGTCACTGCTGCCGCCGGTGGCAATATGGCGCCGCTGCCACGCCCTCGGCCATGAGGCTGGCGTATTTCTTCTCTGGTTTTGAGCTCCACTCTGAGTCCCTGCAGGGTGCGCTGAGCCCAGCCCCTGGGAGCTTTAGATGCTCCCTGAGCCAAAAAATCTGCCGAATTCCTCCCAGCTGATCCGCAGCAGTTCACCTCGGCTCGCTGTCTGCTGCTCCTCTCTGGAGCCTGGTGGGCTGTTGAGTGTGTTGGTCTGGTGCCGTCCAGTGAACTCGCTGCTGCTGCCGGCAGTAAGAAACTGCTGCCACGTCCTTGGGCGTGAGGCCGGCATATCTCCTTTGTGGCTCTGAGCTCCGTTCTGAGTCCCCCTCCTCTCTGGGGCCTGGTGCTGCAAGGGAATATGGTGCCCGCATCACTCTGTGCCGCGGCTCCGGCCGCAGCACTGCGGTCTGGTTTCTTTCTGGTGACTTGTTTTTCCAGCCCTCTTTTTCTCTGTCCCTTGTATTTACATTTTTTGTTTCTCTGCTTATGGTGTTTTCTGGCTATGAAAGGTGCTGATCTTGTGAATAGGGATTGGTTGTTAGAGGGGCTTGTAAGCCCCGCTTTTCTCCATCCTCCTTTTCTTTCTTTCTTTCCTTCCTTTCCTTTCCCTTCCTCTTTCTTCTTTCTTTCTTTCTTTCTTTCTTCTTTCTTTCTTTCTTTCTCTCTCTCTCTTTCTTTGTGGTGCTAGGGATGGAATCCAGGGTTATTCTAATATTGAACTACAATGCCAACCCTATTTTTTATTCTTTTCTTTTATTTTATTTACTTATTTTTTGCAGTACAGGGGATGGAACCCAGGGGCATTCTACCTCTGCACAACACCCCAGCCCTATTTTTTATTCTTTATTTTTGAAACAGGGTCTCACTGAGTTGCAACGGGACTCACCAAGTAGCTGAGGCTGTCCTCGAACCACGATCCTCCTGTCTCAGCCTCCGAATGCTGAGATTACAAGCATGTGTCACCATGCCTGGCTTTATACTTTTATTTTAAAACAGGGTCTCACCAAGCTTGCAGAGGGCCTCACTAAGTAGCTGAGGCTATGAACCTGCGATCCTCCTGTCTCAGCCTCCCAAATGCAGGGATTACAAGCGTGAGCCACCATGCCCGACTCCTTTTCTTGTTGAAAAATACTTTTACTGGTGCAATTATACATCATAGTGAGATTCAAAGGGACACACATGTACACACACACGCCGGGAGTCTCCCCCACCATACATGTTGGGGTTGGTAGTGAGTCCTTCGGTCTCCAGGCTCCCTCCCCATCAGCCCTCGCCCTCCCCTCCCCTCCCCCCGGGCCTCCCTCCTCACTTCCCTGAATCCCGTTTGACCCGCTGCTCTCTCTGGCTTCCACATGGAAACAGGCCCCTGGACTTCCACCACTGGCTCACCTCCTTTCACATTATATTCTCTAGCTCCACCCATTTTGTTGCAGATGACATCATTTTGTTCTTTTTTCCAGCCTAGCCAGCCTGTGCTGCCTTCCTTGTTCTCCAGCATAACAATAAACGGCCTTCCCCAAGCCCTGGATGGTGTCTGGTTCCCTGAAAAACACATACCGGAGACTTCAGGAGCCTCCACTCACCTCCAGGTGGCCCCCGTGCATCTCCTCCACCCCTGCAGAGACTGCTGGCCCGGAGCCCAGGCCAGGGACAATGGGATGTCCCTGGAACCTGCCTCTCCAGATTCCAGGAAAAGGAGGGAGCCCAGGAGCCCCTCTGCGTCCCCACAACCCACATCCATCTGCCTTCCTGGCTGCCTGGTTCACCTCTCCTAGTGTTGTTTCCTTGTATTGCTTTAACCGCTCTTTTGAAACTCATGAGCATTACGTGCTTTCTTCTTTTTTAATGTGAGAAAATAAAAAATAAGGGAAAGAAATACCAGCCAATACATGGGGATAGTTTTTGGAATTCTGGCCTGGAATTTTTTCCCTGTGATTTTTCTTTTTCCTCTTTCCTTTGTTTCTTTCTTCCTTTTTCCTGCCAATAAATACTCCAAAGCCTATCACATCCATAGCAGTACCCGTCCTGGCAAACCCCTGCTCTGGCTCTAGTCTGAGGCTAAGCAACTACATTGAATCCACATGTGGGAAGGCGCCATTTTGAACATCACCCACCAGTATCCATCCTCACAGGAGACACCAATCTGGGGCCAGATTTGCAGCGTCAACACTGCTCTCAGGGAAAGGCTAACATGGAAACACACACACATGAACAACTTTGTGTAAGATAAAAAGGCAGGTTCTTTGGTGTGCACAAAAGCACGGGGCAGTCCAATATGAATGCCATTCATTAGCCTTTATTTAATGCAGGGATGGAGCGGAGCAGACCCGGGGAGGGGCGCGCCCCTCCGAGCAGCCCATCCCCTGCCCCTCTGAGAGCGAGGGAGTGCGCGAGTCTGTCCATGCAAGAGAGCCTCCGCGTGGGAGAGCCGGGGGTCCTCCTTTTAAGGAGGGGAGGAGTTTCTCCCCATGGGAAAACCGCGTTCTCGCGGGGTACTTCCTGAGAAGGCGGGCACTTCCTGCCTCTGGGCTCCTCCTTCTGCACCCGCAGGGGACCCAGACCTTCCATCCCGGCCTTTTGGTGACAGGGGCGAAGATTTGACTTGAGCTACTTCCTGCTGTCAAGGGGCATTGTAAGGGGGGCCCCTTGGCCGGGGGAGGTCGGAGTCCACCAGAAGGGGGCAGGTGGGTGTGGCCGCAGCAAGAGTTGGAGGTTACCGTGGACAGCTCGGTGATGTGGTTTGAGGAGACTTTAACAGGCCAGGTGCTATTAAAGAAAAAGAAAATCGTGAGAGTGGAACCCAGGCTGGGCAGGAGCCCTTTTTGATATGAGGCAGATTGTCACTAGATCTATTAATACAAATAGCAGCATTTCCCTGAGGAAGACGTGTGCCGCCCCTTTAGCAGGTTTTCATTAGACCAGAGTCGTTAATAGCAGCACCTCCCGGAGAGGACCCCACACCACTCTTTTCAGCAGTGAGTGGGTATGGGTCCGTCTGGTCAAATGAACACATGCTACTGCGTCAGGAGCATCAGTAACAGATTTCAGAGGTTTAATACTTATGGCAGTTCGGCATCCGAAGAAGGAGAGCACCGTAGTATGTAAACAAGTGGACTTGCTAAAATATAAACATCAAAGAGAGTTATGTCGAGAGAAATGAAGCTTAGTAGGTCCCAACACCGTGCAAGAGAATTTGTCCTGGGACTGTTAAACGGAGCCTTTTTAGATATGGCCTAAGCCTCAGGCAGAGGCCGGAGAGCTTGCCATCAATCCCCCTGGACCGAGATTTGGGAAGGGAAACTAGGATCTGAAAGGATGGAAAGATTGAGCCGGCCACCAAAGAGGAGACTGGCTTGCCCTGTACCTGTAGAATTACCCTGGGCCAGCAAGGAGGATGGAGGAAGGAGGATGAGGGATCCAGGAGCTCTCAGTCCTTGGCCAGGCCGAACAGGGCCAGCGACGGGTCCTGGCCCAGAAGGGTGGTCCCCCTGTGTTGAGGCACCTGGGGCTCACCGATTTTCAAAGGGCTTTCGCCTTTCCAATGGCCATTTAATCCACACCTGAAACAGGCTCCTGGAGGTGGTTGTCTTTGCTGTTGTCCTCCCCTAGATGGCGCTTGTTGCCCCGAAAGGCTGCCCTCCCTCTGCTGGCCTCAGGGCTGCTACCAGAGCTTGGGACTGTAGATCCGACATCTGGCGAAGTCGGAGTGTACCCTCCACTTCTGCCTGTTCCTCTCTGGAATTAAAAATTTTAAATGCCATGTTCACCAAATCTCAGATATGAGTTTGAGAACCGTCCTCAGCCTTTTTAAAATTTTATCCTAATATTAGGGGCTGATTGCCCAATAAAATGGGTGGCCAATATGACTGAGCCTGCCTCAGAAGATGGATCTAGGCAGGTATAGAGGGTAAGAGCCTCTTGCAGCTGATTAAGAAAAACCACTGGGTTTTCGTTTGGACCCTGGGTGATTTCCCTAAGCTTATCATAATTAACTGCCTTATGGAAGGCATCTCGCATACCATCAAGAAGGCACTGTATCATATAATTTCTTATTTCTATTTCCTCCTTGCCATTATAATTCCAGTGGGGGTCCTCGGAGGGAACCGCAGCTGTACCAATAGGAAGCCATGGATTGGTTAGGTGAGCCTGATCGGCCCGTTCCCTGGCCGCCTTCAGAATATGATCACGTTCATCTGGAGTTAAAGAAGAAGTTAGAATGACATGAAGATCCCACCAAGTTAAATCATATGCTTGTACAATATGTTGGAATTCCTTGAAAAAACTGGAGGGATTGGCAGAAAAGAAACCCAGTCTCATTTCAAGTTGAGTGAGGTCAGGAAGGGAAAAAGGAACATGGAAACGGACCACACCTTCTGCACCTGCCACCTCACGACGTGGGGCCAGGAGAGAAGGAGGGTCACTGAAACGGGTCCGGAGACCTACAGGAGTATGCAAGGGGGAGGTAAGGGTTGTCCCCTTGAGGGAGGATGGTGGGGAGATAGGAGTGGGTTAGAATGAGAGGCTTCCCCAGAAGAAGATGGCGACCACAATGGTAAGGAGAGGTGTTGTGGGTCAGGCTCATCAGTAAATGAGGTCTGTAACTCAGCCAGGTCAGACTCTGGCACCCACGTTTCCTTGCAAAATGGTGGCCATGAATCAGCAGAATTATAAGCCTGTGACCCAGAAGGACCACCAGGTGGTGCCTGTGAGTTGCCACGTGGTGTCCAAGATGGCGGCTGTGGCTGGCGGGAATCCCCAGCCAGCATGATTCAGGCAATAGAGCTGGGAGGGGAGGAAAGCAGAAAATGCAGGCACCAGAACGGCTGTAAGTATAAAGCTCTATCCATTTTGCAGGCCGTGTGCAAAAATCACTGAGAGCATTCAACATCCAAAGATTTAGCGTTCCCATTTCAGGCCATCGAAATTATTACCTAAATCATATGTCAGCCAGACCTAAGTGCAGAGAGAAATGAGCTTCTCAGGGGACTGTTCCCCGGAGAAACCCAGAGTCTGGACATTAACCAGGACTCAGCCTAGTGCAGACTGGGAGTCAATCTTAACCTTTGATGGCTGACTTCCCCCCATAACTAGTTAGCGGGCAAGAACGAAGGCAGGGATTTGGCGTCCCAAAATCCCACCTAGTGTCCAGAAATGGATTGGGTGTGTTAGAGAAAGACGTCTCTGTTCCATTTACACACCCCTAGATTGGCCTGGCCAATCGCAGAGAACGTGGACAAAAATATTTGGATTTTTCTAACAGCCAGAAGCCCAAGTCCTGAAAGGGCTAAAAGCCGGAACCTGCTTACTCAATGAAGAAGAAGCTTACCTCAGTGTAAGTGCTGCGAGGCTGCAGAGCCGGGAGCAGGCTGTGGAAATGTCACCTGAAATAAGAGCTGTAAGAGGCTTTAAAATGGCCGCCGACTCCTAGGATTGATTAGGAGTGAGAATGGGAGGGGATTAAGATGTCTGATGACTCCTAGGATTGGCTAAGAGTGAAAAAGGGAGGAGTTTAAGATGGCCACGACTCCTAGGGTGAACACGTGGCAGGATAAATCAGATTCAAAATGGCCGCCCCCAGGGGGGACCATGTGGCTGGGGTAAATCCCAGATGGCTGCTAGTTGAGTGGCGTGATTAGGTCCTTGTACCAGACACTGGGCAGACTCTGAGCCCAGGCCACACAGCATGCACCCCCCCCACCCCGCCCCGGGTAGGCGAGAGGGCCAGAGTACTTGCCGGGGTCCAGGTAGTGTGTAAAATCCAGAAGCCGGCGCGGGGAGCACCAAAAGCTGAGAGCGCAGAACCAGCGGGAAGCGCTGAAAATCGGGCATTTGTAATGCTGAGTCCGAGAATGGAGGCGGGGCGGGTCTTCGGCCGGTGCAGATTGCAGGTCCCGGTGCAGATGTCAGAGTCAGCGCACACCTGGAACGGCTGAAGGCAGAGTGGGACACGGGGCCAGTTCCCGGGCTGGTGTTTCAGCGGCGCAGATGGGCACACGCATGGAACGGTTGCGCCGCTGGACGCAGGACCAGAAAGCTTTGTTCTGTGTCAGTAGGAATGGCGGTGGTCGTTGAGAAGAGAAAAAACTTTTTTCTGGCGTGTTCTGGGGCTGGGGTGCCAGGGCGGGTGCTGGGGGTTTCTCCAATCTGCCGGCGGGCCATGGGTGATGGCGATGGAGCCCACGGACCACCGGGGCTTAGCTGCGCAGATTCAAAGGTGCAGATGAAAGGTCCCAAAACGACCCTTTTTGAAACCATGATGTAAGATAAAAAGGCAGGTTCTTCAGTGCGCACAAAAGCACGGGGCGGTCCAATATGAATGCCATTAGCTTTTATTTAATGCAGGGATGGAGTGGAGCAGATGGGGGGGCACGCCCCTCCGAGCAGCTCATCCTGCGCCCCTCCAAGAGCGAGGGAGAGTGCGCAAGTCTGTCCATGCAAGGGACTCTTCGTGGGAGAGCTGGGGGTCCTCCTTTTAAGGAGGGGAGGAGTTTCCCCCTGTGGGAAAACTGCGTTCTCGCAGGGTACTTCCTAGGAAGGCGAACCCTTCCTGCCTCCAGGCTTCTCCCCCTGCACCCGCAGGGGCCCCGCAGGGGACCCAGACCTTTCATTCACTTTGCACTTTGTTCGTCGTGCTACTGGGCATTGAACTCTGGGTCATTTCTACCTCTGAGCTATACACACAGCCCTTTGTATTTTTTGTTTTGTTATGAAACAGGATCTCAGTAATTTCCTGAGGGCCTCGCTAAATGCCTAAGGCAGGTGGTATAGGGGTGAAGTCGACTTGCCAGTCCTGTCCTGGCAAGTGTCCTCTCATTGGGTGGGTAGGAAAGGAGGGGCGAAGGCCTCCTTGGGGAGACACAGCAGCGCAAGTAGAACAGGAGGCACTGATTTACTAATCAGCTGCTGCAGGAGAGGAGAATAAAACAAGGGGCTTAGGAAATCCTTCAGTGCCATAGGTCCCACGTGTAGGGAACTGTGTATTAGGCTAATGACCTTTTCGGCCTGAGCCTCAGGCAGAGCAATCTTATCCTGTATCATGAGCCATCTATCCATCCCTTGTACTGGACGCCTCAAGTTTGATCAGGTGTTTCTGTTCAGCCAGGCTGTAATTAGGCACCATTGAGGGGAGGGTTAAAATAATACAGAGGCCGGTGGGCTAGGTTGAGGTTGTGTGTCAGCTGTCTCGCTGTATTATCAGCTTTATTGCTTGTTCTCTTTGGCCACCAAGGAGGATTCTGCCTGGTGGCCCCAACAGTGGATGATGGCCAGCTCAGATGGTAAAGAGAGGAAGTCTAGGAGCTTCTTAATCAAGGTGGCATTAGCAATGGGTGAACCCTTGGTGGAGAGAAATCCCCGCTCTCTCCAAATTGAGGCATGGCAATGTGCTACTAAAAAGGAATATTTAGAATTGGTATATATTCACCTGCTTGGTTTTTTTTTGCCAGGTTTAGAGCTCAAGTCAGGGCCATTGGTTCAGCCTTCTGAGAGGTAGTGCCATACGGTAACCTGGAAGCCTCAACGACTTGAGTTAGGGTGACCACTGCATAGGCTGCTCTTTTCTTACTTCTGGCGTCAGGAACAGAACTGCCATCAACAAAATAAGTAACCTCTGGATTAGGAAGGGGGGTGTCCTGGAGGTCTGCACGAGATTTAGCTAAAGCTTCAATCATATCAACATAAGAGTGAACATTGTTAGGTGAACACGAATCCGGGCCTGAACCCTGGCTCACAGGTAATGAGGCCAATTTAGGTTCAATGTCTGGAATAAGAGAGAGATGGCTTAAATTATTAAGTAGACACCTTAAAGGGGCAGTATCCTGGATGGAAGAAGAGGCCCCCATGGTGAAAGGTTATGGAAAGAGGGAGAGAGAGGATAAGAGAGATAAGAGGATAAGGTAAGGATCAGAGAGAAGGAGCGGAGAGTTCCGGTGTTTGAGGGGGAGTGAGGAAGGGAGAACGGAAAGTCCCGGACTGGTAAAGGAATAAAGGAGCAATATGGGCGTCCCCAGATGGCCTATTATTCCCAGAACCCAGTACGGTTGGAGTGGCTGGAGATGCTGTCAGGTCGTCACCCGAGAACGGTCTGCCTAGGCCAGAGCCAGAAGTCACAGGACACCTAGAACCAAGATTTTTGGACGGACAGTATCAGACAGACGGTATCAGAATGGTGGCAGAATGGAGAGTGTTAGGAGGGGGAAGGGACGAGAATGGAGAGAATAGCAGGGCCTGTTCTTCCTTCCTGTTATCCCATCATTAAAGGAAACAGTAGACTATCATGGGAGTCCACCGTAGCCTTGAAGGCCATGGTGAGGTACAGTCTCCCCCCAAGCCTGGCGTCAGGGTAGAGCCGGACGATCACATTCAGATACCCTGCTATAGCTAGGCTCAGGCAGATAGCCTAAGGGGGACTTACCCAGCTGGAGTGGAGTGACTGAAGTGGTCGGGATGGCCAAAAGGGAGGTTGAGGCCGGCCGGCCGGCCAGGGGAGAGCCAGAAGGAGGGAGTCCTCTAGATAGAGGGGTCTCCCTCCTGGGTTTTGGCACCAATGAAAGTGAAAGTCTGGCGCAGAAAAAACCCAAGGCCAGCTGTTGGATATAAGCAAGCAAGCAAAAGCTTTATGAAGATAACCCAGCTCCCTTTTATATCAGGCAGCTGGGAATTTCTTGAAAATAGGAGGGGGCTTCCACTCACAGCGGAAGATCACATGAAGTACGGGGCGTTTACTGATTGGGTGGCTCATACCCCAGTGAGTGTATTATCAGGGGACTGGTTTTGGGCATCCCATGGACCCCTTTGGCTAGATATGAGGTAGCCAGCACAATCCGGAAGAAAAGCCGGAAAGGCGCCATCTTTGGTGTGACTGGGCTGCTTATCCGTACAAAGCTGAGGAAGAATGAACAAAATTTTTTATTTTTAAATAGTTGTCCGGGCCGGGTGTGGTGGCGCACGCTTGTCATCCCCGCGCTTGGGAGGCAGAGACAGGAGGATCGCGCAGGTTCGAAGCCAGCTGCGCACGCTGGCTTAGGAGACCCTGTTTCCAAATAAAAATGTAAAAATAGGTCTGGGAGTGTAGCCCGGAGGTAGAAGGGCTTCTAGGAACCCCAGTACCACCAAAAAAAAAAAAAAAAAAAAATAGTTGTCCGGAGTTCGGCACCATAATGAAAGATTCTGCGTAGTGATGCTGTGAAAAACACGAGAGGAGACCAGAACGTGTGGTACCAGCTTCAATCAGGCCCCCTTCAATCAGGTGGTGGAGCATGCTTATAATCCCTGCGCTTGGGAGGCGGAGACAGGAGGATCACACAGGTTCGAAACCAGCCTTGCTGGCTTAAGAAACCGTGTTTCCAAATAAAATATAAAAAATAGGCCTGGGAGTGTAGCCCGGAGGTAGACATCCCCAGTACCATCAAAAACAAAAAATGAATAGATGAGTCAAATCCTTAGGTTAAATCTCTAGTACTGAAACAATAGCAAAAAGAGTTGGGCTTTCCCATTTCACTCGCCCACAGGAACGAGGATTTTGCTCTTTTGTGTAAAGAACTGGGTCTACTAGATGGAGATCTGTCTGAAGAGGAAATAAGGCTTCTGGAATATTGTGGAAAGAATTTTTTGGAAGAGTTCCCCCGTTGGAAGCTGGATCAGGAGGAGATCGTTGCGAAGCTCCGTGCCCTAGCAGATGAAGTCGACGCAGGCCACAAGAAGACCGCCACACTCAATGTGGCGGCCTGCTCCACTGCCATCGTCTCTGGAGTCATGAGCATCCTGGGCTTCGCCCTGGCTCCCATGACAGCGGGAGGAAGCCTGGTGCTCAGCGCAGCTGGCCAAGCCCTGGGGGTAGCAGCGGGGGCCACCAGTATTGCGACCAGCTGGTTACAATGCTCTGTCAATAAAAAAGCCCAAGAGCAAGCCTCCCGGCTTCTGCCCTCCAAAGACCTCCCCGTGCAGGCTGGGAAAGAGGTGTCCAAAGTGACAGCTGCTGGGGAGGTTGTCCTCAAGTGTGGGAATGTCATCGATACCATCAAAAAGAACAAACGCGCCTACCAGATAGTCAAAGCCAAGCCGCACCTGGCCGAGACTGCCAAGCGTCTCCTGACTGGTGGCACAGTCTCCAGCCGGAGGGCCAGGAGCGTGCAGAACGGCTTCCGGAGGACCCTACTAATGACGACACAGAAGGCTCTCATGCAGAACGGGCCACTGTCCAGCTTCTTCCTGTTCCAGGACGTGCTCACTCTCTGGAGGGAGAGGGCGCATCTACAGGGCGGAGCAAAGGCTGAGCTGGTGGAGCATCTGCGGGCGCAGGCCCGGAAGTGCGAAGAGATGCTGGCCCAAGTCACCCAGCTCTACAAGAAGCTGCTGCAGAAGGTGAGCTCGGGCTTCTGGAAGGGGGACCACGGCTGCCCAGAAGGGCCTATGGGAGCTGGAGAGTGCAGAGAGCCTGCCTGTGCCTGGGGTGACGTGTGCACCGTTATCCCCCAGGACCTAGAATATGGCGGCCCTGGAGGAGCAGATAGTATGAGTATCCCCTGGAGACGAGGCTGCCTGCCCTGGATAGGCCTGGCTGTACCTCTGTCTCTCCTCTGACACTCCTTCAGGGAAGAAAGTCTTCTTAGCTGGGTGTGGTGGCACACACCTGTAATCCCAGTACTTGGGAGATGAGATAGGAGGATTGCAGGTTCGAGGCCAGCCTCAGTAACTTAGCAAGACCTTATTTCAGAATAAAAAGGACTGAGAGCCAGGCATGGTGGTGCACCCTTGAAATCCCAGTACTTGGGAGGGTGAGACAAGAGCATCTCAGGTCCGCAGTCAGCCTCGGTAACTCAGTGAGGCCCTCTGCAACTTAGTCAGACCCTGTTTCCAAATAAAGAACAAGAAAATAGAGCTGGGGATATAGCTCAGAGGTAGAAAGCCCCTGGGTTCAATTCCCAGTACTGCTAATAACAATGATAATGATAATAATTTTAATAGTGATAATGATAATAATGAAGAGGGTCTTCGTGGCTTTGTGGAAGAGGTCCACGAGCACTGAGCCACAGGGAATGTTCTAGACTGAATCGCATCCCTCTCAAGTTTATAAATCAAAACCTGATGGCAGCCGGGCGTGGTGGCGCAGCTTGTAATCCCCGAGTTTGGGAGGTGGAGACAGGAGGATCCCACAAGTTCAAAGCCAGGCTTGCAGGCTTAAGAGACCCTGTTTCCAAATAAAATATAAAATAGGTCTGGGGGTATAGCCTGGAGGTAGAAGGGTTCCATCCCCAGTACCACCAACACAAACAAACAAACAAACAAATACAAAACCCTGTGAAGGGTCCGAGAATCGCTCACCAACCCAAATATTGTAGGACTCACAAGAGATGTAAAATGCAAGCGAGGTTTATTGTGCTGCAGCTCTGTCCCGGCTAGCCAGGGGTCGAAACCAAGACACTAAATGGTCGAGGTTTGACCCCCCCCACTCCACGCTCTGAATTTTATAACCCTATGAGGGAGTGGTTACACACGAGGGAGTGGTTACACACGTCAGAGCCCGCCAAAAGTTCGAGCCCGCCAACCTTAGAATACAACCAATCAGCCGGGCGTGGTGGCGCACGCTTGTAGTCCCCGTGCTTGGGAGGCGGAGACAGGAGGATCGCGCAGGTTCAAAGCCAGCCGCGTGCGCTGGCTTAGGAGACCCTGTTTCCAAATAAAAAAATATATAAAAATGGGTCTGGGAGAGTAGCCCGGAGGTAGAAGGGCTTCCAGGAACCCCAGTACCACCAAAAAAAAAAAAAAAGAATACAACCAATCAGATACAAGGACAAACAAGTACAACTAATAATTTTAAAACATGCATCCACACACGTCAGAACCTGCTAAGGACTGCTTATCTCCCTTATGGTATGTGTTCGTTCCCTAGGGCTGCCTTTCCTACCCACCTTGGCTGGGCCAGGCTTATCTCTGCACTGAAGAATCTGCCTGGAGAGCAGATTAGCCTGGCCTTGTTTGCTGATCTAGCTCAGAGATATGGGGATGGGGTCCCATTTACAAAGACATTGGCCGGCAAGCTGGAGATTAGAGGCTTTGACCTTGTGGGTCCTCTACCCTTGTCCTTGAATCCTGCAACCTGGGCAGCTGGGCTTATGGATCTTCATTCTATTTCCAATCCTACCTTACTTCTATATCTTAACTCTGTATTTTAATACCTTATTTCTAATCCTAATATGGAAGAAGACTTCTCTAGTTAACCTCTCATACTGGGGGGAAAGCGCTTCTTCCAGCCTGCTTTCCAGCACCCCTACACCTGAAGGCCCAGGGTGACAGTACTTGGATGTGGGAATTTGGGAATTGGTTAAGGGTAGGCCCTCATCTGTTACAGTGTGTAGGTGAGGGTCACCGTCTGGGGGAACTGTCCCCAGGAATCTTTGTTAGACCCCTGGGAAATAATTCCCCCAAAATACCACAAAAAGATTAAAAAAGATAAAAGATCACGGGTTCTGGTCCTGAGCTAAGGATAAGTATACAATAGCTTGGACTCTTGCTGAAGATTTAAAGAAACTTATTAAAAAGATAGAAATTCAGAAGACGGTTACAGCCCCTTGATATTCAGGGGTGGCACGGGGAGATGGTTCGAATGAATTCTCCGAAATACAAAGTACGGAACAAACTTTATACATGATGTCCTCCATCTTGTTCACGTAATTCTGACATAGTCATAATCCCTGTACGGTACCTCCCCTTATGCTGTACGGTACCTCCCCTTATGCTGTACGGTACCTCCCCTTATGCTGTACGGTACCTCCCTTACTTTCCCGCCAGGGTGTACTTTCCTGCCTCGGCTCTTTTTGTGAAGGTCATGGTCAAAGGTCGACCCCTCCTCCCAGCCTGGCTAGATTATCCAATTATGTAAACCCGCCTTTAGGATGAGGATGAGGAAGTCCTAGTTCCCCTCTCCTATACACTTGCTAATTACCTTTAGCTAGGTTAATTTACATTGGAATATGTGCCTGCTTTTTTGGGCAGAAACCAGGTCAGTTCACCAGTTTTTGAAATATAATAATAATCAGAGCTTTCTCAAGTATTATCGGCCATTCCCAATACTGGTACCTCATCCAAGAGGACTGGTATCCCAGAAGAGGAAACAGAAACTTGAGGGTGCCTCCCCACCCCGGCCGGAGGAGAAGCAACGCAGGGCAGGCCATCAGGCAGGAAGGAGAAAGCCCTGGGCAGAAACCAGCATGGGCGGCCGCCTTGACCTGGGCCTGCCAGGTGGCAGAGCCGGGAGGAAGAGAATTTCCCTAGGATAAACCTCCCTAGCTGGCATTTTGAATGGCAGCCTGGGATGAGCAGGAGAGGGGTTATATGGCTCGCCAAGGGTCTCTGTCTATGCAGGCAGAGACCTTAAGCCGGTCCATGCCTTAAGTGGCACATACCTGCAATCCCAGTACTTGGGAGACTGAGAGCGGAGGATCCCAGAGTCAAGGCCAGCCTCAGCAACTTAGACCTTGTCTCAAAATAAAAAGTAAAATAGGGCTGGAGGTAGAGTTGGGAGGAAGAATGCCCCAGGTTCACACCTCTGTTGTATGTAGAGTTAGCGAGAAATGAGAGACTGAAAGTCCAAGGGAATGTGCCAATTATAGCCTTTATTAGCTGGCCAGCAGAGGAGCCCTCAATCTAAAAATCAGACTAGAGGGGCTCTGCGAGGGGTCAGGGTGTGTGGGGGCTTATGAGGAATAAGCAAGCAGGTTTACTGAAGGGGAAACTCACAAGTTAGTGTGGTTGGGTGAGGCCGAGGTTCCACTCAAGGTCAGAGGGTACAGGAATTTTGGGGGGAAGAATATCACAAAACGCAGGGATTTCAGGTACCTAGAGAAACCATTTGCATAGGGCAGGGGAGTGGGCCTCCCAGCAGAAATTAGCTAGGTCCTTCCTAGAGGTACAAGGTTAAACTTTCAGATTAGCAGCTTAAAACAGGAGGGGAGAGAAAATGGAGTCAGGGGAGACAAAATGGGGTCTCTTCTGCTTCCACACCCCTCAGTACTACCACTACTACTACTAACTACTACAAAATACCTGGCACACATAATTTGTAAAGAAGGGGTCTCGCTGCTAGGTTCTGCAGGCCCCAAGGTGCGGTCCAGGTGCCAGTGCTGGGGGCTGGTGCCTGCTAAGGGCTCCCTCTGCTTCCCACGAGGCCCTCTTGCCTCACCCAGAAGAGGGGGACAAGCGAGCTTGCCCAGTCCCATTACTGGCACTGAGCCCACTCTCCAAAGGCCCCCGCTCACAGGGTCACAGCGGGAACAAGGTTCCCACCTAGGATTCGTGGGTGAAATGGGCAGAAATGTTCAGACCTCAGCAAAGTTCTCAGTGAGGAACACAGCCCCCAGCAGCCAGACACCAGCCACACCCTGGGCTGGAAACTTCCCTAGGTGGTCCTTTCTTTCTTTTTCTTCCTCCCCCCATAAATTACATGACAATTAACAATTGTACTGTGTTTTTCTCCTCCCAGAAACTCTCAAAAAATAAAAGGACTCATGAGTTCACCTCTGGAGGGAGCCCCCCCCAGGCAACCTGAGCCCAAGGGCTCCTGGGTGGAAAATGGGTGGAGCCAGGCTGGCAGAGGGCTCACCCGTCAGGAGGTCCACAGGGGTTCCTGGGACGTGGAAGGGGGGAGTCCACCTAGGGGCCCTGCCAGTGAGTACGCAGGCCAGCCGCTCTCCTCCCTCCCCTCCTAGGGTCCCCAGAGCTCCCTGGAACACACATTAGTCCCCTTTACACAGGCTGCCTTCTGCCATTCCTGGGTAAGTGACAATAAGACAGAGGGCCCTGGAGGGAGGGCTGTGCCCCCTCCTCCACATGGAGGCAGCTGAGTTGGTCCTCAGTGCCATATTGGGGATAACAAACAGACTAGAAAACTGGGAGTTAAAAGTAGGCTGGCTGGCCAGGCGCCATGGTGCACGCTTTAACCCCAGTCCTTGGAAGGCTGAGACAGGAGGACTGCAGGTTTGAGACCAGCCTCAGATGCATAGACTCTCACAACCTAGGGAGACCCTGTTTCCAAACAACAACAACAACAAAAAACATAAAAAAGGCTGCAGATATAGCTCAGAGGTAGAATACCCCTGGGTGTATGTGTGCAACACACACGCATGCACACACACACACACACACACACACACACACACACACACACACACCACACGCTAGGACCAGAGAACACAGAGCATCCAAGCTAGCTACCCATTTAGCTGTGGACTCAGAGCAACAAATGCCCTACTGACTTTCCTTCATTAGCCCAGGAAAACCACATGAAGGTGGAGACCTGCAAGGATGCCAAAGACAGATGTCCACGGAGAGCGCGGCCACCATCTGCCAAGAGCCCACCTCAGAGGCCGCTCCCTGCCCCTGCTTAGAAGCCACTGAAAGGTTCGAGCTGCCTCTGCCCCGCAGGGGGCGGGGCCGGAAGCTAGGAGGCGGAGCCTGGTGATTCAGAGAGGGGACCACGCCTCTCAATCAGAGAAGAAGCGAGTTCAGAGTTCAGAGAGAGAAACCCGAAAGAGAGACAGATGCACTCTCCCCCACCAGTCCCCGCGGGGGCTGGCGGCCGACTCCCCACGAATAAAGGCATCCATACCATCTATAATGGATCTCCGCGTGTATCTGTGCGCCAGGGGGACCCGCCATATTTTTCAGCCGCTATTGGGGTCTTTGGGCTGGATCAGCCTGGGGTTTCGCTTTCTTCTTCTTCTTCTTCTTCTTCTTCTTCTTCTTCTTCTTCTTCTTCTTCCTCCTCCTCCTCCTCCTCCTCCTCCTCCTCCTCCTCCTCCTCCTCCTCCTCCTCCTTCTTCTTCTTCTTCTTCTTCTTCTTCTTCTTCTTCTTCTTCTTCTTTTGGTGCTGGGGATGGAACCCAGGAGCATTCTACCTCTGAACTACCCACCCAGCCCTATTTTTTATCTTTATTTTTGAAATAGGGCCTTATTGAGCTGTAAAGGGCCTCACTAAATGGGTGAGGCTGGCCTCAAACTACGATTCTCTGGTCTTGGCCTCTTGAATGCTGAAATTACAAGCGTGTGCCACCATGCCTGGCTTTATTCTTTTATTTGAAGCAGGTCTCACCGAGTTGGGGAGGGCCTCACTAAGTAGCTAGATCCTCCAGCCTCAGCCTCCCAAATGCTGGGATTACAAGCGTGAGCCACCACCCCCCCCACTCCTTTTCTTTTTGAAAAATACTTTTACTGGTGCAATTCTACATCATAGTGAGATTCAAAGGGACACACACACGCGGGGTGGGGGTGGTGGTGGTGGTAGTGAGTCCTTCGGTCTCCAGGCTCCCTCCCCCCAGCCCTCCCTCGCCCTTCCCTCCCCTCCCCCCTGGCCTCCCTCCTCACTTCCCTGAATCCCTTTTGATCCTCGGCTCTCTGGCTTCCACATGGAAACAGGCCCCTGGACTGGACTTCCACCACTGGCTCACCTCCTTTCGCATTATATTCTCTAGCTCCACCCATTTTGTTGCCAATGACATCATTTTGTTCTTTTTTTCCAGCGTGAGACTTCGGGCTTCCGTGTGCTGCCTTCCTTGTTTTCCAGCATAACAATAAAGGGCCTCTGCCTTGCCCTGGCTGGTGCCTGGTTCCCTGGGAGAGCAGGGACCCCGAGCCTGCAGGAGCCTCCGCTCACCACCAGGTGGCGCCCGTGCACCTCCTCCATCCCTGCGGAGACTGCTGGCCCAGAGCCCACGCCAGGGACAATGGGGTGTCCCCGGAACCTGCCTGTCCAGATTCCAGGGGAAAGAAGGAGCCCAGGAGCCCCTCTGCGTCCCCACAACCCACAGTCATCTGCCTTCTCCTGGCTGCCTGGTTCACCTCTCCTAGTGTTGTTTTTTTGTCTTGCTTTAGCTGCTATTTTGAAACTCATGGTTCTTTTTTAATGTAAGAAAGTAAAAAATAAGGGAACGAAAATACCAACCAACCAGGGGGACAGTTTTTGGAATTCTGGCCTGGAATCTCTTTCTTCTTCTTCTTTTCTTTCTTTGTTTCTTTCTTCCTGCCAATAAATACTCCAAAGCCTATCACATCCATAGCAGTACCCGTCCTGGCAAGCCCCTGCTCCGGCTCAAGTCTGAGGCTAAGCAAATGCATTGACCCTCATGTGGGAAGACGCCATGTTGAACGTCACCCACCAGTATCCATCCTCACAGGAGACACCAATCTGGGGCCAGAGTCTCGGCGTCAACACTGCTCTCAGGGAAAAGGTAACACGGAAACACACACATGAACAACTGTGCTCCGTCCTACTGTTCTTCCATGAGGAGACCCTTGGGAGACCACTGGTTCAGTCAACACTTACAGTGTTGTCAAAATAAATACATTAGAACAGGAAAAAGGAGAAAGCAAAAAGCGGTAGAAAGCCTGGCAGAGCTGGGCTCACACACATTCAGTTCTTAGATTTGAAGCCTCTTGAGTTGCTTGTATGTAATTAAAAAAAAAAAAAGTTCCAAGATCCACGTTGAAGCCAGTTGGACCAAAATCCTTTGTAGCGTGCAAAAAAGGCCCTCATGTTTCCACATCCTTAAAAGTGCCATCCAGGGTGCCCTTGGTGAGGCCCACGTGTCCCACGCCTGCCCTCTGGTTCACCATGCGAGCGTGTACCACATCAACCAGATTGGCTGCCACAGCCCAGCCAAGCCACATGGGAAACCGGACACAAAGCGAGTCAAAATTGTATCCCCCATCACACCTGATAATATCGGGGGCTTCTCTGTAACACCACGCACTGGCAGCTCAACTCCACAACCGCAGCGCGCTGGGCAGTGGGGACCACGCCCTCCACAGACCCCGGGGGCCTTCTTGTCGGTCTCTCTGTATCAGGGGACCTGCCAATCATGCTTCCTCTGAACAAGCTTCCTGGAGCCCGCATTCCAATCTTTAGAACATCGGTGAGACTGGTGATAGCTGAAGATATTACTCCTAACACCACCCCACAGATCATATTAATTAGAAGAGTTCCATCTTCTAAGTGTTCTACATATAATTGCCAACTCCCAATTTTTTTTTTTTTTTTTTTTTTTTTTTTTTTTGGTGGTACTGGGGTTCCTGGAAGCCCTTCTACCTCCGGGCTATACTCCCAGACCTATTTTTTACATTTTCATTTTGGAAACAGGGTCTCCTAAACCAGCGCACGCGGCTGGCTTCGAACCTGCGCGGTCCTCCTGTCTCTGCCTCCCAAGCGCGGGGATTACAAGCGTGCGCCACCACGCCCGGCGGCAACTCCCAATTTTAAGGTGCCAAAGGATGCCTGTCTTAATAAAGCAGGAGCAGTTCCCGGGTACAGAGTCTATACACCTTCGTTAGAGATTTGAAACAAGGCATGAAATAGCCCTCTACATTTTATCTCCTTGAAATGGACACGGATGCTCTGACCTTGGACTTGAAGCCACGTTTTGGAGCGGTCCACAGGGAAAGGTCCAAACTCAGCAACGAGAGGCAAGGCTGCCGTATACAAGGGTTTCCAGTTCGGGGCAGATGTCCCACGGCGTCCAGCGGCCCTTCTGCTGCTGCTCGGGCTCTTCGATGGCGGGGAAGCGGAGGCTCCAGGGTTGGGAATGCCAGCCCGCGTTCTGCGCTTTTCCTTGTTTTGGGGTTGAAGTGATGACTTTCCCTCACATCTGCCGGGAACCTCTCTCCAGGCTGTGGTATAGAATTGACTTTTCTTTCAAATTCCCAATCCCCTAATTTGCCTACTTGCCTCCAGATCCAGAACTTTTCTTCTTGCTGTTTTCACTTACCATGGTTGTCTACTCTGGACTTTATCATCTACTGTTGCAATATATTATCTTGACTGTTTGCACAACTCTGTGTGTGTGTGTGTGTGTGTGTGTGTGGTACTGGGGGTGGAACCTAGACCTATTTTATACTTTATTTGGAAACAGGGTCTCACTAAGTAGCTGAGACTGGCTTCGAACCTGTGTGATCCTCCTGTCTCAGCCTCCCAAGCACGGGGATTACAAGCGTGCGCCACCACGCCCGGCTTGCACAATCTTTTTTTTCAGGGGGATTGAACCCAGGCCTTGTTTGTGCATGCTAGGCGAGCACTTGACAACCAAGTTACACCCACACCTCCTCCCCTCTCCCCTCTCCCCTCTTTTCTTTTCTTTCTTTTTTTTTTTTTGGTGCTGGGGATTGAACCCGGGGTGTCTCTGACCAATACCCCCAGGCTTTTTTAAATTTCGAAACAGGATCTCAATAAACTGCTGAGGCTGGCCTTGAACCTATGATCTTGTCTCAACCTCCCAAGTACTGGGATTACAGGCATGCACCACCCTGCCCAGATTTTTTTTTTTTTTTTTTTTTTTTTTTTTTTGTACTGGGGATTGAACCCAGGGTCATTCTACCTCTAAGCTACACCCCTAGCTAGCTCTATTTTATTTTTTATTTGGAAGCAGGGTCAACTGATTTGCAGAGGGCCTCACAGGTTGCTGAGGTTGATGCAAACCTGCCATCTTCTTGTCTCAGCTTCTCAAGTACTGGGATTATCAACGTGTACCACCATACCTGCCCAGATTTTTCTTAATCTTATTTTGAGACGGGGTCTTGCTAAATTGTCCAGGCCGTCTTGGAACTCCAGAACCTCATGCTTTAGCCTCTTGAGTCGCTGGGAATGCAGGTATGTCCCATGGCACCTGGCTTGATACAATTTTTTAATTAGGCGAAGTTTAGTCATTGCGTTTCTTTTAGGTGTCCAAAACAAACTCAAAGTGGCTTACATAGAAAAAGAAATCTATTGGCACACAAACTCCACAGATTTAGGGAATACCATGGACATGCCGGAGTCTAGAATCCCAAAACAAAACAGTCCTCAGAAGCCGGGCGTGGCGGCGCACGCTTGTAATCCCCGCGCTTGGGAGGCTGAGACAGGAGGATCGCACAGGTTCGAAGCCAGCCTCAGGTACTTAGTGAGGCTCTCAGCAATTTAGTGAGACCCTGTTTGTCGGGGCCGCTCGGCTAGACCGGGATGGGGCGGTGGCTCAAGATGGCGCCTAGGCATGTTGCCAAGTCACAAGGCTCACGAGGCTGGCGGTGCCCTGAGCCTGCGCAGTGAGCCCTATCAGGCGCCCTACGGATGATCAGTGACGCAGCGCCTCGTGCTACCACCAGGCCGCCTATGAGAGGGTTAGAAATGTGCATGCCCTAGCTGTGGGAAGCTTGGGGTTGGTGGAGTGATGAGGGAGGGGTTATGATACTGATATATATTTGCCTGCTGTGCGCATTGAAGGAAGGAAGCATCATCAACAGACGCGGCGTTTGTGTGTTCTTTCCCAGGGCTCTGCAGGAAGGAGCCTTAGGGACGTGACACCTGTTTCCAAATAAAATATAAAATAAGTCTGGGAGTATAGCCTGGAGATAGAAAGGCCCTGGGTTCCAACACCAGTACCACAAAAAAAAAAAAAAAAACAAAAACAAAAAACAACAGTCCTCAGCTCACATGTCATACACAGGACTTCACCGTCTGTGAAGAGTCCAGCCCTAGCTGCTAGGAAAGGGGGCGGGCCAAAGCTCAGGGCCCACTCTGATTGGCCCACTTGGCTGCCAGGTGGAGCTATGGAAATCAGGTGGGAGGGGAGAGGAGGAAGGGAACAGAAACACCAGGAGTTGCCCGGGATTTGCTTCTTCCCTTTCCTGAACATTCAGATGATTTCAAATCTTTATTATACATAGCGCCCCCAATTTTGTTTTGGGGGTGCTGGGGATTGAGCCCAGGGGCATCTGTTTCTGAGCTACACCCCCAGCCCTATTTCGATTTTTATTTTGAAACAAGGCCTCACTAAGTTGCTGAGGCTGGCCTTGAACTTGTGATCTTCCTGTCTCAGTCTCCCAAGTACTGAGGTTACAAGTGTACCCCCCCCCGCGTGGCGTGTTACCATTTATCACCCCAACAGCGGGGGAACTTTTTCCCTTTCAGAATTGTGGGGCTTTGGTAGGGCAAAAGAATACGTAGGAAGGAGACACAAAAAGGAGGAACAGCAAATCTATGACTTTACTGTGGACGCCTGCTGCTGGACCTCATCTCCCCACTCCCAGCCAGCTCCCTCCCGGGCCTGTCACTCCCAGATTCCAGGGAAATATGTAAACCTTAAAGTTAACCAAAAATTCATTCATCAATGATAATGACCTCGGGCACGGTTAATTAACCCCCCAGTAAACAGTTTAAACAAGAGAGATGTGGTACCCTGAGGAACCTGTAATGTAGGGAACTTTTTTTGTGTGTGTGTGGGTCTGGGGATGGAACCCAAGGGGCATTTGACCTCCGAGCTACACCTCCTGCCCTATTTTTTAGCCTTTATTTTGAAACCGGGTCTCACTGAGTTGCAGAGGGCCTCACTAAGTAGCTGAGGCTGTCCGCAAACCATGATCCTCCAGTCTCAGCCTCCCGAATGCTGGGATTACAAGCGTGCACCACCACGCCTGGCTGTAGGGAACTTTCTAGCAGTATCGATTGATCAGATAGTGGAGACCACCTGGGCCTAAGGATCCTGAGAATGACCAGACCACCAGAGATCCCGGACCAGACTTGAGATCCCGGACTGGCCCCATCCCCGCATACTCTCCTGTACCCGCACTCAGAAATCTCCTTTAGCAGAGGAGCCACGGACCCCCGAACCTCCCTTGCCCTGGAGACGGCTCGCATTCTCCCTGGAATGTGTGCTTGTTCTAAATAGGCTGCGGTCACCGTCCCTGACCAGCCCCGGCTGAGTTCTTTCCCATCAGGCGAGCCACAGACCTGCTGGTACTGAGTCGTGGTCCCTTCTCTCCCCCGTGGGAGCTCCTGGCCTGCTCAGAGGTATCCCTTCTTCTGTGACAGAACCAAAACCAAGACTGTGTCCCACTCAGCAGTGAAGGGGACTTCTATTCTTGGCCTAGGAGAGGGAGCGAAATCAGAAGTCTATTTCCTGCCTCCCGGGTAGGAGGTTATAGGTAGAGAGATAGGCTAGTAAGGGGAAGGAATAGTCATGTATTTTCTGGAAATGGGTGGAGATTTTCCCTGGGAATCCAAGGGTCACACACACAAACACACACACATCTCTCTCTCTCTCTCCCTCTCCCTCTCCCTCTCCCTCTCCCTCCCTCCCTTCTTCTCTCCTTTTATGGTTCTTTTTGTGTGTGTGGTACTGGGGATGGAACCCAGGGGCCTTCTACTCTGAGCTACACCCCCAGCCCTATTATATTCCTTTATTTTGAAACAGGACCTCACTAACTTGCCACAAACCTGAGGTCCTCCCATCTCAGCCTCCCAAGCACTGGGATTACAAACTTCACCCATGCCTGACTCCTTTTATGGTTCTTTCCGGTGACCATGGCAACTGTCAACTGTCCTGGTGCTGGGGGAAGTCATCTACGCGCAAATGAGACCACGGTGAAGTTGGAGGTCGTCTTGGATCTCACTGACTTAGGTCCAGCCAGTGTCAGCCTGCTCACGTGGAGAGAACCTTCTGGGCTTCAGGTACCCTGTCCTCGGAGACAAGCAAGATGAGGGCAGGGTGGAAACCAGCAAGGCCACCAAGGCCCTGCAGGATACGGTGGGGCAGCACTGGCAGTAAAATGAACATTTTGGGTACACCCCAAACATTTTAGTTTTTCTTTTGTCCTTTTCTTCCTTCTTTTTCTTTTTCTCCCCCCTTTCTTTCTTTTCTTTCTTCCACTGAAAATTAAGCCCAGAGGCATTCTACCTTTGAGCTATATCCCGAGTCCAATTTTCTTTCTTTTTTGGAAACAGGGTCTTGCTAGGTTGACCTCAGCAAATAGTCTCACTGTTTGCTGAGGCTGTCCTCGAACCTGCAATCCTCCTGTCTCAGCCTCTCAAGTACTGGGATTACAGGCGTGTACCACCGCACTTGGCTCTCTTTTTTGTGTGCTGGGGATTTAACCCAGAAGCATCCTACCTCTGAGCTACACGCCCAGCTCTTTTTACGTTGAAAAAGGGTCTTGCTGAGTTGCTGAGTCTGGCCTTGAACCTGCAACCCTCCTATCTCAGCCTCCAGTGTACTGGGATTACAGGCATGCTCCACCATGCCTGGCTATATTAAGAACTTAAGTTAAGAAAAAAATCAAAAGCCTCCTGAAAGATGTAGGAAAGATAAGGAACTTTGCAAAAGTTTGGTTGCAGCCAGGCGTGGTGGCGCACGCTTGTAATCCCAGCATTTGGGAGGCTGAGACCGGAGGATTGCGGTTCACGGACACCCTCAGCTACCTAGTGAGGCCTCTGCAACTCAGTGAGACCCGGTTTCAAAATAAAGAATAAAAAATGGGGCAGAGGGTGTAGCTCAGAGGTCGAATGCCCCTGGGTTCCACTCCCAGACCCACAAAAAAAAAAAAAAAAAAAAAGTCTGGTTGCGAGGTATTTTCTGGTAAGTTCTTTTAAGTTCTCAGAAAGCAAGCAATTCTCATGTCTTATAAATTGTCATCCAAACAGAGAAAGCTCAATTGTTCTTGAGTATCTAATCTATGAAGCAAACATAACACTGTGATAAACTTTGATCACAAGGAAATCGTAGCTCAATCTCATTTATGACTCTGAGGTAACATGTTGCATAATATTAGAGAATATAAATCTATAACATATTGATATAAAAATCTGCCATGACCAAGTTGATATTTCCACTGCTTGCAAAGATAGCTCAGCATATGGAAATGTATGTGCATAATACACTATATTCTTGACATAAATAAAAATGGAAAATGATGATCATTTGATTAGAGTTTGAAAATTTAGCACTTACTCCTAATAAAAATGTTTAAGCATAGGAATAAATCGCAATGTGTGATCACTGAGACTGGCTTTTGTCAACCAGCTGTCAATGGTGAAATACTAGAGTTAATTCCATCACGTGCAGACAACTCAAGAGTTCCAGCTAATTCAATACAGCATGGAGCCAGAATGAGAAAAATAAGTACTGAGAAACTGGGAGAAATGCCGCATTATTGATTCATGAATTATTCATTCGATAACTATTACATCAATACAATTTCAGAAAATCACTAGGGGACTATTAAAAATGAGTAATGTCTACAGAGTAAGAAAACAAGTTAGGAAGCATCACATTAAAAGATACTATTCATAACAGGATCAAGACAATTTGGAGTACTGAAGAGCAGGGTGTGGTGGTACCCACTTGTAGTCCCAGTGCTTGGCAGGCTGAGACAGGAGGATCGCGGGTTCATGGCCAGCCTCAGCTGCTTAGTGAGACCCCGATTCAAAATAAAGAATAAAAGCCGGGCGTGGTGGCGCACGCTTGTAATCCCCGCGCTTGGGAGGCGGAGACAGGAGGATCGCGCTGGTTCGGAGCCAGCCGTGCTGGCTTAAGAGACCCTGTTTCCAAATAAAAAATATAAAATAGGTCTGGGAGTGTAGCCCGTGGGAGTGTATCCCGGAGGTAGAAGGGCTTCCAGGAACCCCAGTACCACCAAAAAAAAAAAAAAACAAAAACAAAAAAAACAAAATAAAGAATAAAAATAGGGCTGGGGGTGTAGCTTGGAGGTAGGGTTCAATCTCCAGTACTGCAAAAATAAGTAAGTAAATGCATACATAAATAAAGTACCAAAGAAATAAATGTTAGCAAGAAATGTAAAGAAGCAATACATCTTTGTTGAGAGGTTATGAAAAACTTAAATCCCTGGGAAGGCAGACCCTGATGTTGGGTAGGAATATAGCAGGTCCTTGGCTTTAATGAGGGACCTTTTCAAGTACCCGTAATCACAGATACTATGACAGCAGACTATTTCCTTTGTAGAATTTAACGGAAAATGAAAGCAACTCCCAGCCCCCGTGTGAATCAGCATGAGCGTGGGAGGGGAGCGTGGGAGCTGGGCCTGGACCCACTGGAGCCAGCAGAGGACAAGGTGACATTCTGCGAAGGGCCCAAGCAGATACCATAAAGGTGCAGAGCCTGATGTACCACCCTAAAGGACTTTTTTTTTTTTTTTTTTTTTTTTGCAGTACTAGGGATGGAACCCAGAGGCATTCTTCCTATACCCCAGGCCTAGTTTTTACTTTTTTTTCTTTGCGGGTCTGGGGATGGAACCCAGGGGCATTCTACCTCTGAGCTACACCTCCTGCCCCATTTTTTATTCTTTATTTTGAAACCGGGTCTCACTGAGTTGCAGAGGGCCTCACTGAGTAGCTGAGGCTGTCCGCGAACCGCGATCCTCCAGTCTCAGCCTCCCGAAGGCTGGGATTACGAGCGTGCGCCACCACGCCCGGCTAATAAAACAGCACAGGTCATGAAAAGTGACAACTACATAGCAATATAGAAAATATTTCTTGCATATTACTTTTAAAAGTAGGATACACCATTATAACTATAACAGCCACGTGGCCACATGAAAAAGAAGGTGCATTTGAAAAATGACCGTAAGTGGTTTTTCCTTGATCACAGGGAAGCCGCGGCTCAGTCTCCCTGTGGCTCTCGGATGAGCATATTGAATAATATTAGAGAACATAGACCTATAGCATATTGACGTAAAAATCTGCAGTGAGCAAGGTGAGGTTTTCATGGCATAGAAGGATAACTCAATATATGGAAGTTTATGTACAGAATAAAGTTGATGGTGATGTGGTGGTACCAGAGGTGAGTTTTGTCGAATAATATTGAAAACACATTTAAAGTGATTTGGGAGCAACAAAAGAAACTGAATATGAGAAAGAGTTGAAAAAAGGGTGACTCTGTGTGTGTGTGTGTGTGTGTGTGTGCACGCACACGCTAGCGTGTGTGCACACATGCATGCAGATATGTGCCAACCTTCCATCACTATAACAAAATACCCGAGATGATCCAGTCATAAAAGTTTTTTTTTTTGTTTGTTTTTTGTTTTTTGTTTTGGTGGTACTGGGGTTCCTGGAAACCCTTCTACCTCTGGGCTACACTCTCAGACCTACTTTTTTATATTTTTTGTTTGGAAACGGGGTCTCTTAAGCCAGCGCGCGTGGCTGACTTTGAACCTGCGCGATCCTCCTGTCTCTGCCTCCCAAGCACGGGGATGACAAGCGTGCGCCACCACACCCGGCGTCAAGAAAGAAGGTTTGACTCACAGTTTTGGAGGTTTCAGTCCCTGACTTGTTGAGCCTGTTGCCTTGGGCTTGTGGTGAGGCAGAGGCACACGGTGGAGAAAAACAACTCATCTCAAGACCAGTGGGCAAGAAGGGGCCAGGGTCCCATGGTCCCCCTGGGCATGCCCCCAGACCCCAGGCCCTCCTACTTCTCAAGCCCCACCATCCCCAGGGACCAGGGCCTTCCATGCGGGCCCGTGAGGGTCGCCCAGTGTCCACACCACGGCTCTGTGCAACCCTGCTGCCTGGGTGCAGCGAGCTGACCGGGCTCCAGTCGGCAACTCACTCCAGGACAGGAGACGGCCGGAGGCTGGACAGAGCGATCCTCTGCCGCCGAGTTCACAGTGCTGTCTACACCACGGCCCTGTTCACCTTTGCGCCTCTTGTTGGATGGTCCCAGAAGGCTTTTGTGACTTAATGTCTACTGTCAGGTTTCAAAAGTGCTTTACCAGTATACCTGGCTACCGGAAGCCTGAGAAATCACCAGTGTGCTGCCGCCTGGTCAACACCGGGCATTACCACAGGTCCGTCAAAATCGTTAGGCAGAGCTGATGAGGTACTTTAGAGGCATTATGATTTTTGATAGCCTTGCTTTTAGCTTTTATAGTTTGAGCCCCACGTTACTGGGACATCCTCAGGCACTGCAGGGGGAAATGGCTAAAGAATCACGCCACTCTTGCATCCGTAGACTTGGGGGAAGATTCTGGAGGAAGCCGGCTTGGAAAGTGACCCGAGGGAAGTGGGGCTGGAGAAAGTCACCAGAACCTTGAACTTGGCCAGAACTTGGCCTCCCGAGCCCTGGGACTACAAGGCAGGACCAGCGTTTCGATAGCTCTCTCTGAAAACAGAAGCAAGTGGCTTCCAGAAGCAAAGCCAGTGGACTGGTTCAGGGCAGACTGGAGCGGAAGCCTGTGGAGGGCACACAGCTGCCTACTTGTGTGTGTGTGTGTGTGTGTGTGTGTGTGTACGTGCTGCGGCGTAGCGTGTGCACGCGTGCAAGAGTTATTTGAAAAGCCGGGCGTGGTGGCGCACGCTTGTGATCCAACATTCGGGAGGCTGAAACCAGAGGATCGCGGTTCGCGGACAGCCTCAGCTACTTAGTGAGGCCCTCTGCAACTTAGTGAGACCTGGTTTCAAAATAAAGAATAAAAAATAGGGCAGGGGTTGTAGCTCGGAGGTGGAATGCCCCTGGGTTCCATCCTCAGACCCACACACACACAAAAAAAAAGTCATTTGAAGCTTTTTTTTTTTTTTTTTTTTTTGGTGGTACTGGGGTTCTACCTCTGGGCTACACTCCCAGACCTATTTTATATTTTGAAACAGTCTTTTAAGCCAGCTTGGCTGGCTTCGAACCTGCACGGCTGGCTTTGAACCTGCGCAATCCTCCTGTCTCCGCCTCCCAAGCCCGGGAATTACAAGTGTGCGCCACCACGCCCGGCGCCCTTTTGAAGCATCGTTGTGCCGAGGTGGCCCAGACCTCACTCTGCTCTCGTGGGCTTGCTTGAGAACTCTGTGGCCGCGGCTGTGTCCCTGTGGGAAGGCTGTGGGGCACAGAGGACCTCTGGGGCTCCACTCTGTTGTGCCGGGTGATGGCGCTGCTGGGCTAGCTTGTACTTGCTCCAGGTGGGAAGTGGCTCCTGCAGAGGGGAAGCTCCTGGAGGAGGTGACAGCGGGGCCTGAGGTCACGCTCAGAGCTGGAGCAGAAGCCTGCGCCCGCAGCAGCCAGAGGGCAGGGCCATCGGGGTGTCAGCGGGGCCTGTGCTGCTGAGCCAAGGGAGGAAGGGGCCTCGCTCTTCTCAAAGCCCGCTGTGTGTGTGGGGGTGTGCTAAGAGATAGACACATAAAGAGGCCAACAGCCCTTGCTCCAGGAGAACTCGCCCCACTCCTCCGACTTCAACTGGGTCCCTGCTGTTCTTCCCGATCCCCTTCTTTTGCCTCATGGTGCCGACCACACATCTTGGAAATCATCTTACGTCCCTTGTGGCGCGGCGTCTCCTCTGGGACTGTCTGCCGTGGGGGGGGGGGGCATCTAGTCCAGCCAAGGGCCCCACCCAGTGCTTGGCGCAGGCCGGGCAGTGTGCTACAGTGAGTGGCTGGGGCGCCGCTGGGCCGAGCTGGGGAAGGCGTAGTGACTCTAGACCCCCCTCTCCAGAGAAATTAAATGGCTAGAGGGAAAAATGGGAGAAATGATACTGCGTGCACATGATACAAACCCTCCAAGAACAGGCCCGTGTGTTGTTCTGTGGCTTCTGAGACACAGAAAGAGAACAGGGGAGAACCTGAGAACTCACCGGGCTTCGTGCAGGGCATGAGGCGGTAGCGAGGTCGCAGCCTAGACCTGGGGAGGGCCGTGGGGGCCTCTACCCAGGGTGCAAGGCCTCATCGGCTCCTCTGCTGGCTCACCAGCAGGTTCTAATCGAGGCTCTGATGGGGCAGAAGACTGAGAAAGTGGCTGGGAACCCTGTCTGCATGTAGGAATTATCTGGGAAGTTTCCAGAAACACTGATGACTATTGGGGTCCACTGGCAGGACTGAGATGTAATTGGTCTCGGAATGACTTGGACTTTTCTTATTTTTTTAATTCTCTTTTTTTGGTAATGAGGATTGAAACCAGGGGCTGCACCCCAAACCTTAATTTTTAGTTTTTATTTAGAAATAGGGTCTTGCTAGATTTCTATGACTGGCCTTGAACTTGCAATCCTATTTCAGCTTTCCAAGAACTGGTATTACTAGCAGGCACTACCCTATTTATTTATTTATTGTAGTACTGGGGAGCGAACCCAGGGGCCATCATTCTACATCTGAGCTACACCTCTGGCCCCTTTTATTTTTTATTTGAAACAGGGTCTCCCTAGGTTGCTAAGAGTCTTGTTTTGTTGCTGAGGCTGGGCTTGAACCTGCAGTCCCTCTATCTCAGCCTCCCCAGTGCTGGGATCACAGGTGTGCACCACCATGCCCGACTGCCTTTGTACTCTTTGAAGCGTATCGATTCCTCTGTGTTGGATGCGAGGTCTAGCTTCTTGATAACTGGAGGCAGGTGTTTTACAGACACTGAGACACTGGGATCCGGTTTCAAAGCTCTTGCCTACCTCTTCCCTCCCTGGAGCCCCGGCTTAGGCCATGCCCTGGTGGAGCCACAGGGCACCATGGGAGAAATAGCCTCTGCCTGATAGAGCTGAGGGCCCAGGGGAGAGACAGGCCCCCATGAAGCCACCAAATAAAGAAGGGGGTTAGAGCACTGGGAACCCCTGATGGGCACTGGCCCCTGCTGAGCCCGGCGGGGCGGGGTGGGCTTGGGGGCGAGAGGGGAGCACCCACGAAGACAGAGCTGCACTCCTCTAAGGTGCCGCCTGCCTCGGGCGCTGCTGGGCTGGTGCTGCGCCACTGTGTCACGTAGGCCTCTGTCTCAGCCACTCCGCGCAGCTGTGCCGGGGACCTGCCCAGCCCCCCGGGGAGCCAGACAGACACAGGCAGGTGTGCCAAGTGCAGGACCTCCTCACCCGGCCTGTAACACCTGGGGGCTCAGCAAACTGCTGTGGGAGCCTCATTACGCCACAGAAGTGGGCAAACGCTTTTCTTCCCAGTCCTGGCCCAGTTTCCGCAAAACCTTGGCTCAGTAGAATTTGCAAAACACAGTCTTGCACTGGGAATCTTGAGGTGGGGAACTTCTCACAGTAATGAAATCGGCTATGCCGAGGACAGAAAGGAGGCCTGCAGTGGTCTGCACAAGCCTGGGGACTCCAGGGTACCTGGGCTGCAGGAGAAATTAACAAGAGACCAGGCTTTCCATGCATACTGAAGCCCAAGAGAACCTAAATATTTATGTTAGTGAAATCGGAAGCTGGGATGCTGAATGGTCTGTGAGTATGGTAAAGGAACTGCCATGGGTCTGGCTGGGGCGAGGAGGTCTCAGTCCCGGGTTGGTAACTCACCTTGCTGCTGCTGTCCAAGACCAAAAGAAGTTAGCTTGGGAGACACAGTAATCGGGGTACAGCATCTAATACAGGGAGACAGGGCTCCCATATCGAGGAGGGTCTCAAAAGGGTTGCCACGCCCCGGTGCTCACTGGGCCTTGGCTGCCCAGGCACGGTCCAATTGCTGCTGCTACTACTCTTCTCCTGAGGAGGCCACAGCTCTGCAAGCGCGCTCGCCCTGGCTCCTGCAGCTGCTGCTTCTCTCCTCTCTTCACTGCTCCTCTGCTTCTGGGTCTCCTCACCACTGTTCTACTGCTTTGCTCCCAGGACACCAGCTTATATAGTGTGGCAACTCCTCTGATTGGTTCTTAGGTCTGAGCTCTGATTGGCCCTTAGATCTGGGCCTTGATTGGTCCTTAGATCTAGGCCCCGATTGGTTTATTTTCAGTCCCTCTTTGGAATCCCTGATCAGCCTTGACCTAGAAGTCAGAGAGATCTGGGTCCCTGGCCCTTACTCCAGGTCATACGTCACATTTTGTCCTTTATCTTTCCCTCCTAGTCGACTGGTGTCCCTACCTGCTCTTTGGAAGCAGGTGATGATCAGTTGAGCTGCTTCCTGCTGAGAAGGGTAGATGGAGGCTGGAGGGCAGGTAGGGCCCAGGAGACCGGCTCTCGGGGCTCAGGAGAATGGAGGGGCCATGGCAGAGTGTTTCCAGGGCTGCCATCTCTGGTACCATCTGTGGTTCAGTCGCTTCCAATCTGGAAGACACAAGCCTGACTGACAATCATGTTCCGCAGACATGGCCCAAACAGCAAAACAAACAAAACCAAGCAAAGGGGCATGAAAAAGGGAGGACCCAAGACCAGACGTGTGACCCAGGAGACTGAAGCAGGATCGTAGTAACCATCTGGTCCAGGATCAGCATCGTCTCGTAAGGCGTCAACAACTTCGGTGTTGTGCATAATAGTGTTGCCGTTTTCATCAACTTGAGAGGAGTTACTTATCCAGAAGCAACACGTTTCAGTAAGCAGCACACAGGTACAGCCTGTTTGGGCTGTTAAAACATCAAATGCTTGATGGTTTTGGAGCAGTAGAGAGGTAAGAGAATTAAGGGACTGTTGTTTGGCTTCTGAGGCTCCTACACTTGCTTTCCAGGACTAATATGATGAGATTTAGTCCTGAGTGTTCAAGAATCGGGATGCCAGCAAACCAAAAACCACTCTGGCAATAGGATGCCCTGGTCTTTCTAGTAGAGGCTTATCACGGGCATGCTCACCCCAATCCCAGCTGACATGTTGGTACCTAACCCTGCTGGGGTTTGGATAAATGTTGGCAGGTGCAGTGCTACAGGGACTGTTCTAGGAAAAAGCCAGTTAAGAAAGTTGCCAGAGGCAGCCATTTGAGAGCTGTTAAGGAAGAGGTAGAACAGCAGCCATGGTGAGGGGTAGAGAAAAATACAGCCAGAACCCACAAAGAGAGGAAAAACATACACCCACTAGTGAGGTTTGTCCATGTGCCCATGGGGGTAAAAGAGCATTGTTATTTGGGGGGAGTCTCAAAATCAAACAAGAACTAGGAGCCCTGGTGTCCTGGGATGAAAAGACTGTAACATAGTCGAGGACAGAAAGCCAGTTGCGGTCCTCAGGGGTTCCTGCCTCAAAGTGTAGGGATTTGGAACCACGGAATGTAGGGCCCGGCCAGCTCACTAATCAGGCTCAGGTCTCCACTAGCCTCCAAGAGCCACTGGGTGTTTGTACACCAAGGATGGGGGGCTGCAAGGTGCAACCCTTGGAGGAGGCAGCAGCTGCTGGTTTAAAAGATTCTAATGATGGAGCACGCCTTCTTGGGCTTGTGGTTTAATGGTATTGTTTCTGTTGAGGGAAACACGTTGGGCCTTGAGATGGATGACCACTGGTTGGGCTGCAGAGACTCGACCTATCCTGTCCTCAGTGACCCACACCCCTGGGTTCATTTCTACTAACGGCAGGCAGCATGCTAGGTTTGGATTCAAAAGTATTTTTGTTCCAAGCTGGGAGAGAAGATCCCTCTCCAACAATGGGCTTGGACACTCTAGGCACAACTGAAAACAAATGTGATAGGAGGTGTTGTTCCCCAGTACAGCTAAGGAGAGGTGTGAACTGTGGCCCAGGGCCGACCTGGTGCCCAATGACAGCAGTTGACCTTTTGGGCTTAGGGCCAGGGTGGGACATCAAGACAGAATGGGTAGCTCTAGTGTTAGTAAAAACCCTATCACAGGCTGGGCGTGGTGGTACATGCTTGTCATCCCTGTGCTTGGGAGGTGGAGACAGGAGGATCGCGCAGGTTCGAAGCCAGCTGTGCTGGCTTAAGAGACCCTATTTCCAAATAAAAAATATAAAATAGGTCTGAGAGTGTAGCTCGGAGGTAGAAGGGTTCCATACCCAGTACCACCAAAACAAAACAAAACAAAACAAAAAACCAATCGCCTTACCTTCAATTCTAGGGTTACCCGAAGCCCCTCTCTGGTGCTATCAATGATACAGGAGTCTTGCTTATAGTGGGATGGGACAGGGGCTGGGAGGTGGATACTCTCCCTTGGAACAGGTCCCAGCTGGCCTCCCTGGTGGCAGCTGCTGGCTCTCTGGGTCCCAGGGCTGAGGAGGGGCCTCTCAATGCCTGTTCAGGCCCTGGCTTGTTTCAGCTTGGCCTCCCTCCTATGGCTCCCTTTGTGGTCTCAGTTATTAAAAACCAAAGTAGTCAATCTTGAGAGGTCATCTAAGAGCCGGGCATGGTGGTACACGCTTGCAATCGCAGCATTTGGGAGGCTGAGACAGGAGGATCATGGTTCGCGAGCAGCCTCAGCTACTTAGTGAGACCCTTTGCAACTCAGTGAGAACCTGTTTCCAAATAAAGAATAAAAAAATAGGGCTGGGAATGTAGCTCAGAGGTAGAATGCCCCTGGGTTCCATCCCCAGTTTAAAAAAAAAAAAAAAGTCATCTAAGGTGTTGGTCCTTGGCTTGAGACCACCTTTCTGAAGTTTTGGTCTGATGGCAGGGCTGCCTAGATTGTGACTTAAGGGGATCTGCCCTTCAGGAGACTCTGGGGCCACCTTTCACGGCTTCACGTGGGTGTTCTAGAAGTGCCATGGCATTCTCCTGGGGTCCTGGGTCATGTTGGAAAGGTTGGCATAGGGTAGAGGTTTGGATTTGTTCATTTGTTCATAGGTTTCCACAACACAGGCTCTGCTCTAGGGACACAGAATGCTCCGGAAAGAGCTCCCTGGCCCCGCCATCTTGTGTCTGTCTCTCTGTCTCTGTCTCTGTCTCTCTCTCTTGTTGCAGTACTGGGGATGGAACCCAGGAGCATTCTACCTCCAAGCTACACCCCAGCCCTATTTTTTATTCTATTATTTATTTATTTATTTATTTATTTATTTGCGGGTCTGGGGATGGAACCCAGAGGCATTCAATCTCTGAGCTACACCCTCTGCCCTATTTTTTATTCTTTATTTTGAAACTGGGTCTCACTGAGTTGCGGAGGGCCTAAGTAGCTGAGGCTGTCCGCGAACCACAATCCTCCGGTCTCAGCCTCCCGAATGCTGGGATTACAAGTGTGCGCCACCACGCCCAGCTTTTTATTCTTTATTTTGAAACAGGGTCTCACTGAGTTGCAATGTATCAAGCTTCCTCAGGAATTTAGTGAAACTCTGTTTCTAAATAAAAAATAAAAAGGGCTGGGGTGTAGCTCAGAGGTAGAATGCCCTGGGTTCAATCTCCAGTACAAAAAAAAAAAAAAAAAAAAAAAGGTCTCATTTGTGCTGCAGGAAGCGTGGGAAACATCATAGAGCAAGTTCACAAGGCCCGGGCTCAATCCCCCAAAGAAAAAAAAATGTTATTATTCAGATTGGCAATCCTTCTGAGGAGGTAGAAAGGAAATAGGCAGATAGGGAAAAGGCCTCGGTAGAAAAAAGTTAATTTCCTGAGTTTCCTGAGGGGCGACAAATGCCTGAAACTCCAAAGGCTCAGAGATAAGAAGGCCAGAGCTTCACAAAGCCATCCTGAGTTTCCTAATCAACAAACCCACCCAGCAAGTCTGGCATTCCTGAAAGGAGACCCTTCAAAGGACTTGCAAATACCCTATGCAAATTCTCCTTGGAATCCCAAAAGTCACCCTAACCAAAAGCGAACTTGCAAGTGGTCAGGCAAGGCCAGTCGGATGGCAAAGGGGGACTTTCCCGCTTGGGACCCCCTCCCCTTTTGGGGAGCTGTTCTCTCTCTCTCGCAGGTCGTGTTGGCCCTGAGAGAAGGCAGAGTGCATCTGAGGGCACGTGGCTCGGGAAACTCTCGAGTAGTGACCTGAAAGCCTCTGCTGGACATCATGGCTGGCCAGGCCCCTAGGGGTGACCTGTACCTCTTTTCTGGCAGATCGCGTGGACTCTGGGAGAAAGTAGTTTGCAACTGATGGGCACTCGGCTCGGACGACACTCGGGTAGTGACCCTGAAGGCAGCTACTGGACCCCGGAGTTCCGACCGCCCCTTTGGGGTGTTCGGCCACTTTTCTCTATTCCCTTCTGGCAGATCGCGTGGACTCCGGAAGAAAGCAGCCTGCACCTGAAGGCAATTCAGCTTGGGCTACTCTCAAGTATTGTCCTGAAGGCAGCTGCTGGACCCAGAGTTCCAGCCCCTTTGGGGGTGTTCAGCCACCCTTGCCCCATTCCCTGCTGCTTCCAATAAACCTTTTACTCCCCTTCCTGAGGTCTGCGGGTGTCATTCTTCGCTCTCCGTAGACAAGAACTCGCCGGGGTTTTCTCTCAAGAAACCCCTGTTTCACCACCATGCCCAGCTGAGAACGTTTTGAAAAAGAAAACTAACAGAGAAAATTGGAATTCGCTGGTGCAACACGAGTTCCCTAGTGGGACAAGAATCAGACTGCAAGCAAAGGAGCCCTGCCGCCCCTGCGCTCTGCCCTGAAGCTCTGAGTAGCAATTTTCTCTCAAGAAACCCCCGTTTCACTTCCAGCTGATGAAATTCGTTTTTGATGAATTGGAGTCACATTTGCCGAAGAAGCCGGTGAAGTTACAGAGGGTTAGAAGATGAGGAGGGTAGGGTAAGCAGACGCGGGGGAGTGGTGTTGGTTGGGCCGTCAGGGCGTCTGTGGCTGCACATTTGCGTGTGGAATGCTCTTCTCCGCACCCCAAACACAGGGCCGTGGTCCAGAAGATGGGAACATTTAATAGAAAATACTCACGCTAGCGTGCACTGAATCATAGAGGACTCTTCAAGAGAGCAGCGCCACGTGGACCAGGAACGTGAACCTTCCCTCCAAGGAGGGCCAGGGCGTGAACAGAAACGCGGCTCTTCATCGGATGCGAGCCTTCAAATACAGTTAACGATCGTGAAGGGCAGGCCCCGCCCTTAGGCTGCCTCTGTGCGCCTAACCTATCCTGCAAGGCACTTTCTCATATACCCAATTTTCTTTTTAGTTTTGGGTCTCCTCCTCCTCCTCTTCTTCCTCCTCCTCTTCTTCTTTCCCCCTGCTATTTAAAATCATTAGTACTGTTATTTATTTTGGTACCAGAGCTCAAACCCAGAGGCATTCTACCCCTGGGCTACATCCTCAGTCCTATTTTTTTAGTCTTTTTATTTTTAATTTATTTTTAATTTTTTTGAAGTACTGAAGATGGAACCCAGGGACATTCTACCTTTAAGCTATACCCCCTGCCCTATTTTTTTATCTTGAGACAGGGTCTCACTGAGTTGCAGAGGGCCTAAGTAGCTGAGGCTGCCGTGAACCGTGATCCCCCTGTCTCAGCCTCCCAAATGCTGGGATTACAAGCATACACCACCACGCCCGGCTAGTCTTTTTATTTTTTGAAACAGGGTCTCACTGAGTTGCGAAGGGCCTTGCTAAGTAGCCGAGGCTGTCCTCAAACCATGATCCTTCAGTCTCTGTCTCCCAAATGCTGGGATTACAAGCGAGTGTCACCACACCCGGCGCTGTTGTGCTTTTGTTCCCCAAATAAATCCCCTCTTAAAAATGTAAACACATAGCCAAGCTTGATGGTGCACGCTTATAATTCCAGCATTTGGGAGGCTGAGACAGAAGGATTGTGGTTTACAGACAACCTTGGCTACTTAGTGAGACCCTTTGCAAGTCAGTGAGATCGTGTTTCAAAATAAAGAATAAAAATTAGGGCTGGGGGTATAGCTTAGAGGTAGAATGTCCATGGGTTCCATCCCCAGTACTGAAAAAAAAAAAAAAAAGTAAACACATGTCTTTAAAAGAATTTTAGAAAGATATTTTCCCCAGAGTCACATTTTTTTGGGTTTTGTCTCAGGATTTCAACATTTGTGATCATGGCATTTATGATTGGGTCTCTGAATTATGATCCAAATTCTACATATATTAACTTCTAAGTTCTTACATTAACCCTTTACAGAAAAAGTAGGGACTATTAATATCGTGTGTGTGTGTGTGTGTGTGTGTGTGTGTGTGTGTGTGTGTTACTGGGGATGGAACCCAGGGGCATTCTACCTCCAAGCTACACCCACAGCCCTATTTTTTATTCTTTATTTTGAAACAGGGTCTCACTGAGTTGCAAAGAGCCTCACTAAGTAGCTGAGGCTGGCCACGAACTGTGATCCTTTGGTCTCAGCCTCCTAAATGCTGGGATTACACGTGTGCCACCACGCCCGGCTTATTAATATCTCTTGTGTGTGTGTTGTGTGTGTTTTTAGTATTGGGGATTGAACCCAGGGACATTCAGCTATACCTCTAGATCTGTTTCACTTTTTATTTTGTAACAGGGTCTCACTAAGTTGCTGAGGGGGGCATGAACCTTTGACCCTCCGTCTCAGCCTCCCAAGCACTGGGATTATAAGCATGTATCACCACATCCTGTCCGGCTGAGCATTAATAGCTTAATATCCCCCTTTAAGGGAAAACACTGAGTCATACTTAGCAACTTGTGCTGAGCAGAGCCAGATCTCAAGCCTCCCCTGCCCCACCGCCCTTGCTTTTAAAGCTAAACGCTACCTACTGCTTTCACAGAGCAGGGGAGAAGGCCACCTTGAAGGGGACAGAGACACTTTCTCATGCAATCCCTCTCCTTTGGCACCACAAGGGAATCTTGGTCTTGCTGCTCACACAGGCCGGCAGGCCCTGCAGACCCGAGGGAAGCTGGGAGGTCCAGGCACCTGGCAGAGCGTGGGCCTGGCCTCCGGGATCCCAAGTGCTACACAGAGCTGCGTGTGATAGAACACAGTCACGCTGCAGACGGCTCTGAGGCAAGAGAGGTGGCTGGGGATGGTCCTGGAGAAATGGCCCTGCAGGGGGCCAGGTAGGAGGAGCATGTGGGAGGAAAGGAGGGGGTGGATTAGATGGCCGGAGCTCATGCACACCTGCTCTTCTGGACCTCTGTCCTGTTCTGCATCCCAGCGGTGGGCAGACAAGGTCCTGCAGCCCCCGGGTGGTCTCCAAGCTTTTTAGTTTGGGCTACTTGACACTGATTCTGAGCCTGGAAAGATGGTTTGAGGCCAGAGCTGGAAGCACCTTCAACGCTGGCAAAGGAGCCTAGGATTTTGCCCTCTGACAACAGAGGCTGCCACAGAGGCTGAGCAAGAAAGAATCTGAGAACGTTCAGGATGAGTGGCCCGGCCAAGAAGCACAGAACCACAACTTTGACTATTTCCACCAACCTTGCACAACAGAGCTGCCCTTCACTACATTAAAAAAATTAACACACCTTATTATCTTTTTTTTTTTTTTTTTTGCAGTACTGGAGATGGAACCCCAGGGCATTCTACCTCCAAGCTACACCCCAGCCCTATTTTTTATTTTATTTTGAAATAGGGTCCCCACTGAGTTGCAAAGAGTTTCACCAAGTAGTAGCCAAGGCTGGCCGTGAGTTGCGATCCTCCTGTTTCAGCCTCCCAAATGCTGGGATTACAAGCATGCGCCCGGCTAGCACACCTTGTTTTTTTTTTTTTTTTTTGGTGGTACTGGGGTTCCTGGAAGCCCTTCTACCTCTGGGCTACACTCCCAGACCTATTTTTTATTTTTGGAAACAGAGTCTCTTAAGCCAGCATGACTGGCTTCGAACCTGCGCGATCCTCCTGTGTCCGCCTCCCAAGCGCGGGGATTACAAGCATGCGCCACCATGCCTGACTAACACACCTTGTTTTTTAGAGTAGAACTGAGTGGGAAGAAGCATTGGAGAGCACTGTATCCTTTGTCCCATCTCTGACTGCCATCTCTGATACCTCTCATTACGAATGAAGTGAAATGAAATGTCAACCTGGCCCGCTTTAAATTGAATGTTTCTATTCTGGACTCTCAGGATCCAAAATTGTGCAGCACGGTGGTTCCCAGCTAAGGTGCAGTTAAGTATCATCTTCAGCCTTTTCTCGGAGTCCCAATGTCTCTGCATATGCAGCCAGGGTGTGTAAAAGGGCTCTAATTTGCATCTCTGGCTGTGAAGCTCTAAAATATGGTCCAATAGTGTTATGGTTTGGAACCGGAGTGTTTTTTCCCCCAAAGCCCATGTGTTAGGCGAGGCTGCAGTGCCCAGGCGGGGCTGTCGTGATGGGCCACGAGGGCGCTACTCATCAGTGGATTAATCCATTTGATGGACTAATAATTTGAGTGGATTACTGGGTGGTAATTGTAAGCAGATGGAAGTAGGCATGAATGGAGGAAGTAAGTCCCGGGGTGTGTGGCTCGCGGGCTGTATCTGTCCCTGCCACCTTCCCTCTCCCTCTGCCTCGCAGCTGCCAGGAGCTGAGCAGCTTCCCTCCTCACGCTCTTCTGCCATGACATTCTGCCTCGGCTCAGGCCCAGAGCCTTGGAGCCCGCTGCCCATGGACTGTACCCTCAAAACCAAAAGCCCAAACAAACTTTTCCTCCTCTAATCTATTCCTGTTGGTCACAGCGATGAAAAGATGACCAGCACAGTTTCCACAATGGAGGCACCGTTTTCCTGGCAAGCTGCTGGCTTTGGGTCTCACGCGGTCAAAGTATCAACACTGTTGCTTCTGTGCCGCTTTTCACAGAGCTTAATGGGTGCACGGGCCTGGTGTGTGCAGGAGGAAAAAGAACTCTGCTCCTAGGGGGACAGGATGCACGGCGGGGTCCTCCCACTGCTGGAACCAAGCATTTGTTTAGGTCTACATTTCACCTGGGGAGAGAGCTCTGTTATCAACATTTCAGTGCTGGGAATGAACCCCTTCCAGGAACCCCATCCTAACATGTTATGGGTGGTAGGCAGGCAGAGGCTCGGCCAAGAGCACACAGCTAACACGGCCAAGAACAGGAGCAGGCTGGCGCTCTTTGCCAGCTAGGCCTGTGCAGATCCACCTTGTCACCGTCAGCACCATGGTGGCTGGGGGGTTCTGAGAGGCAGACACTCCCCACGCACTCCTGGTAGAGGCACTGGAATAGGAGCTTGAGGCTGGGAGCCACTTTCACACTCTCATCTTAAAATGTCTGTAGAGCCACATGTGGGGCTGTGTGCCGCTAATCTCAATTGCTCGGGAGGCTGGGCAAAGAGGATTGCAAGGCCAGAACGTAGTAACTTAGTGAGACCCTGTCTCACAATAAAATGAACAAGAGCCGGGCGTGGCTCAATCCTTAGTACCACAGAAGGAATAAATGAATAAATAAAACAAATGAGTTTTTAAATACTTAGCCCATTATGTGCTTCAGTGTGGTTTTAATACTGTACCATCCAAAAGCCTTCCGTAGCCAGATATGGTGGTGCATGCTTGTAGTCCCAGTACTTGGGAGGCTGAGACCAGAGGATCGCAGGTTTGCGGCCAGCCTTAGCTACTTAGTGGGACCCTCTGCAACTTAGTGAGATCCTTTTTCAAAATAAAATAAAAGAATAAGAATAGGGCTGGAATTGTGGCTCCAGGGTACTGTGGCTCCAGTCCCTGATACTGGAAAAAAAGTGCTGGAGCTATAGCTCAGTGGTAGGGCACTTGCCCGGCGTGTGTGGGGCCCTGGTTCGATCCCCAGCCCCACACAGACACACGCACACCCTGTAGTCACCTGCGTTTAGGTACGAGCTCTGGGAATTGTGTGGGGTTTCCCCTCTGAAGCACACTCTGCCCCCCGTCGCATCCACAGCTGTGTTCTTTTGGTTTCTACGGTGGGAGTTGTGGTAGGTAACCCCGGGAGGCACTGGGGATCTGGACAAGATGAGTCTGGCCCTCCGGAAGCTCAGGCTTGAGTGGAGGAAGGTACACACACCATCACCTAACAGAAAATCCATTCTCTCTGGGTTGTATTCCCAAGTGGCACCAATAATATGGCTGCATGTCGCCAAGTGATGGCGGGATGGGCACCGGCCTGCGCTCTGCCTGAACCAGAGAAGAACATCATCTCAGCCATCAAAGCAGAAAGAATTATGTAAGCAGAAGGGGTGTTAGCCAAGCGAATGCAGGAAGAGAACAGCACCAGCCGGAGGGAGATAGCTGGATTCGGATGCTCTCGGCCCAGGGTGGCGAGGCCTGCTCTGTCCTGGCAAGTGCCAGTGCTGGGCCTGGGTGGGGGAGTGCTGAGCAGCCGTGCCTGCGCTGGGCCTTGCGGCTGGAGGATGGTGGGAGCGGGGTGCAGGAGGGAGGAGGCGCAGCTTGTCCAGAACAGGCCTGGGGACACTGCAGAGAACACACAGAAACCAGATGGGCCAGGCAGCTGGAGCCATGTGGAAGCCTTGAGTGCCACATTCAGTTGCATTTTATTTAAACATTTTTTTATTGTTGCATTATATAAATGGACATGATAGATGCATAATGACACATTCACGTACATATATAATATTATTCGATCTGTTCCTTTTTTTTTTTTTAAAGTACTGGGGATGGAACCCAGGGGCATTCTACCTCCAAGCTACATCCCCAGCCCTACTTTTTAAAATTCTTTATTTTGAAACAAGGTCTCACTGAGTTGCAAAGAGCCTAAGTAGCTGAGACTGGCTGTGAACCTGGATCCTCGGCCTCCCGAATGCTGGGATGACATGCCTGTGCTCCCACGCCTGGCTTTTGATCTGTTCCATTGCATTTTACTTTTTTGTGGTCCTGGGGGTTGGAACCTGGACATTCAGTCACTGAGCTACACACCCCCAGCCCTATTTCAATATTTAATTTTAATTTTTTGTGTGGTACAGGGGGTGGAACCCGGGGCATTCTACCTCTGAGCTACACCCCCCAGCCCTATTTTATTTTGAGACAGGATCTCCCAAGGTTGATCAGAGCCTCACTATCGTAGAAGCTATCCTCGGGTCTACAATCCTCCTATCTCAGCCTCCCGAGTACTGGGGTTACGGGCTGTGCCACCGCACCTGGCTCCCAGTTTTGACTCTAAAACAGTCTGTTACTGTGCCCTGGCCTCGAACCTGGGACCCTCAGTTTAGTCTCCCTGGCCTTGGGATCATAGGTATGTGTCAATGCAGACTTCAGTTTCCTTTTAGACTGTGGGGGAGGGACAATATGGATCTAGGGGCGTGTGGGGGCTTGGCTGGTGGGGGCAGGCAAGTCATTTGCCATAAAATGAGCGCCAAGTTCCCTTCCTCGCCACTAGGACCTGATGGAACAAGTCAGATAGACGCAGACCAGGGTGTGCGCGAGGTTGCTTCTCAGACCTTCAATGAGGAATCAGCCAGGCGAGGGTAGGGCCTGACAGACTGGTGGGCGGAGACCAAGGGAAGAGCAGGCTCCAGCTGAGGGCAGATGGGGACCGGAGGGGCTCAGAGGGAGCGTGGCAGGCGATGCCACTGAGCTCCACGGGAAACAGGAGGTGGGGCTCCAGTGGGCCTGGGGCAGAAGGGCCCCCTTGGGAAAGGCGTGTGGCTCAGGACAGAGCGATGCCACTGAAAACTGACCAGGAATCTGCATCTGCCAAGACGAAGCCGCTGCGCAGCCTCCTTCTGCAAGGTGGTGCCTTTCTTTTCTTTTTCTTTCCATTCTCCCTCCCCCCTCTCTTTCTTCTCTTTTTTCCTTGGCCACTGCCAATCCTTCAGCTTGCTAACCCGGGAGCTGCTGCTGTGTTTGCCCACACCCAAACTCGTATATTGAAATCCTAGTCCCAATATGAAGGGGACCTTTGGGAGGCGACTAGGCCACGCAGGTGGGCCCTCCTGAATAAGCTCAGAGCCCTTAGAAGAGGCCCCAGAGAGCCGGCTAGCCTCGCCTACCCCCCTGCCGAAGCTGGTATGACCAGGATCTGAGTGGGTCAGACCCAGGATCTGCCGGTGCCTTATCTTGGGCTTCCCAGACTCTGGCAGTGTGAGAAACAAATCTGTGAGTTACCCAGCTTATGGGCAAGAACTGATGTCAAGAGTTAGTGGCAACTCCTAGTACTTGGAGGCTGAGACAGGAGGATCGCAGCCTCAGCTATTTAGAGGCCCTCTGCAACTTAGTGAGACTGTTTCAAAATAAAGATACAAAATTGGGCTGGGGTGTAGCTCAAAGGTAGAATGGTCCTGGGTTCAATCTCCAGTACCCTCCCCCAAATGAGTTTTTTGGGGGGGTATATAGAAAAGAGGGAGGCCTGTACCTGAGCCCTGGGGAACGCAAGGTTTGAGGGAGAGGAAGTGGTGCTAGGAGCAGGGGGCTCTGGGATATCCGCAGCAGTAGAAGCAGGAGGGGAGGCCTGAGGCTCCGCTCAGGAGACAGCGCCTGGGCGCGCATAGCTCTGCACTTGCTTTTGTGTGACCGTGGGCGAGGCATCTCCTTCTGGTCTTCAGTGTTGTCAGCTTTTAATACAGGATGACCGTGCTGTTCTGATGGCCTGGGGTCTGATTTCTCCTTCCTTAGAAGTTCATGTATTAGCCACTTACTGCTTCAGAGATTCTGGTGGAAGACAGGACTTTATCACTCCTGGTATTACAGGTGGCACAAGACCCCAAGTCGCATGGCTGGAGGGACGCTGTGCACGCAGTAGGTCTGCACTGAAGCTGAGGAATACGGCCCGAGGGTATGCATCTTTTATAGCTGATGGTTCTGCTGGGAAGAGGCGGGGAGCCAGCGAGGAGGGGCCGGGAAGGTTGGCCGTGGCCGTGGGTGGCTGTGGGTGGGCGCTGTGGTGGGGTCCTCGGCAGGCTGCAGGGAGAACACTCACAGCTGAGCAAGCAGAGGCCTCGTTAGCGTTAGCGGTCACCACAGGGTGGCTGTTCACACTGGAGCTGAAACCAGGTGGCGGCAGGTGCGAGGCAAGTGACTGGAGTAGAAAGGTCAGAAGCCTATTCCAGAAGCGTGGCCCCAAGGAGAGAACTTGGGGTCTTGCAAAAAGAGCTTATTTCAACATGTTACAGAGGTTTAGCATGTTTAAATACAAAAGGAACTTTAGAAAGGAAAAGGTTAGCTATTTAAGGGAGAAGACAGCAGCGTGGTGGAGAGTACGAAGGAGGCACGGGGCAGATGGGTCACCTCCCATTAACAGGGAGCGGTAGGAGGGGAGGGTCCACACGCAGCCTTAGACTTGGGAGCAGGCGTCACTCAGGGAGACCTGTCTGAGCCCCAGTCCCCATGAAGTGGGCCACACGATGATCTCAAGGGAAGTTTAGGAAGCCGGGCTCTGCGGAGACAAGTGCTGTGGGAATCTCGGGCATTTGGAATTACTGGCTGAGAAACCCAGCATTTCCCAGGGGAGGGAACCCATGGAGGAGGCTGAGGCGGCAGCAGGCTGTGGGGCTGGGGCTGGGACAGTGGCAGCCCCTCCGGCCAGGCCTTACCACTGACCGGTGAGGCAGCGGCTGTGATCCAGGAGGCTGCTGGTGACAGGGCGAAGCTGCAGGGGCTGGAGATCGTCTAGAGGGAGCGGCTCACACAGCCCGGCTGTCCCCCCTCCCCCCCCCCGCAGCCCATCTTAGGAAGCTAAATGCAGCCGTGGCGTGGTGGAAGGAGGGTCAAGACACTGCAAAAGAGTGGTGTTTCTCTCTTTTATTTAAAAACAGTGCTTCATTACCATTTGCAAAGGCGGAGGCAGTGCTCCTCCTTCACTTAGAGTTTATAAAAGCCAGCAACATGATCAATAATTTATACACATGGAGAGTAATACAAAAAAATAAGGAATAAAAGCTAAAGATCTAACTACTCCGACCTTCACAATTCCAGCTACTTGGTAATAATAGGAGTAACCCAATGAATACTGTATGGTCTGAAAGCTACTATACAATATGATTCTTAAGGGAGAGGGGAGGGGGTTAGAGACTGTCACAAAGCCCTGGGATGCTTCTCTGGAGTTAGCAGGGAAACAGGACCCTGGGCAAGCAGCTCGGGTGTCCTAGGGAGTGACTCTGGGGAGGCGGGAAGGAAGAGAAGGCTAGGTGGTCACTTGTACACGCATCCCTCGGGATGCCCCCACGCCCCAAAGGTACCTGCTCTGCCATGGCAGTAAGAGGGGCCGGGGAGACCTTCAGGCGGCCCAGTCCCTGCAGTGGGGGCGGGGAGAGGAGAGGTTCTGCGGCAGGGCGTTGTGAGCCTTGCAAAGATTTGGACTGGAAAGCTCGGAGCCTCGGGCAGGTGTCCCGCGGGGACCGTCAACTCTCCGGGCTCTCTTCCCGCTCTGCCGCGCTAGCTTAGTGTATCAGCCCTGGGTTGGCTCCAGCTATTCACAAGCAGAATGATAACACAGGGAAAAACAATTCATGTCCCTTAGGGAAAAAAAAGAGGATCAATTCACCACTCGATATATACTACAGCCAAGACGAGCTGCCAAAACAAGCACACACAAAAATACTGTGAACAGAAAATACAAGAAAGTGACCCAGCTGGGAGTCCTGACAGGGTGTAGATGCTGCTTAAAGCACTTAGCAGTCCCCAAGTAAAAACCAAACCAAAAAAACATTTTTTGCAAAATTCAAAAACTCTCGCACCCCCTGGGAATCTGGTGTTGGTAACAGGGAAGAGGGTGGGAGAGAAAAGGGAATCGGATTCCCTTTTTGCCTGCCAGGGTGATGGAGCCGTCCGTCACCGGCGTGCATAGAACCACAAGAGAGGACCCGGCCTGCGCCGCGGTCTCCTGACGGGCGAGGCTTGCGTTTGGCTGAGGAGCGGTTCTCTTAGTTACCAATCCCTGCCAACCAGCACTACCATGGCTGAATAGATCTACCGTTTTCCTGAGTGAACTGTAACTGGCTACAGTTTCGGTAACCAGGAGAACTCGGCCACTGCAGCCAAATGCAGGACCCGTCCTGAGGAGCCGCATCCTGGCGCGCCCAGCGAGGAGCGAGACAGCCCGCGGAGGCTGCTGTGCGGCCGCTCTCAAGGGACGGGGCCAGGGAGCACAGCGGCGTGGGCTTAGGACACCCAGAGCCTGCTTGGGGAGGGCCCTGCTTCCCAGTCTAGCTGGAGGCGGCTACAGCCCGGCTGACTGCGAAGCAAGGACAAAGGAGTGCACAGGAAGGAAAGGAGAGGGAGAGAGAGGCTTTTGGACAGTAACATTTCCAAAAAATAGTGTTTTATGCAACAGAGAATCAAGTGTCACTGGTGTATACTACAAATGCCAGACATTCTCAAGAGCATGACAAAATAAAAACACACAAGTTTACATCGGATGCTCACCTCGCCCACTACTGTTTCCTATCTTAAAACAGTGCAAACAGGTAACTTAAGCTTTTAAAACACCACGACCCCTTCCCCACCCCCCAAAGTCCCTTTCCTCCTAATATCTGGGGGAAAAATCCACAATTCTGCAAATGTTACTGTGCTAGAGGGTTGCAAGCAGCAGAGAACTGGCTGGCTGGGCAGAGGGAAGGTTCCCCAGATAGCCCCTTCCTCAAAGGTCTAAGTGCTTCCCAGACCACGCCCAGGCTGCCCTTGTTCTCTGGCAAGGGAAGGGGGTCTGGTCCTTCTGCTCGTCCTTGGGGTTGCTTCCAGCCCTACCTTCCAGCCCCTCCTACCCGGGAGCTGCGTGACTAGTTACAGGATGGCTGGCGGTGGTACCGACTTAACTGCTCTATCTCTAGCAAAGCTTAACCTAGACTAAGAGCAGGTCAGCCCCTGAGGAGTCCACATTTGAGGAGAAACTGTGATGGTTGATTTCTATTGACTAGATCTCCACTAGCTCCCCTTAAACTAAGAGCCGAGCCCCAGTCCGCTTCTTTAAGGAAAGAAATATTGGCTCAATTCAGACCGCGGCTGCTGGAGGACGAGGGAGACAGCAGGTCCTGTTAAACCTGAGAGCCTTAGAATGACGACTCGCCACAGTCGATCGAAGTCTGTGGGAGCTAAGCTACGTGACATAGGGATCCTGGAAAAGACTTAGGGTGGTTCTCTGGGCTCAAAGAGGGTGTTCAGATAAAGGCTTCACTAGAGGTCTTAAAGGAGCCCAGCTTCTAAGAGCAAGACGCTTAGCATGCCAAGTCCGGGTCGTGAGCCACAGAAGAACTGGAGACCCCTCGAGTGCAGAGTCAGCATGGCTGGTTTCTGCACATCTCAACTAGAGCCTCCTCTAACCCACTCAGAGCCAAGCCGCTGGCCAGGGACATGTCAGCTCTGCTCTCCAGGGAACCTGCCTCTGGTGAAGTGACTGTGGCTCAGAAGCCGACGGGGAGGGAGGGTGACATCATGCCCTCTGGATGCTGAAGGGCCCTGACCCTCAGTGCCCATCTCTGAACCAGTGACCCTGCCATGAAAAGCAGAACTTGACGGAACCTTAGGAAGGGCGCTGGAGGAAGCGGCACTGGAAAGCATCCGGAGAGCACAGCGGGACCCACTGGGCAGCAGGGTGCGCCGTGCCCCGGAGTCTCAGCCAGAACCAGCTGGACTGAGTGCAGGGCACGTCCTGCGCGGGGCCACCTTCCTACCTCGCCATCATCATTTCTGTCTAGGAAAAGAAAAGAGAAACATTCTTAAACTCATCCCCCTGTTCTCCCCTGCTATGGATACAACCATTTCGGGTTTGGCCTAGTCCCCACTGGATAAGTGGCATGCTATTCCGTGAAAATGGCCCTTACTGAACATGACCCACCATCTCTGTTTCTTTAGTCAAAAGAAAGAAAGAAAAGAAAAACCTTGCCTGCCCCCATTCCCTATAACTGTGAAAGCTCCACATCCCATCCCCCTCCTCTAACGAAAATATTTATATACATACAACAAAAATTGTCATAACAGCGACAAACCAAACTTTGGCTTGGGGGATCCTGTAAATGGCCAATGGACCGGGCAGTCCTGCCCTACTCTCTGAAATCCCCCAGAATCAATGATTGCATCGAGGCCTCGAGCTCCAGCATCGCCTCCTTCAGGCAGCGCACGCCTCGCCCTAGGTTTCAGGGAGGGGATCTGAGGGGACCAGGTCCCACACAGCAGGCCGGGGCCCTCCCAGACACACTCTGCTTGCAAAGAATGCTTGCTGCTGTCGAGTGTCAGCGGTTTTAATCCAGGGACATGAATCCACTGTCAGCCAAGAACATGCATGGGGGCAGGAGTCAGAAAGCAAACCCAACACAAAGCGCAACAAGCAGAAGCTCCATGCCTCCGACCGCTCCCTTAGCAGCTATCCCGGGTGCAAGGCCACCCTCGTACCATGTGGGCCGGCCAGGGAGCCAGGCAGATCGTGCTTTTCTAGTCCCTAACGCCTTCGTTCTGGAATGCCGTAGGACGCGCCTATCAGTCACTTGCAGGAGCTGGGAGGGACTCACCCGTCCCTTACCTCGTTAGCGCAGAGCTAAGCCAGGCTGCGCAGCAGTGACGCACTGCCCGGCCGGCAGGGACAGACACCCTTGCCACGTCACCCTCCTTCCACTGTGGGCTCTGGTTTCAGGGTCCTGTAGTGTTACCATACACCAAGTAGTCCAGGTGCTCAGCTGGTGTCTCTGGAGGACAATGGGACGCTGGGTGGGATGGCCAGGAGGGCTGGAGACTGGGCGGAGAAGCCACTCAGAGGCTCTGGAGATGAAATTCCTATGGCTTTGGAACGAGTACAAAGTGCCTCTGACTGCCCATACACGTCCTGTCACTGCACCTCCAGGGACAGCTGTCCCGGGGCCTGGTGCCTTACCTTCCCCAACAGTCTTTATTATATTTTTATACTTTGTACTTCTGATGCAAGAAAAAAGGCCTATGAGACCCTATCACATGTCTTTTCTCTTCCGGACCCTCTTTGATGGCTCTCAACAATCTTAATGCTCAAGTGGCACCCAGGTACCTGGGGCAATCTGGCCGCTGGCTGTTCATTCTCCTATCCCTGGGTCCTAAAATTCTGATCTTGAGGACACGGGAGCAGCATGTTCATAAAAAGAACAGATAAGCTAAGCTGTGGTTCAACTCAAGGAAAGGCTGCCCAGCAGGAGTGCCAGGATTATGGGAAAGAAAAGAAATGAGCTTGTTCATACTCCAGAGTGCACTCTGGGATTGGATTCCTGATGAGGTGGTCATTATCCACAGGCTGAGAGCACGTTTGGAAATATCCATACTATAATTCCAAAGAAGTATGCAAACCGTCTCAGGCTGTGCATGTAAGATGATTGTAGAAAGAATGGAGAAGACAGGAGGGAAGAGGAAAGGAAAACCTTTTAACTCTCCTGCCTTACAAGCACAAATTCCTATCTGGTGACACGTGGATTCCAGCCACAGCCAATGGAAACCGCCTGTCAAAGACCAGAAATGCAGAAGACTAGAACACGCGCTGCAGAAGAGCTCTTCCACTCTGCCTGCCCAGCCACTCAGACCAGACTTTGGTAACTGTCTGCTGACTTCTGATCAGACGCGCCTGTCAGCTCCTACGCCTCTCCTTCCTCTTACCTCCCTCTTCTGTGATTGGTAGAATAAGCTAAGCGCGGACGTACAGACATGGAAATGCATTCTCTTTTTTTTTGTTTTTTTTTTGTGTTTTTTTTTTTTTACCACAGTTTAAAAAAAAAGAAAAATAAAAGAAAAATGCACAATCTTTGGAACAAAAGAAAGGCAGAAATTTAAAGGAAAAAATACATATTCAAAGAACATAGTGAGGTATAAAAAAGTATTCTCTCTTTTTTTGTGTTTTTTGTTTGTTTGTTTTTCCTCTTCATCTTGCTATAGAGTTCCTCTACTAGTAAATATTGCAATAGCCAGGCCTCATGAACTGGGGGCTGTCCCATTTGCAGGGGTCTCACGTCACTTCAGTAGGGGGCAAATCGGCTGTAGCCACCTCGGTATAAACTCGCCTGCAGTGATTAAAGACATAAACACAATTAAAAGGTTGATGAGCAAAGCATTAAAGATAAAGACACATCCTGAGAAGGGTTGGGGAGCCTCCGAGCCACGACTCAGCTGCTGCTGGTGCTAGGAAGTGGGGGGCAGCTTCTGGCTCTGAGGTGCTGTGGCCAGAGCAGGGGCCCTCACCGCTGGGCAGTGGTCTCAGGGGAGGACTATGACTGCTATTTCATTTACACGAATCAGCACAGAAGGGAAACACGACTCCGTTTTAAAACTAGTTCTGGGAATATCATGATTTTCACAGGCATGGGTCCTTGTTTACCTTGACACACCATTACCATCCTGACTGAATAGACTGCCAGTTTCCCTTCTCTGGGTTGCCTGTCAGGGGTCTCTGTTACTTTTGACCATTATCTTTGACATGTGTGGTCACATCTGTTTTTAAGATGAAGCTGCATTTAAACTCGTGTCTTTCAACCAGTAAAATCCATTTTCTCTATCATCTATGAAATTCGTCGTCCCTGGATATATGGAGGGGACTGATTCCGGGACTGCCTGGGGCTACCAAAATCTGCAAACGCCTCAGTCCCTTATACAGAGTGGCTTAGTAGTTTCATAGCACCTGTGTACATCCTCCTGTATACTTCAAATCATCTCCAGATCCCTTATGATACCTAACACAGTGTAAGTGCTACGTAACTCATTGTCACAATGTGGCATTTAGGGGATAATGCCAAGAGAAAAAAGTCTACATCCATCCAGTACAGACATGGTTCCCCCCTCTGTTATTCCAGTTGAGACTATGGGTGTGGAACCCACTGATAAAAAGGGCCAACTACATGCAAACTATTAGGTTGTCCTTGTATGATTTTATTAATATATACATTCTTTGTGGTACTAGGGATTGAACCCAGGGGCATTCTACCTTTGAGCTATACCCCAGCCCTATTTTTTAATTTTTGCAATAGGGTCTCACTAAGTTGCAGAGGGCCTCACTGTAAGTTGCTGGGGCTGACTGTGAACCTGCAAATCTCCAGGCTCAGCTTCCTGAGTACTGGAACTAAAAGGGTGTGCCCACTACGCCTGGCTATGCCGTCGCCCCTTCTACCTTCATCAAAGGACTTTATCTGACGGCTCCTCTTTTTTTTTTTTTTTTTTGGCGGTACAGGGGGTGGAGCCGAGGGGCATTCTAACTCCGAGTGACACTCAGCCCTAATTTTTTATTCTTTATTTTGAAACAGGGTCTCGTTGAGTTGCAAGGGCCTCACTAAGTAGCTGAGGCTGGCCGTGAACCGGGATCCTCCTGTCTCAGCCTCCCGAATGCTGAGATTACAAGCGTGCGCCACCACACCTGGCTAAGGCTCCTCTTTTGAATGAGAAGTTCCCCAGGAATCTCTCTCTCCTTAAGTCCTTCTTTAGTGTAGGAGTTTTATCATTTGGCACTAAATCAAGCCCCATAAACTTCCATCAGCATCTTTAGTGTTACCTTCTCCTCAATTCTGAACACACAGTCCCTGAGAATGTTACTACTTCCTCCCAGACCTGCAGCAGTGGGAATTTGGGGTCTCACACCTTTATGTTTCAATTTTCACACCTCATCCCGCCTCCCTCTCAGAGGACGGTTCTCATGTTCAGAGGCGGGGTCTAGGTGCCTTGTGGATGGGAGAGTCCCTGGCACCAGGGGGTCAACTGTGGAATGGTCCGTCTCTGCTGTAGCTGTGCGTCCCAACTGCACACACTCAGACCAACACACACTACTACAAGGGGATTTTGGTCAGGGCGGAGTCTTCTAGACAAGCTCTATGGATTTTTATACTTCCGTGAAAACACCATATTTTGCAACAACTATTATTGATACAACCTGTCCCCTTATTCCTTTCCTAAAAGACGTTATTATCAAGACAGACTGTCACATTCTTTCCTTTCTGCTGCCTTTAGAGGCCATGTGGCAGATGCTGGAGCATAAAGAGGAGGGTGACGGGACATTTCCAATAGACCTGTGTGGTGTCAACATTCTGGCACTGGACGAAGGGCTCCTTTTGATCACCTCCCTAGACCTTTTACAGTCTGTACATAACAGTTAGAAGGAGCAAGACAATTTGGGTATATGAACTTACCACAGCGCCAACTCCATAGCTAGCGGCAGGGGCAAGGGCATGGTAGGGGTCGGCTGTGTATACCCTGCCGTAACTGGAAAAAGAAGCACAATCAGAGAGAGCAGACTGATACAGCACATTCGTTCAAGGGTGCTCTGTGCTGCAGACTTGTGAGTTACTTGGTCTTGACTGACGTAAGAAAACCTGGCAGAATGGAAATACCTTTCTACACTTGAACTCAGTAACGGAGAAATCCTGCAATACTTCTAAAACATGGAAAAGAAGGGAGCCGAAGACAAGGAGAGGGACGAGCTGTAGCTCGTGAAGAGATGAGAATTGGGCGGCGGGGAGCCAGTGGCTCATGCTTTGGGGACAGAGGCTGACAAGAGCAGGCCTGCAGAGAACGCCAGACTGGCGGGCAGCCGGGGGGCCGGGGCCATTGTGGCAGTGGCGCCGTGGACGCGCAGTGCTCGGGGCGCCGAGCTGCCCCGTGCGCTCGTACGTACCCGTCGCTGTAAGCTGCGGCGGCGGCTGCAGCAGCGGTGGCTGCGGTTGCAGTAGCAGGCTGTGCATATCTGTAGGCTGCATATCCACCCTACAGGAGAGAAGAGAACTGACTTTACAGATACCCTCCCCCAGGGACAGATACACACGCCCACCCGCACAGACACACACGTGTAGACACAGGGACACACACGAACACAGACACACACGTGGGAAGAAAATGTTTCAAACTGCATCCGTCTGCATGTTGCTTGTCTAGTAAAGAATTTGGTGCACATGTGTTATCCACCTCAAGATAACAAACGTATGTGGCAAAACATTTACCACCCAGAGTGCTTCACGATATGCACTTCTATTTAGCCAGCGCTGATTGTAGTAAACTTTTCTTAATACTCATTCATCATTTATAAATGTTCTGGTATTCATTCTTTTTTTTTTTTTTGAGGTACTGGGGATGGAACCCAGGGGCATTCTACCTCCGACATACACCCCCAGCCCTAGCTCTATTTTTTGTTCTTTTTTTTTTGTGTGTGTGTGTGTGGTACTGGGGGTGGTACCCAGAGGCTTTCTACCTCCAGGCTATACTCTCAGACCTATTTTATATTTGGAAACAGGGTCTCACTAAGTTGCCGAGAGCCTCACTAAGTAGTTGAGGCTGGCTTTGAACCTGTGTGACCCTCCTGTCTCAGCCTCCCAAGCGCGGGGATTACAAGTGTGCGCCACCATGCCTGCCCTTTTATTCTCTATTTGAAACAGGGTCTCACTGATTGCAAAGGGCCTCACTAAGTAGCCGAGGCTATCCTCGAACTGTGATCCTCCTGTCTCAGCCTCCCAAGTACTGGGATTACAAGTGTGTGCCACCATGCCCAGCACTGGTATTCATTCTTGAAAGAGTGTTAATATATCACACCTTATTAATTTTAGCAAGTCAGTATATTTTCTGTATTAGTTATAAAAAGTTAACTCAGTTTTGAAATTCATTTGCAATTCTCCTTTTCCATTTGGCACTGTGGTTTGTTGCCTACCCAGCTGACTAGATAATATCAGCTTATCGTAACCAAGGCTGTCCACGTGCTTCATTTGTGTAAGGGTTCATTCTGTGTACAGGGATTTGTATTTGCAGGTGCTCGATCTATCTACAAAGAAAGAATCAGGAACTGCTTTATTATAAAATGCTCCTAGAAAGTTTAATTGTGTTCATTTAAAAAAACTATAAAGTTAGGCTTGTATGCATGGAAGTAATTAAGGGCACATCATAATTGTAGTTTAAAAGACCTTTCTTGTTTTTACTGTATGTTTTTACCAATTGATCTATTCCCCATCATAAGGCAAGCATGAATAAAATTAGGTTAAATGTTAAAAAAAAAAAAAGAAATTCAGCTCCATACAATGCAGGAATTTGCTGTCCACGGTGACATTCACAAAAATAAACTACGTAGGTCATACCTATTCAGAAGTAAAAGAATGACCTCAGATTTCACTTCAGAGTCTTTGTTGGAACATTCAGCAAAGAAAATGTTCATGGAACAGTGGGGGAATTTAACTGACAAGAAATGTAAATGAGAGTTAAAATATATCACATTTCTGTGTGTAACCGCAGCGGCGCACACCTGGGTTGGCTTATTAGCAGAGAGGTCTGACTTGGAGCTCTGTTCCATTTGGCCTCGCACGTTTGCCAAAGGCGAGCGCAGGCACATTTAGAGGACAAGTGCAAGCAGACCAGGGGCGCGAGTGGTGGCCTGCAAGCTTGTGTGTCTCACTACCTGCTTTTACGGTAGTTGTGACAGAAACTGCATGGCTTAAAAAAACACAAGTATTTATTTACCACTTGGTCTTTTATCGAAAACGTTTGCCAACTCCAATCTACAGGCAAATCAGATTATAAATGGCTGAGGATCTTTGGCTGAATTCAAATACATCAGATGCCCCTTCTCCAAGGATTTAACTGCATTTATTTTTCTCCCCTAAGTGATTCTGTGACTCTTACAGGCTCAGCAGGCGTTGAGAGCCTTCCTTCCAATGGTCCAAATATCCTCAGTCACGATGAGTTTCAAACCCCATGGCCTGGGCTTTCACCTCCAGTACATGAAGCAAATACTAAGAATGTTTCACTGTCCGAGGGAACAGTCACCACAACAAACGCCCCATGAGACAGGCTGCTGTGGAAAGTGGCAGGCTCTGATTTTTCTTTACCCTTCTAGGATTCATTTATTTTACCTAATCCAAAGTCAGAGGCAAATTTTTATTGTTGCCCTTTTACTATAAAAAAATAACACTGTTCAGTTAGTCCAGTCAGACAGCATTTAAATAAACAAGCACACAGCCATTTTATTTCTGTAGATTAGGTATGTGCATTTCTCATGACATCAGAAGCTTTCTATTTCATATACCTCCCAATGTTCAATTTTTGCTAAATCTACAAAAGAAATTTCACATTTCTTCACATTCACTGCTTAGCATTAAAAGTAAGTACTTTCTTTTTTGGTCCTGGGAACTGAACTCAGGGACGTTATATCTCTGAGCTACACCACCAGCCCTTTTTATTTTGAAGCAGAGTCTTGCTAAGTTGCTGAGGTTGGCCTTGAACTTGCGACAACATATTTTTTTGGGGGAGGGTATACTGGAGATTAAGCCCAAAGTCATTCTACCTGTAAGCCACACACCCTGAGGTGTATTTTTATTTTTACTATTTGTTTTGTAACAGGATCTTGCTGGGTTGCTGACACTGTCCTCACACCTGCGATCCTCTCATCTCAGCTTCAATTGTTGGGGTCAGGGTTGTGCGCCACCACACCCAGATTGAAAACAAGTACTTTTCAATGGAACCCTTGCCTTTTGCCATCTGATACAGCAGTTTCTACCTTATTTTATTTTTATTTCTGTTAAAATTCAAGAACACCTGTAATTTTATGGGCTTCTAAAGCTTTTTTATTCTGTCTTATGTAACTTATGTTTTCTCTAACTGAAGAAACTGCAACATGAAGGAAAATTCACTTTTCTCTTTAAGTTTATGGTGTGTGAAGTCATTGGAAGTAGCTTCAAATATATATGACTTTTAGCAGTTATACCTTATTCCTTCTTCACTCTTCCAGGGACTAAGAAGAATAAACATGTCCTTCTCAATGAAAATTTCTCCTATAGGCATCCCTAAAAGATGCTTCCAGTTAATATTACCAAACTCTGGCAACAAAACAGTGTGGGGCGGGACTCAGCAGCATCCTCCCAGATCCTGGTGATGGGTGGTCCCTTGGATTATAGCCAGGTCTATGGGCATGGCAGGCTGGACTGATCTGCTCAGAGCTGTGCATGTGGCTGCAGTGTACAGCTCACTCAAGTACTTCTTTATCACACTACTGTTTTGAAGCTTCTAAAGAGGACAAAGAACGGTAAGAGCATTTGCTAAAAAAAGCAAATGCAGTCATTACAGCTGAAATTTTAACGAAACCCTAAAGGCTCAATCATTGTAACAAGAGATGGTTCCAAGAGTTCTGAACCAAAGCTGGTGTTAAATCTTTAGCAGGGCTATCTTTAGTGAAATTTCTTTGTAAATAAGGATATTCAGCATTATGTGGTTTGTCTCTTTAGTATTCCTTCAAACACCAAACTTTTTTTTAAAAAATAAAAGCAGTCACCGGGCGTGGTGGCGCATGCTTGTAATCCCCACGCTTGGGAGGCAGAGACAGGAGGGTCGCCAAAGCCAGCCTTGCTGGCTTAAGAGACCCTGTTTCCAAATAAAAATATAAAAAATAGGTGTCTGGGAGTGTAGCCCAGAGGTAAAAGTGTTTCCAGGAATCTCAGTACCACAAAAAAAAAAAAAAAAAAAAAAAAAAAGCGCATTCAAAGCTGGACCCACGCCCACCAAGTGAAGCGCCTGAACACTGGGCCAGGCTCCGAGGCAGAAGCAGAGATCTCAGTGAGGGATGTGGAGGCTCCAGAGTTCTGCCTGGGGCAGGTTTCAAGCCTGACCCCGGGAAGGCTGAGGAGACATGGGGACACTCTGCATGTCCTCTCAAATCATGGGTTGGTGCTACACTCCTCTATCTGGGAGCAGGAGGTCCCAAGGTAGGTACTGACAGGACAGGCTCTGCGCACTTTCTCTGGTCTCCAGGATGCCGAAGGTCCCTCAGAGGGAAGCTACTGCTAACCAGGAGCAAGACCCTTTCCTTCCGGTCCACAGGGCGCGGACAGAGTCCTGCAGTAGTTTCCTTTTCTAACTTCACACTGAATTTGATGAGGCTGTGATTCAAGTTCATATTTCATATATGTTATATTTTATAATTTATTTGGAAACAGGGTCTCATTAAGTTGCTAAGAGCCTCACTACTAAGTAGCCAAGGCTGCCTTTGAATCTGTGTGATCCCGTCTCAGCCTTCCAAGTGCTGGGATTACAAGTGTGCGCCATCATGCCTGGCTAATAATTTTTTTTTTTTTTTGGTGGTACTGGGGATGGAACCCAGGGCATTCTAACTCCAAGCTACACCCAGCTCTATTTTATTTTTATATTTATTTATTTAATTTTGCAGGTCTGGGGATGGAACACAGAGGCATTTGACTTCTGAGCTACACCCCCTGCCCAATTTTTTATTCTTTATTTTGAAACCAGGTTTCACTGCAGAGGGCCTCAAAAAGTAGCTGAGGCTGCCTGAGAACCGCAATCCTCCAGTCTCAGCCTCCCAAAAGCTGGGATTACAAGCGTGCGCCACCACGCCCAGCTTTTATTTTTATTTTGAAGCAGAGCCTTGCTAGGTTGATGAGAGTCTCGCTACTTGCTGAGGTTGTCTTTGAACCTGTGATCCTCCTGTCTCAAGCTCCCAAGCACTGGGATTACAGGTGTGCATCACCTACACCTAATTTAATAACTTTTTAAAAAAGCAGATAATATTTGACTATTCTCTTAGTGACTTTCTGACATGGCATTAAAAAACAATTCTTTAAAGGAGAGCTATGTTTAGGGTATCCTACTAAACTAACCTGGTAATTCACTAATAACTAAAGAAAAATGACACAGCGTATCATGAATTCACTGCTTTCAGATATATAACAGCCTCACACCAATGTGTTTATATGGCTGCTTAAATTGGTTCTTTGATGAAAGACGTCACAAGATGCAGGATAAAATCTAGATCTGTGTCTGTGCTCTAGGTTTCAGAGTGCATGAAGGCTGCAGGCTGAGAAGTGTTTTCTCAGCTTCCCTCCCTCGGGAAGTCTGAAGGCTTGTGCAGAACATGAGAACAAAGTGCAGTTTGAAACACTCAGGTTTTCATTGCTATTTCTTAAGTTTTCAAAAAGAACAGGTAGGAAGGGGGTAGGAGAGAGAAGGTTCAGGCGTGGGGAGGGATATGGCGCCACATTTATTAATCACATTAAAAACTAAGCATGCCAACATCTGGGGCTAAAACAACCAGCAAGATCACCACGTTCAGACTGGGATTGGCTGACTCTATCTATCCCAGCATTCTCTTGGGACAGCGGTTTGCCCTAGGCTCTACCACAAGCTCGTGAAGTACACAGCCTCAATTACTAGAGCGTGCAGCCACAACGACCTGGTACTACGCAAACAGTCAGTCACCACTTGAGTTAACATTCCAGACCCTATCGACTGGCCCCTCCCCAGCCCAAGGGAAGAATAAATCTTGCCCACCCAGCCCTGGCCCACACCACAATGTTAATAATTATAACAAGCAGTAACCCATCTGTTATATCAGAGAAGGGAACAGAGTCTCCACTGAGAGATTTAGAGTGAGATGTTAACATTTCTTCAGCTGACTGCACAAACAAACAAACAAAAAAAAGAGGAGAAATAATTCATTTGGAGATATGAAATCATGAATAGCTGATGTGTATTGCTTTTAACCATGCACTGATGCAAAACTGAAGCAACCATTAATAATAAAAATTAAAAAGGACATATGTATTTACACACAATCAGACCTGTTTGATCTGAAGCAGTTTGCAGATTCTATCTGTGTGTGATTTGAAATAAAACAAAAAATGGGGATTAGCATGGCCACAGCACACCCTAATGTAGGCGGGCACACACGGACAGCTTCTTGGAACTCTGAGAGCCGTATGAATTTGGCATGACTAAGCCTGGTTCAAATATACACATGCTCCTTGAAAAAGAATTGCTTTCCTTCCCCTTGGCAATCATCCTGAGTGACTCCTGATGTCCCTGACACTGCAGCAGCCCCCTCTCTACCTGCCTGGCCCTGACGTGTGGCTCATCCCCGACGCTCAGGCTCCCCGTGTGCATGCTCTGCCAGTAAGCATGTCTGTCCACGGTGCTTCTCTAAAATACCTCCTGTACTTAAGAACTTTACTTTCCACAAATACCTAACTTATCTGTCTTCAGCTTCTAGCATTTTCAAAGGAAAATGCTGCTGCCTTTAAGATCCTTTTCTTTAAGGATTCTGAAGTGGTTTTAGCGAAGCCCACTTGTCATAGCTCAGTCACACCTCAGGATCCTACTCTGCTCTGAATCAACTTTATGTCTAATAACTGGATGATGTCGCCACACTGACCACATGATTCTTCTGCAAGGTTCTGCTGCTGTTTTAAACCAGAACGAAATACATGAGTTCTAAATATCATCCTTCCGATGTCTAACATTCATCTGTATACCTATTAAGTTTAATCTCACACTGGTAAACTTTGGCCTTGTCTTGATTTTAACCTCGTCTTCAATTTTATTGTATTTTTGTTTTAGGTTTACATTAAAACAGGACTTTGGTGAGCATGTGATGTCAAGACACCTTCTTTCTACCTGAGAGACAATGACAGTATGTGACACTGAGGAGGGGAGTGTCTATTTCAAGACCAGCACACAAAATGAAAGCTCGTCACCTCCATGTAGTGTACAGCTCGATGCAGCAAGGTGGGTGTGTGCGCATGGGGGCGGGGTGGGTGTGGTGCTTAAAATCACTACAGCGGAGCAGAAATCAATTCCAGGTAGCGGGGATCAACGCTGGGTCTCTGGGAATCACCCAGTACGCCCCGAGATGATGCTAGCTCCTCTTTCCGTCTCCACCTCCCACCCAGTGAGGACCTCTGCTCTAGGGCACAGTATTAAGGTCTTCTGTGGCACTCTGAGTGACTGAATAATACAGAGCAAACAGAAACGACTCGTAATAATGGTACGTCAGTCACTGCTCTTAAAGAGACATATTGACTTTGAAATGAAGTACTTAAATTTCATTTCAGTACTTAAAAGTGGTTAAGGGAAGAAAGAGGCATGATCAACCTGGTATTTTCAACTTGTTACTTCTATGACAGATAAGAGGTGATCTTTAATGAATCAGCTCTGCCAAATTCTTTGCTATTTCATATCTCTCCAAATTAGTCCAAATTAATTCTTAATGGGCAGCCACATAAATAAAGTAACTATTATTAAAAGCCACTGGCTGTTCTTCCGCCTAGTATCCAGTGCACGACTCTCAATGCAGGTGCTGATCTCAGGTGAGAGGGAAAGAGGGCAAGGAAAGCACATCCTGGTTTCTGAGTCCCAGTACATCTAGAGTTTTAAGGCAATTTTAAATTTGTTTATGTAGTAGCATTTAGTACTAAGATTTCACAGCAGGCCCAATGTGGGATTTAAGAAAGTCCCATCTGGACAAAGTTCTGCCTTTTCCCTTTGACGTTTCTTTCACGGGCGTGAGAATGTGTCCCCAGCTGCTGGGATCTGCAGTATCAAAGGCCAGCTTGGACGCCGCGGCGAATGAGATAGAGAAACTAAAGAGGCAGCAGTGGTGGGACAGTGTGTGTAACACACCTGGTGCAGATATGCGGCAAGGGGACCGGAGCACTTGATTTTGGAGGAAGTGCTGTTGTGTATGGAAGGCGACTGTGTGCTCTGCTGAGGTAGCAGGGTTTAGATCACACGCTCACAAGTCTCGATTGTCCAAAAAAGCCTCTGTTCCCATCTCTAACGTGGAGCTGCAATGGTTAGTATAATTCAATTTTTTCACTGCAATCCACAATCTGATTGATTGGCAGGTCACACTGGCACTCCTACCTGAGGTATTTTAGCGCTAATGATTGGTTCCTGTAAGACTATTCTATAACAGAACACAGGAAGAGCAGTTCAAAAACACAGCTGTGGAAGGAAAACAATCATACAAAAAGCCCACAATGGGGCCTGCCAGCCTTTTCTTTCCTTTGGATGCAAGCATGCTTTTCACAGGATGAGAATTAGGAGCAGTTTGTATCCCACTTAAAAGGTGAATCAGGGTGAACTACGCCTTTTCTACTGGGCCGAGCAGAGGGAGGTGAGGAGTGGACAGCCATACTCCCCAGCCCTATGTCTTCGTACACCATGGACACAATTGCTAGGCCAGGTCTCCAGAAGAGTGTGCCATAAAAGAAAGGGGAAGGAAGAGAAGGGCTCTCAGGGATCACTAAGAACGGAACAAGGGAAGGATGTTCAAAGAGCCCTCCAGAATCAACACACTGCAATCCACCCAGCACCCAAGCTCTTCTGGCTTATGGGTCCCTGCACTTCTTACGCAGACAAGCCCTCCATCGTTTTATTCTAATACCACTTCCAAGGAAACAAGAACTAAATGTGTTGTGATAGGTTTCCACAGGTGGGAAAATGCGCAGAGAAGGCAGAACAAACTCAGGGCAACGTGGGTTTTCCTGTCTGTGTTTGCAAGTTCTTTGCTTCTTCACATAGAGAACATGGGAATTAGTGGAAGCCTGAGAGTCCTACCAGGCCCAACTCAAAGCTGCCTTGTACCAGGTTCTTTTTCACTAAAGGCTTGGCTGTTATCTCAGCACTACTGACCAAGCAACTTTTGCTTGCTTTTTCTCCAAGCAACTCTGCTTTAAGCTAGGAACAAAGGAACATTTATTGTATTTCTAAGTACTTTAAAAAACAGGGACCGGTGGCCCAACAATATTTTGGCCAGATTGCTGAATTACTTGTTTTAGCTTCCTAAGGTCATCTAGCTAGGTTAAAGAAAAAAAGTCAAGAGCATTTTCTTGCGAGGCACAGAAAAATCATCTCTCTCAGTTAAAAATAAAATCAGGTGTGGGTACTGGGGATTGAACCCAGGGATATACTCCCAGTCCTTTAAATTTATTTATTTATTTATTTTTAAATGAGGTATTGTACCTGCAATCCTCTTGTCTCAGTCTCCCATATACTGGGATTAAGGTGTGTACCACAACACCCAGCTAGAAAATTTTATATTTTAAGCTAAGGAAATAAGAAATCTATAAACAAATATTAAACTGGTTGACTTAAGGAGAAAGGTGATTCTTAACAAGATCAAAGTAGGTTACATTTTAATAAATCTCCAAATGAGAAAGATATGAGAGAAAACTTGATTTAATAATTCAAGTGGAAGAGCTTGCTCTATTAGACAAGACTTCAAGAAAACAACCTATCAATAAATGACGAGTCTCATGAGAATATGGATACTAATGTATATGGGAGAACGGACATGCTAATATCACATGTACATGTATAATTTGGTATAAAGGTAAGAAAGAGTGTCCTAATCCTCAAGTGTCTTTGTGTACATGAGGAAAAAACATCTTTATTACTTCTTTTAAACATTCTGAGGAAAGAGGTGGATTTTGATTTTAAGTGCAAAGAGAGGCAGTGAAAGGATTAGTTGTATTTATGCTCAGCTACATGAAGAACTTATGGAATCCTGGGTAAGTTGCCATCTAAGGAACACGTCTTGGAAGTATGAGGGTTGGACCAAAGCAGGCTAAGGCTCTCTTGAGAACTGTGACACTAAAGGCATATTCTGAAGGCCCACTCTGAACAGCACAGGGTTTGTAAGTACCTGCGCCTGGAGGATGGCATTATACTAGCTCTGCTTCCTGTGGTACAGGAAGCCTCTGAATGTATTCTAAAAGGCATGAACTTCATTTCAGAGTGCCAGAGAATTTTAACCTATCCCCACAGAGTTATTTCATGCTGACAAGGTTTTCTTATACAAAAGACCACTTGGAGAGGTCCTAATAAAAGATTTTAAAACTTGAGAGCTTTTATTTTTTGTCAGATCATTTTGTTCATCTTTTAACCAATCATGGAACATTAGATCTAGCTAGACATTTTAAATGGTGGGTTAAATGTCACCATGGCTAGAAGAACCAGCCAGTCTCATCTGGTAGTCTCGAGAGCCTAGGTTGCTCTCTACGCCGGTGTTTTCTCTTGTTGATCCTGAAGCAAAGCCACACACAGGCTGTGAACCTCTGAGAGAGGGGTCTGGAAGGCACTCGTGGCGCCCTCGCTGCTAGGCTCCCACTGGCATCAGCTCCCCACGCCCACACCCTCCCTGAGTGTATAGACTGGAAAGCACACAGGTCATAATGTTTACTGCCATCTACTAAAATCAAAGCTCTAATGATCTAAAGAGGGACGTGAAATGAGAAGAAAGGGAAGGGAAAGAGGTGACTTAGGGCTCAGTCGGTCCTGTTATTTATGTATGCAAATGAGACAACAGTAACAAGACTTTAAACCTGCTGATCATCTCAACAGTAAATCAGAGATACACAGAACATCTGTGAGTCTAGGGAAGGGAAAAGAATATGTCCAGTAGACTGGCCCTGCAATGATCAGGAAACCCAAAGGCTCAGTTTTTGCACCCAGGGGCAAGCGCAGTGGCAGAGAAGCATGCTTGCATTCTTAAATATATAAATATATATATATATCTCCACAAGGAAAAAGGAAATAAAAATTAACCAAATTATATTAAAAAACAAAAACAAGAACCAAACCAAACCAAAGAAACAGAAAAAAAAAGGCTGGCTTGTCGGGGGATGGGGTCGAGAAGGCCCCGGTGTGTGTACTTACATAGAGGTCAGCACCGTAAAATCCGTCCTGGTAAACCACACTGCAGAAAATCCACACAAAAACAAAAACAAAAAACAAAAGAACAGAAACACATTCCGGTTATTGAGGACGGCGGCATGCACATGCGCTCTACACGGCAGGTGATGTATGAATCCACAACCTGGGCTTGGGGCGATGCAAGTCAGCGAGAAAGACATGAAAGTGCACACGCGTGTTACACAGCTCCAGGGCATGCGGGGGACAGAGGTGTGCGGAACTGGAATGAACCCTGATGCTCGGTAACTACAGTAAGGTCCGGCAGTACGGAGTGCTCTCAGGAGGGTCTACACGGCTCCCCCAGGTCAGCTGGGTTGGAACCATCAGCTTTTTGGACCTCAAGTATTTTTAAAATAAGTTTGCCTTGGGAGGAAATTTCTCCTCAAAGAGCTTACAAAGGGGGTAGGGCTGGAGAGGGTTTAACATGAAAAACTTCAGCGAACCCAAAGAATTCCATTAGGGCAGGGCCTATATGTAAAGTATATTTCAAAATTATGTTTAGTACTTTGTTTTTCAGTTTTATTAGAGTAAAATGTAATTACTTTCTGATATCCATACATCACCTGCTTTTTACCCTGCACATTAGACATGCGATAAGATTTGGCTGATCACACAAGCATGCAAAGTATTATTATTCAGCATTTTTAAGAACCAATGCAACACCTCAGAAAAACAAGTCAATCAATTCTGACCAAAGTAAACAGAGAAATGTAATTAAAAAAAACAAAACAAAAAAACCAAAAATACCCACAATGCATTGCTTTCACAAGCAGAGATAATGAGCTAAAGGTTAAGGTGATTGGTCCAAGGTCCAAGAATTGAAAGGTGCAGTGGGGATCCCAGATAGTAACAATATAATCCAGAGTGGGAAGGAGTAACTGCAAGATTTTAAGGGTTCTTTTTTACCATAAGAATATGCATGGAATTCTAAAAAAAAAATCCAACTGATAACAAGTTCTGGGCATGACCAAGGTTCATCCTGTCTTATTTACAAGAATAAAATGGGAGAAGGTAACTGGTCAGATATAGATGGGTATATTTTATTTTTTAGATAATAAATTTGTATCAAACAATATAAATATTTTTCTTTTTTTTAAATTTGGAGCAACACTAGACTGTTATTTTTAAAATATAGATTTCCAATATTTTGAGGTATTTTTACACATGTAGACTTTCCCCAAAACATCATTTGGGGACTAAGAGACATAAAATAGCAGTAGAGATTAAAGATAATATCTTTTTCATATTTGTTAGGTCAAGATTTGACTATTTTATTTATTTATTTATTTTTGGTACTGGGGTTCCAGGAAGCCCTTCTACCTCCGGGCTATGCTCCCAGACCTATTTTTTATATTTTAATTTGGAAACAGGGTCACTTAAACCAGTGCAGCTGGCTTCGAACCTGCGCGATCCTCCTGTCTCTGCCTCCCAAGTGCGGGAATTACAAGTGTGCGCCACCACGCCCGGCAAGATTTGACTATTTTAAATTAAACGACTTACTTATTATTTATTGAACTAAACAAGATGGATTTTATTTAACCACTGCTTTGTGTTATAATAAACAGGCTGGTAAGTAGGGGAATCAAATCATATATATATATATATATATATATATATATATATATATATATATATATATGTATATTTTTTTTGTTTTTTTGTTTGTTTTGTTTTTTGGGTGGTACTTGGGGTGGAACCCAGGGACTTTTTTTTACCTCTGGTATACACTCCCAGACCTATTTTATACTTTATTTGGAAACAGTGTCTCACTAAGCTGCTGAGAGCCTCACTTAGTAGCTGAGGCTGGCTTCGAACCTGTGCAATCCTGTCTCAGCCTCCCAAGCACTGAGATTACAAGAGTGCACCGCCACGCCCGGCTCAAATCATATTTTTAATTTGAATATAAAGTAACTTTTTGTTTCTTTTTTTAAAATTTTTTGTTGGTACTGGGGCTTAAACCTAGGGGTCCTCTACCACTGAGCTATACCCCAGTCCTTTTTCAAAAAGTTTACTTTGAGATTAGGACTCACTAAGTTGCCCAGGCTGGCCTGAACTTGCCATCCTCCTGCTCAGCCTCTAAAGCAGCCTGTGAGCAGCTGAGATTACAGGTATGCGCCACTGTGTTCAGCTGAAGTACCTTGCTTCTAATAGGTAGCTGAAAGGTTTCTGGATTCTATTTCGAGTAACATTTTGCTGTATTTACAGGATAGTATGGTTGCACTTTACAGTGCCCCAAATATACTATACCTATGCACTATACAAGAGGCAAAAGACTCTTGTTTGATGGACGCTTAGACAAGTCCTACCTATTTTTATAGTCTCCAACTGCAGTTAAGTCTGTTGGTAGATAGTAATGAGACTTGTTTGTAATGAGAGAGTTGGTAAAATGGAAGCGCTCAGGCCCAGTGGTAACTAGTTAACCTTCAGCGGCGTAAGGGGATATAGGCAATGATTTAAAAACATTCCTTTTATAGAGAAGAGTTTTGGGCATTAAAAAACACAATACGTTTTGCCCTAAGTAAAATAAGTTAATGGGAATATTCACCTAAATTCTAGAAGAATTCAAATATCCCCTGTTTCAAATGCCACAAGGAGGCTAGAATATAATGGTCAGTGATGGAATTTGTTTACTAAGCTGAAAAGCAATTCTAGGCCATTCCCCATAAAATACTGGACTTATTCCTTGCCATCTTCCATGTAAACAGGTGGTTTAGTTAAGTAAAAGGAAAACATGGAAAATTAGTGTTCAATGTAATGCATAGAAGTCGATGTGATTAGATATAAAAGATAAAATACTTGGCAGAGAATGGGCCCTCAAGTTTGGCCCATATACTGAAAGAACCTAGACTGAATAGGAACAAATCCAACCACTTTATGAAGTGATTCAGGAAGGTTAAAAAATAAGGAGGTCCAATGTTTCTCTGAGCAATCTCTGCAAATGTGACAGTAAACATTTTTGGACTGAAATGGAAGATACTCAATGGGCAATTTTCCTAGTGTGCAGAACTTTTAAAAGGTTTGTTTTTTATGTTTCACTTGAATAATTCTTGATAAAACAATACTGTGTATTAATTTTTTTAGAGATGTCAGAGGTTGAAGGTCAAAGATCAAGTTGAGAGGAAAAAAAGGATAAAATTAAAAGGAAGTCATGGCAGAAGATGGAGATGATGGAATGCATGGGATTTAAACATCTATAAATTGCAAACAAAAGTTACTTTTTGTAGCAGTTCCCTTCCAGTGTTTTTTGGAGCCTGCCCACTTCAACATGCATACTTGCCTGGTCTAATAAAAGTGCGTTAATTCTGTGGCATGGAGGACTCCTAATGGTATGTCCATTTGGTCTATGAATGAATGAATGTTGAATTAGTACACCTCTGGATGAAGCCAATTTTGCTGCTAGAAAAGGACATACAAAGGAGGCTCTTCCCCTTTCTATTTTAAAAAGTAGCAGCTAACAGGCTTCTCTGCCACCACTAATTCCTCCATAAGAATACAGGGAAAAAAACCTATCCTAGGTAGAGGAAAGATGAAGAAGAGAAATGTCACATCTCTGAAGAGAGAAAGTCCTTGGTACAACTAACTGACTTGTAAAAGTCCACTTTTTATAAAAATATACATTTTAGGCTGACACGGAGAAACAAATGAAAGCAAAGCTGCATCTTCACTCCTTCTCCCCAGTGAGTGGCAAAGGATTTATTTGTTGCTATGGAATCAGTCCACTGCATGAGACACCCTCCACGCAAACCAAAGGGGAAGGGTGCTCAGCTGCACCAGCTGTTTTACCATCCTTCAGGAGCCAACTGTAGTTTAATCCTCCTACTTCTCCCTTTCTCCCTGGATTCAATTGGACTTGGTTCATCTTTGAATTAACCTCTTTTAATCCATTTCCTACAAAGAAAGCAAATCCATTGTGGGTAACTAGCTCTGCTGCTCACCACCCAGGCAGTAAACCAAGGGGAGGTGCGTGCCGGCCTCTGCCCAGCCCGGGTGGTGAGAGGGAGGACACAGCAGATGAGGTCTGGTGCCACGGCCCCAGCGCCTCTCTTGGTTCTCTGCAGTCGTGTTAATCCATATCCGTGCGCTGCCGAGTGAACTCCATGCCAACACACTGCTAGTAAACACAAAACGTTCTGGCTACTGTCTTAAGCCCTTACCACGAAGGCTTAAGGTGGCCAAAATGAAGATTTAGGTAAAGAATCAATATTTTACTGCATTTTGATGATGACAGATTTTGGTTCTTGCCACCTGGTCCGTTAATTTGCAAATATTCATACTAAGTGGCATGACACTGTCCCAGGAGTTATGAGAGGGCTATGGTGTTCCTTGTTGTCTTGTCCAATTGCTTACTCTATGAACACACTGATTCTGGAATCTCACGCTTACCCTGGATAGGCGGGGATGGCTGTTGGAGGTACCGCTCGGACCGCACCATATACCGTCCGCCCTCTGCCCCTCAGGTGGGCTCCTCTGAAAGCGGCTGCCGTGGTGGCTGCAGTTGGGTAAGGGAAGCCAGGAACTAAAGGGAGACCCAAAATATGACAGAAATTTCAACATGCATTCAACGGCTGGTATAGTCATAGCATGCTGTGAGCCAATTACAGGAAGGAAGAGAAGCAGATGGCACACAGAACATTCAACCCACCCTCTGCCCTGGGTGTCTGAGTGGAAAAGAAACGCAAGGAGATCCAGCATGCACACGGGTCCCATGCCTCACTGTTCACAAGTCCTGAGAGAGTTTCCTCGGCTCCAGCCCAATTTTGCTTTACAATGAAGCTGGTGAGAGACTCTGAGAACTGCTGTCTTGACAAGGGACAAGACCTCTAACTTCTGTGGACAGTGCGCGTCCGGCTGATGAGCGCTCCGCGATGAAGCACTCTGGTCTCGGAGCATCACTGTGCATATAATAAGCGCTCCTCACAGGATGCTCTTTTTGTATTTTCCTATGGTGTCAACCTTGAAGGCACATACTAGTTTTTAGACATTTCATGTCCTTAGCTTCCTTCCTTTATCTAACGTGTCTAGATGTGCAGGGTGAGAGGGAAACCACTCCTCTCCTGCCGTCACGCATCCTCTCAGAGATGCTGCTTCCACACCCACTGGGCCTGTGTAAAGGGCTCAGGTCACAGTGACGTCAGAGATGCCGAGAGAGCCGAGGATAATCGAGAGCACTGCGGTACGTTCCAGTGCTGCTGGAGAGACGGAGAGGGACTAGCAGGGACACAAGGAGCACACTACACATTCGTCTTTTGTTTTCCTTAATATCAAGCACAGACTAAAATATTCTTCACATGCTCTCACCCTCTCTACATTTCCAACCAGTTTGATTTTGTGGAAATCTTAGTTATTTCTACAAAAATGATGAAAATATTTGTGGAAATCTTGGTGAGGAAGACTGTAGCATGAGTTATACAGGACAGGCACTGTGATCAGATTTATTACCCTTCTTGAGAGTGTACCCTTTTCAGTTATGTATTACACTAGGAACAACCAACCAACCGCCCAACCAACCTAACATATGTTGTTACAATAGTCACAATAGGCAAAGTCCACACCAGGCCGACATAGGCTACTTACTGATTAAGGGAATGTAAGTGTTGATGCCCCCTCTTCCTGATAGGGGCACGGCCGCATCATTGCCTAGGGACACATCTGCTTGAAAGCTGGATGCTGAGTGCATTAAAAAAATGAAAGATGTGAAAAGATTACAAAGGAACAATGAACCGAAAAGCTACAGATACTGCTACAGTTAAATTCCACATGTAAAAACATTCATCTCTACCTGCATATAACTCTGGTCCATATACAGCTCCAACTACTGGGCTTAATTTCCAACCTGAAATGGAAAGAGGACAGTGAGCACTTAAGATTATGTGAGGAACAGGCGCAATCACAATGCATGTCGAGTTGGCTTTGGGTGCCTATTAGCATTTCGTCCTTAAGATACCAGCTTGGGGTCTATATGAGAGGGTGTCTTCAGGCAAGACTAGCACACTTGAAGGGGTAACGGGGGGGCTAGCAGAGTAGGCAGGGGTACACACAGGTTAGGGGTGTGAAGAAATAGAGGAAAAGAAAGAAACTGGGAACAAGGGAGGAAAATGGAGAGGGGATGAGAGGAGGAAAAAGAAGTGAAAATAAATTCTGGGTTTTGGCAGAGTGTTCTCACAGCCCAACCCAGATGGGTATTCTTAGAAAAAGGAAAGAGGGCAGGACACGTGTCATTCTGTACGGCTGCTTTATAAAAGAAAGCCTCTGGTAGAATGCCCCTGGGTTCAATCCCTAGTACCACACATAAGACATCTTCTAACTGAATTCGTATTTGACCTGGATTTTTTTTTTTTTTTAACTCATCTTCTAGTATACCATGCTGATTTTCTGGGTAAACAAAATCTCCTTTCACTGGGATTTACCTTTGGGATTTCAATGGGGTTCACTAAGTAAAAAAACAAAACAAAACAAAAAAGACATACAATAATAGAACCCAAGGCACATTCCTAACTGCAGCACATTCCTTCTGAGGCTTTGACTTGTGATGGGTGTGTTAAGCTAGGCAGGCTTTTCAGATGAAGGACCCTGACTACCACGCAACACTTGCTTTCAGCATTTGTTAAGAATATTCAGACGTGGATGATGTCAATTTTATTTCTTCTTCCCCTTTAAAAAACTCAATATGGTGAGTGTTAAAGAAAATAAACTACTGCACGCTGATAGCAAATGAGCAGAATTCCATATGAAACATTTTATACATAAACACATTCTTTTTACCTACCATTGTGTCATTACTACTCTACAAATATGTGAATGGAAAGAAAAGGCCAATTCTATTAAAAATATTGGATTTAAAAGTAAGCAAAGCATTATTCAAGAGAAAACCCATTACTTCTCAATGGATCCAATTTCCCATTCTGTTGAATGTGCTAATTTCTGTACTCATAGTGTTGGTCTCTCTTATTCTACATCAAATCTTGGTGGAATGTGAATTCAAATCCGCCTTGAATTGTAAGATCATGAATGCTCTGCAATGTTAAATGCCTATAACTCGCCGGGCGTGGTGGCGCACGCTTGTAATCCCCGCGCTTGGGAGGCAGAGACAGGAGGATCGCGCAGGTTCGAAGCCAGCCACGCGCGCTGGTTTAGGAGACCCTGTTTCCAAATAAAAATGTAAAAATAGGTCTGGGAGTGTAGCCCGGAGGTAGAAGGGCTTCCAGGAACCCCAGTACCACCCCCCCAAAAAAATGCCTATAACTTATACAGATACTGAGTAATGTTTCTGCGCAAATTACATGATTCCAGACAACATAAATGAAAATGGACAGAGAAGGCACACAGCACACTCTTCTAGGACTTCTACTGTCGAAGCAACAGTTTTCTGAACATCAGGCTTGAATATTAAAATAATAAAATGGTTACCCTGAAGTGAACTTTTCTTTTGTAGTATTGAGGATGGAGCCCAGGGGCATTTTACCTCCAAGTCACACACCCAGTCCTATTTTTTTATTCTTTATTTTGAAGCAGGGCCTCACTAAGTTGCAGAGAACCTCACTAAGTAGCTGTGGCTGGCAGTGACCTGTGATCCTCCTTTTTTCAGCCTCCCAAGTACTGGGATTGCACCACCACGCCCGGCTTGAAGTGAACTTTTTCTTTCTTACCAATGGCACTATTTTCTGAGCACTTCCTTTCTATCTATACAATGGATGCAGGTTAATAAATTGTCAATAATACTTTGAGTGTTTACTTTTGTAAAATCCATAGTGTACATTGCCAGATGTCATTTGACCTTCACAAAATCCAAAGAGGGAGATAATTACTGTATGTGACTTTGGTCTAGTTCCTTCCTTCCTTCCTTCCTCCCTTCCTCCCCCAGGGGCACTGTACCTCCGAGCTACACCCCAGCCCTAATTTTAAGTCATTTTTTATTTTTGAAACATGGTCTCACTGAGTTGTAAAGGGTCTTGCTAAGTAGCTCATGCTGTCTGTGAACTGCGATCCTCCTGTCTCAGCTTCCCGAATGCTGAGATTACGAGTGTGCGCCACCACGCCTGGCCCAGTACTATATTTCTTTGGGCCTCATTTCCTAAACAATAAGCTGAGAGGGTTGGGTTCTGATGCCTGCCTGCCTCTGTCCCTTCTTCCTTTCTGTACTGGGGATTGAACCCAGGGGCATTCTACCTCTGAGCTATATCTCAGCCCTAGTTTATTTTTTTTCTAAACCAGATCTCACCACTAGGTAGATGATAGTCTCACTACTTGCGGAGACTGTTCTTGAACCTGCAAACTTCCTATCTCAGCCTCCTAAGTAGTGGGATTACAGGTGTGTATCACCATGCCTGGCTGGGTTCTGATGTTTTCTAAAGAGTCTTCTGGGGCTAAAATTCTGTGGTTGCCAATTTGTAGATATGAATATAGAGCCAGATGGGTTAAGAAAATGGTCCAGTGTCACAGATAAAATGCAGTCAAATCTAGAAGTAGAATTTCTGTCCTCTGAAGCCAGGCATGGTGGTGCATGGTTGTAATCCCAGCATTTGGGAGGCTGAGACAGGAGGATCCTGGTTCGCGGACAGCCTCAGCTACTACTTAGTGAGGCCCTTTGCAACTCAGTGAGAACCTGTTTCAAAATAAAGAATAGAAAATAGGGCCAGGGGTGTAGCTCAAAGGTAGAATGCTCTTGGGTCTCACTGAAAAAAAAAAAAAAATCTGTTCTCTGAACTCCTGTCAGGGGGTCTGTTTTGCTATACCATTTCCCCTAAATCTAAAGGAAATTTGACATAGTCTGCCTCTTTTTCCTATTTTGTTTAGGGTGGGTTTTTACCAAAAGTACAGAAACTTGTTTTTGTAAGAGCAGTAAAAATAAGAAAGCAAGAAATAAAGTGGGAGGTGGTACTGATCAAATGGGTAAGGAAATTCAATGTTATGCAGGCAAATTCATGTCATCTTTGTAAAAAGCTAGGCTCAATATATTTAGTAAAGACTTTCTGGGAGCTACTCAATACATTTCTACTTGATTTAGGATTTTGTCTGCATATAAGGCCATGCTACAGCACAGTGGGTTCAATCAACTTAACACTTATTCTAATCAATGTTTCGTGGTACTAAGGATAGAACCCAGGGGCATCATTTTACTTCTGGCTACATCCCCAGCCCTATTTTATTTTGAAAGAGGGTATTGGTAAGTTACTGAGACCTCAAAATTCAGCCCGTGGGGTTTCTCTCCCAAATTTGATCTAAAGAACACCATTTGAAAAATAAATGTGGTACTATGTATAAAAATTGTATTCCATTTTATTTAGAAAACATTAATCTAGACAAAGTCTGACAACTGAAAAAAAGGTCCTTTATAAGGATAATTATTCATGAAATAAACTAAATTTATAGTTATATAACTTATATAACTTGTAATCACAGAATAGAAAATTATATACACATGACTGTTAGATCTAGAATTACAAAAATGATTAAAATATATGTATCCTTTCAACTGATCCCACCTATGCTCAACTTCTCACCTGAGAAGGAATCAGGAGAAGAGTTGGTGGGCATCTAGGGGTCTTATGCCCTCCACATTACAAAGACCTACAGAAGCTGAAAAAGAGACTGCTCGAGAAGGGCCTACGCTGGGTTAACCGGCAACCTCAACTCACATGCTCACACTGGGTAGAAGATGAATGTTAATGAGCACAAAGCACCCCGAGCACCGAGAAGCTGCTTAGTTATAGGAATAAGTAGCCCCCCTCAAGAGAGTTTTGGTTTCTTACCATTTGCATATGGCGTGACCATTTTCTTATTCGTCATTACACGGGCTGTAGCATTATTCACCTAAAAACAGCGAGTAGAAAGAAGGGGCAGGAAGTAGATAGAGCATATTAGGGAATATGAAGTTGTCCATCCAATAACACAGTACTTAATTTAAATGTAAATCTGATAACATTTAGACAAATAATTTAGCAATATATATTAATATATAAAATTTAATCCAAGGCTTATTAAGTGAGGCTAACAAGAGTAAAATGCGTTTCTTGGTTTTCATATGGAAAAATAAGTACTGACATTTCTCAGTACCCTCCCCCCAAATACATTTACAAGGTCTCTGGAGATTCTTAAACAGAAGCCTCGCATTAAGGAAAATATGGGAAAAAAAGTATTCAGGAAACAACGATGTTTGCAAATGAACTTTGAATCTGGTTAATAAAACCAAGGCTTGCCACCTGGGTTATGAAATAAATTAATAAGCAGGTGATAAAACTTGATTTCACCTGTCCTAATGTTCTGCACCTTTTGGTGTTTGTCCAAGATTTTACTGTCAGAGGCTCGTGAACAAGTACAGGAGCTTAATTTCCCATGGTCTTTTCAGGGCCATTTTGAATACTTTACACTATATGGTATTCATTTAAGAATAACGTTTCAGAAGACCTTTAAAGTAGACACTTAGAGAATTGTGAGAATTAATGTTTACTGCTTTTGCTTTACGGTATTCTCTACCTTCATTACAGAGCCCCATTTTTAAATGAGGCATCCTCAGGGCTAAGGTAAGGAAGAGTTACAAAGATGGTGTGGTGGAAGAAGAGGCGGCGAAGCCGGGGTGCAGCAGTCTGGAGCTCCAGGCTGAGAACCCTCGCAAGGAGAGAACAGCCTCGCCACGGAGCTTAAACACTGTCTCACGAGGACCAAAGACAGGCCCATTTGAAAAGGAATTTGAAAATGTGTCTTATTTTGCCTCTTAGAATGTATACTGTGCTAAATTTGTCTTATGAAGAAACCAATTCAGGGTAGAATTGGAACTAAATAAACATCTTAATGCGTCTCTTCTGACTCGTGCAGTGGTCCTCCTGCGTGAGGAATGCTTGAAACCCTGTTTACTCTTGTTTGACCTCCAGATAACACAAACATTTCACATTTACAAAGAGAATGGGAGACAACAATGATGCGACTGAGAGCATGCAGTTAAAACACACACACACAGATAAAAGAAAGAAAAACTTTGGAAAGAGGGGAAAGTGAAGAGCAATAGCTCAGATGAGCTGCAGCGCAGAGCGCAGCCGCACTGGAAAGGGAGGCCGGCCAGAACCAGTCAGAATCTATGTCAGCAGAGACCAAGGCGGCAAGACCAGGGCGAGGCGGGACACAGAGGTGGGCGGGGTGGGGGGCGGGCTGCAGTCAGAGCCACAGACAGTGGTGTGGGGAGAGGGAAAAGTAGGGAAGGAAGAAGGGCGGAAGGTGCGTTAATAAAACCAGCCAAACTGGAGTTCAGTAACTCTGAGTAAGATGTGCAGGGGGAAATCACCACCAAGTCAGTAATCAAACAGCTCAGACTGCTACAAAACAATGTGTACATCCAAAGTCCAGGCGCATGGCTCAAGAGCAGAAAATAAGAGGGGGAAGGAAGAGGAACGACAGATCAAATCACATTTTGTAGTGTTAATGTGAGATGGCAGATGGACTTTTTCTTTCTAAATTGTTTTGTAATTACGTTTTAAAAAGCTTCTTCTCTAGCGCTTTTGTTTCACTTACCGCCATGGGGCACCATCGCCAGCATTTGTGTATAGTTACCATGGAAAGAGTGAGTCAAGTGAAGGGCCCTAAATGCTAGACCATTGGAAAGGGGGAAAAAGCAAAATATGCAGACATCTTACTCAAAGGGTGGCTTTTATATTTAATACTTATAAAAAAAATTGAGAAAGGGGAAAGGAGCCAGTTAACCCTCAGTGCGCAATTAAAAGGGCTGGCGAGTCCCAGGTGGCTGTCTCTGAGCAACCACAGAACTTTCAGACAGCCAGCCCTCACACCCTTCGTTTGAGGATGTTATTCATAAAATTTAGGAATCAACTGTTGAAATTCTGGGCATTGGTTATGTTTAAAAATGACACACGTTTTTTGGGCTCTCTTCTCCCTCCCCACAACCTCCATCATCTTCTGTTTCGTGCTTATTACATGCACATGGAGGCGAACTGGCCTCCCAAGAGAAAGAGGCTATTGGCTGGCCCCTCGATTTACCACAGAACACAATTATAAGCTGGAGAGCTTTTAGACACTTTAAAGTTAGTTTGTTTAGGCGTGATCATAAGAATTCAGTCTTGCAAACTGAAGCAAAGGGGGAAAAATAAAGAGAGCAGAAGGATGAACATTTTGGAGAAGGAAAAAAGTAAATAAAGAACAAATACACACATACACACACAAACACACAAATCAAAATTAAAACCCCAAGCAACCAAAAAAAGAGGGGAGGCAGACAGAAGTGCTATGCTTATACATTTTAGTGCAAGGAGGTGAAGGACAGATACGAACACAGACAAGTGTGCGCGCACACACACACGCAGACAAGACAGGCTCCCAAATGTGAAATAAGTGAGGCAATACAAAAAGAGATAAAAATATAAACCAGAAATTGAATTATTGAAGACATGCACCTCGATTTTACGGCCCTCTACCACGGTGCCGTGTAATTTCTCCCTGGCCCTGTCTGCATCAGCACTATTCTCGAAAGTTACGAACCCGAATCCCTGCATGCAGCGGGAGAAGGGGGGAGAACATGCACAAAGTTATGTTGAAATACTGATCTCTTGGTAACAGAAAAATATCACAGTATGAAACCGACATCAGCAACAACGCAGCGATACTCTCTCCAAGTCACAGCTGTGGTCCATGCACATTGTGTCAAGGGAAACTAACCCAATAAAAGAATAAAGAGCTATAGTAATACCAACAACAGTCATTTAATTAACAACAACAACAATAATAAAATGAAATATAAAGCATGTGAGGCCAGACCAAAATTAAGGTATAGGGTTACTCAGATCAAACCATTCAACCAAGAATCTGAACACTTTTTTAAGATTTTATCTTTCTCTTTCAATGTATGCTCTTAATGTATATCCCCTACGTATTAAAAAGAATTGAATAGACTGTGATATCCCAGATCTATTAGCTCCTGTAGCTGCTACATGAAACCTTACAATTAGGATCCATCATACACTGAGTTTTTAGGTCTGGTCAGTTTAGTCTTCCATTTGCCTGTTATTACTACTAGTTTCCTTTGGGAACAGGACAATTTACGGCACAGTTTTGAGGTATAATTCTGCAGGTAATATATATGGAAAAGGGGACACATACTCTTCTAAGGAAATGGATGTATCTCTAAGTAATGGCCAATTATAATTTTTCTTCAGTGCTAATTTTAAAAAATCAGATTGGCATTTATGGCAAAAATATGTCCAGCTGAATTTCAGGAAACTGCTATCCCCCATCTGCCTAAATTGCACAACTGTCACTATCTATACATCCTATTTCATGTGTTGGTAATTTCCCACATATGGGGACAATTAGTTTAAGAGGAGCTAGAGCTACATTAGAGGCACCAGTTGTACACTATTCAACAGGGAGAGGATACCATAAAACAACAGTATAGCTGCTGCAACGAGGTAAGGACTATTTTGTCCTTTACAGGTGCTACAAAAACAGGCAGCCACGAGCCGAGGGGGTGACCACTTCCCTCTGCTCACTCCATCATGCTATGCATTTTGGCATCAGCAGGACTGACCCTATACTTACGTGACTATTTCATAAAGCATTACACTAGCTTTATTCTGCCCTACCTTTTCACTATGCAACTATAATCTTGCAAGTAATTTCTCAAGTTATTTAAAGATATAAATTTGTAGGATTTTCTGGAGAGTCATAGTCTAATAGATAGCTCTGTTGTAACGCTAGCATTTCCTGGACATTCACTGTAGGATAACCCGGATCCTTTAATTTTACTGAGGTTCTGTCTTGCCACTGAATGGCATGAACATGCCTTTCTTTAATCATGATCTCTTTTGAAAAAAAAATTTACTGGTGCATTGTAATTATACATGCTAGTGATACACTGATATACTAACAATGTTATCTGGTCTCACGAAACATGGTCTTAACTAAGACGGTAAGCATGGTAAGCAGTACTTTTTTTGTGTGTGTGGAACTGAGGATTGAACTCGACTCTCTACCACTGAGCTCCACCTCCAGTGCTGTTTTAACAGGGTCTCATGAGGTTGATGAGGGCTTACACCTGCAATGCTTCTGTCTGAGCCTCCCAAGTGCCAAGATTGTAAGTATATACCATGCCTGTAAGTATATACAAATGATGTACTACATCATTTATTCATTTATTTATTTTCCATACCAGGATTAAACCCAGGGGCATTCTACTTCTGAGCTACATCCCCAGCCTTGTTTTTTACTCTTTATTTTAAAACAGGGTATCACTAAGTTGTGGAGGGACTAAGTAGCTGAGGCTAGCCTCAAGCCTGCAATCTCCCTGTGTCAGCCTCTCAAGTTCTAGGATTACAAACGTGTACTACCATGTCTGCATCTTTTAAAAATGATTTTATAAAAACAACTCTATTATTTTTGTTTGTTTGTTTGTTTTTTGTTATTTTTTGTTTTTTGTTTTGGTGGTACTGGGGTTCCTGGAAGCCCTTCTACCTCTGGGCTACACTCCCAGACCGATTTTATATTTTTATTTGGAGACGGTCTCTTAAGCCAGCGCGGCTGGCTTCGAACCTGCGCGATCCTTCTGTCTCCGCCTCCCAAGCGAGGGGATTACAATCGTGCGCCACCACGCCCGGCTAACTATTGTTTTGAAAGATCTGATTACTCAGCATTCTAAATTATTATTATGGGTGTGTGGTATTTGGAGGATTCCAGTGGACTATCTACTCACAATTTGGAGATCACTATAAATGCCCTAGAAAGTATAATGCTTAGCTGGTAGAAATTTTAAGGTGTATGTTGCTCGCAATGGAACACTATGGGTAATTTAATACTCTTGTATAGGATATATAAGTCTGTTGGAAATATCAATGGGAACATTTTCAGAAGCACACTTTGATATCCTTGTCAGCCACCTGCCACCTCAGGCAGACCCAGGCACGCTAGCACCTACGGCGCGGCTGGTCACTACCAGCATCTCTACATGACAATATAGTTGAGTCACTACTAAGTGGAGACTACTACCTAGGTTTTAAACTTAGCTTTGTGACTGTCTACATATATTACACACCCTTATGTAAACCATGTATACTTATTTATCTTCTAAAATACAACCATGGAGTAGGAAGGATTTACCTGCTGGCTTTATTTTTAAGATAAAGAAACTGAGTCAAAATAAGGCGCCCAAGGGTATAGAGTTATAAGCTTTTCAAGTCTAAGCACAGAATTCTATAAACGACATCAGTTCCCATACTGGCCGTCCCTCCCCAACTCTAACTGTGAAATGCCTTCTATAACCTTCCTTTCCAGAATGGCTGGGGAAGCATCAGCAGTGACACAGCAACTGTATCCAAAAGAACAGAGGATAGTGTCAGAAGCACTGATACTGTTTGGTCAGGAAACGACCAGGTTTAACATTAATGTCTATTTGTGTAATATTTTCTCAATAACATTATTTTGGAACAGATTTGCATTTTCAAATGTTTTAAAAGTGTTTTATAAAGAAAGGTGCTTATACACCAATGGATGCGCTAATCAAAGCACTAAAGACATAAAGCGATTTTTACAAGCATCTCTTTCTAGGGTTAACAGAAAAAGAAGGCCTGATTGATGCTTTGGGATGCCCTAACATGAAACACAGAGGTGTGTGTGTGCATGCCTGCCTGCCTTCCTTCCTTCCTTTTGCAGTACTGGGGATGGAACCCAGGGCATTCTACCTCCCTACCTCTGAGCTCAACCTCCAGCCCTATTTTTTATTCTTTATTTTGAAACAAGGTCTGAGTTGCAAAGGGCCTTACTAAGTAGCTGAGGCTGGCCTTGAACCCGGATCCTTATGTCTCAGTCTTCCAAATGCTGGAATTACAAGTGTGCACCACCACGGCTGGCTTATTTCTTTCTTTTGAAGATTAATAGCACTGTGGTAGGCAGGAACAATGAATCCTGAAGTTGTCCATGTCTTAATCCCTGGAACCAGGAAATATGTCACCTTCTATGACAAGAGATTCTGTAGGTATGATGAGATTCCTGATCCTGAGATAGGGAGATTACCTTGGATGATCCCCATGGGCCCAATGGCATCCCCAGGGTACTTATAAGCAAAAACAAGAAGTAGCAGAGCCAGAATCTGATTGTAGCCAACTGAGGAGGATCTGACCAGCCATGGCTGTTCTCCAAACCAGAAAGGGGCTCCAGCCTGAGGAATATGCACGGCCTTCAGAGCTCAAAAGGGCAAGGATTCTCTCTAGGAGCTGCAGGAGGAACAGACCAGTGCTGAAGCTAGACCAGTAAGGCCCACTTCAAATTCTGAGCTCCAGAATTATGAGGTAATACAGGTGGGATTTTAAGTGTTCAGTAACACAGGTGGTATGAGTACTGTACATACCACTCAGAATTTAAAGTCCAAAATTAAGAATGGGAAAGGTACAACTATAAATTTTAGACTATTGTTCTTAAATACTTCTCTTTCATGTTGAAACTTTTTAAAATTGGTAGTACAGGTATATACCAAGTAGATATAATCTGTAACATAGATTTAATCTCAAACCCCAAACAAGAAAATATTTAGGTCTGAAAAAACTTTATCTAAACTCTCATTAATAAACACAGGTAAACAAAATGTAAACTTTTCATTAAAAAGTGATGTTGGCACATTTTCTTTCCTAGTACTATTCGAGAGAAATATGAGACACACGTGTAAAATTTTCTAATAGTCACATTAAATAGAAGTAGGTGAAACTATATTTTTATTTTTTTTTGGTGGTACTAGGGATTGAACCCTGGGGCATTCTACCTCTGAGCCACGCCCCCAGCCCTATTTTTTATTCTTAATTTTGAAACAGGGTTTCACCAAGTTAAGAGAGCCTCTCTAACTAAATACCTGAGGTTGGCCTTGAACCTGTGATCTTCCTGTCTCAGCCTCCCAAGTACTGGGATTGCAAGCGTGCGCCACCACGCCCGGCTTAGGTGAAACTAATTTTAATGACATATTTATTTAATATGACAATTACAACATATAATCACTTTAACATGGCATTAATATAAAAACATCATTGGTGAGATGCTTAAGGTCCTATTTTGTGCTAAATCATTGAAATTTGGTATGGACTTTACACTTAAAGTACATTTCAGTTACGATCTCCACATTTCCAATACGCAGTGGGGCCACCCTACTGAACGATGCAGGTCTCTATACTATTATTGTGGTTCTCAGTCCCCAAGGTCTATATTAGTATTTTATGTTCAAAATTTAATTACACTGGTGTTGCATTAGTGATTGACCAGCATCTTAGCTATCTTTAAGAAACAGAGAAATGGTTTACTAGGTATGTGGCTGTGGTTTAGGCTTTTGCTGAGTGAAACAGTACTTCCATCACCTGTCAGTGATATCCACTTATCAAGAACCTTAGAGGAACCAAGTAACTGTTACCTTTTTAGTCTGGCCTCAGGCTGCAATAAATAACAAGCTATAGGATGAGCACTGGAAACATATTTTTAATTTGTATAATCTTTGAATTTTTCCATCTCAGAAAAATGAGAAAGAAAATTTACCATGTAACTTTTAAGGGAGAAATCAAAAGCAGACGGATCTCCTGGGTATGGCCAGAACACAAAAATTAAAAAAAATAAATAAATAAAAGAAAAATAAAACTAAAGCCCATAAAATGGTAACAAAAGAAAAAAAAAAAACTAAGCCGTTTGGAAACATGCACTGTTACTTCAGTTTCAAGTATAATGGAAAACATTTCACATCAGCATTAGCTATCAATTTTACTGAAAATCATAAAGGCCTACATAGTGCAACTTCAAGTAATACATATTTACCATAGTTTGAAAGAAATAAGTTAGGGTAACTGGGAAGAAAGGACATCACATTGCTTGTGTTTGAGGACTGAGAAGACTGGTCTCATGTTCTCTAGCTCCAGCCTAGACTGAAGCCAGCCCTAACCTCAGGTCCATGGGTAGAAACCCCCGAGAGCAGTAATGAGCACACAGCCACCAGGCCTGCTGCAAATGCCAGTCACTCCTGCTGTGCTCCTGTACGTAGTGGCTCTGATGCCTGGCCCTGCGTGAAAGGCGAGGGACCACTACATGCTCAGTGTCTAAAGTACCTGTCCCTGCCAAGGCACATGCAAACCAAAAGTACTTCGATAAAGCCTTATGGAAAATAAAAATGTCAGAGTCTGTGTATTTTTTTTTTTTTTTTTTGGTGGTACTGGGGATGGAACCCTTCTACCTCTGGGCTACACTCCCAGACCTATTTTTTATATTTTATTTGGAAACAGGGTCTCTAAAGCCAGCGCAGCTGGCTTTGAACCTGCGCGATCCTCCTGTCTCGGCCTCCCAAGCATGGGGATTACATGCGTGCCCACCACGCCCGGAGAGTCTGTGTATTTCTTTACTTAATAAGCTTGATACTTATCCTGAAGAACTATTGTGGTGGGTGATAGTAAATATGATGGGGGAAAGTCTCAAGTCCAATAACAGAATAAACTTCAGAAAAGTACATTTTCTGTCATTAAAAGACTCTAGGCAGAGCTGGGTGTAATCCCAGGATTTGGGAGGCTGAGATAGGAGGAGAGCTGGTTCATGGCCAGCCGCAGGAACATAGTGTGAGGTCCTCTGCAACTAGTGAGACCCTGCTTCAAAATTAAAAATAAAATAAATTAGGGCTGGTAGCTTAGAGGTAGAATGTCCTGGGGGGGGGGGGGGGAGAGAGAGAGAGAGAGAGAGAGAGAGAGAGAGAGAGAGAGAGAGAGAGAGAGAGAGAAGAGAAGAGAAAAAAGAGTAGAAAAGAACTTCAAGGTTAAGAATACTGGTGAGCCGGGTATGGTAGTGCATGTGTATAATCCCAGTACTTGGGAGTACCTCAGAGTACTGGAGAACTGCAGGTTCAAGGCCAGCCCCAGCAACTTAAGTGAGCTCCTTAGCAACCTAGGCAACCTAGAATGATTTTTTTTTCTTCTTCAAAATAAAAAATAAAAATGCTGGGGGTGCAGCTCAGAAGCTGAATACCCTTGGGGAGAGCCAGGCGTGGTGGCCCACACTTGGAATCCCAGTACTTGGGAGGCTGAGACAGGAGGCTCCGGGTTCTTGGCCAGCCTCAGCAACTTAGTAAGGCCCTCTGCAACTTAGTGAGACCTTGTTTCAAAAAAAGAATACAAAAATAGTACTAAAGCTGTAGGATGGTAGAATGCCCCTGGGTTCAATCTCCAGCATCACAAAACAAACAAACAAATAAATGCAGAATACCCTTGGGCTCAATCCCTGGTACAATAGGGGAGGGGGTGGAGTAAAGTGAACGTTATTTAGGGTTCTGTTTAAGATTCTGCGTAAGACAAAGGAATAGAAGGAAATACATGAGACCATCAGCAGCAGCCATTCTCTTCAATAGATTATATATCCTTTTTTTTCCTTTCTGATATTCCTTAAGGGCCATATTTTCCCTTTAAAAGGGTGCTTTTTAAGTCATTATTCAAAGGAAGAGAGTGGCACTCTAGTTTACTGTTCAAACTGAGATACTCTGAGGGAGAAAGGGGACATTACTAATAATTATGTTAAGACAAGAGGTAAAACCTGAATGTGGTGATGTGCATCTTTAATCCCAGTACTTGGGAAGCTGAGACCAGAAAACGTCAGATTTGCGGACAGCCTCAGCAATAAGCAAGACTCCCAGCAAACTTAGCAAGGCCCTGTTTCAAAAAACAAAAAATAAAAAGGGGTCGGGGGTATACCTCGGAGGTAGAATCCTTAGTGTCACAGAAAAAAATAAGAAAAAGGAAGAGGGTGGTCGTGGCAGTGTAACGCTGCTTATCTATGGTTTCAAGTGGCTATAGCCTCATTATTAAAACAAAAAGGTAAAGAGGTGATTTTGGTTTTGGAGCGATTTGATCAAATGCTGATTTACAATAAGTACTGCTTATCTCAGACTTGTCTTTTAATTAGTTTTTCCATTACTCTTTAACAAAATTCAATAAAGCTAACAGTTAAAACAATAAGATTACATAAAGTCTCCTTTTCTCTGGTTCAAGACATACTGTAATTTTATAGTCAACTCCAAACATACAAAAGAATTGAGAAATTAAACCTAATTCCCCTAAAGAAAATCTCTTTTTAATTTCTCTTAGGTAGATCCCAGAGGAAGCGTCTTTGGGGCTCTCTCAGCAGCCTCAGGGCATGTGCTTCCGGGAGGGTGAGGGCTGAACGCGTTTGGTCTCAGTCCTTGAAGGCTGATCAGGGCTCCATGAACCCTGGGCTTTGTTTTCAATGTGCTTACCAATTAGTACTCAGTCTGTCTACCTGGAAGCAGCCCCAAAACAGGAGGGAGCATGTAAGGGAGGGAAGGCAGTAGCATGTGCCTTTAGGTTCCCCAAAGGAAAAAGGAAGCCATATATTGTTTTAATTTTTTTAACTTTCATTGGTGCATTGTATTCATACATCCCAATTAGTCCTTACTCAACTCCTACCCCCCCTTCCCCTCCCTCCTCCTCATGTTTAGTTTAGTGACTGACGTTGAGATATTTGTTAATGTACATCATGTGCATTAGAGAATTAAATGAAAAGTATGGAGCTGGGCATAGTGGCACACACCTCTAATCCCAGGACTTGGGAGGCTGAGACAGGAGGACCACAGGTTCAAAGGCAGCCTCAGCAAGCAGTGAGACTCTCACCAACCTACTGAGACCCCGTTTCAAAGTAAAAAATTTGGCGCTGGGCGTGGTGGCGCACACGTGCAATCCCCGTGCTTGGGAGGCGGAGACAGGAGGATTGCACAGGTTCGAAGCCAGCCTCGCCGGTTTAAGAGACCTTGTTTCCAAATAAAAATATAAAAAATAGGTGTCTGGGAGTGTAACCCAGAGGTAGAAGGGTTTCCAGGAACCCCAGTACTACCAACAAGCAAACAAACAAATAAAATAAAAAATTAGAAATAATAATAAATAAAAAATTGGTTGGGGATGTAGCTCTAAGGTAGGCAGTCCCTGGGTTCAATCCGCAGGAGCACGTGTGTGCACGTGCACACATATGTAGAAATAATTGGATCAGGCAAATTTAGCAATGTTTGGCAGTAGGCAAATCCTTGAAGCCGAGGAGAGAAACCTGAATGAAGAAGATCAGTTTCCTGTGCCTAATGACAAGAGTCAAATTATTTCCTTGGTCAGGAGCAAGTCCTCAGCGCCTGGTGAAACTGCACCGGGCTTCCGGATGCTACAGTCTAGTTACGGCTATTTTAAGTGCACACACTTAAAACCAAAATCATCTAAGCTTTTAGATAAGCAGTGCGGTCAATAATCTTTACATATCTATTTTACATTTATGTACTTTCCACTTTGCAAGCAAGGCATTTTCCCACCTTGTAGCTAAAACGTCACAAAAAATAATTGCAAAAATAATTGCAAACTATGTTACAAAGAAGTAGAACTCTACTGTGAGGAAAAATAAGCACAAACAGTTTTACTGGTTGAGGTTAATAGATGTCACTTTAAAAATACTTACCAAGTTAAGGGCTGGAGAGAGTTCTGTACAGACATATTAATCTTTTTTGTTTTAACTGAAAACTGGAAGCTTAGAGTAAAATTACCTTTTTAATAATTAACAAATAATTATTACAGTCAGAGTTATTAGTGTGGGTACATTCTATAAAGGAAGGCAATAATAATCAGGAGCATTGGAACAGTGGGCACATTTGTATTCATGCAGATGGAGGCATGGGTATGTATATGTATGTTATCAACTTCCAAAGCATGGTCATTTGGAATATAACTTGAGGAGAGGTAAACAGTAACTCATTTACTGGTTTTATTTAGCTTTTCCTCAAATCTTATTCTTAGGAGATTTAATCACAGCCAAGAGCTATTTTCAAAGTTCAGCAGAGGTGATCGAATGAAAATTAAATATTGCTAATTAATAGGGAAAATAATTTTTAATTAAAACTCCAGTTCTTTTTTTTTGGTTCTGGAGATTGTCTACAGAATTTGACTCCCCCAGTTTTCTCTCTCTTTAAACTAAGCAGGTGCAGGCCGCCCCAGGTGATCAAGCCTGCCACCCCTCCCCTCCTGTCCTCCCCCCACCCTGTCTCCCCCCAGCTTCTCCTGCTCCCCATCACCTCCCAATTTAAGCAGGTGGGTATGTGGGATACTTTTATAAAGGCCTGGAAAACTGCTTATGCTTTCCTGAATACCTACTATTTAAAATAAAACAAGATTCAAAAAGACAGCAAGCACACTTGATATTGAAATGGGGCTTACCTTAGAGCCACGCTCATTAAAGATTATTTCTACATCTAGGATTTTGCCAAACTGCTGCAGAGACAAAAATAAAAACATTTATTTATGGTTAGTTTTTTATCCACCTGCTTTACAGGGTTCTGAAGAAAAAAAAAAAAAAGCAAGTTTCTTTTTCTTTAAACTGGCATTATTAACATCTGCATCCCAGTGACTTTGCCCACGACTGAGCGGATGGCTCCCATCACCCTTTCTCACCCCAGTCACTAGTGCGTCGTCCACTTCCACCTGTCGAAGCCACTGTCCAAAGCTATGTGTGGTGCACTTTTTCTTTTCTTTTTTGTGGTACTGGGATGGAATCCAAGGGCATTCTATCTCTGAGCTACACCCCCAGCCCTATTTTTCATTCTTTATTTTGAAACCGGGTTTCACTGAGTTGTGGAGGACCTCACTAAGTAGCTGAGGCTGTCCATGAACCATGATCCTGCTGTCTCAGCCTCCCGAATGCGGGAATTACAAGTGTGCGCTACCAAGCCCAGTTCATGGTATACTTTTTCATGTGGTGATTTTTCTAACTATTGCTCTCAATTTTTAAATGTCTTATTTTTATTTTTACTTTTGGTACTAGGGATTAAACTCCGGGGCATCCTATCTTTGATCTCTACCACTAGTCCTATCTTATTTTCATTTTAAAGCAGGCTCTTGCTAGGCACCACTTGCCTAGTCTGCCCTCAAACCTGCAACCTCCTGTCTCAGCCCCCCAGTTTAGGATTACAGGCATGTGCCACCACGCTTGGCTAAATGTCTTAGCTTTAAAAAGTAAATCCTTTTAAGTAGAATGATGCACTGTTGAAGACTATCTTTCCTTCTCCTTTTTACCTGAAAAAATTTTGTACATAAATCATATTCACTACATAGAAATTTGAAAATATAAACAAAAAGGGAAAGGGAGAACAGAAACTAAAGACCACCTACAATCCCACCGTCTCAGCATTTCTGGTGCACGGCTTCTCAGGCTTTCACTAAGACATTCGACATAAGTAACTACAGACGCCAGATGCACTCCACGTATTATCATTTTTTAAATTTAGCAATAGATTACCAACATCTCTCCACCCTGACAAATGTGTGTGTGTGTGTCTGTTACCATTTCCATAGGTCACATGCTATTCCACCATAATTTTTTTGACATTAAGTATGATTTCATTTATTTGCCATCTTAGATAGTTCTTCAAAAACATCAAGAACATTTTTAGTGTGTGTGTGGTACTGGGGATGGAACCAGTACCATCCCCCGTAATGGTTCCATCTACCTCCAAGCTACACCCCCGGTCCTATTTTTTAGTCTTTATATATATTTTATTTATTTAAAATAAATTTTAGTCTTTATATTTTTTAAAACAGGGTCTCACTGAGTTGCAAGGGGCCTCGCTAAGTAGCCGAGGCTGGCCGTGAACCACGATCCTCCTGTGTCAGCCTCCCAAATGCTGGGATTACAAGCGTGGCTCAAGAACATTTTAAGTAACAACTCTGCTTAGTAATTAAATATTTTAACATTCTGAAACCAAGCAAAACTAAAGACACAAAACCTACACTATGCTACTGTTAGTTTGCTAAACTGCCAACCGAAGGGATTATAAAATGCACGTCATTTGAAGGGAGGTGTGTGTAAGAGGACAAAACAGCTCTAATCAGTATCTGGCTGCAGAGAACTGAGAGTATGTGTAATAACTGTTCAAATATCTTTATGGCTCAATCTTCCCGCAGAGCGCTGGCTTCATACTCTATTTAATTTCATTTCACTTGGACTTCAAATTTTGGAAAATGTGAATCAACGGAAAAGACCACAGTGCAAACATGCTTTTCTACTGCACTGAATTATCACTCTCTTTCCACTTGAGTTTTAAGCACCCAGGTTTTCTAGAAGATGACACCAAGGCTTGATTTCAGTCTCACCATTTAACAGAAAATCAGGGCTGGGTATGGTGGCACATGCCTGCAATCCCAGCACGTGGGAGGATCACAGGTTTGAGATAGCTCAGCAACTTAGTGAGACTCTCAGACTCACAGCAACCTAACAAGACCCTGTTAAATAAAAAAGGACGGGGTGTAGCATGGAGGTAGAATGCCCCTTAGTTAAAGCCCATTACTGCCCCACAATTAAAAAAAGAGAAAACTATTTTATTTTAGCGAAGAGGGCATATACTTTTATTTTTATAACGACTCTATAAAAGTGTGATTAGTATATGGTACTTCAGAGTTTGTTCTGTTTGACATTTTGTATTGCATTCTTGTAACATCTTTCTAGAGGAAAGTTTGCATTCCTTTTATGGTTAAGGAAGTAGGGCTGAAAGAAGCTACTTGTCAAGATTACAAAGCTAATAAAATGAGAGCATGCTAGCTGCACTCTTTACCAGCGCTACTGTTCCCCTAAGTCACAGGCATGAAGCAAGAAAACAGCAACCAGGGGTCCCTTACAGGAAAGCTCCCTTCCACTGTATGCTTATGGGAGGCACAGCACAGTTCAAGAGCTCTCTACTGGTCTGGCAGAACTGACTCTTGAGAAAATGCACCCCTGACAGATGAGAATGAGCTCCCTTCTCACGGACTCAGACTAAGGGTCTCTATTATGCTTGACGATTCAGAAGAGAACTTAGTAACTCATGCTCTCAGGAGGTGTCAACCCAGATGTGACCTGGTCCTTTACTGTCCTTTCTACTTTCTCTTGTTACCTTTGCTGTAAAGATGGAGGGAGAACAGCTGCTTCTCTTTCCTCCTCCTCCTCCTCCTCCTCCTCCTCCTCCTCCTCCTCCTCCTCCTTCTTCTTCTTCTTCCTTCTCTCTCTCTCTCTCTCTCTCTCTCTCTCTCTCTCTCTCTCTCTCCACATCATTAAATCCCAACCCTGGCCTTCTCTTCAGGTAGTCAGCTGCAAGTGACACATCTGCTCCAGTGTCTTGTCACCAGAACAGGCCACAGTCTACAGCAATGCACCTGCTTTCCTAACAAAGGACCAGGCAACTATCCGAATGGAAGATTAAAAAAACAAACAACTATTGATTATCTCTTGGTACTAGGTCAAGTTTGGTTGAATTAAAATATGCAATGATACATAGGCTCAGCAAGAATTAAGACACTTGGCAGTCATTAACTTCCATCAACATAAATATTTCTTTTTTTGTGTGTTGTACTAGGAATGGAACCTAGGGGCGTTTGCCTCTGAACTACACCCTCAGCCCTATTTTATTCTTTTTATTTTGAAACAGGGTCTAATTAAGTTGCAGAGGCTGGCTGTGAACCTGTGATCCTCCTGTCTCAGCCTCTCAAGTACTGGGACTATAAGCGTATGCTCAGCTCAACGTGAATTTTTCTATTATACTTTGTTTTCGGTGATTTGAGGGAGAGGTAAACAGTGGAAGGAAATCAGCTTTTTACGCCTGATTTTAGATACTGGTATTGACACAACTGAGTATGAGCAAGGAAGTAAAAACAACACAGATATTATCCCATTTAATTCACAACACTCTGAAAGGCAGATTCCTATCCTTATTTTTAGATAAAAAATTCAAGTTTGGAGGGGTTGCATGAATATCCCAAGGTCCTGAGCAAACAGAACTGGATTTCAGGCTCTTTGATGCCAAACCCACGCCCCTCCCGCTTTGAGGAGTACCTCTACACTATTCTCTGCACTGTATCTTCTGAGGCGTGTAAAGGTGGGGCGGAGAGAGCCATAGTGAATTCCTAAGTGGCAGTCTCATAGTCTAGGCCATAAAACAAGAGGAAGGCAGTGGTAATGTGCTGAGCTCATATGGAAGTAAAGAACTAAAAATGTGACAGGATGGAAAAGCAGCAGTCCTCAACCTAACCCCATGTTAGAATCACCTGGGAGCTTACAAGAATGCCTACGCCAAGCCACACCCCAGGCCACTGAGATCACAACCCTTGGGTGTAGGACACACACATCAGGGTTTTTGTTTTTTTTTTAACTCTCCTCAAGGAATTTCCAACAACGCAGATATGTTTAGGAATCATTATGCTAAAAGAATGTTTATGTTTAGTTGAATGTAAAATCCTAGCTACTTGGAAGGCTGAGGCAGGAGGATTGCTTATGCCCCGAAGATCAAGACTGGCCCTAGCAACAGAGCAAGACCCTGTTGAAAAAAACAACAAAAACAAAACAAACAGCAAAACAACAACAACACAGCTACACACACACACACACACACACACCCCTCTCTCATTCTCTCTTTCTCTTTCAGGAAAAGCTACGTATGTTAACTCAAAGGCATTCTACCATTGAGCTATACCCTGAGCCCTATTTTATTTACTTTGAGACAGTACCTAGGTTGCTGAGGGGCTTTGAATCTACAATGCGCGAGCGTCTGCCTCCCAAGTACTGGGATCACAGGCGCGCCATCAGGCTGGCTAAGCCTGAGTATGTCATCACAGGCGCGCCATCAGGCTGGCTAAGCCTGAGTATGTCATCACAGGCGCGCCATCAGGCTGGCTAAGCCTGAGTATGTCACGGGTGAGTTTCCTAAGCTCGGTGTATGAGTAGGGTGATCCTACATCACCATGATTCACAGTAAATAAACATTAATTTTGCTGTATGTAAATGTAAAGAGTACTTAAAAATACAAAATGTTCCTCCCCTTCCAATATTATAAAGATTGTGCATACAGAATTGGAACTGTTTTTTCTTAAAACTTGGTAGGGTTTACCTAGGATGTTCTCTGGGCCTAAAGGTCAAGAAGGTCTGTAGTTTTTCTTTCTTTGAATTGCTTTGGTATTAGAATGATGCTGCACCGCCATCTCAGGCTGGTTTTAGCACTACAAGTCTCAGGCACAGGAAACCTCATTCCCAGCAAACCGGTGCATGGTCAGTCTAAAGTAGACTGGTGGCAGAAAATAGGCTTCTAAAGACAGATACTGGCTTACCTTCAGATCATTCTTAATTTTGTAGTTTTATTCTAAAGTACTAATGGTTAACAACATATGCTAAATTCTCTTTTACTTATGATATTCATAAATGGACTTCAGAGACTTACCCCAAACATCTGCCGGAGGTCAGGGTCCCGGAAACGGAAAGGAATATTAGAGACGTGCAGCCGTTTAGGGGTGGATTTACTCTCTGAATTTTCACTACTTTGTGTCTGTGACTGCTGGCCGTCTGTCTGTGCTCCACCTTCTGTCTGCTAAAAAAGAAGTAAACAAAATTGAATGAAAAATAAACACAGTAACTTCAGAAGAATGACATAAGATAATAAAAGTCCTTCTCTACCACATTCTCAGTTTATCTGTAAGCAAACATAATTCTCTCTTTGAAGAGAAAAAAACCTACAGATGTTGTCTATGTTCAAAATGGTGTAGAGTGTACAAAGATCTTTTTGAATACTTATGGTACATTAGCAAAATGGAACATAAACCCAGAAACACTGAGTGATTTGCAGAGGGAGCACGTGGAGACACATTAGGACAACTGTAAGCAAGCATAAAAATAGCCCATTTATTCTTAGATTCTTAGTAGCGCTTTCTGTTTTTGAGACCTTTCTATTTTGAAAACAGACTCTGTTGCACTTAGCTGTGGAATTTGCTGCATCTTTTGGCCTGCCATCCTACCACTTCAAGCTCTCAAGGAAATGAAGGCAACACTTTTATATTCCATGCCTCTATTCTAGGATTTATGACCACTTAGTAGTCAAGTATTATAATATTATTTACAAAGAGGTGAAACTTATTGATAATAGTCAATTTGCCTGAAAATTGAAGCAACTTCCTATCCTGAAATAAATCTGTACTCTCTAATTTATTCAATTCCAGTTAACTTTATTCAGGGGACCCCTTCCTCCTATGGTCCTGAGCAAAACTGCATTAGAGTCTAATTGTTGGAAAGGCTTTAAGGAACTAACCTCTTATCCAACATATAACATAACCATAGTAAGAGTGTGAGAGTATATATTTTTAATCATGATTCTCTTGTACTGAATTACAACTGTGTGTCACTACGCCCAGCTTTATTCTTTGTTTTCAAACAGGGTCTCACTAAGTTGCAGAGGGCCTGAGAAGCTGAGGCTGTCCTCAAACCTGTGATCCTCCTGTTTCAGCCTTTTCAGTGCTGAGATTACAAGAGTGAGCCACCACGCCTGGCTTGTTGAACAATATTTTTGACAAATATCTAATAAGTGTGACACATTCTAGGTAAGCAAAAAGGCATTTATTTTGAAGTATTCCCTTGGCAATTCAAGCACCTATGTTTTTACTCTTATATACAAAGTGCGTGCTGAACCGAATGGCTTATTGAGTTGATTAAGCCACTAGACTTTTAAAGCAGAAGTGGAAATTGCTATTCTTATTATCTTAAAATGAAGTTGAGTCTCTAATATTTTTCTGGGTGACACAGGATGAATCCCCCCGCTCTGACCCCATATTCAGGCTTAAAGAAATTGGATCAGAGATACTTTTGGCTCAGAGATGTTAGCAACCATCCTGAAGTTAAAATTTTTCAAATATAAAGAGTAATCAAGAGTAAACTCCAAATGAATACTGGCTTTCCAAATGTCAATCTCCAGGAGGGCAGCTTTTGTCTCATTCTATTCAGGCCTGCAGATGGCTCAAACACACAATGATTCATGGGTATAAAAACAGCAGCAAAGGGAAGCGCTCTGAGGCGACGTTCTGCAAAAGTGCAAGATCTCCGCCTTCAACTGGACAGTGCAGGCTCGACAAAACAAGCTCCCCCAGAGAAGGGCTCTGGGTTACTGAAGCGGCACCAGACACCAACGTGCAGGCGAGGCAGGCAGCACCGACTGCAGCTAACACTCATCAAACCTCCACACCTGCCTCCGACAGTTCACACCGCAGCACAGAAAACTCCAATCAAACTCTAAAAAGCCCCAGATCTCATCTGTGCGATGACAACGTGTCACTTTGAGAAGAGTTGAAAAGATTCTATAAAGCTCCAAACTACAATACACACACACACACACACACACACACACACACACACACACACACACACACACACACACACGGTGGTGGGACCAGTGAAAACTACTGTTTAATTTGAAGTATGCTGCTGCCAAGGTACTTAGTTGTTGTTTTCCAGAGTTCTTTGCTATCTTGAAGATACAATGTAAAGTTAGAAGCCAGACTGGTTAATTTTCTGGTTCGCAGCAAAAAGCTATACTTTTTATTTTTATTTTTTTGCCTCTTCAGAATGACAAGACTTTATTCAATGGCGTGTGAAGGGGGAACTGGAAAGGACTTGGCTCTTAAAGCATGTCGCCTCACCCCCTCCCCTATACTTTTATTTTTATTTATTTATTTATTTTTGGTGGTACTGGGGTTCCTGGAAGCCCTTCTACCTCCGGGCTACACTCCCAGACCTATTTTTACATTTTCATTTTGGAAACAGGGTCTCCTAAGCCAGCGCGCGCGGCTGGCTTCGAACCTGCGCGATCCTCCTTTCTCTGCCTCCCAAGCGCGGGGATTACAAGCGTGCGCCACCACGCCCGGCTCCCCTATACTTTTAAATATACAAAAATCATTAAGGCTAGGGAGACCCAGCAAGTGAAAATGTTAGCTATCGTTTCCAAAATCCTTAAGCCTTCGGATTTAATGCAATTTTAAAGTGGGATTTTAACACATATCTGTTAGTACAAATGGGCAGTTATTTGTGTGGGGTGTGTGTATAGATGTCTGTGAGTGGATTTGTTGGGTCAAGGACAGGTGTATGCTCAGCCACCACTATTTTCCAAAGTGGATAGAGTGTGTAATATTCCTATAAACTGTGTAAACAATTCTAATTCCTCTTGCTTAGTGCTGTCACTTCCATTTTAAGTACCCTGGTGACAATTCTCTGATGAGAAATGAAATTGACCACCATTTCATGTTTATTGGATATTCTGATATCCTCTTCTGTCAAGTATCTGTGCAAATCCTTTGCCCATTTTCTATTTTTGTTTGATTTGTAGGCATTGTTTATAAATTTTGGATATGAACTCTTTGACAGAGGTATTGGAAACAATTTTCTATGTTTTACAGTCCAGACTTCAGATTTTAATTTTTTTTTTTTTTATACTAAGGATTGAAGCCAGGGACATTCTACCTCTGAGCTACACTCAGCCCTTTTTTGGGTTTGAAACAAGGTCCTATTAAGTTGCTGAGGTTGCCCTCGAACTTGTGATCTTCCTGTCTCAACCTTCCAAGTCCTGGGATTACAGGGGTGCACCACCATATCTAGCTCAGGTTTTTAATAAAAAAATATTTTTAACTTGTTGGTGTCACTACCTGAAACGTCTCTACCAGCAAAAGGGCCGATCTGGACGCGTCGTTTTTGAGTAGCCACTACTGTCTCTTCAGTGTCTTGGCTCAACGGTGCCCACATGACACTTGGTTGACTTCACTGGGACAATACGCACAAACACACCCTGCCTGGGCCCTCGCTGCCCTTCCTCTCTGTGTCATGCAGGTGTCAGAACCTGGCATTTGATCTCTGGCTGGACGTGCCTAGGAAAACCTCTACCTTGACTGAGTCTCACCATCAATTCTTTCTGTGCTTGAACCTGGGCAGGTAACTTTGCTGGAGCAGTCCTCCCCTGGCTGCTGCATGGCACAGCTGTGCTCAGCTGAGAAGGGCCTCGTGGCCGTGCAGCCTCCTTGAGTCTTTAGGCAGCTCAGTGCCCTGCTTCCTGGATTCAAAATTGCTTTTTTTATTCTTCTTGGTACTGGGAATTTGAACCCAGAGACATTCTAACTCCTAGCTATGCCCCAACCCTATGTCACTTTTTATTTTAAGAGTCTTGCTATGTTGCTGAGGGGCTCACTAAGTTGCTGAGGCAGGCCTCAGATCTGCAATCCTTCTCTCTCAGCCCCCCAAGTACTAGGATTACAAGAGTGTACCACTGTGCCCAGGTTGATCTAGGCCTTTTAATACAAATTACTACCTAGTGTTCACAGCTGCCATAATAAAATGTCCACTTTTCACAGAGATAAGGCTTAAAGGTTTTTATTAGTCTTCCTTAACTCTTGCCCCATACCTGTATCCACATGCCTGTATCCCATTTTATTTATTTTAATTTTGCGGGTCTGGGGATGGAACCCAGGGGCATTTGACCTCTGAGCTACATTCCCTGCCCTATTTTTTTATTCTTTATTTTGAAACAGGGTCTTGCTAAGTTGCAGAGGGCCTCACTAAGTAGCTGAGGCTGTCCTCGAACCGTGCTCCTCTGGTCTCAGCCTCCTGAATGCTGGGATTACAAGCATGCGCCACCTCGCCCGGCCCTGTATACCATTTTATTCTAGCCTATTTTATCTTTTCTTTTCTTTTTTTTTTGTGGTACTAGGGTTTTTGGAAACCCTTCTACCTCCGGGCTACACTCCCAGACACCTATTTTTAAATATTTTTGTTTGGAAACAGGGCCTCTTAAGCCAGTGAGGCTGGCTTTGAACCCGTGTGATACTCCTGTCTCCGCCTCCCAAGTGCGGGGATTACAGGTGTGCATCACCATGCCTGGCACACTTTTTTATCTTTTAATTAATGTAATTTAAAAATTATTTCAACAATCATGTAGCAAGTACTTTTTCGGGGGGGGGTACTCGGGATTAAACTCAGGGCATTCTACTTCTGAGTAAACGCTCCGAATCCTTTTTATATTTTATCTTTTCTTGAAACAGCGTGTAAGTTTTTGAAGCTGGTTTTGCATGTGATCCTCTTGTCTCAGCCTCCCAAATACTGGGATTATATGCATGTGCCACCACACCTGGCCCTAGAAGGCATTTACAAAAACAAAAAATGTCACTTTTACTCTCATTCTCCAGACGGGGATGAGGAATAGAAAGACTATTGCCTAAATAGTGGAGCAGACTTGAACCCAGGCAATCTGGCATCAAAGTGTGTGTTCTTAAGCACTATATTATATTGTACTTTTCAGATATTATTTAAATTTTCACAATAACTACCCATGACTAAAGAACAGAGAGGTTATCAGATGCCCAAGTCACACTTTAAGTGGCTGGGTAGGAGTTTACAGTGAAGCGCCCCAGTTCCTATGTGAAGCCACTTCTCACGAGCACTGCACACACCCGTTGCCACTCTTTCCCATCGGAAGGGAGACCCGTGTGCACTCCACTCCATGACCTTCCAAAGGCCACATCTGAAGGACTAAGAACTGTCCTGAGGTGGATACAGGCACGGGCCAAGAGACAAAGACGACTAAAAAAAGCTTGTAGGCCTTATCTCCTTGCAAAGTGGACAGTTTAAACGTTCTTAAAAATGTCAGCCAATAACAGTTGGGTTTGCTTTATTTCTTCTTCGTAGCTGTTGAGCAACTCCTGTGACTGTATAAACAACCTCTCAAGGCTGTGTTTCTCCTTCTGTGGTCATTCCCTGACAGAATGAACTCACTGGGCGCGGGGGGGCGGGGTGCAGAGAGGCTGTGTTCACCCACAGCGTACACCGAGGCCTGGCAGCAGTGCTCTGAAGCGATCACGTGGCGGAGGCCTCTGCTTCCACCTGCAAACAGCTCAGCTTCAAGTGAGGCTCAGCGATCCATCAACACTGCACAGGAGGCCAGGCCTCTTCCAGCTAATAACACAGGAGACTTCTATGTCTCAAGACCGCATCCTAGAAATGAAGACTAAAAATGTGTGTTTTAATGGCTTCACTTTTTTGGTTTTGTTTTGTAGTACTGGGGATGGAACCCAGGGGCATACTACCTCTGAGCTGCAAACCCAGCCCTATTATTTTTTTTTTTATTCTTTATTTTGAAAAAGGGTCTCACTGAGTTGCAAAGGAGCTCATTAAGTAGCTGAGGCTGTCCGTGTACCACGATCCTCCTGTCTCAGCCTCTTGGATGCTGGGATTACAAGTGTGCGCCATCACGCCCAGGACTGAGCCTTGATATGTATCTAAGCTGCCTCAGGTTCCTGGGCTCAAGTGACCCACAGGCCTTAGTCTCCCAAGCAGATTGAACTATAGGTGTGCACCATTATGTCTGGATTAAATTTTTTTTTTTTTGGTAGGTCTGCGGATGGAACCCAGGGGCATTCAACCTCCGAGCTACACCTCCTGCCCTATTTTTTAAAATTAATTAATTAATTAATTCATTCTTTCTTTCTTTCTTTTTTGCGGGTCTGGGGATGGAATCCAGTGGCATTCGACCTCTGAGCTACACCCCCTGCCCTATTTTTTATTCTTTATTTTGAAACTGGGTCTCACTGAGTTGCAGAGGGCCTCACAAAGTAGCCGAGGCTGTCTGCGAACCGTGATTCTCCAGTCTCAGCCTCCCGAATGCTGGGATTACAAGCGTGCGCCACCACGCCCAGCTTTTATTCTTTATTTTGAAACTGGGTCTCACTGAGTTGTAGAGGGACTCACTAAGTAGCTGAGGCTGTCTGCGAACCCGATCCTCCAGTCTCAGCCTCCTGAATGCTGGGATTACAAGCGTGCGCCACCATGCCCCGCTTGTATTAAATTTTTTTTGTTTTGTTTTGTTTTTGGTGTTGAGGAATGGAACCCAGGACCTTGCACATGCTAAGTGAGTACTCTACCACTGGGCTACGCCACCAGCCCTGAAAATTCTTATAAGTGGGAAATGAATTCATTTTTTCTGAGTCTTTCCCCTATGGAAAAAAGTGGACTTTTAAAAAACTTTTTATATATCATGAACAAATGTTTTATAATGATCTCAAAGGGAACTCTGGGTAATACAGTATTAAATTTTATTTTTCATGTTTCTGTCATGACAGCACATAATCTGAGCTACTAAGGAACCTCTTGAATTCAACAAGAGTGTTTTGACTCATAGATTATCTGTTTCCTTTAACACTTACCACCACCAACCAATTCCCCTATGTGTGTGTGTGTGTGTGTGTGTATGTGTGTGTGTGTGTGCGTGCGCACGCGTGTGTGGTACTGGGGATCAAACCCAAGAATGTTCTACCTCTGAGCTGCACCCTTAGCCCTTTGTTTTCTTTGTTTTGAAACAGGGTCTGACTAGGTTGCTGAGACCCTTGTTGCTCTGCTGAGGCTGGCCTCAAACCTGCGATCTTCCTGCGTCAGCTTCCCAAGTCCTAGGATTGCAGGTGTGTGCCACCATGCTTGGCTACTGTGTGTGTATGTGTGTGTGTGTGTGCGTGTGTGTGTTACTGGAGACTGAACTCAAATGCCTTATACCTCTAGGCTACACCCTCAGCCCCATTTTATTTTCTATTTGGAAACAAGGTCTCACTAAGTTGCTGAGGCTGGCTTCAAACCTTCAATCCTCCCATCTCAGCTTCCCAAGTATTGAAATTACAGGTGTCTGCTTACCACACTGGCTGTCCAACTTAATAACAGTTTGCCTGGGCACAGAATTCTAGGTTGGATAAAACAATCCCTACAGAATTGTGAAGGGAACTTTCACTGTCATCAAGCTTCTGGTCTTGCTGTTGAGAACTCTGAAGGCACTTCCTGTCTCCTGGATGTGACTTTTCTCCCTCTCTGGTTTGGAGGACCATCCAAATATGTCCAATGTTCCAAAATAGTGTTCACTAAGTGTGGGCTTATTTTTTCATGTATTTTCATGAGAATTCTGTGGTCTCTTTCAAGTTGGAAATTAATGCCCTTCAGTTCTGGGAAGTTTTTGTAAATTATTTTGCTGACAATTTCTTTCCTATGCATTTTATCTTTCTCTCTGGAACTTGTATCATTAGATATTAGCTTTTCTGGACTGCTTCTCTGACTTTCCTATTTCCTCTATTGCATTTTTTCAACTCTGCCTTTTGGCTCTATTTTCTGGGATACAGATTTTGTTGTTGTTGCTTTGTTTTGTGGTGGTACTGGGGATTGAACCAGAGGCATTCTACCTTTATATCTCCAGTCCTATTTTATTTTTTATTTTGAAACAGGGCCTTGCAAAGTTGCCAAGGCTGGCCTTGAACTTGCAATCCTCCTGAATCATCCTTCCAAGTACTAGTATTACAGGTGTGCACCATCACATCTAGCTATCTGTGATATACAATCTTAATCTCTTAGCTGAAACCAAGTATGTATCAGATTTCAGAATTTTTAGGATTTAAAAAAGGCAATCTGAGCCAGGTGTGGTGGTGTACACTTGTAATCCCAGCATTTGAGAGGCTGAGATAGGAGGCTCAGGGTTCAAGGACAGCCTCAGCTTAGTGAGGCCCTTTGCAACTCAGTGAGACCCTGTTTCAAAATAAAGAATAAAAAATATGGCTGGGGTATAGCTTGGAGGTAGAATGTCCCTGGGCAATGTGGCCCACAGCCATAGGTAACACCTCTAGTGAGACCTGGGACAGTGATTTTCTTCAGTAAAATCTAACTACTATATGTAAATTTTCAGTTTTGTTGCAAACTTATGTAAAATCATGATTTTTCAGAACTTTTTAAATTTTGGAATTGTGGATAAGTGACTCCTATTTCTTCAATTTCATCCTCTGGACCTCCAATGAAGTGCTTCATTTTCGTGCTTTTTTTTTTTCACTCATTCATGTATTTGTTTATTTTGCAGTGTTGGGGACTGAACCCAGGGAATCTAATTTATTATATGTTTTATATGTTTTTAATTTCAAGGGCCCTTCCTTTCTTTCTTTCTTTCTTTCTTTCTTTCTTTCTTTCTTTCTTTCTTTCTTTCATTCTTTTTGCTTTCTTTCTGTGGTACTGGGGATGGAACCCAAGGACATTCTACTTCCAAACTATATCCTAGCCCCACCTTATTTTTTTATTTTGAAACAGGATCGCACTAAGTCGTTGAGGCTAGCTCTGAACTTGTGAGCCTCCAGTCTCAGACACCAAGTACTGGGATTATAAGTGTGCGTCACAAACACCCAGCTTCTTTATACTTTTTCTGAAACTATGACTTCTTTAAGCCAGGCATACGCCTAAAGAATAAAAAATAGGGCTGAAGGTATAAGTTGGAGATAGAATGCTCCTGAGTTCAATTCCTGGTACTGCAACAAACAAACAACACCCTAAAATTTACCTCTTTTAAAACTAGCGCTTAGCCAGGCATGGTGGTGCATGCTCGTAATCCCAGTACTTGGGAGGCTGAGACAGGAGGATCACGTTTGTGGACAGCTTCAGGTACTTAGCAAGGACCTTTGCAAGATATTCCCAGATCTATTTTATATTTTATTTGGAAACAGGGTCTCACTAAGTTGCTGAGAGCCTCATTAAGAAGCTGAGGCTGGCCGGGCGTGGTGGCGCACGCTTGTAATCCCCGCGCTTGGGAGGCAGAGACAGGAGGATCGTGCAGGTTCGAAGCCAGCCGCGCGCGCTGGTTTAGGAGACCCTGTTTCCAAATGAAAATGTAAAAATAGGTCTGGGAGTGTAGCCCGGAGGTAGAAGGGCTTCCAGGAACCCCAGTACCACCAAAAAAAAAAAAAAAAAAAAAAAAAAAAAAAAAAAAAAAAAAAAAAAAAGAAGCTGAGGCTGGCTTTGAACCCGCACAATCCTCCTGTCTCAGTCTCACTAAGTAGCTGAGGCTGGCTTTGAACCCGCACAACCCTCCTGTCTCAGCCTCCCAAGTACTGGGATTATGAGCATGCACCACCACACCTGGCTAATCTGTTCTTTTTTAAGCCCTTCTTCTTGTCAGATTGTTCATAGAGGAGTCTTCCAATTATCTGAAGACAACATCTTCTGAAACTTTGTGGTATAAACAAAATTAGCTGTGTATATTAAAAAGTAATCTGAAAGTACTAATAAGTATTTAATAAAATCTTACAAAGCTCTATGTACCTATCTTGATGGAGTCCATAAAACGAGCAATATAACTTATGCTTGTTTTGAGGCAACATTATAAAATGTTTGAGGAAACACTGCTTGTGTTCACAATAACCCCAGGTGAGGGAGAGTGCACGCTGCAGGCCCCGTGCAACGGTGAGCGGGAGGCCAAGGCAGGAAGCCGGAGGACTCAGACCTGCCATCAGAACTGCCATCTACTGGTCAGGCTGCAAACACACGGCTCCACCTTGTCTGTCCTTTGAGGCCTCCAACTACTTCAGATGAGATGAGGATAATTAAAATATTTTGGAATAAGGAGACATGTCCAACTAACTACAATGTGGGATCCTGCAGTGGATTCAGAACAGAGAAAAAGGTATCACTGAAAAAGCTGGTCAAGTTTAAGAAGGGTCTATCTTTGACCTGGCAGTGCTCTGCCAATACTTATTGCCTAGTTATTTATTTATTTATTTATTTATTTATTTATTTATTTATTTGTGGTACTGGGGTTCCTGGAAACCCTTCTACCTCCGGGCTATGCTCCCAAACCTATTTTATATTTTATTTGGAAACAGGGTCTCTTAAGCCAGCGCGACTGGCTTTGAACCAGCACAATCTTCTTGTCTCCGCCTCCCAAGCGCGGGGATTACACGTGTGCGCCACCATGCCCGGCGAGTCTGTGTATTTCTTTATTTAATAAGCTTGATACTTATCCTGAAGAAATGTTGTGGTGGGTGATAGTAAATATTTTTGTTTACATTCAAAATGCTTCTGGAACTTTTAAAAGCCAGAAAGCCTGAAAAGTCCATGTTAAAAATAAAAAGGAAAAAAAATCACATTTAATCTAATATTATTACCATCTATTCAAAAATTAGAAATAAAACCGAGTATGGTGGCACATACTTGTAATCCCAGTATTTGGAGGCTAAAACGGGAGAATCACAGGCTTGAGGACAGCCTTAGCATTAGTGAGGCTCCTCAGCAACTTAGTGAGAACCTGTTTCAAAATGAAAAATAAAATAGGGCAGAGGGTGTAGCTCAGAGGTTAGAGTGCCCCTGAGTTCAATCTCCAGTATCCCCCCCCAAAAAAAATAAACAGGAGGAATATGTAAGCATTTTGAATATTGCCATGGAATGCTGAATTCTGAGAATCTAATCCTGTTTGAGCATTAAAGGTAAGCTAGCTAGAACTTTTTTAGTAAACTAGTAGGTCTATTTTCTAAGTGACTCCAAGTGCCACAAAAGGAATTATGAAAGGTATCTTTGCACACACAATATGGTCATGCCTGATTGTCAGTATCACATCGTCTGAGTGGGGAGTGATCACATTGCTAAGTAGAATCCACAGCATGACACTCTTAAACCAACAGCGAGAATGTCTAGTGGTGATCCACACAGTGAGAATGTCTAGTGGTGATCCACACAGAGTGAGAATGTCTAGTGGTGATCCGCAGAGAGTGAGAATGTCTAGTGGTGATCCGCAGAGAGTGAGAATGTCTAGTGGTGATCTGCACAGAGTGAGAATGTCTAGTGGTGATCCGCACAGAGACCGCTCTACACAGCTCCTTCTGGCATGCTTTGGCTTTCCCGGGTTTCACTATCTGCAATCAGCTGCAATCAGAAAATATTAAATAGAAAATCCCAGCAATGAGTAATACATGAGCCTTTAAACTCTGAGCTGCATATAAGAAATGGGAAAGAGCCTCACACTGCCCGTGCCACCTCCATCTGCCCTCTGTCCAGCCCTCTCCCACTCACATTCACCTCCGGGTTGTCGGGACTGTCCTGGCCCGGGAGTGCTTGTGCTCAAGCAGCTCCTGCTCTGCTCCCCGCCCCCGAGGCACAGTAGCGCCTCTCCGTAAGTACAGAGTGAGCGTTCTCGACTTATTTATTTTTTGTGGCACTGGGAATTGAACCCAGGGGCATTCTTCCTCTGAGCTACACTCCCAGCCCTATTTTATTCTTTATTTTGAAACAGGGTCTCACTAAGAGTCTGGTGTCAACCTGTGATTCTTCTGTCTCAGCATTCCAAGTACTGGGATTACAAGCATACGCCACCACGCCCGGCTCATGTTCTCAACTTTAATAAGGAAAGCAAAAACAAAGCCCTGCATGCTGCTGTTGCTAAGACCTATGGAGAGAACCAATCTTCTATCCATGAGATTTTGAAGGAAAAAGAATGCATGCTAGTTTTGCTGTCATACCTCAAGCAGTAAAGGTTGTGCCCACAGTGCATGATAACTGCTTACGTTGGAAAAGGCATTAAATTTCTCAGTAGAAGACATGAATACATGTTCCAGTCAATAGCAACATTTTCTATCAGAAAACTATTAAGCTTATACAAAGACTTCAGCAGGAGACTTCCTGCAATGAATGACACCCAGCCAGCTACTCCAAGTAAGGGAACAGATTTAGGAACAGGTTTCAAATGCAGAAGAGGGACACCAACATGGGACAGGGACACACACACACACACACACACACACACACACACACCCCTGCTGTGTTCTACCACTGAACTATTCCCCAGGCCTCAATTGAAAAACATAAAAATTACTGGCATGTCTGTCAATGTAGAAGCTGCTGCACCATTTTTAGCCAAGTAAAAGTTGAGGAGAAAGGACACAAAACCAAGTCTTCAAATGAGATGAAACCGAACTTCTGGAAGAAGATGCCCAGCAGAATTACATTTATAGAAGTATAAAGCAGGGGCATAAAATGCGGAGTAAGAGAGTCCAGGAGAAACAGGGACAGCTAGAAAGGAGACTGACAGGGAGGGAAAGAAGCTGTAACTTTAAATCCAAGAAGCCTCATGAACATCCTCACCTTTTACTTCTAAGCCTACTTTCCTATTTTTTTTTAATTGAGTTCCCTGGAAACACACTCACTCTCTCTGTCTCTCTCTCTCTCTCTGTCTGTCTCTCTGTCTCTCTCTCTCCATATATATAATTTATTGGCACATTGTAATTATACAACATGTTGAGATCCAAAGCAATTCATTCATATATGCACACACCAGAGGGCATGTTTCCTCCAAATCCCAGCTTGGACTCCATCCTCTCTCCCCATATGGGTTAGTGAGATTGGTAACGGCACCTTCATATGAACATTACATTATTTGATGTTTCTTTCCCCCTTCTCCCATCCACGCCACTAGTCTACTGGACTTTCTCCTCTTTTGTCTTACTTCCTCTCTGGCTTCCACATATGAGAGAAAACACAGGCCCCTTACCTTTCTGAGACTGGCTGATCTGACTTACAAAACCTAATTTTGTTGTTCTCACGGCTGCGTAGAACTTCACTGTGTGTATATGCCACGTTTTCTTTATCCAGCTATCTACTGATGAACACCTACGTTGGTTTCATAATCTGGCTACTGTGAATGGTGCTGTTCTAAACATGGGTATGGAAGTCTCAGTTACTCTAATTATTTTGGAAAGATAAGAAGGAGCGATAAAGGTGGGTCATATGGTGGCTCCATTCGTCTTCTGAGGAACCTCCATATGGATTTCTCTAGTGACTGTATTAATTTTCAATTTCCCACATCTTCATCAGCATTTATTATTGCTTGTACTCTTGACTATTGCCATTCTAATTGGAGTTAGATGGAATTTCAATGTTTTGATCTGCAGTTTGCTGATTTATTTGTTGGACATCTGTATTTTTTCTAAAAAAGCCAACGAATCTTAGAGTATCATAAATCTATATGATTAATGCCTATATATATTGCTAACTCACACAAGTATTTTCTTTAAATAAAGCCAAGAGAAAAATACTACTAGACTCGTGTGGTATTCGTACATTTCAAATTGACTGATGACATCAACCTAGATATCCGGAAAAAACCAGGCCATTGCAACCTGCCTGTTTGCTCCATGATTAAGACAAGTTTAGGCTGACATCACCCCCACACTTCTCGTGTTATTTACAAAATTCCTTTAAAAAAGAAGAGCCAAAACCTCAAATCTCATCTCACTCTCTCCTTCGTGTGTGCATCCTGCTTTATTGGTTTGCTTTTCTAAATATATGTTTGACACATCCTGAAATCCTTTCTGTGGTGTAAGTCAAGAATCTGGCAGGGCCAAGTTGAGGTCCCCTTCTCCTCTCTAGGGGTTTTCCTTAGATCCCTAACTGATGACAGAAGGACACACTAACCCTGGTGTTATGTGGCACATGATAAAGTCAGGTATAGTGTGCAAAGAACCCATGCACTCTCAAAAATAAAAGATCTCTATTTTGAGAGGCAGACAAAAAGATCACATAACTTTCATTACAATATTATTAAATTGTTCTATTTTATTATTACTAGGTATTACTGTTAATCTCTTACACTGTGTCTAGTGTATACGTTAAACTTTATCATGGATATGTATGCTTAAAAGAAAAAAATATATATAGGGTTTGATACCATTGCATTTCCAGGCATCTACCAGATAGTGGACTACATATATCCCCACTAAAAAGGGTGGCTTAATGCAAGGCATGGTGGCACATGCTTGTAATCCCTGAGCTTGGGAGGCTGAAACAGGAGGATCGCACAGGTTCAAAGCCAGCCTCAGCTATTTAGTGAGGCTCTCAGCAACTTAGTGAGACCCTGTTTCCAAATAAAATATAAAAAAAGTAGGTCTGGAAGTATAGCCCGGAGATAGAAAGCCTCTGGGTTCCACCCCTATTACCACCAAAATAAGAAGAAAAAACAAAGGGCGGCTTACTATCTCAATGGTTCTTTTTTGGGGGGGGGGGTGTGCTACTGAGGATTGAACCCAGGGGCATTCTACCTCTGCGCTACACCACCAGCCTTTTTATTTTTCAATTTGAAACAGGATCTTGCTAAATCCGCATGCCTCAGCCTCCCAGATATGAGGATAACAGGGGTGCTCCACCACGCAGGGCTCTCACTGGTTCTTTATTATTTTAGTGAATATTTTAGAACAAGAAAATTCTTAGCAGTATGTTCAAGGTGGCACTCTCTGGTCTGAAGCTGAGAGCAAATATAAGCTAAACTCTATGGATGCACTTTATTTGCATGAGGAAGCGGGGGGGGGTGTCCCACTTAAGAACAGAATGTGTGTGTGTGTGTGTGTGTGTGTGTGTGTGTGTGTGTGTGTGTGTGTGTGTTACTGACGGTGGAACCCAGGGGCTTTCTACCTCTAGGCTTTACACCCAGACCTATTTTTATACTTTTATTTGGAAACAGAGTCTCACTAAGTTGCCAAGAGCCTCACTCAGTAGCTGAGGCTGGTTTTAAACCTGTGCAATCCTGTTTCAGCTTCCCAAGCACTGGGATTACAAGCGTGCACCATCATGCCCGGCTTCGATTTTTTTTTTTTTTTTTTTTTTTTTTTTTTTTTTGGTGGTACTGAGGGTGGAACCCAGGGGCTTTTCTACCTTCAAGCTACAACCCCAGACCTATTTTATATTTTATTTGAAAACAGGGTCTCACTACATTGCTGAGAGCCTCACTAAGTAGCTGAAGCTGGCTTCGAACCTACGTGATCCTCCTGTCTCAGCCTCCCAAGTACCAGGATTAAGAACGTTCGCCACCATGCCTGGCAGGAGAGATTTCCTGAGGCGCAGCTCTGACACTAGCTAGTCTAGCCATAACCTTGCGAAAGTCACTTAACACTGCTGACCTTAGCTATAAAAGGGAGGCATAATTTGATTTTTATAATCCACTTGGCTTTAAGCTCTAGTGATTCTCATCAGTTTATTGACTTTAGAAAATGATACAAATATTTACAAGTAATCCACAACTTTTATAGACATGTCCCCAATAATCTTATTATTTTACCATCTTTGCTGTAAAATATGAGAGCAATAAAACTCAGTACACCATAGCATTACTGTTCCTAGAAATTTTTAGTTTCTTGTGGGCTGTAGGGGCAAGTAAACAAGTTGAGACATGCAAAGTAGAAGAAGCAACAGTCGTGAAGGTAGCAAGAGCAGTGGTATGTTGAACTGGGGCTTCCATGATCCAAAGGGCAAGTTTCTTTATAAAAAGAAAGAAAGAAAGAAAGAAAGAAAGAAAGAAAGAAAGAAAGAAAGAAAGAAAGAAAGAAAGAGAAAAAGATCCAGGCCTGGTTCTCTATGGGTGGTTTTCTTTGGAAACTCTTTCATTACCAAGCCAGGCTATCAATTCCTTATGGATCCAGCCTGGAAGTGCTAAGCTGCTCATGAGGGCATCAAGGCTCTGGTGGTGGAATACACAAGAAATTATTTTTAAGGCAATAACTGGTAAAAGGTGTGGATATCTTATGTAGGCTTGAGTAGTTTGCCTTCTGTGACTTTGGGGGCAAATGAGACCCAGTCTCAGCAGAGCGGAGGTCTGATGGATGAATTCCTTGGCAGTCCTAGATTCTCAGTCTAGCCTGGAAACACACTAACAGTCTGGTGCAGGCAGAAGGGGCCATAGGCTAACAGCTCAATGTGATAGAAGGGCTTCAGCCCCATTTTTCCAGTATGTTGGATGCGTTTTCAATTGGGCAAATGGATCTACTATTCACATTGTTTTAGCAGGTCCCCAATCTGCAAGTTAACTGTCAAATGTTATTGGATAAAAGAACCAGTGGGTAATTCCAGATGATGGTATGGAAATCTACGAAAAACTGGTTTCAACTCCCAACATGAGTACATAACACAACAAAGAAACTCCGAGGATGGCACAGAACACAGGGACTGAGGTTTTGTTTGGGTTTTGGACTGGGGATTGAACCCAGGGGCATTCTACCTGAGAGAGACCCCCAGCCCTTTTTATCTTTTTTTGAAACAGGGCCTCACTAAGTTATGAGGCTGGCCTTGAACCTGTGATCTTCGTGTCTAAGCCTCCCAAGGACTGGGATTATAAGCATGTGCCCAGAAAGTTCTCTTTACTTAGAGGTGCACTCAAAGGTCTGCCAACCAGTCAACTCCACAACTGAACAGTATGTGAAGGTGGCTCACTCAGCTATTTCCTCGAATCTGCTTCCAACACACCAACAATTCTCTACACATACTTGAAATGACCCTTACGCATTCAGAGTATAAACTCCCAAATGCTCTGGTCTTGCATCCAACGTCCTCTACAGTTTAGCCTCCACCAAACTCTTTTCTTGAGCACTACTATTTCAGAAGAGCCTCTGTTCCATTCAAACACACCACACTCAGAACACCATGCTACATACCATAAAGGTGTCCAATTTTTACTTGTCAATTAAAAAGAAACCTTCTACGCATACTGCTACTTCTCTGTGGGAGCCCCTTCTCAGCTCTTAAACATTAACAAGGTTTTTGTTTCTGTGAATTATATCCATTATTATTTATCACACAAGAAATCTAGACATTTAAAAATTAATTTAGATATAAAAACCTACTATTTGTATTAATATAAATGACCTGAAATATTGACTACTTTGCAAAATATAACTTTAGTTAGGAGAATGGCAATTTCCTTAATGTGTGGATCACTCCTATTGTGATGTGGTGTTCTGACCAAAGTACACGAAGACAAATGTGGCCTCATACAAGGAGCTGGACGCATTTTAACAGCCTCTGCTAACTGGATTGTCACTGATGATATACCCACAGTTGACGAGCAGTAGTTTCTTGCTGGGGATCAGGCCAGGCAAGCACTCTACCACTGAGGTATATTCCTAGGCCCAACAAGTAATTTCTTAAAGGTATACTGCAATGTTGAACCTGAAACCAACCTAATGAATTTTTCATACTCAGTACATTAAAACCCACTGGACCGTCATGTACTTTGCATGGATCTCTTACTCCTGTATGATTTTGCAACATTATACACCAGTCATTTGTAAATGTAAGTTTTGGCTTCCTGGTGAGTTAGGGAGCTTTTCAGTACATTTTCATTATAAAGTCTGCTCTGCTTCCATCACCTTTGTTATCACCACTGATCTCATCAGAAAAATCTTGAAGTAAAGCCACTTGTCACTTACTGACGGGGATCCAATCTGAGAAACGTAGCGCCAGGCCAGTCTACTGCTGTGTACCCACCATGGGTATACCTGCACAAGGCCAAACGGAAAAGCCTACCTCATGTCTAGGCTACCGTAGCCTGCTCTTCCTAGGATGGAAACCTGCACTGAGCACGGTAAGCAACTGTGATACCGTGGCAAGTGTTTGTGTGTCTACACGCATCTATTTATAGAAGAGGTAAGGTAAGAATATGGTTTTAAAGCCTAGAGAAATGTGCAGCTGTTCCGGGCACTTACTATGAATATCACGTGGGGCCCCAAATCTCTCTGGGTGAGTGACGAGTAGACATGGATTGAAGGCCATGGCGTTACTGCCCACTGCTCCAGAATACATGCGCACTGTACACTTTACCACAAGAAATTCACTCCAAGTTTTTCTTTCTTCCATAATAAAGTAGCCTTAGAGCCAGGCGTGGTGGCACAAGCCTTTAATCCTAGTACTTGGCAGGCTGAGACAGGAGGATCACAGGTCTGAGGACAGCTTCAGCAAGCAGTGAGACTCTCAGCAACCCAGCGAGACCCTGTTTCCAAATAAAAATTTAGGAATTGCACTGGGGGATGTAGATCAGAGGCAGAATGCCCTTGGGTTCATTCCACAGCACTGCACAGGAAAAAGAAGAAGAAAGAAGTAACCTACTATAACAGTTTGTTTTATATGCTACAAAATTATTTTAAACTCTTGGCTCTTTTGTAATAACAATTACCTGAAAATACAACTGTACAGCTACATAAAAGGTTCTGTATTTCCTTACTCCATAGCTTTTTCTTACATTTAAATGATCTTATTTACTTTTAAAACATTTGTTAAAAATGCAGACAGAAATAACACTTATGCTGGGCACTGTGGTGTATACCTTTAATCCTAGTACTTGGGAGGTTCGGATAGGAGGATCGCAGGATCGAGGACAGCCTCAGCAAGTAGGGAGACTCTTGTTACTCTAGCGAGATCCTATTTCAAAATAATTAAAAAACAGGGCTAGGGGTGTAGCTCGGAGGTAGAATGCTCCTGGGTTCAATCCTCAGTACCACACATACACATAAACAGAAATAACACTTATCAGCCTAGGTCTAGAGAGAGTCGGATCATTGCTATCTATGTCTTCCACCTCCACATCTTACCCCATGGGAAGGTCTTCTGGGGCAGTAACACTCACTGAGCGGTCACCCCCATGATAACAATGCCTGGGACCATTTCACAGCTGACACACCCATGCACACATATTGTGCACATACACAGAATTAATACTGCAATACCACAGTTTGCCTATCAGTTCTAGTTCTTTTTTTTTTTCTTCTTCTTTTTTTTTTTTTGTGATACTAGTGATGGAACCCGGGGCATCCTACTTCCAAACTACACTCCTAGCCCTTTTTAAACATTTTTTTTTCTTCTAGAAATAGTCTTTCTAGGTTGTTGAGAGTCACAGAGGTTGATAAGGCTGTCCTTGAACCTGTGATCCTCCCATCTCAGCCTCTCAAGTCCTGAATGCTTTACATTTTGCCAGAGAGAATAAGAAAAAGATCAGGTACTCAATAGTCAGGAATTTATTATTTTTATTTTTTTATATTTAATTTTTTTGATGGTATTGGAGGTGGAACCCAGAGGCTTTCTACCTCCGGGCTATACTCCCAGACCTATTTTGTATTTTATTTGGAAACAGAGTCTCATTAAGTTACTGAGAGCCTCACTAAGTAGCTGAGGCTGGCTTTGAACCTGTGTGGTCCTCCTGTCTCAGCCATCCAAGCACGGAATTACAAGCACGCCCCACCACTCCCGGCTCAATAGTCAGGAATTTAAAATATTTATACTTTTACTGACTGCTTCATCAAGGACATCCTTAGGTGAATCTGCTCTGCTGCTGTTACTCTCCCTTGAGTTCAGGACAGTGAAGAACACAGCTGTGGCCAGCAGCAGTTCAGTGTCTGCACAGATTCATGCTCAGGCACTGGCAATTTTATCGACCAATGCTTTTTGCACTGAAGGCAAAAGCCAACATGCCATGAAAATGGCAAATAATGCCTAATTATTATTTTGAAAACAGCCTGGCCAATCCCCCCCCCCCCTTAAAATTTCCAGGGAACTGCCAGCAATTTGTGACCACACTGGGGAAAAAAATCACCACCATGTAGCACCCCACTCCACTGAGGGCTTTGGGTTCACCCAGATGTCAGGGAAGCTGTGCCCATCTCCTAATAAACATGCTTCCATACACTCTCCTTGGGCATTTATCTAATATTCTAGTTTCCTGCCTGGACTTCAATAGGTTCACTGTGGGGAGGGGCCTTGCACCTAACACAGTTCTGTGCACCTAAGAGGCAAATATGTAACATTTGTAATAATGACCATAGCAATAACTTTATGAGAAAAGCTGCAGCCCCTGGGACCCAGATAACCTGTGTTCAAAGATTCAACACTGCCACTTACCAGATGTATAATCTTAGACAAGTTACTGAACCTCTCCTAGCCTCAATTTTTCATCTGTAGAAGTGGAGTGACAGTCGTATCAATTTCACAAAGTGGTTGTGAAAATCCAGTGGAATTAATACACAGAAAGTGTTTCCAACTATATCTACTACAGAGCCAGCACTCTAATATATTATTGATGGCTTTTATTAATTAGCTATTGGCCTCCATATATACATTAATTAAAACCTTAATTTAAGGACTGATAAAATGGTTTTTTTTTTTTTTAAATGGCTCTAAAAAGGTAGTTCTTAAGAGTATGAAGGGGAAAAAGTTTTTTTTTTTTTAATTTTCCTAATTATCAAGTCAGGACGACCTACTATTTATGTGAAAGATTCAATAACTTGCTATGTCTTCTAAGAAATCCAATTACATCCAACTAAGAAAGAGAAATGTTTACATTATGTAGAAGAATGTTAGAGAAATGAATTTTGTTATATAAGCTAACATCTTAATAGAACCCCCCCCTCCCCGTACTGGGGATGGAACCCAGGGGCATTGTACCTCTGAGCTACACTCCCAGCCCTATTTTTAATTCTTTATTTTGAAATAGGGTCTCACTGAGTTGCAAAGGGCCTCACTAAATAGCTGAGGATGTCTGCTGTGATTCTCCTGTCTCAGCCTCCCGAATGCTGGGATCACAATCGTGCACCACCACACCAGGCTTTAATTGAATGCTTTAAATAACATATTTCTAACACCTTATTATCAATCAATCACAGATGCTTAATTATACCTCTATAAGCCCACACTCCCATTAAAAAGTACTTACCAAACATCTATTACACATCAGTATAGATAATAAAAAGAGAGCAGGAGCGGGGCATGGTGGTGACACTTGTAATCCCAATACTTGGGAAGCCAAGACAGGAGGATCATAGATTCGAGGACAGCCTCAGCAACTTAGTGAGGCCCTCTGCAACTCAGTAAGACCTTGTTTCAAAAAATAAAAAGTATTTAAAAAATTGGGCTGAGGGTATAGCTCAGAGGTAGAATGTCCCTGGGTTCAATATCCAGCACCAAAAATTAAAAAAGGGCAAAAATTATTTCCTACTCTCAAGGAAAATATAAGCCAAGAGGTAGTTAGACTATGTATACAAATATAGACCTCGTATCTGAGGAGTATTCACAAATGCTTATCTACTTCAAATACTTTATTGATGCCTGCTGCCATTTAGGAAAATATTTAAAACACACAGGAACTGAGACCCTTTCTTCTCAGGCAGGTTCCATGACAACCACATCTACGGGCCAGGAGGCATCCTCTGACTGCTGCCTCTTTTGCTAAAGCACAGAACAGGACCAATCGACTATTAAAACAAGCTCTCGTCTTAAACGTGGAAGAAGCTTCTAGCTCAATGTTAAAATCAGCTCCTAGATTTCATTAAAAAATTTAAAATTCCAGAGTTCAGTGCTTAGCTCTTATTTTTGTATGAGAAGTCCTTTCTCTTTGTTCTTCCTATCAGTAAGATAAGGCTATCATAAACAAGATCTACACTAAAATGCAGTGCAGCTCACACTAATAAAAAGTGGAAACAGCACAAACAGGTATAACTGATTCTAAAAACCTCAGATGGCTAAAAGTAATTAGCTTAGAGAACCACTTAGACAAAGCATTTTACATTTATTTTCATAACTTCATAGAGGCAGCCAACATTATTAGCTTCATTTGGCAGAAGAGAAAACTGAAACTTGGAGGTAAGATGATTCACTGGAGCCTCGGTTATTAGTTAGGGAGACGCATCTGCTCCCCGTGTACTTCCTCTCCAATCACCGGTCAAATCCTTCGCTGCCTCTCTAGGAGGCCCTCCCTCCCCAGTGACCCCGCAGCCCAGGGCAGAGCCGCACCACCCCAGGGCTCCGCCCCTCTCCTCACCTTCTCAAGTACATTCTGCTCACTGGCCAGCCCCAAACCTTCAATAAATCCCTGTTTCTCAGTCTGGCACTCAAACACTCTTCCCAATTTGTGCTCAACTAATCTTTCTCCATCTTCTTTCCCGCTAGTTCACCAAACACCCGAAGCTTCAGCCAATGTCTTTTATCCAAAGACAGTTCAATCTTTCCCATCTCTCCAATCCTGCTTTGAGTTATACATGTTTGACCAGTTATACATGTCCGAATTCCTATTACTGATAGGACCAGGCCCGACTGCTGCCGCCCCAGGCCCCCAAGGTGCCTTGGCTTCCCCCACTCAGAAGGGCCAGAGTGCACCTGCAGCTACAGTGCCCAGGAGGAAACCACACAGTACAGACCAGACAACCGGCTTCATCTTTTCCCAGGAAGTATTCACTGCATAACTAAGTGCCAGGCACTATGGTAAGTTAGAGAATACAAAGAGGAACACACAGGACCTTTCCTTTAAAAGCCCAGTATTCTAGTCAGGAAGAAAAAAGTGAATGAAAAAATCACAGCTTGTAAGTTTCACAAGTGGTCAGAGCTCAAGATCTACTTGAAACCAAACGTAAGATTCAGAAGGTAGGCTTACCAGCAAAGTCAGGAAGTTTCCCAGCAGAGCTGGTACGGGACTGAGTGAGGAAAGATGCCCTGGGCCTGAGAAGAGGATCCATAGATATGCTCATCATATTCCTTCATCAGGTTAGAGAAGGGGACTTAGAGCGGCAGAGTGGAGGTCTGGACCTAGACTTCCTTACCTCTAACCCCCCTAATATGCCATGAAGGGCTATTTTATGAACTACAATTAAATACTGTTTGTGGAAGCAATTTTCAAAATGAAAAGTGATATATAAGTTTAAGATATCATTAATTTGCAAATAATAACACTTCCTGTCTGCCTTTTAAATCTAATTGGCCACCATGGACTGCCAGATCATTTTATGAGACATATAAGCAGAATAAAAGTTCATACAATATAGTCCCACCCACACTCTCTCTCTCCCTAAAGACAATGACTTAAGAAAAGTAAATTCATCCTGCTGTTTAAAATTTTGCAATTAAAAGAGGTACGAGTATCTTTTATCAGTGCTTCCTAATAATATCTCATTCTATTGCCAACAATTTCTTAAAATTATAAAACTGCACCCAGGTCACAAGGGTATTTCTTAATAGCAAATATCCTTGTCTGGGTCATATTTTTTTTTAAAAGCTTATAACCAGACTTAAAATCTTTTGTGTGTTTTGCTTTGTTTAAACTGCTGCTTCCTGTGTTTTATTGGATTACACTAATTATCAGTGGCTCTTCAGTTCATCGTAATAAAGATTTCCCGAACTGATAAGAAAAAATTATAAAACTGTGCCATCTCTGCTCACAGGTACAACAAAAGTAATTTTCTACTTTGTCCTCAGCCATCTTTACCATCAGTAAATCACAGTCTATACACATAGATTCCTAGTCTTATTTCAGTATTTCTAGGGAACTCTAATTGGTTGATATACAAATTACATACAGTGAACAGTTTTCTGATATGGACAAGAAACCTATTGTTTTTTTTTTTTGCAGTACTGGGGATGGAACCCAAGGGCATTCTACCTCCAAGCTACACCTCCAACCCTATTATTTAGCCTCATTATTTTCTGAAACAGGGTCTCAGTGAGTTGCAAAGGGCTTTGCTAAGTAGCTGAGGCTGGCTTCAAACCTGCGCGGTCCTCCTGCCTCAGCCTCCCAAGCACCAGCACGCCTGGCTGAGAAACCTAAACTGCATATACCTGTATTACATAGCACAGTTTGCCCTGGATCACCATCATCAGAAACATGCAATGTACTGTCGGAAACAATGGGAGGTGTAGTAAGAAGGGGAAAAAAGGGAGGAAAAGAGGCAGCAAAGAAGAGATACTCAGTGAGAAGCTGAAACGCTGACAGGAGTCAGGGAAGGCGTTTCTGGCTAGGATGGTATGAACAGGTCAGGACAGTACGGAAACTAGAAAAAGTTGTCAAAAGCAGTCACATCATAGCTCTACAATCAAAGGGGCAGTACACAGAGGGACTGCCTAAAAATCTGGGTGGCTGTGAAACTGCTCGAATGGGAGGAGGGAGATGTGAGAGGATTAAGAGTTGACCTCTCATCAAAAGCAGTGACTCTCATCAGAGGCTGGGGTGTGGGCGAAAATTACCAACCAAGAATTCTATAACTAATATCAGTCTTCAAAAATGAACACACAAAACAAGACATTCCCAGATAAACACTGAATTAGTTATAAGCAGACCTACCCTACAGGAAATAGTAAAATAAGTCTTAAGGATAAACATCAGACAATAACTTGAATCTACAGGAAGATATTAAGATCATTAAAAATGATTTGATAACCAAAATGTACTTAAGAATTATAAAAAGCAATACTAAATAAACAAACAATCTGATTAAAAAATGGGTCGAAGAGTTGGGTACGGTGACTCACACCTGTAATCCTAGCATTTGGGAGGCTAAGACAGGGGGGATCACAGGTTTGAGGTCAGGCTCAACAATTTAGTGAGACTCCCAGCAACCTATCAAGACTCTGTTTTACTTTATTTTATTTTATTTATTTATTTTGGGTGGTATTGGGGTCGGAACCCAGTGGCTTTTCTACCTCCAGACTATACTCCCAGACCTATTTTTTATTTTCTTTGGAAACAGGGTCTCACTAAGTAGCTGAGGCTGGCTTCAAACCTGCGCGATCCTCCTGTCTCAGCCTCCCAAGCACTGGGATTACAAGTGTGTGCCACCACGCCCGGCACAAGACCCTGTTTTAAAAGTAAGGGACGGGGGAGGTTGGAGCCAGGCATGGTAGCTCATGCTTGTAATCCCAGTACCTGGGAAGCTGAGACAGGAGGATCACAGGCTCAAGAACAGCCCCAGAAACTTAGTGACATCTTCTGCAGTTTAGTAAAATGCTGTTTCCAAATAAAAATAAATAGAGCCGGGCGTGGTGGCGCACGCCTGTAATCCCCGCGCTTGGGAGGTGGAGACAGGAGGATTGCACAGGTTCGAAGCCAGCCGCACTGGCTTAAGAGACCCTGTTTCCAAAAAAAAAAAAAAAAAAAAAAAAAAAAAAAAAAAAAAAAAAAAGCATAAAATAGGACTGGGAATGTAGCCCAGAGGTAGAAGGGCTTCCAGGAACCCTAATACCACTAAATAAATAAATAAATAAATAAATAAATACATACAAACAATAACAAATTTTAAAAAAATAGGGCTAGAGGTGTATCTCAGAAGTAGAATGCCTCTGAGGTCCACCTCCAGTGACATGCACACACAAGGGCTAAGAGTAGCTCAGAGGTAGAATGTCCCTGAGTTCAATCTCCAGTACCAAAATACAAAAGGGCCAAAGATCTGAACAGATCTATCACCAAAGACAAGATACAAAGAGGGAAATAAGCACATGAAAAGATGTCATCCTATCTCATCAGGGAAATGCTTAGACAGCAAAGAGATGCACTACAGAGTTAAGAATGGGGGAATCCGGAGGACTGACAATACCAAATGCTGAGGAGGATGTGGAGCAGCAGGGATTCTCACTCACTGCTGGTGGACGCAAATGCTACGGCCACTCTGGAGCACAGTTTGGCAGCTCCTCACTAAAGGAACACTTATAATGCTACCCAGGTTCTTGGTATTGACTCAACAGAGCTGAAAACTCAGGTCCAGGAAAATCCTATACAAGCCAGGTATAGTGGTGCACACCTGAAATCCTAGTACTTGGGAGGGTGACACAAGAGGATTGCAAAAACCAAAAGCTACAAAGAGAGCTAAAAGATACAATAAAAATTATTTCATATAGGGGTTAGTGGTGAAGTAATCCCTAGCACACCACATACGCAAAACTATGTAATAGAAATCAGTAAAGAACAAACAGGAACAACAACAAAAAAGATAGGAGACGCAGTAAAATGGCAGATGTAGAGCCACCCAGGAACCAGAATTCAAGGTCTTCGGGTCTTAGGGTTAGGGGAAGGCTTCCGTGCACCTGACAGGATCCTGCTTCCTCCCCGTTCCTGAGTCACATACCGTGAGAGATCCGTTCTGCGTGCTAGGCGAGTTGTTGCTCTGCTCTCCGTGGGCTTGCGTACTTCCGTAGAGAGTCAGGTTATGCTCACTGGTCTGGCCGGCATAGTCCTGAGTGTGTGGCACACCGTATTCTGTGGGAATTCCATTTTGTGGAGGTGGTGGGAACGGGATGGTAGTGAAAGGCTGAACCATTGCGTCAGGAGTTGTTGTTGGCTCCTGGTTACCCTAGAACAAACAGTGAGAGAGAAAGAGAAGAGTGACTATAGTTAAATCCTTACTAAGCGTCGGGTGTGATGGCGTGAGCTTATAGTCCCAGTACTTGGGAGACTGAGACAGGAGGATTGCAGTTCGAGGACAGCCTCAGCTACATATAGTGTGGCCCTCTTCATCTTAGGGAGACCGTGTTTCAAAATTAAGAATAAAAAATAGCACTGGGGGTGCAGCTCAGAGGTAGAATGCCCCTGGGTTCCATCCCCAGTAAAACACACACACACACACACACACACACACACACACACACACACCACATCCCTATTAATTACTTTCAAGGTGAGTATACAGAATTCTCTTAATATCCTCTTATTGCATAAGTAAAACAGAACATTTTTGTCTCAAGATTAGAAAAATATTGCTAAACATACATGTACAGATAGAGATGTATATAAACAGACGAACACACACACCTTGACTTAGGTCAATTTGTGGTTACTAGACAGGCCCAAGACCATTTCATGTTAACTAAATTACAAAAAGTAAATATTTTTTCTTTTTTTAAAAAATGATTTAAAGGATTTTATTAAAAAAGATAGAAATACAGAAGACAGTTACAGCCCCATGCCATTTAGGAGTGGCATTGGGGGGTGTTTTGAACAAAATCACCCTAATTTTTCTTTAAGTCAATTTTTTTTAAAATTAAATGTGGGAAACTATTGAGGCTTTTGGCTCCAAGGCCTCTCTCTCACTTCTGTTCTATCTTCAGGTTCAGATACAAATGAAGGGAGTCTTGTGTTACAGATTTTACAAAGCCTTTACTATCCCACCTTCTTATCAAGTGACCTATCCACCCACCTCCTATTTATCCCTTATAAAGATATGAAGCATTTTCCCCCCAGGATATATAAGTCTGCAGAGTCCTGTGCAACTATCTTTCTGGAAATACAAAGCAGAGACAGCCAAAGGCTTCAAAACATTACTACTGAGACGCCTCCACCCATGTTACAGATATTAAAACATGAGAGATCAAAGAAAGTCTGGGTTGGTGTCACCTGGCCCCTTCCTAAACAAAACACCGCTTCTCTCGTACAAAGGTAATCATCGTTCTCCTTTCTCCCAAGTCCCAATCATCCTTCTTGACCTCGGTTGGAGAGGGACTTTCTGACCATGGACAGCAGCACTTCCTGCAACATCTTCTCAACATCATCCCAGGCCTGATTCACCATTGACCTGGTCTTTAAATTCTTGTGGAAACACCTCTGTTTCCCATCACTATGTAAATTTGTGTCACTATCTGTAGGTCAGGATAATACACACACACACACACACACACACACACACACACACACACACACACACACTTAGCTATTTGGGGATTCCCACTAAGGAAATAAATTCTTTTCTTCTCCCTCAAATTATCCAGTTCTCGATCTGTGCCTATCTAGCCATATGAAGCCTACTACTTCAGGGGCCCTCGCAGGATTCACTGGCCTGAAAAAGATATGAAAGAGAAAAGAATTTAAATTCCTGGGCTGATGCAGGAACAGAGCAGGACACCAAAAGGCACTGTGGATCTGCAATGCAGACTCCAGGTACAAAGGGCCCGCCAGGAAGGGTCCACAGGGAGGTCTACTAACTAACTGGTAAAGGCTGAAAGACGCAGTTTTCATGTTGGGACTTGTTCCCCAAGTCTCCATTCTCCACCACAGCCCTGCCAAGAGTAAGATTCTGGTGGCCTACAAGGACAGAACACCATATAAAATCTCTCTCAGAGCAGTCTTCACAGAGCTGGTTCAGTCAACTGAATAACACATCACTTAGCAATGGGGAACAGGAGAAAGGTACAACAGATAAAATCATTAGATAATAATGATCCTAGTAACATAAAATCCTATCACCAGTGAAATATTAAATTTAAGTGTTATCTATGTAAGGAGTTTGGTGTGATCTGCTCTTGCTGCAACACAGTCTTGACAATAAGACATCACCGGCCCCACACAGTCAGGACTACCTCCAAGACACAGTGGCCATGCTCACAATTCATCATTCACCTTGCTTCTGAGGAGCAGAGCTGCAGCATTTATTATACCTAACAACCAGGCAGAGGAAATGCTTATAAATACCAACATCAAGATCTAGTCCCCACAGACTAGTGTTCAAGGAGTTGGAGCCCTGATGCTTTGTGGTGCAGGTGATCTGGGTACCACACTCTGAGAAGCAGTGCTCTAGAGGCCATGGCTGGCAGAGAGGAGAGGATCAGTGGCAGCACACCTCCAGAAAAGGCCCTAAGAGGGATGAGACCAGAGAAGGCACAAACTATGAGTAGAAGGCAATAACAGCCATATGTAAGGTGGTTTTTTTTGCGGGTCTGGGGATGGAACCCAGGGGCATTCAACCTCTGAGCTACACCCGCTGCCCTATTTTTTTATTCTTTACTTTGAAACAGGGTCTCACTAAGTTGCGGAGGGCCTCACTAAGTAGCTGAGGCTGTCCGCGAACTGCGATCCTCCGGTCTCAGTCTCCCAAATGCTGGGATTACAAGCATGTGCCACCACGCCCAGCTGTAAGTTTTTTGAAAGCAGAGGATTACTTGTTTATAAGAAACTTACAGATATGAGAATAAATTTTTATTAAACAAACTATTTCTAACGTTTTCCCCCCAAGAGTCTAAGTCTGCTGAAATGCAGGCCTAACAATGGCTCCTCTTCTCAGAGTGGGTATACTATAGAACCAGGCCTCAGAGCATGTGTGCTGCTGCCCTGTGAGGGACAGGCAATGCGAGGGCTGGTGAGATGTGCTCTTACTAAGACAAGAAGCAAAATTAATATTAATTAGGCAACATCACATGCTTAGAATAAAAACAAACGATAGCCACTAGTATAGGGCAGGTATAGGCTTAGCAGATAAGAACACTGCAAGCTTGTGTCCCAATCAATCAATCAATCAATCAATCTCTCTCTCTCTCCCTCCCTCCCCCCTCCCCCCTTCTCTCTGTCATTTGAATTACTCAGAAAGAAAAGCCAGACCGACCTCTTCCCTGAGGCTGAGTTCTGTCATCTCTCTCAGCAGTGAATATTTAAACAGGAAAATAAATATTTCACAACAAAGCCATTCAAACCAATAGTCTATGAGGTTAAAAGTTACAAACTCTGTAATTGTCTCAATATCTCCAACCCCTTAAAAGCTCTTTTTTCCTTAAAGAAGTACCTAGAACCTGAACTATCCATGAATCATGTCTTCCATCATCAAGAGGCCCCCGGAGCTGCTCTGATCTGGCACCTGCTTCCCCAGAAAGGGAAGACCCTATAAACAATTGATAGGCATGTGTCTTCTCTAGCCCATTTAAATGGTGATTTATACAACCTGTGGTATTTTTTTTCCCAACCAAACTTTTTACTACAATTTAAATTAATTTGCTCTTTATTTTGTCTTTGTAGATAAGCAGGTTATATATCTTCCATGTTTAACTGAAATATATAATATGTATGTATATATTATTTTCTTTGGTGGTACTGGGTTTGGAACTCAGAGGTATTCTACCTCCAAGTTATACCCAAAATCTGATTATATTTTTTACTTGGGAAACAAGTTTTCACTAAGTTTCAAAGGGCCTTGCTAAGTTGCCAAGGCTGGCTTCAAACCTGTGATATTCCTGTCTCAGCCTCCCAAGTACTGGGATTACAAGTGTGCACCACCATGCCCAGCAAAACTGAAATATTCTTAAATATAGTCATAACTCAGGTTCAGAACAAAACATTTGTAAAGCTTTATAGTATCTTCAGAATTACAAAGTATTTAATTATGCTTAGTGGATTTTATGCCACTTCTTTAAAATGGCAAATTCAAGCCAGACATGGTGGAGCACACCTGTAATTCCAGTACATGGGAGACTGAGATAGGAGAATTGCAGATTTGAGGACAGCCTCAACAAGCAGTGAGACTCTCATCAACCTAGCAAGACCCTGTTTCAAAATAAAAATTAAAAAAAAAAAGGACTGGGGGTATATCTGAGGTAGAATGCCTCTGGGTTCAATTTCGAGTAACACACACACACACACACACACACACACACACGCGCGCGCGCGCGCGCAAATTCATATGATATTGTATCCTAATGCACTAAGTTTTCCCTATTCCCTTCCTAGAATAAAATGCATTTTGTCTACAACTCTGCTTACATGGTGGCTTATATGCCCTCTAATCATTTCATAAATAAAGTCCATTAACCAATTAGAAAGAACACCCAAAGGCCCATGAGTGCAGAGGCCGAGACACACTGGAGTTCCTGGGAGCAGGAACGAGGAGGCCTCCATGGCCAGGAAGCGAGGGTGAGGGGGCAAGTGAGAAAGGGGGCGGAGGGAAGAATAACGTTTGGGAGAAGCTCATGGAACCTCTTGCAGGGATGGGGATCCTGACTTTCACACCCAGTGAGTTTTGAGCAGAGAAGTGGCTAGTCAGACTTAGGTTTTAAATGGGTCACTTGGCAAAGGCAAAGCAGGTAGACTCATTAGGAGGCTCTAATAGTCATCTCGTTGGGAACTGACAATGGCCCGGCTCAGGGGCAGCCTAACGTGCCATCACATCCTCAAAGATATCTTATGCTGTGCTACCCTCCAGTTTCTTTAAACCTATTATTCTTTCTTCTTAGAAAGCCTTTCTCCTTTCTACTCATTTACTAATTTGTACGCAATCTTTTATATGTTGCTCAAGCAGCTACTCTTGTAGAGGTTTCTAATTAACCTAAGTTGGGGGAGGAGTCCCTTCTCTTACATTATAGCACTTATATTATAACTATCTGTTTATGTAGCTACTATTTTTACACAACATGAACTCTGAGAAAAGGTAATTGTCCAAGTCGAATTCACCTTTGTAACTGCCTAAAAACTCACAATAAATATTTGTTTAATATATATATATAGCCAGGCATAGTGGCACACACTTGTAATCCCAGTACTTGGGAGGCTGAGACAGGAAGGAGGATCACAGGTTCGAGGATAGCCTCAGTAAGTAGTGAGACTAATCAACCTAGTTAGATCCTGTTTCCAAATAAGAAAAAATTGGAAGCCGGGAATGGTGGCACATGCTTGTAATCCTAGCATTCTGGAGGCAGGAGGACTGCGGTTTGAGGACAACCTCAGTTACTTAGTGAGGCTCTTTCTAACTCAGTGAGATGCTGTTTCAAAATAAAGAATAAAAAATAGGGCTAGGGGTGCAGCTCGAAGGTAGAATGCCTCTAAGTACAATCCCCAGTAACCCCCCCCCCACGAAGTATGTTACAATCTAGTGGTATATATAGATAGCTCTAGTTTTTTTTTTTTTTTTTTTTTAAGGTTATAACCAAAATGGAAACCAACAATGGAGCATGTTATAAGCAAAATAGGAAACCAAGCATGGGGAAGGCAGTTGACAAGAGGAAGGGGGACAAGGACATCAGTTAGAAGGAAGCTATGAACTTTAAAGGGGCTGATCATAAGACCATGAACAACTGGACAAAGATGATTACTGGCCACATGCTAATCACGATCCAAACACTGGATCAGCAGAAACTGGCACAAGGACCAGGGAGGAGGAGATGATGACTTGATTTCCTTCCCAGGGAACTGCACACTAGGGGGAAGTCAATGTAGAGGGAGGAAAGAGAAATGATCGAGTCTAGCAGTCCAATAAGATTATCCTTTTCCCAAATACATTCTAAGAGAGCTTTGATTATTATTTCTAAAGTATATTTGGTAATTCATTTTTCCTTTTTAAGGTTTTATAAAATTCATACACACATATAATAGCAAATCAAATCGGCACAGAGAGCTTATGATGAAAGGCAGTGGTGAAGTGTTCTCTCTGCTAGGTGTATTAGTTAGAAGGTTCCTTGATGTTTTCTTTGTTCTTAGACTTCCTTTTTGCTTCCGCTGGTTTTTTTTCATTCTTCAGGTTCATCTGAAGAATGATTCTCAGGCTCCAGTGGCCCAGGCAGGACAGGCAGAGCTGGTGTGGGTTTCCTCTGCTAACCTGTTTTCTGTTAGGTCTCTCTGGAGTTAACTGGAACAGCATGGCACTGGAATACTTCGTTATAATGTAACTAACCTACTGGGAAAATGTGGAATGCTCTCCCTCCATCCCTTCATATATCAGAGGAAAGGAGTGCTAATATCTAATACAAAAAGAACTAAACTTCTCAAAATATTCTGACTGACTTCTTTGGAGATAAGTAATCACGACATTTTCCTTTTTCAAGCTGAAGGAAGGGATGGCACAGTAGTTGCCCGGAAGGGCTTGGGAAGGGTACAGCAAAGCCAGGCAGGCGAGTTACCCCTTCTAAACGGGAAATCCCTGTTCTACTCTCACTTTCCTTCACAGAGCCTCTCTAGGGCTCCTCCTGGCACACTGGCTTCCCACCAGCAGCCTCTGGGAACTAAATACCAGGCTTCAGCTCACCCTCTATTTCCCCCACTGATTGGTACCTGCACACCTTTTTTCCAGAAATCTGCTTACCTCTCTTGATAATTAGTAATATCACTTGTCACCCTTTTCTACTTGCTATTACCGATTTATTTCCTTTTTGTACTACTGTAATTTCAATGATAACAATATAAAAGAGATGGAAGTCAACTGAAAGCATCTGTCATCTTGATCTAGAAGTCACAATTTACTTTTTTATAAAAAAAAATTCAATCATAAGTAAGCTCTAGAATTCCAGGTTCCTTTAGAAATCTGAGAATGGTTTTGATTTTTGAGATCTGTAAAATAACCTTTAAAAAAATTTTTTTTTGTGTGTGTATGGTGCTAGAGATTGAACCCAGGGGGCAGTCTACCTCCGAGCTACACCCCCAGCCCAATTTTTATTCTTTATTTTAATACAGGGTCTCACTACGTTACAGAGGGCCTCACTAAGTAGCTGAGGCTGGCTGTGAACCTGCGATTTTCCTGTCTCAGCCTCCCAAGTACTGGGATTACAAGTGTCTGCCACCACGCCCATTTTAATCATACATCTTAATGGAGTACAGGATGGTAGAGGCACACATGCACACATCACTCATTCCGCCCTTCCCCGCTTCCCACCCCATTCCCTCCCCGGCCCGCCCTCTCATGTTTGACTTTGATGTGTTTATGAATGTACATCATGTAATTGGAGAATCTCCCTCTCCCCCTCCCATTCTCCTCAGCTAGGTCGCCTTATTTGCTCATCTTTGGCTTCTCCCTCTCTGTCTAGAGTTCCTCCTATGACCCTTTTTCTCCCTAGCTTCCGCATACTAGGGAGAGCATCCAATTTTTTTACTTTTTGTGACTGACTCATCTCACTTAGCATATTGTTATCCAGTTCCATCCATTTCCCTGCAAATGACGTAATTTGGTCCTTCTTTTTGGCTGAGTAAAATTCCATTGTGCACGCATCCTTTTACAAGAGACTTGTTAAAAAGCAAATTAAAGATTAAAAGGAAAATGAAGTACTTGCTACAATTCTTGATATAGCCCTTGTATTCATGCTTTAGTAAATTTGGCACATTTAGATTACAACAACCCAGAGAAGTACCAGAACTAAAGGTGTGCTACCAGTACACCCAGCACTGTGTGCTAAACACAATTCTCAATCTTGACAAGCACAAAAGATTCCCAAGGTCTGACCACTCTCAGAAAACAAAACAAAGGCAAAATCAAGTATTTTCCAGTTGGAATGCCTATTTCTACACCTCCTTCTTTCCTTCCTCATGAATGTAATAGTTGCCAGAATCAGAATTAAGAATAAAGGGGCAAAATAGCTCCCATTATCCTATCTCTAACAAACCATCAGTAACAACGCGCTGTGGAGTTTTGACTCTTCAGTCAGGAATTGCAACTAAATACAAACAATTCAATATTTAATACTTCAATATAATAAAGACAAATCTAGAGAAGAAATATGACTTCCATGTTAAAAAAAGACATTGAAAAAGCTATCATAAATAGGCTGTGATTACTGAACAGGAAAGCATACCTCTGAGTAAGAGAGGATATTCAAATTAAGAAAATTGGCATGCAGAAAACTGAGCTATGGAGTTCTGAAACTAGCTATGAACAGCACCAAAAATAAGCAATCTACATTTCAATGGCTGTTTAGTAATAAAAACATTCCCAGATTTCACTCCATTTTTTCCTATGAATTGGTTGTCAATGTTCAAAACCAAAAGAATCTTTGAGCACATAAACTAACAAAGGTCATATCTATTTCTTCTCTCTACTTACAATTTTCCCTACCTAGAACTTCATTATTATCATTATCAAATAAACTAGCCAAACCAGATTCATCCAAGAACAAATTTTCGGCAAAGAATGGCAGCCCGAGATACGTGAGTTTAACTTTTTACTCACTTTTAAGATTCTCCTCTTCAGGAGTGAAGCACACAGAGTCATTAACGGTCTGAACTGCACGAAGGCTGTTCTGACAGTCGAGGACAGAGAGACTATGGGCAAACGAGCTCCAGCTCCAGTTCTGTCACTGCTTCGCTGCATGACTTTGAACTTGCTTCCCCTCTGGATCTACATCCTGATTTGTCAAATGAAGTTCACTTTAGCTTAAGAATTTATGATTCTGAGATAAAGGTACCTTACTCAAGGGATAGAATACAGTTAAAAAGGAAGATGAAGAAATATCAGATATATTATCTCATATAAAATAAGATGGGTGTGGTGGTCTATAATCACGCACTTGGGAGGCTGAGATAGGAGGATTGCAGGTAGGAAGCCAACATCAGCACCTTAGCAAGTCCTGTTTCAAAATAAAAAACAAAATAGGGCTGAGAGTATAGCTAAAGGGTAAAATGCCCTTGGGTTCAATTCCCAGCACCTGTGCACAAAAATAACTATTTTCTTCTGTTCATATAGCATCAGCAGAATGTCATAGTTGATCTTTTCCCTTGCCCCAGATAGCTAAGAGCTAGTCTATAAAGTCAATATTGCCAACAAATTCAATACCTATAAATTTGATCAACTACCAATCAAATATTCAGATGGAAAATTATTATATCAAACAAGTAGACTCTTCTTTCTTGTCATTATTCTCTAAACAATAACAACTATTTATATAACACACTGTATTAAGTATCATAAGTACACAGAGATGATTAAAGTATACATGAGAACCAGGCGTGGTGGCGCACGCTTGTAATCCCTGCGCTTGGGAGGCTAAGACAGGAGGATCGTGCTGGTTTGGAGCCAGCCTCGCTGGCTTAAGAGATCCTGTTTCCAAATTTAAAAAAAATATAAAATAGGTCTGGGAGTGTAGCCCAGAGGCAGAAGGGTTTCCAGGAACCCCAGTAACACACACACACACACACACACACACACACACACACACACACACACACACACCAGTGCACTGGGCGAAACTACAGAGAAACTATCCCCAATAAACTTAGAGGAAAAGAAGGCTAGAAACACAGTGAACTGTGACCCACATACAGGTCATGGACTAGTTATGGCCTTATAAATATTCAAAAGTAGTAGGCAAAGACTAACTCTTGGCCATTCTGACTCTTGGCCATGGGAGGAAAAGGAGAGGGAAATGGGTGTACTCAATGGCCCCATGGGCTTCCACTCCCTAAAGTTTCACTGTACCTTTCCATTTCTCCTGCTTGGTCCTGTCCTTCTTCCCTCCTTCCTGGGAGGCTAGACCTCCCATGCCAGCCACTCTCACACTACCTTCTGGATACACGCAGCCTTTCACTAAAATAGCTACAAGGGTTTTCTATGTCTTTCCCCAAATAGCTGTTTATTTCAACTTCCCCATCTTTTAGCCAAGTAAAATATCCATTTTCCAAACTATTTTATAGTTTAAGTATTAGCTGAGTTAAGTAATAAGCATTAGAATGAGTGATTACTCAATTTAACTCCCATTTTGCATTTCAAAAGAGGATCTAGTCAATGAATTAACAAGAAAAAATTCATTAATTCAAGAAATATTTGCTGGATGCTAAAACTGAACCAGACATGGTAAAAACATGACAGTTTAGTCCCAATCCTGAAAGAATACAGTCTGATAGGAAAAAAACCAGACAAATATATTCAGCTATAGCACTATAAAACATAGCCCTTCAAGAACAACATACGGAGAAAGCTACTGCAACACAGAAACAACTAGTCAGAAAGGGCAAGGCTCAACTATTTATATAACACACTGTATTAAGGTAAGTGAAACTGAAGAAAAACCTGTAAAGACAAGAAAATAATATTTTGGGAGAAAAAGGCATTCTGGCTCAAAGTAATAATATATGGAAAAGAATGTATGTAAGAAGGTATAAAGGCACACTTGAGGAGATACACACAGTTCAGTTTTGGGGATAGGAGGGAAGGAGTAAAAGTAAAAAAAGAAGAATCTTCATATTTCTGGGAAGAAAAGATGAAAGAGCCAATCAGGGGTTGTATTTCAAATGGGACTTGAGATGACCTGTCAAAACTATGTCCCTGTTAGCAGGATGCGTGGGAAATCCTCACCTATCTTAAAACAGTAGCATGTAGTCCAATGTCCAGCAACCATCTGTTTTTGTGTAACCTGCAAGCTAAGCATGGTTTTTACATTTTAAAATGGTTGAGCAAAACTCAAGTAATATTTTGTGACACATGAAAATCACAGGAAACTCAGCTGGGCGAGGTGGCGCACGCTTGTAATCCCAGTACTTGGGAGGCTGAGACAGGAGGATTGCAGAATTCACAACCAGCCTCAGCTACTTAGTGAGACCCTGCTTCAAAATAAAGAATAAAAAATAAAAAATAGGGCTGGAGGTGTAGCTCAGAGGTAGAATGACTGTGGGTTCCATCCCCAGGACTGCAAAAAAAAAAAAAAAAAAAAAAAAAGGAATAAAAAAAATAGGGCTGGGGGTGTAGCTCAGAGGTAGAATTAAATCCTGAGTGAGTGTGTGTGGGGGGGTGGAGATGGAGTGGAAAATTACATGAAACTCAAATTTCAATGTCCATAAATGTAGTTTGACTGGAATGTAGCCAGTGCTCACTCTTCTGCATATTGTCTATAACTTATTTTGTGCTATGGCAACAGGGCTGCAGGGCTGTGACACCAACATCACAGCCTGTAAAGCTATGTGGCTCTTTTCAGAAAATTGTGGACGTTTGCTCAGAGTCTTTTAAAATCCAATTACCTTCACTGTATCAGTTTGTCTCTTCAAATTTTCTTACAAGAAATCTTATGATCAACCCTAGGTAAAAGAATATAGTTATCTATTGCCATATTTCCTGCGTAAATATTCCTTTAAAAATGAAATGTCAGCATTTGGTTGTAGAATTTTATCTTGTAATTCTAAATGAATTTAATATCTCCAGTTGTATGATTTTGTTATAATTTTTAAAAAGTATTGCTTTTGTTAATAGCAATCTAGTTATTATCTATTTCTTGAGTGGTTAATTAAATTAAAAACATTATCCTAATATTCTGAAATGGCTATCCCTTTCAAAAAGAAATTCAAGAGGCATGATGAAATGACATACCAAAGTAAAGCAGGCAATGCTTCTGCAGTGGTTCACAGTACTATTAAATCACAATGTTTCTGTGGTGGTTCACAGTATTATTAAATCACAATGCTTTTCAAGGGCTTACATTTCTGTTTCACTTCAATTTTCAGTAGAAAATACAATTATGTTTTACCATAACTATTGATCTAAAAGGGCCTATAATTCCCAATATTGGTTTTGCAATACCTTTTTAAAATTCAAAATCTCAAGAGAAGTAATAAGATTTACTTTTGCCAATTTTCAACATCTTTTCAGTGTCAATTTCTACATCAATTCAACTGGCATTTTCACAACAGTATTTCTAACATGTTTAAAATGAAAATCTCAGTGATCATTAACGGAGGCTAGAAGACAAGTAGGTTCTTACATAAAGAGATGAACCCGCTCTAACTGTGATGCAGAAGAGTGAGGAGGCCATGATAAAAACGGAGGTGAGCTCATCCTAAGGAAGGTTTCCTCTTTATACTGGCCAACAATGGAACAATTATGAGGAACTTATGAGGTAGTAGCATAATGGAGTATCTCAGGTTTGGAATCTGTTTGTATCCAGATTCACCAGGTGTAAATTCTAGTATCTCAAAGTTTTGGGCAACAAAAATGGGGGAAATACCACCAACTTCAAAAGGTGACTGGACAAGTGACATGATCTGAATGCAACTGTTACATTTGCAAATGTGATATACATGTAAACTTGGTGCAAAGTAGGTATGCATAAACAAGCTACTTCAATGACAGTCAATATTCGTGGTGGTCAAAACAGGAATACTGAACCAAGTTAATGAGGTTTAAATCCTAGCACTGCCAGGATTCAGTGAATTACAGTGAGTAAAGCGTTGAGAACAGTATCAGATGTTGATACCTCATGAGCGTGTATGGGATTCACCATTATTACAACTATGAGCCAGCACTGTTCTAGACCCTGGAAATACAAGAGGCTACTGCAAGCGGAGAGTTCTCATGCAGCTTAAGTTCTCTGTGGAGGTGGTGAGGGGGGAGAGATAGACAACGGACAAACAGACAGCAAGTAATCAAAAGCTTTAAAGTCAGTGACAGTGAAGACGAAGAAGGCTGGGAAGCGAGCGGTGAGGAGGGCTGGTTCAGGAGGAGGCCTCCCTGAGAAGCCATGAGTGGACAGAGCAAGGCACACAGTCAGCGGAAAGGACATCCAGGCAGAGGAGAGGCCCTGACCAGGAAAGATGCGAGGTCTGCAGCCAGTGTCAATGGAATGGAACCAGGAAAGGTTGAGAAGAAATGAAGGCTGGACGGACGGCAAAGTTCCCCATCATGCGGGGCCTCAGAGACCTTTGGTAGAACATAGGATTTTGAGTCTGAAGGGAAACAATTGTAAACTTAAAGCACAGGATTTGCAAAATTAGATTAGCATTTTAAGTGACTTACTCTGGCAATGACCCCTGGGGAACTATTTGACTCCAAGGTTCCCTAAATTTAATGATTCTAATAGTAAGAGAAGATCATTATTTAGAGTCTGGAAAACGGAAATAATACATCATAATGGCAGATGCAGCATTGTGCCTGCCTAGGAAAGGCTGGGCATTGGCGCCCAGGGGCAAAGGTACTGCAATCCGGCAGCCAGGCATTTCTGCAGGGAAGCAGCTGTTCGTGCTTGGTGGGGTTCATGTGCGTGTTGTGAACAAGTGTTCAAGGAAGATTTCACAGTAGATTGGGAGAAAACAAAGCAGAGTGAAGAATGATAGCACAGAGGGGAATACTGGGGATACCGACACTGTCGGACTCCAGAGAGATCTGGGTGGCACAAGGGGCTCTACTGTCAGTGTACTAGTGGTTCCTAGAAACATTCTGGATATTCCATATAGGTGTTCATGAAACAGCCCCAGGTTAGGCGTTACATGATGAGAAGTTAAAATGTGTGCATTCTACCAGCCAGAAGTGAATTAAGATGAAATGGTTCCCAATGGCCCTCTGTATGGATGTGTCTGGATTTCAGTCACTGAGAGGGACTGGGGAGGCCATTACCTTTCAACATGGAGGTGTCCTCTGTAGCAATACAAACTTCAATAGCAGGTTGTCAAACACTATGCTTACCTAGTCTCGACTGTAAAATCAAGCAGAAAGATAAAAGAAAAAATAATAGATGTATGGGGCACAGAAGAAGAAAGTGTGTATGTGGTGGGGGGGGACAGACAAAATAACATTTAATGAATCAAAGGGTTCACACTTCATCACGCCTCCATTTATAGAATTCTGGATATCTTTTCAGGAAGGCTCAGCGCTTTTTATAACCGCAATTCTTTGTAGGAGCTAGTCTTGGTCTTGGCAAGGAAATGGTTATAACTGAAGATATGGAGCAGTGCAGAAGAATTCAGAGAGAAGCCAAATCATGGAAAAAGTGAGGCCTTTTTTGTTCACTGTAAAGGAATATAAATTTAGTCTCCAACCCACAATCCCGCCTGTCCCCTAACTTCCCCAGAATCCTGCACAGCCTGTATGAAGCAGAAAGTGTGCCAAAACAAACAGCGTGGGCTCAGCCCCGTGGATGAGGGCGCCGGGGACCGGGTGGAAGGGAGCGTGACGGGCAGGCAGGCCACAAAATGGAGCCTAAATAGTCCAAGGACTTCCAGAATTCACAGAAAATGGGGTATACTTGGCAAAATCATACCTGAGATTCCCTATTCCAACTCATTTCCAAAAACAAAAGCAGAAAGGATAGGAGAAAAGGAAACAAAGCAAAACCTACCTGCTCTCTTATCTGTCTTTAATTAAAGCATAAAATACCCTCCTCCCTTCTCTCTTCTCCCAAACACCTAGGAACAGAAGAGGAACTGGCAGCAGCTCAGGTGAAAGCCTTCAGCCTCCAGCTAGAGAGGGGAGATAGCAGACAATGGAACTGGTGATTCATTACAAAAGAATACACTCCAGAGCAGCCCTGCCACATGGACGCTGCACCACTTAAAGGAACAGCAGCCCCTTTCCAACCTCCCTTATTCTTAACACCTTCCTCCTCTTGGTTCTGATGAAAAACAGATTTTGAAGAAAATGCCAGCAAAGCACCACGCTGTCCAAGAAAGGGAGGGCTTTGTGCTCCACAGGGGCTGGCAGTCTTATACCACAGGAGAGTGCAAAGATTTGCTTTCATATACGCACTGTAAATCTTTTCCTCTATGTCTAATACATTTTCCCCCTCAACAACAAACAGTGTAACTGAGCTTGAGTTTTACTGAGCATTTTTAAACTAATTAGAGATGAAGTCATTTCAACTTTTTTTCTAATTTTACACATATTATGAGAATGATTTCCCTTTTCCTTCTTTTCATTCCACCTTGCTATTTTCACAGACTTGAGAAGTGGCAATATTTTTTAGCATGTGAATCAAATTAAAAGGTGACTTGAGTGAAAATCTCCTGCAATATATGCATGAATGAAGAATAAAGTTATTCTTTAAAAAATGTCATGTGAGCACATCTACTGTATTAGGATTTTGTCATTAAATTGCCTTTTTTAATAAAAAGCAAAATACTGGTTACTGACTGCGGTAGAGCAGTTTACTAATTAAAACAACAAAAAGGGCATATAAAATTAGAGCATATGTAATAAGGCACCCACAAGCAAGTCTTGATATGAATCTCATAACGTATGCAGAAAATGTCACCTACAGAAGGCCCTTCTTCCATCAACTGCGCAGCGGGAGCCAGGCACTGCTGAGTGTGGGGTGGAGGTGAAGCACCTGGTGGCAACCGTGAGGCACTTCAGCATCTCTGGGAGGCCAGCCAAGGCACCAGCAGCTAGACACCACTCGACTGTGGCAGCCCAGCCCTACCCAGTGCAGTATACACTCCTCAGTGTAAACTATTGGGACTGGGTATCTGGCTCAATAAAACCTCCATAAACAAAAAAGAAAAAAAAAAAAACCATAGGAGAGATGAAAGAGGTGGAGCAGCTAATTATGTTCTTTAGTGTTTTCTAGATCACTACCAACTATGTGTAGTTCATTACATAGAAAGTATACACACCAAAACAAATATGCGGGTGGAAATTCACAGATCTGGCATCCTATCTTTTCCATCTGTATAAATCTAAGATGCTTAAAATTAGTTAATTCTACAGCATTCAGCACATCCTGAGAAAACAATGAGTCAAATTCTTACCTCCCCCAACAAATCTCTTGTTCTAGCTTCCATTTATTTCTTTTGTTTCAATCTTAAAATACAGTTTCCTTAAATGTGGATGATTAAGGCCACAGAGTATTAATGTACATGAGCATGTGCATTCTAACTTATGCTCACACATACTTATCAGCTTTTCTAGACACTGGGGAAATGTTCCAAGAGGCCATGGAAGACTCAGATTATAAAAATTCCTACTTTAGATAACTCTTCTCTGATTTAGAAATATGTATAATGAAAAGTCAGATCATAGAAAGGTCGTTAGTAAGAGGTAAGCAAGGAGAGAGCTATTGCCCTGTAATACTGCCAGCTAATCAAACTTGAATGAGCCCTCCAAGGTTAAGCAAGTATCATCTCCCAAGCAACAAAGAGAATCCAGAAATAGGTGTTTTCTTTTATGGAAATAAAAAGCAAACAATATTTCAAAAGAGTTAACTAGGCTGACAACGAGAAGATAAAAAGCAGAGAAGAAATGTCTCAAGAAATCTCCATTTTCCAAAAAGAAGGGTTTCTTGATAATCTACAAACTCAGATCTGGTGAAAACCACTTTGGAAGAATGCCGTCTCTGAAACTTCCCTTGCTCTGAGAGAGGATGGGTGAATCTCCTTACAGGTTTCCCTTCTTCCCACAGCACTGCAGGGCATTATATAACATTTAGCAGGACTCCAGCCCCTACAGAAGCCAACGCTTCCATCCTGATAGCTAGCTGACTCTCTCGCCCTCCGGTGGTGATCTGGAGATGAAAAGAGAAGACAGAATACAAAAAAGGGCAGCCTCCTTAAAAGGAAAGCACTGTCCAGTGATGAAATTTCCCTGCCAAGCATGAAAGCCTCGCGTGAAACCGATCCTAAGTCTGAGGCCAAAGGATCTGAAGGTTCCATGATGTAGAAGGCCTTTCATTGATAAATCACAGCCTCCTCATTCCCTCTCGACCTATACATAGAGAAGAAGGGGTAAAGGAGCCCATAGGAGGTGCCAATAAGAAAAATAGCCCTGCCGGGTGTCCGTGAGAGAAAATTCACTTTTCCATTTGTCGGGAATGACTTGCTAAAATGCAGAGCAGACGCTGCGTGGCAAACCCGGGGGGGGGGGGGGGACTTCCTTCCATTTCCTCCTCCCTCTCCTTCAAATGTCTTTTAAGCTGGGCTGTCATGTACACATTCAGAATGGTTCTGTCAGGTGGGCTCTACCTGCCTCTGCTACACCTGGATGCTTCCCAAGGGTTCCTATGGGAAATGTCCTTTGCCAGTAACAAAGCCACGAAAGGGAAACATTTTTCCCAACCTTCATTTTTTACTACACCGTTTTGAGCAGAGGCAAGAGAACTGCAATTCCATCACCATCCCTGAGAACCAAGCAAAGCAGGAATCAGATTTCCCTATAACACAAATTCTTCTGCAATTCTTGAAAGGAAGTTACTCCCTCTCCCTTTTCGGCAGTCTACAGAATCTCTTCCTACCTCTGCAGTCTCTCTTCCCTCCCTCTTCTCAGAACCAAGACAAAGAGGTAGACAAATCCCCACAGGGTCTTTCCTGAGCTACAGCTGCACAGTACAGGAAACAGGAATCTGCTATGGAGCTGAAGGAGGGGGAGAGAAAGGGATACGGATACATTACACACATGCACGGGCTCGGACCAACACTTTCAGCGGATAACAATAAATCTGGCCTTTTAAAAGAAGGTAGGTAATAATAATGAAAACTCTGCTTGCTATACTCCGCCCCCAAACCTTTACTTAGATTCCAGAAACAGAAAGGAAACACGCGGGGAAGGCACAATCTTACCTGAGTTACCATTTTCTTTTTCTCCATAAACCAAAGGAAACAGATGATAAACCCTTCAAGGCAGCCCTTCGGAGGCACACCTCCGCGGCTCTCCCTTCCACCCTCCCCCCAAGCCAGCTATCTAGGGGCCGCGAATTGACCTCTCTTTATATCGTCGTTTTCCTTCCTTTTTCTTTCTAGTGTTTCTTCCTTTCTTTTCTCTTCCTCTCTGGCAGTCTCTCCCCCTCCTTCTCTCTCCAGCTCCCTCCCATATCGCAGGCAGATGGCTGAAGGAAGCCCCACCCCTGAATGCCTAAGGTAATTAATCAGAGTGGAGCCCCACCTCTTCCTCCTCCCACCCCTCCCAGCAGGCTGACAGCTCCCAACTCCAGAAGCAGGCCTGCTGGAGAATAGCAGTATCATGAGCGCTTTGCGCACGCGTGTGAGTGTGTGTGTGTGTGTGTGTGTGTGTGTGTGTGTGTGTGCATGTGTGTCTGCGCGCGCAAGGAGGAAGGAGAAGGAAAACGAGGAAGGGGCAGGCGCCATGTGCTGGCATATTTTAAGGATGTGATGGTGGCATTAATTATATTGCACTGGTAGCATTCAGAGCAAGTTATTACACTTAATATAGATTTAACAGATTACAAGCATGAGTATCTGATAATAAATAAGAAATGAAACAAAATTATCTTTTAAAACTGTTTACTGCAGTTCACTGGTAGAGCACTTGACTAGAATGCACAAGGCCCTAGGGTCTCCAACATTACAAACAGAAAGGGGGGGCTTTTTTATAGATACAGTAGATTTTTTTTTTTTAATACTAGGGCTTGAACCCAGGGACCTTCTATCTCCAAGCTACACGCCAGCCCAATTTTTAACTTTTTGTTTTGAAACAGGGCCTCACGCGTTGCTGAGAGCTGTCCTGGACCCTAGGGCCTCCTGCCTCAGTCTCCCAGGCACTGGGGCATCACAGGCGTGCGTACCACACCCAGCCATCCGGTGCAGAAGACTTTATGAAAGGTGTGCAGCAAAAGCCGCTCGCTGGTGGCGGACAGGGAGGTTCTCAAGGAATGGGACTAAGCAAGAACGGGCCTGTCCTCAAGACTAGGCCCCACACAGGGCAATGGACTAAAAGACACGAGGGGCGCCATTGACACACTTGTCTTCTCTTACTGCAAAAACCTGGATATTCTCGAAAAGGTGTCTACATACATGTCTGCCTAAGGAACTTCAGGAGTATAAAGAAGTATATATAAATTCGACTGCTCTAGGCTTCCAGCTTCATTAAAAATTCTGGTTAAAAGGGAATCCACCCCGTGTGTCCAAGCCTTCTGTGTGTCGGCTTCTAATGAAAAACGTGAATCTTCTTTACATATACACTGGGATCTGTATCACTTCGGTAAATAGTAACTGTTACTACCGAGTGCTGTCAATAGAGAGATTTAGGAGAATTTTTACTGAATACAAGAGTTTCCTTAAAGATTTTTTGTTAAAATTCCTGAATACAAGCCAGACGTGGTGGCACACACTTGTAATCCCAGCATTTGGGAGGCTGAGACCGGAGGACTGTGGTTCACGGCAGCCTCAGCTACTTAGTGAGGCCCTCTGCAACTCAGTGAGACCCTGTTTCAAAATAAAGAATAAAAAATTGGGCAGGGGCTGTACAGAGGTCCAATCCCCAGGCCCGCAAAAAAAAAAAATTCTGAATATAAATTTCATAATCTCCCTACTTTATATATTACACACTCAAAATTATGTGAATGTTCGATAATTTCATAATTTTTGTCATTTGTTTCATAAATATTAAGGTTTCCTAAATTTTTTTAGTATTCCGATAGGATCCCGTTTTAAAGAATGACAATATACTGCAATATTATGCTAGTATCTAATAGTCTTCCAAAGGTCAAAGAGATTAAGTCCAAAGTTAAGCTCTCTGTTTTTAAAATAAACACACAAAGAAATCTACATTTAAAAACAGGTATCACAGCCGGGCATGGTGGTGCACGCTTGTAATCCCAGCATTCGGGAGGCTGAGACAGGAGGATCGCAGGCTCACAGCCAGCTTCAGAAACTTAGTGAGGCCCTCTGCAACTTGGTAAGACCCTGTTTCAAAACAAAAAATAAAATAGACCTGGGGTGTAAATGCCCCTGGGTTCAATCCCCAGTACCACCATCACCAACACCATAAAAAAAAAAAAAAGGTTATCACAACGAGAATAGTTTTCTGCTGTTTCCACGAGGACTGACTTCAGCACAACAAGGAATCAGGCTTTCTAAAGCATACTATATACTACTGTTAGCTGGCACTTTGCCAATGCAACATCAAATGTTCTCTCCTTAATCAATAATATTTTTACCAATTTCAAAAAGGACATGGAAACTACAAAACCATCTCTAGGACCTGGAAATACTGGCACAATACTGGCACAATGTAGCTATTTACATATCCAAAATATATTAGGTGCCATTCTGGCCTTTTATAGATATCTATATTCTTTTGGTACTACCCTTGTTAGAAAAAATAGAAGATGAGGATAAAGCAGGATCTAAGTCTGCTCTTATCTAACACTTAGAAATGCTCTGAAAGCTAGAACATTTAGTGCTCTTGGAATTTGCAACTGAAAAACCAACTGGAAGGAGCTAAAGCACTGTCAAATCTTTTAAAAGACAAAGTGGGTGAGCAGAAATGGGTGTGCACGTTTTCTTGGAAGAAACACACCAAAAGTGGTGTGCCTGTGGAAGAAACAAATCATATTTATGGGATAATTGTGTTTTCAGTTTTTTGTTTTAAAGATTGAACTCAGGAGCATTCTACCTCTGAGCTACACTTCCAACTCAATTTTATTCTTCTTTTGAAACAGGGTCTCACTAGGGTGCTGAGAGTCTCACTACTTGCTGACGCTATCCTCAAATCTGTGGTCCTCCTGCCTCAGTCTCCCAAGTACTGGGATTACAAGTGTGAACCACCACACCCGGCCTGTTTTCATCAACCCACCCCCCCATGGTACTGGAGTTCCTGGAAGCCCTTCTACCTCTGGGCTACACTCCCAGACCTATTTTATTTTTGGAAACAGGGTCTCCTAAGCCAGCTGCACAATCCTCCTGTCTCCGCCTCCCAAGCGCGGGGATTACAAGCGTGCGCCACCACGCCCAGCATGTTTTCAGTTTTAATATATGAAATAAAGCTACAAATCATTGTATCTGAAACCACTGGTCCATTGTACCACTCCTTGCTAGAAGCCTCAAGCCCCAGAAGATAGACTCTCCTGCCTCGACTCATACACTGACCCTTAGAAAGGCCAGTCACCTCAGCATGTGGGCGTGACTACAACTGCCACACAGCATGGAAAGGACAAGGCCCCAAGGGGAGTTTTTAAAGTGAAAAAGTAAATGAAGGAGTTCCACATGTGTAAAGTCTAGGACTAGGATAAAGGTTTCCTTGGGCCCTGGAATGGCACATTTCTACACACAGGATCCATATTTTATGCTGCAAATAATAGGATAATTATATCTCAAGAAAGAGATGGTACAAGTTAAAAGTTAAAAAAAATGCTAAAATGATTGTTATGAACTTACTAAATAACAGGGTAGTAGTGAGCACTGGACAATGACATTAGGAAGTAAGTCCCTGGTTTTATTTATTTAATTAATTAATTAATTAATTAATTTTGTTGGTACTGTGGTTCCTGGAAGCCTTTCTACCTCTGGGCTAAACTCCCAGACCTGTTTTGTTTTTTTTTAATATTTTTTTTATTTAGAAACAGGGTCTCTTAAGCCAGCGCGGCTGGCTCCGAACCAGCGTGATCCTCCTGTCTCTGCCTCTGGAGCGCGGGGATTACAAGCGTGCGCCACCACGCCCGGCTCAAGTCCCTGGTTTTAAAGGCTGGTATTAGAGGTCAATTTGCTTCCTGGTGCCCAAGAAGAAAAAAAAAAGCAGTTGAACAACCAGGCTCTGACCCAGCAAAATGACTGGGTCCCCTGGTATCTGAATATGCCAGTAATTTACCAAGGAGAAACTTCAGGGCTTTTGGAAATAAGAGGGAAAGTGTGGGTTGAAGGGGGCGAGGTGGGAAGGCAAAAACACGTGATGGCTGTCAGCTAAGGAAGACCCTGTCCACTTTCCTGGATCAACTCCCAGCCTCCAGCAGTGTGCTTGGAACATGGTAGGTACTCAACAAAGAGTTTTCCATATACAAATTAAGAAAAAGGGCACTTCTGCCTGTTTCAATTCCTTGTTTCCTCAGTATTTCTAGGCATTTCCAGAACCCCAAGTTCCTTTTACCCATACTACTCAAGTGAAATTTTTCTTACTGAAGTCACAAAAGACCTCCTAAATTCAACATTTGATATCTTCTTTGACTTATCTGTAGTATTCTCTCCTTTTGGAAACCTCACTCTTATGATTCTAGGCTTTCCTGACTTTTCTCTCTCTGTGTTCACCCCCTTCTCCATCTTACCTCCGTCACCTCCAGCCTCTTTACTGCACACCCCAAGTTCTTCACCAAGGCGCGCAGTTCGCCGCATGGGCACCCTAGGGGAATGCTGTTGCTGTATGTGCTTTTCTGTGCAGGGAGGATCCATGGTATTCATCTGATTCCTAAAACAGCTCAAACCTCCAAAGAGTGGCCACCGCCCAGACACCTGCTAAGGTATTCTGACTTGGCAATCACCACCCATCCGCTCTGGTGACCTCCACAGCTCTATTTCCAGCATACATCTCTCTGGAACTATAGATCAAAACATCTAACTGCCAAATAATGGTCATCTCCATTTAAAAACCCTACAAATCAATTTAAAATTCTAAAACTAAATGTTTAAAATCGAACAACTGAGTACCTAACATGTCCTGTCTCAGCCTTCCAAGTGCTGAGATTATAAGCATGTGCCACCATACCTGACAATAGATATCATTTCTTGGGAATTTACTCTGAGGTGGCTTTTTAAAAAATATGCTTTTATTGGTGCGTTATAGTCTCACATTACAATGTAAATCATGTTGACGGTGACATACATGCACACAGCACTTGGTGCCCCTCCACCTCCCATACCCCCCTTCCCAATACAGTACAGAGACTGACACTGTTATGTTTCTGATTAGACAACTCCATAAGTTATTAGCCCACTTTATCCTCATAACAATGGTAAGATATTTTAATCTTTTCAGGAATGAGGGAAGTAAGCTAGGGGAGTGTATGCATTCTGCTCAAAGGCACCCAAGCCAGCAAGCTTCAGAACTGAGACTCAAACCTAAGTGCCAGGCTCCTTCTTATTCAACTCCACATGCGTTAGAAACTAGTCCTTCAGATTTTTTTGGTCTGCCCTCTCTGCCCACCCCAATGCCCACAAATGCAGTCTGGCCTCTCACTCTGCTCCAGCTTCCTACTTGCTCTGCTTCTAGTCCATGGCTCTTTCCCTTCCAGCTTCTCACTGGCACCAGAATAATCTTTCTAAATGTAAATCTCATCATGCCACTTCCCGATTACCATCTTCAACTGCTTCCCACACCAAGGGGGGAAATCGTAACTTTAAAACAGGAACCAACTGCACCCCACATATGGGGAAAATCCTAACTCTTAAGCCGGAACCTAAAACGTCATCCATCCAGAGTGACTGCTTGCTCCCACGGAGACCTGCCCTCCTGAGCAAACTGCAGGTGGCTTCTCAACAACACCATGTATCTGTTCTTACTCCCTGGAATATGTCCTTCTATCTGGCTAATCCATCCTTTAAGGCTTAGTTCAGGGATCTACAGCTCCAAAAGAAACTTTCCTGATCCTACTGCTCCCACGTCTGGGTTAAGTGCCCCTTATATGTGTGTATATTTTACCTTAGCACTTAAACCATGGGACGTAACTGTTGGAGTTAGAATTTCTGCATAATTCAGACTAGCCTTTGAACAGTCTGAGGATAGAAATTGTGTTTTATATCATACTCAGTTCTTTTATTTGGGGGGGGTTGCTGAATCTAGGGGCCTTTCTACTTCTGAGCTATACCCCCAGCCCTGTTTTATTTTTTATTTGATAACAGGGTCTCACTAAGTTGCTGAGGACCTTGCTAAATTGCTATGGTTGGTCTCAGCCCTGTAATCCTCCTGTCTCAGGCTCCCAAGTACTGGGATAACAGGCACGAGTCACTGCACTCAGCATGCCCAGGTTCTTAGTGCTTGAATGAACTGTATGTGGGGGAAAAAAAAATGTTTGTTGAGATCAAACAGCCTTTATTCCTATGTCTAGTCATTCCTTAGGCATACATGGGTACATAAGAATGAAGAGTGTCTTTGTAGCTATCAAAATATTATAGAAACATTTCTTTGGGAAAACTTCAAATTTATAACTTTAATGTCTTTTAGAAAATTGAAGTATAAATAAAGTATACAAAAAGTAGTAAAAAGACTTTATTTTCAACTTTACTGTAACAATTCAGATTCTGAATAGACGAATACCCACTAATTAAAGAAAAAACTCACAACCTTACCCTTACATGCTCTTGCTCTCCACAATTTCACAGATGTGACTCAACTTCCCTACTTTCCACCCACATACCAGCCATGCTATAAAAGCAGGCCCAAGAGTCCCTGGCTAGAGGCAGGGCTCACTCGTACCTCCCAGGCTGCCTGTGACACCCCAGGGAAAAGCGACACGAAAGGGACAGCATTTCCTGCAATAGTAAAACCTTGTTAGTACAAAAGCTCTCCACAACACGCCCCATGCAACAACCCTGCGCGTCAATAGCAACTTACACCTAACAGGCGTTAAATACCTTTCCAGGAGCATCTCTAACACAATACTACTTTAATAGCCTTTGCCCCAACATTCCCTTTAATATCAGTGAAGTCAAATTAAAGAGAATTCTACCTCAGTGTCCCTAGCTTCTTTTCTTTAATTTAAAAAATATCCTTATACTTATTTTTTTGTCTCCCCTAAAACCAACCTTTGGAATAAGACCAAAAATTAATATATACTAAGATACGAGTAGCACCAGAGAAATTAGAAAATATTATCTATCTATCTATCTATCTATCTGTCTATCTATTAGTTTGTAAAGGAAATAGAATTCAGGGTCATTCTGCCTTTGAGCTACACCCCCAGCCCTTTTTTTCATTTTTCATTTTGAAACCGGGTCTTGCTAAGTGGCTGAGGCTGACCCTGAACCTGTGATCCTCCTGTCTCTGTCTCACAAGTACTGGGATTATAGGCATGCACGACCATGTCCGGCTTCCTCTTCTATCCTTTGGACATCCCAAACTCTTACTAGAGTCATTTATTCAACCGAAATATATATGCCTTCTTTGAATTCTGTGAGAGATTAAGAAAAAGGCTCTCACAGACAAACATTAAAGGGACGGTATGTAATAAGAATGTATCAGTTACTGGGTTATCAAGAAAACAGTACATGATGAACTGGTAAAAACTGAAGTGCACTGTTTTTCTAACACTAATATGAGCCACACCTCTATTATTAACTTGCTAGAGACTTTCTGGCTCATCTATCACTATACCCTTGTGCCTGGCACTGTGCCCCTCACATGACAGGTGCTCAAAACACATTTGGTATACTAAACCAGAATCAGAAATCAAAGAACATATATCTTGTTGTATACCAAAGTTGTCATCTTTTTGGGGGGGAATGCAGGCAGGGGCATTCTAATTTTAAGCTACACCCCTAGCCCTATTTTATTTTTTATTTGGAAACAGGGTCTCGCTAAGTTGCTGAGAGTTTTGCTAAACTGGTGAGGCTAAGCCACAGACCTGCGACCTTCCTGTCTCAACCTCCCAAGTACTGGGATCACAGGCATGTGTCCCTATGCCTGGCTAGGTCATCTTCTTATAAACAACTGGAGAGTCTATGGGCTAATTTGCTCTCCACCGTTGTGCATACTTTAGCATAATTCAGTATCCATCGTACTTTTTAGATGGTTAACTTTCTGTCTACGCCCTTTGGAGGCCTAATTAATATCCTTCGTCCTTAGCTGCCCTAAACTCTGAAATTGGGGAACTCAGCTACACCTCCAATAATGTAAGACCCTGCTTCCTCTTCTATCCAATTGCCATCTGGTGCAGTAATCCATTATCACAATTTTTCACTAAGGAAAAATTGATATATTAGACAATATCCCTATTTTGCAATAAAAGTTATATTTTAACTATCTATTCAAGAGTGTCTATAAGAATAGTTCCAGAAACAGTTTCTCAAATGAATTTTTCTAGGCAGGAAAACTACACTCAATACCTCTTGAATCATACCTAGGTAAGCCCCTACCTATTTATTCTTCCTGTATTTGTTTATTTAGTGATGCTGGGGATTGAATCCATAGGCATCCTACCTCTGAGCTACATGCCCTGCCCTATTTTATGCTTTATCTTATGGATCTTGCTAAGTTGCCGAGGCTAGCCTCAATCCTGCAATCCTCCTGTCTCAGTGCTGGCTGGGATTATTTTAGGTATGTACCACTCCATCTAGCATCTGCCAATATGTCAAAATGACTTGGTCCAAACCGGGCATGGTGGCGCACACTTGTAATCCCAGCATTCGGGAGGCTGAAACAGAAGGATCCAGGTTCACAGACAGCCTCAGCTACTTAATGAGGTCCTTTGCAACTCAGTGAGACCCTGTTTCAAAATAAAGAATAAAAAAATAGGGCTGGGGGTGGAGCTCGGAGGAATACCCCCCAAAAAAAGATTTGGCCCAGATATGGCTCTGTAAAAACTTTAATGAAATAAATTTCAATTGTACACTCTTAAGTCAGGTAAGATTTATTAACAATAAGAGCAACGAAAAGTCAAATACGTAAAATACTTAATTTCCTTCTGTTGAAAAGAACTGTGTTTCATTACCTCCGCACTAACAATTCTAGAAATACTCCACTTAGAATAGGTATATATCCTTTAATTAAAAGGATAATATTCAGTTATGTCCTCAACAGTTTTCAACTGCATGATAACATATCGGTACACAACTGCAAGTATCACAATGGGGAGCTTTGATTCAATGAGTTATGAGAGAGTATACTGCAGCTGGTGTGGCGGCTCCGAGGCCAGCCTCGGCAACGGAGCTTTGATTCAATGAGTTATGGGGGTGGCGGCTCCGAGGCCAGCCTCGGCAACGGAGCAAGCCTCTCAGCGACCTGGGAGGGTAGCTCAGAGGTAAAACACTGGGTTCAATTCCCAGTTCAAAAGAAAAAATAAGGAATATAATAGAAGCTAAAAAGAACATTTTATAACTACAGTTAAGAGTTTGTGCAGCAAATAATTATTACTCAGTGTAAACAGTCTGAAAGAAAACTGTTACCTTAACAGAATTAATAAGATTATAAAATCTTTGAATCCTTCAATTTAAAATTGTTTTATTAATCCCATTAATTTGCTGATATGATAGAACAGAGAATACACCCTACACTACAAATGTAGTTTTAACCACTACATTTCTAAGCTACCTTACATGCATTTCTAAGCTGCCTTAATTTCAGATAGAATAAACCTATTAAATGGACAAAGCCAGGCAAGTGCAGTTTCAAATATAGAGTACTACATTTATCAGTACTAAATCTTAATAACCAAAATGATTTAGGGTAACAAATCCATCTTCTCATGAATGAATAAAATTTCACTGCAAAAGACTATCAAACCATGTCATAATTTCTAAATGAGAACTCTTTAATACTCTTTGCAATATTGACCTCAAAAACCGACTTATATACTATAATTGTGTTTCACAAGTCTCCAATACCTGATATTCTTGGGAAACATTTTTCAACTTTTGTCTTTAACAACTTTATATACATTACAATTATTACAAGTCCCATCTTTTGCTAGTTGAATCTCCGATTTACTGTTCTCATCAAAAGCCCATCAATATTTACTTGTAAGATTTGCTTCTAATCTAGTCTCATAACACACCCAGCCTTTAGCTGTTAGAAAGACCAATATACTTTTTTTGTGTGTCAGTAGGGGAAATAGTTCATAGATAAATAAAATTCACAAATACATCAAACTTTACCATGGTCAAAGTAATATACTTAATTTGCTTAAATTAATGAAAACCATTAAATAGTTCAAGTTCATATAAAACCTACAATACAGACTGACGTGTTAGAATATAAGCTAAAGAGAAACACAGACACAAACCCTCTCATACAATCCAGTACTGGTAGCTTCAGACCTGAATGAAATTTGTGAGTTTACACTGGAGAGCTTACCCAACAGGTCCTATTCAAAGTAACCTGGGGTAGAGCTCGGGATGTGGCTTGCCTAGCATGCACAGGCTCTGGTTTGATCCCCAGTCATCAACACACACGCACGCGCACACACGCACACGCAGGCACACACGCACACGCAGGCACACACGCACATGCAGGCACACACACGGTTTGGCTTAGCCTTTGGGCCCCACATTCCTAATAAGATGTGGTAGTTAGTTAGTCATTTCTTTTAATCCTATGCATTCCTACCCAAGCTATGATTCAGTGCTAATTATTAGAGAAATAGCCATTTGAAAGAAAAACAATCATAATTAAGGGTCATGAAAACACAAATTAAAAATCTGAGATGTCAAGATGCATCTATAACTCAGAATTAGTGATATAAATTTTTATATTCCAATTCTGTTTTCAACACAATATACTTCAAAGAATTATGACATGAGAGATCATCTGATTCAACCCCTTTATTTTATAGGTAAGTGTAGTAAAAAACAAGGAAGTTATTTGAGCATGTATGTGGAGATGATTAAGTCCTATAACTGGAACCAGAATCCAGAAGTCTTAACTTCAGCTTCACTTACTAGACTGCAACTAATTTAAAGGCAAACAGATACTCAGGCATATGCTTGATAATGCCCTAATATTTTCTGATTTTAGAATTCAACAAGTTAATAATTAAAATGCCACTCACCCCATCACAAAATAGTCTAAACTAAAAATAGTCTAAGCATGAAGAGAATGTCCTGCGGTATATATTACCTTGCTAAAAAACACAGCAACATTTGGAAACCACCATCTGCCTAAAAAAAAAGTCTGAAGTATATTATAATATGATGGTTTCATTATATTACATTTATACTACCCACTCTACTTTGTTTAAAACACACACATACACACACATGCACACACACACACACACACACACACACGTGAGAAATCTCTCTGAAGTTTAAGAACTTCTAGAGTTGAAAACCAACCACCCTGCCCAGCCACCAACACTATAAAATTCAAACCTCTTGCTACAGCAAATAGCAAAAAATCTTGGGAAATCTATGCCCTGCAATGGTAGCAGATTAAACCACAGAGAACCGGTAAGCATTTCATTCCACCATAAAATCTTCACATCTATCAAAGAGTATTTAAGTAAACAAATGATAACCCTCAGCTTACCTGGACAACAGGATATTGGTAATCCATACAGTATACACCATACATAGCAAAGGGGAGAAAGGAAACTTCAAATAGGACAGTACAAAAAGCGTCTAAGTTTTTGTCTTGTTTGATTTGGCTGTCCTGTCCAAAGGAACTAGGAGCACCAAAAAATCCTTGGCTGACTTCCAGTCTACGCAGATAGGCACGCTGGCTCAGCTAATGAAGTTGAGCTTGATTCAGACCAAGCCTCTGGCCCAAGAAGATTCAGAAGAGGTGCCCAGGGAAAAGCAAAAGCTCCTACTGCTGAGTTAGTAGTTCTAGACTACTGGAAAACTGCACTAGAGATTTGCTGTTCCTGTTGGTTTTAAACTGACAATTCCACAAGAAATTCAAGAGGCAGAGAATGTCAGCCAGGGAAGGGAACATGGGCTCCTGAAAGTGGCACACAAAAATGGAAGGGAGCACAAGGTATCCAGGAGCCAAAATAATATATGCCCCAGTCTTTAAGTGCGTCAGAGGGCACACTCCCAACCCAGGACATAGGAAGGCAGATGGGGCTGGTATTATGTCTCTGTTCCTTCTTGGGTGGGAGCACGCACATGCACACGCGCGCACACACACCCCCTTCTCACTGTCTCAGTGTCTCCAGCAGAGACAGGTGTTAGGATTAACAGCATAAAACCCTTCTGCCGTGGAAAGAAATGGAAGAAAAGTCACACTGATGCATTCAGCAAAGGGATCCCTTTCATGAGACTGTATGTTTTTGTATCTTTTAACACCCCCTCCATGTGCTTTAACAGAAGCGAGGACAGCTGGCAGGATCAACTCTAGAAGAGAGGAAGGTGGCCCCAACTGGAGGCCACATGAGCCCACTGGAGGCCTTCAGATATGCAGGGTACACTCGCTCAGCTGTTCCAATCAAACTCAAGGGATTAACTCCGGCTGCATGCAGAGAGGTGGGGGTGGAAAGGTCTTTCAAAAAGCCAGTTGCTTCTCCCCTTTTAGGAAGCTGCTATACCCACCCTGACATTATATACAAACACACATGTGCACACATATTTCTACAACCGATATTAAAAGCAGTAACCAGCATGGACAGCTGTGAGGTTAGTGACAAACCACAGCAGGATAAAGAGTTAGCTTTCAGAGCCCAAGTGACCGATCTAAAATCAGAGAACTGCTAACTAATTCTTAGAAAATAAGACAGAGTAAGCAGAAAGTGAAAATAAATGGTTATTAAGAGAAACATCAGTTCTAACTATTGCTCTTAAGAAATCCTCTACTTGGGACAAGCATTCGCAAAAGCTCAAAATGATAAAGAATTTTAACTTCATTTCAGAGGACATGATCTCCTAAGCTTGGTGAGCCAGTAATGTTATAACATGCATTCACAGGATTAAACTGAGGACTAAGAGCGATGCGGGGCCTCTGTGAGAGTGTATGTATTACCAGGCCCCCACCTGCCTCCAGGGCGTTTTTTCTCCTTTTATGGTCATTGCCATTTATTTTAGGATTGTTCTAAAAAAACTTTTTTTTAAGGGGTAACGTGGCCTCTTGGTTAAACATTTACCTTAAATCAATTCTAACATATTAGGAGGACCATACAACATTTAGATTATCTTAGATTATCTTCATATTGCTGGTACTGATTCTCTATGTATATTATACATGAGGAACAAGAATAAATCAATTCTGTATAATTAAAAAAGCATTTACTGAAAATCTATTACACACAAGGCATTACTTTACTAGAGAAATAAACAAACGCAGGTCTCTTGTGAGGATTTTATAGTGTATGGGAGAAAGCAATTAGAATATGGGCAAAGTCAGAAGGTAGAACAATTTGAGAGGCTGAGACAAGAAGACGGAGATTCACAGACAGCCTCAGCTACTTAGTGAGGCCCTTTGAACTCACTGAGACCTGCTTCAAAATAAAGAAAAAAAATACGGCTGGGGGTGTAGCTCAGAGGTAGAATGCCCCTGGGTTTCATCCCCATGGGGGGGGGGGGTGAACAATGCCATGGCATGTAATGAAACGCTGTAAGCAACTTTTCATATATAAAATAACATTTTTAAAAAGCTGCTCTTAGAGCCAGGCATGGTGGTGCAAGCTTGTAATCCCAGCGCTTGGGAGGCTGAGACAGGAGGATCACGCAGGTTCAAAGCCAGCCTCAGCCACTTAGTGAGACCCTGTTTCCAAATAAAGTATAAAAATGGTCTGCGAGTACAGCCTGGAGATAGAAAAGCCCCTGGATTCCACCCCCAGTACCCCCTCCCCGCGAAAAGCTGCTCTTAATAAACACTTTTATAAAGTTTAACTTTCTCTCCACAAAATCTGTAAGCCCTGCTTGGCCAATTCTTAACAGAGATTATTAAAGACATAGCATCTTAGATCTGATTGGGCACATCCGAGCCCTGTCTGTGGTAGACATTCTAAATGTCCCCTATAAAGCTATTTTAAAATGGCAATGTAGAATTAAGAAGAGGGGGTTGAGGTGTAAGCGCAGGGGTAAAAAGCACTTGCCTAGCTTGCAGGAAGTCCTGTTGGTTCAATTCCTAAACTAACAGACCTTAAGGAGGAAGAGAGAAAGGGAAGGAGAGAGGGAGGGAGGGAAGGAGAGTTGGTTCCTGCGGTAAAATCTGTACTAAATTTCCTCCTTGATTAGATCAAATAATTCTCAAAGTGCCATTAGAGACACTCCGCCGTCGCATCTTGACTTCATTTCATACACAGCAGTTCAGAAAATCTGGCACATATATACTTGCAAAGCAGCATCTTAAATCACTACTAAATCTCCTAAAATTCCTCTTGATATGAAGACTGAAAACTGGTGACACCTTTTATAACCACAGAGGTCAATGCGAGCAACTTAGGCCAACAAACTTAGAACACCACGAGTCCACTCAGTTGAAAATCTGGTGAATTAATCGTAGGAGATAAAATTCCCAGGTGGTACTGTATTAAGATAACAGACAGTAATTCAAATCTTAGAACAATTAACACAATTTAGACATAAATTGTTTTTCAAAATGTTATGGGGGAAGCAGGTCAATTTCTGGTCATTTACATTCTTTTTGAGGATAGATTATTACTACAGAAAGTAAAAAAAAAAAGACATGGCTGATACATTATTCAGTGAAAATACTATGTTGAATAACGTATAAAGTACAATTCCATATTTGTAAGTAAAATTATATGGGGATACATACACATATCTCTATGTACATGTAAATCAAATTATGCATAAAATAAGCTTTATAAGTCCATATAAATATGTATATGAACACATACAGAACTTACGGCTGACATACATAGCAATATATGCCATATATCCATTTTATAAATATATGCTATATAATATGCACAGCAATAAATGCCACATACGCATAAGACAAAACCAATACCTCCAGGGCATGGGATAGAGAGGTGACTTGTTTTTCACATTACTTTAGTTATAAATTTACAACCTTTTCAAATGTATATAAATTAGCACTTTTTGCTCTTATAACTTATCGTGCTAAAAGTGTAAGGGAAACAAAACAGATCTTCCTTACTGTGTAAGTACCTTAAAAATTAATAATATTCTAGCTGGGTTTAGTGGTGCATACTTGTAATCCCAATATTTGGGAGGCTAAGACAGAAGGATTGCAGATTTGTGGCCAGCCTCAGCTACTTAGTAAAACCCTGTTTCAAAATAAAGAATAAATAATAGGGCTGGGGATATAGTACTCGTGGGTTCCATTCCCAGTAACACACACACACACACACACACAGTGTGTGTGTGTGTGTGTGTATGTACATATATATAATAACAACATTCTGTCTTTAACTATAAATTCTTACTTAGGGCTAGAGAATGAATATAAACAATATGAACAATTAACAGTCTTAATCAAGTGTCTTACCTTGGTTCTACCACATCCAGGTCTAGTTTAATAATCAGCTCTTCAGAAAAATGTAAAAAATAATCCAATATTTGATATTTATCTTCCTGTATTTCATGTTACCTTTTTTACCCCTTTTTACCCACTTCTTTCTATGAAGATTTTAAAATTTGAAATAATTTAAAGACCATTAACTGGAGGAATAGTGGTCATGACTGTAATCCCAATGCTTGGGAGGCTGAGACAAGAGCATTAAAGATTAGAGGCCTGTCTCCACAATTTAGTGAGACTGTTTCAAAATAAAAGAAGGGTACTAGGGGTATAGCACAGACGCAGAATGCCTTTGTTCAATCCCCAGCACAAAAACAAACAAGCAAACAAAAGACCAAAACTCACTCAAACTACATATAGAAGCTGGGTATGATGGTAGATACCTATAATCCCAGTACTTGGAGGCGAGGCAGGAGGACTGTAGGATCAGGACCAGACTCAGCAACTTAGTGAGACCCTGTTTCAAAAAATTAAAAATAGGGCTGGGGTATAGCTCAGAGGTAGAATACTCCTAAATTCAATCTCTAGTACCCCCCACACACAACAAATAAACAAAACTAACATGTAAAAAGAAAGGTGGACCTTTAACCTGCAAGACAACGTACAGTACAAAAAAATCTAATTACAAATGTTAGGGTTGAAGGCCTCTCGTCGCCTTTCCTGATACAGTCTTTGTATAAAATAATGTTGCCTTATTATTAACAGATTCCAGGCACAGATCAGAAGCTTAACACAATTATTCCAGTATTTTGTCCTATTATAAGTATGATTTTAAAAATAGAAACAAAAAATGAAAACATTTTCAACTCAGAATTACTACAAAGCAATTCCCTTCCTCACAACACACCAGATATTTGTTTTAAATTTTTAAAATACTCAGTGAGAACCGGTTTCAAAATAAAGAATAAAAAATAGGGCTAGGGGTGTAGCTCAGAGGTACAATGTCCCTAGGTTCCATCCCCAGCACTGCCAAAAACAAACAAATAAATAAATATTAGGAACACAGAAAATGGCCTTTCGTGTGTATCTTCTCTACATCTCATTAGCAGAGGCATATATACCAATTTATTTTCAATGTAAGTTTCAACATTGGAACACCTAGAAATTCTATTAAATGGAGTGTAATTATATCAGAGAAAAATAGATGTATTCTTAAATAGACCATATTCAAGACTTAGACCTAGAAATAGAACTGACATTTAAGAGTGAGATATCTAGAGGCTATCAGATTTACAAAAGTTAGGTTTTGCTAAGCACAAAGCAGCCTGCCAACAGTCCCATGTCAGGGTACGATCGGTGACAGTGCGCTGTTATCTGCACATCGACAAGCCTTGCAATATCAATACTTACCAAGCACTGGGTGAGCTCAAACTACTAGAGAATACTAGAGAATCCTCTCTTTCCCGTTTGCTCTCATTTCTGTTTTCTTCTCTTTTTTTTTTTTTCCAGGCCACATTCTACCATGTGTTCAAGGATGCCAGTTAGGCCTTGGGTAGAATCTTACAAAGATTTCTGCTTTAAGGTACAAACTCGGTTTTAATAAGCAAGGCCTCTGCAACTTGGTGAGACTCTGTTTCAAAATAAAGAATAAAAAATAGGGCTGGGACTATGGAGATCTGTGTGGAGATTCCTAAGAAAGCTGGGAATAGATCCACCATATGATCCAGCTATACCACTCCAGGGTATCTTTCCAAAGGGGTTGAATTCAGAGAACTACAGCAACATATGCATACCTATGTTCATAGTAGCACAATTCGTAATAGCCAAAATATGGAACCAACCCAGATCTCCATCAACAGATGAATGGATAGCAAAACTGTGGGAAACACACACAATGGAATTCTATTCAGCCATAAAGAAGAACAAAATTATATCATTTGCAAGAAGATGGAAAGCCCTGGAGAACATTATGTTAAGTGAGATCAGCCAAGCACAGAAGGAAAAGGTACATATGTTTCCTCTAATATGCCCAAACTAGGAAACACAGAGGATACCAGTGGGACTCCAGATAATGGAGGGGAAACACCAGCAAAGCTTGAATGGAAAGATAGGAGAGGAGGAAGGCTGATCTTGATTAATGAGGGTCTACATCTGAATATGTGTAAAATTATGAATATGACATGGTTACCCTGGACAACCATTGGTGGGAGGGAGAGGGAAAACAGGGGTGGGGAGAGGGCACCAAATATAGTTTAAATGTATACCATTTATGTTCAATAAAAAAATTTGTTTAAAAAAATACATATTGCCCTGATAAAAAGAAAAAAAAAATAGGGCTGGGTGTGTAGCTCAGAGGTAGAATGCCCTTGTGTTCAATACCCAGTTCTGTTAAACACACATGCACACATGTACACGCACCCCCCCCACACACACACATGCACACACGGAATAAAGAAGCGGGAGTAAGAAGGCAGAGATGCAGGAGACAGACAGACAGACAGCAGCTGCAGTCACTGGAGCCTGCCCACATGCAGACAGAGGCGGTAAGTAAACTGAGTGCTCAGGCTCTGAGCCTGGCTGGCTGGTCAGATAAGACACTGGGGAAGCCGAGGCGGGTGGGCTTGAAGGCACACTAGGTGGTCCAACAGAAAGTGCCCAGCAGGCCCCCGAGTGTGACGGCAGCCCTGGGGGTGTCGGGGTAGGGATGAAGATCCAGGAGGAGGAGAGGAGCAGCCAGGCCTCGTGGGGTTGTGATTTGTCTCCCACACTGAGTTGGTCCACAGCATTTAATGACACCAAGCATGTACTCAAAACAACCACCACATACACATAAAGGATAACTAGGGAAAGAAGACAGAAAGACAGGAGGGGGAGGGAGGCAGAGAAGGCAAAGGGCTGAAAATAGAACCTTAAGGAAGACTCTTCTCCAAGGTAAAAATAGAAACAGAGGATAAAAAGATTAAGCAGGATCCTGTATTATTCACAAAATCTGGTACATTTGTTACTTTTCTTCAATCCTGTATCCCTTACAGAGAAGGTATTTCATACAGTGATACCAGATATTAATATATAACAGTGTCAAGTGGAAATAAGGAAAGGTTAAACAGAATGAATTTAGAAACGATGACTGAATATAGCACACAGGAACTCAAAAGTTTTGAGAGAACTGTTTTAGTATTATGGGTAAAATAAAAATGGTAGCAAAACTGATAAATCCTGGGTCAGATTGGAAAACAGAGATAGTGCCTACACATGAAGTTAACACAGCTTCCTATCCTGGGGTAGCTCTTAGTCTTTCAAGTGGCAATAGGGTACAAAAGCAATTACTGATACGTTCCACTTTTTTATCTCTGTGCCTTGATCATACTGGTTTATTTTCCTACCTATTTCAACATGTACAAATCTTAAAATGGACTCTTTTAAAAACTGCCTCGCCGGGCGTGGTGGCACACGCTTGTAATCCCCGCGCTTGGGAGGCAGAAACAGGAGGATCGCGCAGGTTCGAAGCCAGCCCCGCGCGCTGGCTTAGGAGACCCTGTTTCCAAATAAAAATGTAAAAATAGGTCTGGGAGTGTAGCCCGGAGGTAGAAGGGCTTCCAGGAACCCCAGTACCACCAAAAAAAAAAAAAAACAACTGCCTCAAATATCACCTCCTCCACAAAGCTCTTCTTCCTGATTGTCTCCAACAATAACTAATTTCTCTCTCCTTTGAATTTACATGGCATTCTGAACACTGCAAATTGCAGCTAAGTACAGTTGTTTGACACATGGGACAAAAGGAAGTGTGGGTCATAGCAAGAAGCCATGGTACCACTGACCTGTGTTATTCTGCTTTGAAATGAGAGGCATGGCGCGCAGGCTGAGGTAAGAATCAGTATTTTTATTGGGAGAGTCTTTCATTATTTTCTTTCTAAATTAGTACAGGTTGAGCATCCCTAGTCAGAATTTCACAAATCCAAAACTTTTTGAGCACTGACATCAGCTCAAAAAGTTTCAAGAGTTCAGAGCACTTCAGATTTAAGACATCAGGTTAGGGATCCTGAGTCAGTACTTGGGAGGCTGAGACAGGAGGACAGCAGGTCTTTGGCTAGCCTCAGCTACTTAGTGAGGCCCTCCCACAACTCAGTGAGACCCTGTTTCAATAAAGAATAAAAAATAGGGCTGAGGATATAGCTCAGAGGTAGAATGCCACTGGGTTCAATCTTCAGCACTTAAAAAAAATTCTTAGGTTTAAAAACTTCAGTCTGATCTTAAGCATATTAAGATAAGGGTGGTGGCACACACGTTTGCAATCCCAGTATTTGGGAGGCTGAGACAGAAGGACTGCGGTTCGTGGCCAGTATCAGCTACTTAGTGAGGCCCTCTGCAATTTAGTGACACTTTCTTTCAAAATAAAGAATAAAAAAATAGGGCTAGGAGTGTAACTTGGAGATAGAATGCCCCTGGGTTCTGTCCCCAGTACGGGGCGGGGGGGGGGGGGATAAAGATATTCAGTATGAACTACTTCTAAGAAGTAAGTGATAGTTATTACAGCCGGGCGTGGTGCCACACACTTGTATCCCAGCACTTGAAAGGCTGAGACAGGAGGATTGCAGGTTTGCAGCCAGCCTCAGCTACTTAGTGTGGCCTTAAACAACTTAGACCCTGTTTCAAAATAAAGAATAAAAAAATAAGGCTGGGGATGTAGCTTGGGAGTGGAATGCCCCTGGGTTCAATTCCCAGTACTGGAAAAAAAAAGTGAGTTATTAAAATTCAGAAAAATGGCCAGGTGTAGTGGTGCACACCTATAATCCCAGTACTTGAAAAGTAGACACAGGAAGATTGCAGGTTCACAGCCAGTTTTAAAACTACAAACTTAGTAAGACCCTGTTTCAAAATAAAAATAAAAAAGGCTGGGGGTATAACTCAGAGGTAGAATGCCCCTGGTTCAATCCCCAGTACCATAAGCAAATACATACATATATATACATACACACATACATACATACTCATTTATAAAGGAGAAGGTAAAGATGCAACATTTTTCCCCATGGTACTGAAGATTAAATCTAGGGCCTCTTGAATGCTGGGCAAGAGCTCTACCATATCCTCACCCTAAAATGTAACTTTTAAGGCAGAAAATAATTGTAAATATTCAAATACTGTTAGTTTAATATGTCTACAAATGATTTCAGATACCATGTTTTATAATAGACTTTCCCCTCCATAAAATCTTTTATTTCAACTAACTCTAATAACTCCATGATAAATTACAAACAAAATGGCCAAAATACCTCACAGCTCCTCAATCAAGAAGAATGCTTTCCTCTACTCCCTGAATCGGCCTCAGCCTGGGAACTCACATTGCTGCAGGACGTTAGCAAATGAGATGCAAGCAGAGGCTTGACAGGCACCTGCCTTCTCCTGCTTCCCCCTGAGCCTGACACGACTGTGTGAAGAAATGTGAAGGATGAGAGACAGGTGGAGGAACACGAGCTGAGTCCCATGGACCAACAACCTGCCCGTGGCAGACGTGAAGATGAAGATGTCACAGGTCACCGTGGCCCTGCCAATCCAGCCCAAACCACAAGAACCACCCAACTCTTGACCCACACAACTGTGAGTAAATAAATGATTTATGTTGTTTTAAACCATTAACTTTTGGTAAAGACTGTCAGCAGAAAACTTGACACAATCTCATTGCCCAACACTAAAATAACCTCAATACCACCGGTGCATCACAGGTGGTGCATGCCTGTAAGCCCGGTATTTGGGAAGCTGAGACAGGAGGCTCACAGGTTCAAGACAAGCCTCAGCAACTTACAGAGGTTCTCAGAAACTTAGGGAGACTCTGTTTCAAAAGAAAAAATAAAATGGGGGTGGGGTGTGCCTCAAAGGTAGAATGCCCTGGGTTCACACACACACAAAATACACATACACACATATATACATAGATATGTGCTCAACAGCAAGAGCAATCTACACTTACTGTAACTTCAAATCGGGTCGCACTGGTTCCTACAACTTTTTCTTTTCAAAATTGTTTTGGCTATTCTAGGTCCTTGAGATTTACATGTGCATTTTAAAATCAGCTTATCAATTTCTACAAAAATCTGGCTGGGATTCTGATTGAGATTACCTTGACTCTATGGATCAGTTTGGTTAGAATTAGCATTTGAGAATACTGAGTCTTCAGACTATGAATAACGTGTCTCTTTCCACTTCGTTCTACTGCTCAAACACTGCATAGGTATTTGGAAGTTACAGTTATCTTTTCTCTAAGCATGTACTAAAATCAAATGCGTTATGTGAGGCTTGTGATATTTATCACTTTTCTTAAATCCACTAGATCCCACAATGCTCACATCCCTGTAAAGCTGAGTGGTACTGGTGTCAAGGGAGAAAATAGATCAATGGAACAGACTAGAAGGGTCCAGAAATAGCTTCACAGGTGCAAAAGCAACTCAGTGGAGAAAGAACAGTCTTTTCAACAAATGGTACTGGGACAGCTGAATATCCACTGGCATTAAAAATAAGCTAGATCCATATCCATACCATATAAAAAATTTAACTCAGAAAATGGACCAAAGATCTAAAAAGGTAAAACATGAAGCTACAAAATTTCCAAGAGAAAACTTCTGTGACTGTGTTAAGCAAAACTAGCTGACAAATGATAGGAGGTGGGGTGTGGCTCGGGGTAGAGTGTGTGCTCAGCACGGGCCAGGCCCTGGGCCCGATCCCAAGCACCAAGAAATGACACAACCCAAAAATAACAAACCAACAAGCTGAACTTTACTAAAGACTTCTTCTCAGTTGGGTATGGTGATGCGCGCCTGGAATCCCAGTACCTGAGAGGCTGAGGCAGGAGGCTCTCAGCTTTAGCAACTTAGTGAGACCTTCAACAACTTAGCAAGAGCTTGTCTCAAAATGAAAAGGGCTGGGGGTATAGTTTAAAGGTAGAATGCTCCTGGGTTCAATCCCCAGTAAGCCCCCCCCCCCAAATTCTGCTCATCAAAAGACACTGTGAGGGAAATAAAAAGATAAGCTACAACTTAAGAGAAAAATCTTCACAAAGCATTTTTGATAAAGGACTTACAATCAGAGTATATAAGAACTTTCAAAGCTCTACTATAAAAAAACAAACCCAATTTTTAAAAATTTGCAGAAAATTTAAACATTTCTACTTCTTAAAGAATACAGTAAGGGTTTGTAAATAAGCACATGAAAATATGCTCAATATCATGATTCACAAGGACATGAAACCACAGCCATGCCACTGGACAGCTACTAGAATAATTAAAATTAAAAGGACTGGCGCGACAAGTGTGGATACGGCTATGGAGGAAATGAATGTCTCCTGGGCTGTAAAAATGTAAATGTAAAAACGTCTAACCAAGTGAAAACTGTTTAGCAATGACTTAAACAGTTAACACATAGCTACCATGTGATCTATCTATTTCAGATCTAGGAATTAACTCCCAAAATGAGGACAAACATTCATATAAAGGCTTAAGACTTGCAATCCCAGTACTTGGGAGGCCAAGACAGGGGGATTCCAGGTTCGAGGCCAGCCTCAGCTACTTAGTGAGGCCCTCTGCAACTTAGGGAGATGCTGCTTCAAAATAAAGAATAAAAATAGGGCTTGGGGTATAGCTCAGAGGTAGAATGTCCCAGTACCAAAAAGAAAGAAAAAAAGACTTAGACTTGAATATCCAAAGATCTGCCCTTGCCTAAAAGTAGAAATGACACAAATACTCATCAACAGATAAATGATAAGCAAACTGTGGTATATCCACTACTAAATCTTACTTAGTGATAAAAAATGAGTGAACATCAGTATATGCAATAACACAGATGATGCAGGGTGAAAGCCAGGAAAAACAGCATATCATTTGATTCCATTTTCTACAAAATACTAGAAAATGCAAACCCATCTACAGCTACAGAGAGCAGACTCGCTGCTTGAGATGCACTGGGGAAGGATACATGGGGGGGGGTGTGAGAAAACTTTTGGAGAGGATTACTCTGTTAATTATCTTGGCTGTGATGATGACTTCATGGGTGTGCACACATGTCAAAACTTCACAGATCATAAGTTTCAAATATGTACATTTTATTGTATATTAATTATACCTCAACAGAGCTGTTAAAATAATTTCCTGCCCCACTTATTGCAATGACTTTTTGGGAGGTCAGCTATATTCTTTAAGGGAGGGAGGTGTGGCAAATGGAGACAGAGTAAAGCCACAATCTGTCTAAACCACTGCAAAGAAAGTCTTATGAGAAAGAAGTTTAGGGGTATGGCAGCCAGCAAGGTATGAGACTTAATCACAAGTAAAATGGCAGGTTTTTCTGAAAAGTACTCCCGATGAGTGTATGTTAGACCCCTGCTCCTAACTCCTAACTCCTAACTCCCCTGCTCTCACACACGTCCTTTTCAACGTGTCCTGTACATTTTCTGTCTCTCCCTCTGGAGGAGGCTGGGACCGCCAGGCTCTCTTGGCCCTTTAAGCATCACTAACACACAGCAGGGTGCCCGTGGCATGTAGTTGAGAGTACCAGGGCACTGAAGCCAGACCATCTGGATTAAATCTCAGCACTATCAAAGCTGTTTAACCTCTCTGCTTCAAGTTCTTTCTCTGACAAAGAGGGTAATATTACTGCCTACCTTACAGGGCTGTACCTAAAGCAGTCAATACCTGAGGCAGCCTGGCAAATGGTGATTATTACACTGTAGCTGCTGTTGCCCTCATTACTGCCATCATCTTTATCCCTAGTAACTAAAGAAGAGGACTTAAGTGAGACTGAGAATTATTTGAATTATAAAGCCAGATCCATATCTGAGGAATATGTTGCCTCAAGAGGAGGCAGAAAGTATGTAACAAGCTATGTATTTGTGTTAGAAGAAGAAAACTTGGCGGGGGCTGTGAGGGCCTTCTATACATCCCCAATGAAGGGCAATAAATAACTGGTGAATGGATCAGTGAGAAGAACATTGACTGACCAAGAAAGGAGTGCTAATGTTCACAGAGGAGCTGAGGAAACACAAGTGCGTTTTTATGTCACAGCAAATCTCTTTACTCAATAACACTAAAAATAAGGAGACACCACTTCCTTGTGTCCAGTGTAAAAAGCTAACAGAGAGACCACTGGGGCCTTCTTGAAGGGTGGCTGCCTCTGCCTAGATCACGCCTAGAGCACGCTCATCATGCCCCTGCCTTAAAGATGAACTGTCAGGCACCTGACGGCTTCACCTGACTCGCATCCTGCTGAGGACAGGCAGGGCTCTGGCGGCAGCAGCGTGGCCATGTGGGAAGCCCTGGTTGGCATCAGCCCCTCCCTCCATTCAGACCTGTAATCTCTTCTGACTTTGATTTAATGCAGCAATTACTGGCAGTATGGCTTGAAAGAGATAAATGCCAGTGTAGCTGGCTGCCTCTTTTTCTGCTCACGATGCAAGAACATTTTTAAATTAAAATTCCCTTTATGATAAAGGGCTGCTTCACCAAATGCTTCTGTGCGGCCCTGATATGGAGCTTCCCTCAAAGTGAATTAGAAATTAAAGTTACCCCTCCTCACTTCTGCTAAAGCATGCATCTATACAATGACTCCAGACCTAAAGTTAGTTTCTTAGCCCCGATTTTTCCCCATTCAGATAATTAGACCCTGTTAACAACGTTTTACTACTTTTCCGGATCACAGTGTCAGTATTAGATAATTGTCATTAATGAAGACTCAGCTTTCCTTCTGACAAGGAAATTCCCTTTAAAATAAATATGCAAAGTAAGCATTCATAAATATACATGTGTAAAAAGACTTTGAACTGAATTCATTTGGAAAGGATGAAGGAGAGCTGAATATAAAATGTCAAAAATAAGAGCTGGGTGCTGTGGCGCATGCCTGTAATACCAGTACTCAGTTAGGAGGCTGAGACGGGAGATCACAGGTTCAAGGCCAACCTCAGCAGCTCAGCAACACCCTCAGCAAGTCAGTGAGACTCTGTTTTAAGTTAAAAAATAAAGGGCTGGGGTTGTAGCTCAGAGGTAGAATTCCCTAGGCTTAATCCCCAATACCAAAATTAAAAAAGAAAAGTAAGGCCAGTTTTATTTTAATCCATAATATCGTGGTTGCTATACCTTTATATCTAGCAATCTTAGAGTAATTAAGTTATATGTACAGTAAACACAGAAGGTTAATAGTGTTTATCAGGGCTCCCACACACATATATAAAACTAACACGTTATAGAAACTTATAGATCTACATTAAAATACTCCAAGTCAAAACTGCTTAATGGCCGGGCGTGGTGGCTCACGCTTGTAATCCCTGCGCTTGGGAGGCTGAGATGGGAGGATCGCACGGGTTCGAAGCCAGCCTCAGCTACTGAGTGAGGCTCTCAAGCAACTTAGTGAGACCCTGCTTCCAAATAAAATATAAAATAGGTCTGGGAGTGTAGCCCGGAGGTAGAAAGCCTCTGGGTTCCACCCCCAATACCACCAAAAAACAAAACAAAAAAAATAAAACAAAAAAACTGCTTAATGTTGGCAAGCTACTTAAAAACAATAATAGCAAACATCACCCAATAGCTAGAGGGGAAGATAATGGCAGGGAACTTCAAGAGAGAATATTCAGTATAGGTTTACTCCTAAAACAATTAGTAAAACATTAGTTCCAATTACAAAAGTCTTACCCCTAAAAGTAAAAATTATAAAAATATTAATTTATGGTTACCCAGGATTTATTATTTTGATTGCTTTGATGGTCCTTGACAATTATCCTTTAAAAAAGAAAAAGGGGACTTCCGGGAAGATGGCAACCGAGAAAAGCGGGGCTTAAGAGCCCCGCTAACAACAAATCTCCATTACCACAAAATCAGCGCCTTTCATAGCCAGAAAACACCATCACCAGTGAAACAAAAAATCACCAGGCTCCAGAGAGAAAGTGGACTGAGAACAGAGCCACAGAGGAGATAACCGGCCTCGCGCCCAAGGACGCGGCAGAAGCGGCAGCAGCGCCATACTGCGGGCGGCACCGGCGAATTCACGGGACGGCTACAGCAAGCCGAGGTGAGTCACTGCGGAACAGCTAGGTGGGATTTCTCTGCGCAGAGAGCATCTAAAGCTCCCAGTGGCCGAGCTCAGCACACGCTGCAGGGATTCAGAGTAGAAATCAAAATCAAGAAGAAAAACGCCAGCCCCATAGCCGAGGGCGTAGCAGTGGCGCCATATTGCTACCGGCGGCAGCAGCAGCAGCGAATTCAGCGAGGCCAGTACAGCTATATCTGCGTACTCAAGAACAGTGAGTCAAATTGCGGGTCACAGAGGAGAAATCCCAGTACTGTACTCCCTGGGACTTGACCCAGTAGGGGAGGGGTGGTGGCAGAGATATCACACCATAGGAGAACGTGCAACCTGGCACCCCCAACAGTCTAAAGCAGCCTCTGTCGACTCTCTGGGTCGGAGACTCTGTGATAAAACCCAGTAAAGGAGTAGTGGGGTCTGAGATACTACTGACTCGAGATCCAGAACACCTTAAGGGAAGTGATAGTGACCCAAGGGAAGAACCCAGAGAAGGCACAAACATCCAAAATCATGGGAAAGAGGAATAATACTGGAGCAATTAATGCCCACAACCCCACAACATCAGAACCCGATAAAACAGAAAATCAGAGATTTCTAGAAGATCAAATCAGGAAAATAACTGTAGAAATAATAGAGGTGCTTCGAAAAGAACTCAGAGAGAGCCAAAAAGAGATAAAGGATGCAATTAATGAAGTAAAGGCCTCAATTCAAAGCACAAACAACCGATTAGAACACATGGAGAACAGAATCTCGCTCTTAGAAGATGAGCAATCCAAAAATGAACGCATAGTTTCTAATCTAGAAAAAAATATCCAACAGCAGGAATCTGATATTGAAGAAATATGGGCCCATTTTAAGAGAGCTAACCTAAGAATAATTGGAATAGAGGAGGGAAAAGAAAGTGATACCAAAGAGATCAACAACCTCTTCAAGGAAGTAATAGCAGAAAATTTTCCAAACATAGAGCAAGAGGTTGATACACAGATCCAGGAAACTTATAGAACTCCCTTTAGACAGGATCGGAGAAGAGGATCCCCACGCCACATAATTGTCAAAATGACCAATGTGGAAGCCAAGCAGAGAATCTTAAAGGCAACAAAAGCAAAGGGCCAAGTGACATTCAGAGGCAAACCAATTAGAATCACTCCAGACTTCCCAAACCAAGTTATGAGAGCCAGAAGGGCTTGGAGTAACATATTCCCAATTCTGAAAGAAAACAACTTCCAGCCAAAAATTTCCTACCCAGCAAAACTTTCTATCAAATTAGATGGAGAAATAAGAAGCTTCCATGACAAACAGAAACTGAAGGAATTTATGTCTTCAAAACCAGCACTAGAGAAAATACTCAAAGAGATTAACTACAAAGAAGAAATAGGTAACACACTCCAGAACTAGAGAAACAAGATTTTCCATCCAACAGACAACTAAGATTGGTTATCTGTGGAGATTGATTATTTATGTTAGTCTTTTACCTATCTCTAAAGGGTATTGTTTGCCTTTATTGTTGTTAATTTTTAGGATTTCTAGTTGGAATATTAATATACCTTCAGATATAGCAATTGGAAATATTTTATCCCATTCTATTAGTAACTGTTAACTCTGTTTACATTGTCTTTGGATATACAATTTTTTTTTTTTTTAGGGAGTTTGTATACTCCTCTGTTGCCTGTGCCATTGAAATCATAACCAAGAAATCACTGCCAATTTCAATGTTGGGAGGTTTAATGACCCAGATTTTCTCCTAAAAGTTTATAGTCTTAAGATTTATATTTAGGTCTATTATCTATTTTGAATTAATATTTGTATATGGGATTAGGTAAGGGTCCAATTTTATTCTTTTCCATGTAATTATTATTTTTTAACAATATTTAGTTAAAAGATTATTATTTCCACCACCAAATGTTCGTGGAAACCTTGTCAAAAATAACTTGACAATATAGGGAAGAATTTAGCTCTAGGCTTTTATTTAACTCCAATGGTTTATATATCTGCCTTTAGAATAGTACTACACTGTTTCAATTATTGTAGCTTTATATGGTTTGAAATCAGAAAATATATATCTTCTAGCTTTGTTCTTTTTCAAGATCGTTTTGGGTACCTAGAGTCCATATTCCATATTAGGATAGATTTTTTTTCTGAAAAATAAATATATAAATATATGATAGTTTCACCTAAAAAATAGAAAAAAATATTCTCTGGTAAGAAAGAAAGCCAAAAGAAATATTGAAATGTTATCTTTAAGTCATCAAAACTTGGTATCAGACAAATGAAACTGTTATGTGAGATTATTGTTTTTAATTTTAGATAAATTGCCATAATACTAGATGTCAACTACTAAGCCAAGCATGGGAGGGAGGGATAGGGAGAGAATGGGGTGGGGATTGGGTGGGGGCTGACTGGGAAAAGTGTGCATGTAAGTCTACAAAAGTATGTATCCTACTATGATGTATGAATACAGTGCACCAATAAAAAAAAAAAAAGGCAAGCTGCACGTGTGCGGCTGTGCTCTTAGAAAGAGGTCTACGGGCTTATTCAACACAGTACATGAAAGTTATATTTTACAGAAGAGAAGAATTTTTGGTGGCCTCACATAATTCTAATTTCGCATTCTCCCACCAAAACTGGCCCGCATTTCTGCATCCCCACTTGTGAACGTGGTGCACCTGTGGCAATAGAAAGAAGTCAAGGTATCCATCACTTGCAACTGGATTTTGAAAGTTTGCCATTCTTGATTTTGTTGAGGGCAGGACCAACAGGCAGGGAGCCAGAAGCGTGTGTCGGGCAGCCATTATTGATAGATGTTTTCATTTGTGAGGATTCACCTGACTTCAGATTTTATTCATAAGGCAAGAATTTATTTATATTTCCATTAAGTTCCATAATTCAAACTCATACAAAGTATCGCCATACTGCCTACCGATAGGAATAATCATCAAAGTCAAAAGTGACTTTCTTTTAGTGAATATGAAAAATATAAAAATTAATATTTTGTGTATCTGTGATGCTAGGGGTTGAACTCAGGGGAATTCTACATCTAAGCTATAACCCCAAGCCCTATTTTATTTTTTATTTGGAAACAGTTTCACTAAATTGTTGAAGCTAGCCAGGCGTGGTGGCACATGCTTGTAACCCAAGCATTTTGGGAGGACAGACGATCGCGGTTCACGGACAGCCTCAGCTACTTAGTGAGGCCCTCTACAACTTACTGAGACCCAGTTTCAAAATAAGAAAAAATAGGGCAAGAGGTATAGCTTGGAGGTCAAATGCCCCTGGGTTTCATCCCCAAAACCCACACAAAAAAAAATAGTATTGAGGCTAGCTTCAAACTTGTGATCCTCCTGTGTCAGCCTCCCAACTACTGGGATCACAGATGTAGTACACTACCACACCCAGCAAATATTAAATTTTTATATAAAAATTTTCAGATCCTCTTAGATACTGGGTGAATGATGAGCCAGCAAAGGTCTGATTCTGAGATTGGGGATGCAGAAATAGGATTAAGGGGCATCAGTATTTCTTATGCTGGAATATATGGACTATCTCTGTTACCCAATACTATAAGCCTTTTGAGGGAAGAAGCTGATTTGCTCTGTTTAACTGCCTTCTGCTCAAAATAATAATAATTTGTATAGTAATGGAGGGAATGATGTTTATTAATTCAATAAATATCACATCCTCCCTTCAAAAAAATAAAAAGAAAAAGAAAAAAGAAAAAAGAAAAAGGAAAGAAATAGAGAACACAAGGTCCCGATCAGTTATATTTTGCCATATGGTAGCAAAGGACCCAAGACTAAATGTGCATTTCCAAATGCACACAGCACAACTTCAGCATGAAAGTCAAAAGTGAAGCACTCGCTTTGAGTTCTACTACAGGAGAGTGCTGTCTCAGTCACAATTACTTCAACCACCTTTTTTTTTTTTTTTTTTGGTCAAGAGACTCTAAACTCGAATAACACCCCAGTTACAGTCACAGAAGAATGACATGTCTTCTCAGGAAATCCAAGGTTAAGACCAGAGGCCTCCTCAGGAAGCCTTGCCAAGACCTCCTTTAATCCTCACTGTAAGAACATAACACTGATGTCACCTTTGTGATACCAACACTGCTCTAGAGAACTCTATAAACAGCTCTACAACTCTTCATAAGAAAAAGGAACCCCTCTTCCAAAAAGAGGAGAAAAAACTAAAGAGACCCTTAAAAAAATAACTGTGTGAAAACATACTGTGTGTACACGTGTACACACACACACACACACACACACACACACACACACACACACATTCTCTCTCTAGCCTTTGGGGGAAAAAGCCTGACATAATAAGATTAAAGAGGGATTTAGGATAAATAAGATAAAAGTCTGATCCTTACAGGATTAAACCCCAAATCCAAGGATGTACCCAACAATTTTTAAGATCAGCACCATATAACAGGATTAAACCAATAGCCGCTTTTGTTTTCATACTGGAAACAATCACGGTTGGCAGTCAGACCCAAAGCATCTCATCCTTTAAACAGTGGGGTGTTCTGGGCTAGAAATGGGGGCTTTCACTCCGTCCAGCTTCTGATGATCCTACCGACAGAGTTCCCAAATTCCTTATCTTTAATTCCAAAGTCTAAAAAGCCTACAAAACTTTCCTCTTTAATTCTCTCCCCCACCTTTTGTGTGGTGGTGGAAGAGAGATTCATTTAGTGACAAATACAAACTTAATCAGTGTGGACTTAAGGCTGTTATGGTGTGACTATTAAAAACATTTAATTGTGAATAAATGGATAAATATCCTAAAGTATATGTACTACATAGCCTGGCTAAAACCAAGATTCTATGCCAGGTGTGGTGCCACAGGCTTGTAATCCCAGTACTTGGGGCTGAGAAAGGAGGACCAGTGGTTCACAGCCAGCTTACTGGTTCAACTACTTACTGAGGCCCTCCACAACTTAGTGAGACCCTGTTTCAAAATAAAGAATAAAAAGATAGGGCTGGGGTGTGTAGCTCAGAGGTAGAATGCTCCAGTGCCACAAAAATAAACAAATAAACAATAAAAATTTTGATTCTAAATTATGACACATACCTGGTCTCAAGAGTTTCAGGTAAAGGACAGTGGGCCTGTATTAACTTTCCAAACACATTTTTGTGTTGTTGTTTTAAAGACCCATGGTCGCCCTACATTGCCCAGGCTGACCCTGAACGCTGGAGCGCAAGGGACTCTCTTGCCTCTGCTCCCTCAATAGCGGGACCACAGGTGCGCACTGATGCCAGCAAGGATGCTGCTCTTCAGCTGGAGGAGGCAGCATGCACCAACCATGGCAGATTGGGAAACGGGATAGAAACGCGGATTCGCGAGGTTATAGCATGCCACATCACATCTATGCAGCCAGTGTGTAGGACAGACAGGAAGGTGGGACGGAGGAGCCTGAGGTCCAGGGGGCCATCCCTGTGGCAGATTGATAGTGTGTTTTCACAATGATCAGTAAAATTGCTTGTTTTCAGAAAAAAATCCCAAAAGTTTGGCTTAGAGATTTTTTTTTTAAACTTGCTATTAAAAGCCGGGCATGGTGGCACACACTTGTAATCCCTGTGCTTGGGAGGCTGAGACAGAAGGATCGCAAAGGTTCGAAGCCAGCCTCAGCTACTCAGTGAGGCTCTCAGCAACTTAGTGAGACCCTGTTTTCAAATAAAGTATAAAATAGGTCTGGGAGTATAGCCCGGAGGTAGAAAGGCCCTGGGTTCCATTCCCAGTACCACAAAACAACAACAACAACAACAACAACAACAACAACAACAACAAAAATAAAAAAACAACAAAAACCCCCAAAACTTGCTATTAAAAGCAAACAATAACAATAAAAACTTTATAGGTTACACCAGACAACAACAATAATGTTCAAACTGTATGATTAGGTAAATATGTATTTTCTGAATATCTTTGGAGCCCTGTGGTTTTTAATATTTTAATTCTTAAAATTAACATAGAAAGGCAGTTTGAAAGATAGAAGTATTCACATTTCCGCTTATAAATTAATTCCAAATCCCATTTCTCTTGGAACCACTTAATTTCTCTTGGAATATTTATGTATTAATTAATACATATCCTTCTATATAATACACATACTATACAATTAACACAAAACAACGGTACTGATTTCTGCTTCCACGAAAATGGAGTACACATACTTTTCACTATTTTTCCTGCTAAGTAGAGTTTCCTCTGGACATTTTACATACTAAACAAAGACAAGAAAATATTCTGCTTGTTGGTTTCGGGAAGGAGGCTGCTGGTTTCAGTCTTATGTTGCTATTTTTTTTTTTTTTTTGCACTACAGTTAGGCCCTCATGGATGCTGAGAACATATTCTACTACTGAGCTATACCCCAGCCCTAAGAGACTCTTAGAAAAAAGCACACCAAACCTCAACAGTACCCTCAGCACCCAACAGTGACGTCTTTGCTTCTCTTTTAGCCTCCTGTGGCCCAGACGCAGAGCTGAAGAGTGCAGAAACACCAAAAGACACAGACAAAAAAGCTCCTGACAAAAGCCCCTCTATAACCTAAGAACAAGGACAGGGGAATCCTGGCAAAAGCAAAATCAGGTAGACCCCAGCCAAACCACAGCTCGTGCAAAAGCAAAGGCTGAGTGGAGAGCCTCATGTCTGCCCTCACCAGGCTGAAACATGGTGTCCTCACAACCCTGCCCAAGCAGTACTACAGATGGAGAAGCAGGGCGCTCACACATTCATCCCCACAGTTATATAACTTTAGGGGGGAAATCATAAGAATTTAGAACTAGGCAGAGTTTTAAACTTAATACTAAAAATATAAAAAATTGGACTTTATCTAAATTGAAATAGTCTTATTCTAGCTGGGCATGGTGGCGCAAGCTTGTCATCCCAGCATTTGGGAGGCTGAGACAGGAGGATCATAGGTTCACGGCCAGCCTCAGCTACTTAGTGAGACCCTGTTTCAAAATAAAGAATAAAAAATAGGGCTGAGGGTGTAGCTCAGAGGTAGAATGCCACTGGGTTCCATCCCCAGTACTGGAAAAAAAAAAAAAAGTTTTATTCTGGGACAGATCCTGTCAAGAGAAAAACACAAGGTACAACTGAGAGAAAATATTTGCAAACCAAAAATCTGACATATATCTAGAATATAAAAGGGAACTCTCAAAGTTCAACAATTAAAAAAATCTCATAAGAATATGGACAGAAGACACTGACATCTTACCAAACAGTGTGTGTGTGTGTGTGTGTGTGTGTGTGTGTGTGTGTGTGTGTGTGTGTGTAACTATATATAAAGTTTGCTTGTTTATTTATTTATTGGTGGTACTGAGGGTGGAACCCAGAGGCTTTCTACCTCCGGGCTATACTCCCAGACCTATTTTATATTTTATTTGGAAACAGGGTCTCACTAAGTTGCTGAGCGCCTCACTAAGTAGCTGAGGCTGGCTTTGAACCTGTGCGATCCTCCTGTCTCAGCCTCCCAAGTGCAGGGATTACAAGCGTGCGCCACCACGCCCGGCTTATATAGTTAGTTTAAGCACATGGAGATATGTTCAACATCATTAGCTATTAGGGAAATGAAAACTAAAATTATAATGAGATATCACTACACACCTATTAGGATGTATGTGAAAAGTAGAACTACCAAATGCTACTGAGGATACAGAGAAAGCGAACCACTCGTCCACTGCTGACAGATGTAAAATGGCACAGCAGCTCTGTACCCAGCTTAGCTATCCTAAAAACGTGCCACCAACTGAACCAGTAATTGCTTCTGAATAACTGCCCACAGAACCTGTACACAAATGTTTATAGTCATTCTAGTCATAACAGGCAAAAGCTTAAGAAAACAGAAACAAAGGTATCTTTTGCTGTGTGAACGTTTAGATGAACTATGGTACATTTATACCATGAAACACCACTCAATAATAAAAAGGGATGAACAACTGATACATTAAAGAATGTGGATGAAACCGGGCGTGGTGGCACAGGCTTGTAATCCCAGCATTTGGGAGGCTGAGACAGGAGGATCGTGGTTCGTGGACGGCCTCAACTACTTAGTGAGACCCTGTTTCAAAAATAAAGAATAAAAAATAAGGCTGGGGGTGTAGCTCGGAGGTCAAATGCCCCTGGGTTCCAGACTGGAAAAAAAAAAGACTGTTTCAAAACAAAGAATAAAAAATAAGGATGGAGGTATAGATCAGAGGCAGAACACCCTGGGTTCCATCCCTAGTACCACAAAGAAAAGAAAAATGGAAAGGAAAGGAAAGGAATTCCTATTTAGGTGTGATGGCGCACATTGGCAATCCCTGTACTTGGGAGGCTGAGATGGGAGGATCACAGGTTCAAAGCCAGCCTCAGCAACTTAGTGAGACTCAGCAACTTATCGAGATCCTGTTTTAAACTAAAGAATAAAAAGGGCTGGGATGTAGCTCAGAGGTAGAATGACCCTGGGTTCAGTTCCCAGTATAAAAACAAACAAACAAACAAACAAGGAATTCCTTGCTGGAAGTGGTGGTGCACCTCTGTAATTCCAGCTACTCAGGAAGCTGAGGCAGCAGGATCAAAAGTTTGAGGCTAGCCTCAGGAAATCAGCAAGACTCTATCTAAAAATAAAAAATGCAATTCCAAGCCTGGTGCAGTGATAACATGCCTAAAGTCCCAGCTACTTGGGAGGCCGAGACAGGAACATCACAAGTTTGCGGTTAGCCTGGAAAACAAGGCAGACCCCCATCTCAAAAAAATAAAATATAAAGACGGGCGTGGTGGCGCACGCTTGTAATCCCAGCATTTGGTAGGCTGAAACTGGAGGACTGTGCAGGTTCGAAGCCAGCTTCAGCTACTTAGGCCCTTTGCAACTCAGTGAGACCCTGTTTCAAAATAAAGAATTTAAAACCGCGCGTAGCACGCCAGACCCCTGGAGAAACTGGGCCCAGTACCCTGGGTCCGGGGCGGGGGTCGTGCGGGGCACGTCAACTGGGGCCCGGGTCACGGGACTCTGGGCCCCGGGCCAAACTGCGCATAGCACGCCAGACCTCTGGAGAAACCAGGCCCAGTACCCTGGGTCCCGGGCGGGGGTCATGCGGGGCACGCTAGCCGGGGCCCGGGTCACGGGACACTGGGCCCCAGGCATAGTAGTGCGGAGCACTCTGGACCCATGGGGAAACCAACCAGGTCACAGTGCTACTGAGTGCCTGATCCCACTACCTCCTCAAACCACATATACTGTTTTCTCTTATTTAAAAAAAAAAAAAAAAAGGTAAAGAAAAAGAAAAAGAAAAATATCGGAGAGGAGTTAAGAAAGCCATTGAGGATGCCAGGACACTGGAGATGCAGACAAAACTTATCTAAATGCACTGGAACTTATGGAAAAATTCCCCGTGAAGGAGGACTGCTGTTTCTCTATATTGTTAAGAACCTTGGACATCACCTGTAAGGAGAGAGTTTATCGGAGACCAAGGAGAAAGGCAGTGTTGAAAGTGGTCTCCGCGATGGGGGTGGAGACTTGTATTCAGGAGAAGCAGAAACTGGATCCTACCAACCTTATTTTTTTGGAGAAATTACACCAAATGTCGAATGCTACCGTCACGCATGCTTAGGAACACTGGACAACATTCAGAGTGGAAAAAGAGCCTGGGAAAGATTTGAAATGGTGGAGGCAGTGGCAATGGCAGTAGCCAGTACTCAGGGGAGGCAGAGATCTGATGCATGACACCTGGAACCTTTGAAATAATAACCCCAGAGGCAGAATGCTACCACCACGCACCCTCGAGAACGTGGGAGAATTGGTTGGACAAATAGGGTGCTCGGACTGGAGCCTGCCGAGGGGTGAGGCCAGCGACGAACACAGCAAAGCTGGGATTGGAGCCTGCTATGAGGTAAGGCCAGTGCTGGAGCCTCCGAGGCCGGGATTGGAGCCTGCCGAGGGGTTAGGCCGGTGCTGGGGCCAGTGAGGCCAGGATCAGAGCCTGCCGTGAGGCAAGGCCGGTACTGGGGTCTTTGAGGCCAGGATTGGAGCCTGCCTAGGGGTTAGGCTGGTGCTGGGGCCAGAGGCCAGCATCGGAGCCCTCTGTGAGGCAAGGCCGCTACTGAGGCCTCTGAGGCCGGGATCGGAGCCTACCGAGGGGTTAGGCCGGCGCTGGGGCCAGCGAGGCCGGCATCAGAGCCTGCCGTGAGGCAAGGTCAGTACTGAGGCCTCTGAGGCTGGATCAGAGCCTGCCGAGGGGTTAGGCCAGTGCTGGGGCCAGCGAGGCCGTCATAGGAGCCTGCTGTGAGGCAAGGCCGGGGCTGGGGCCTCCGAGGCCGGGATCAGAGCCTGCAGAGGGATTAGGCCGGTGCTGGGGCCAGCGAGGCCGGCATCAGAGCCTTCCGTGAGGCAAGGCCGCTACAGAGGCCTCTGAGGCCAGGATCAGAGCCTGCCTAGGCCGGTGCTGGGGCCAGCAAGGCCGGCATCAGAGCCTGCTGTGAGGCAAAGACGGTGCTGGGGCCTCCGAGGCCAAGATAAGAGCCAGCCGAGGGGTTAGGCCGGTGCCGGGGCCAATGGCCGGCATTGGAGCCTGCCGTGAGGCAAGGCCAACGATGGGGCCTCCAAGGCCAAGATCGGAGCCTGCCGAGGGGTTAAGCCGGTGCCGGGACCAACAGCCGGCATCGGAGCCTTCCATGAGGCAAGGCTGCTACTGGGGCCTCCGAGGCCGTATAGGAGCCTGCCGAGGAGTTAGACCGGGGCTGGGGCCAACGAGGCCGTCATCGGAGCCTGCTGTGAAGCAAGGCCGGTGCTGGGGCCACCGAGGCCGGGATCGGAGCTCACCGTGAGGCAAGGCCGGTGCTGGGGCCTCCGAGGCTGGGATCGGAGCTTGCCAAGGGGTTAGGCCGATGCTGGGGCCAGCGAGGCCGGCATCGGAGCCTGACAGGAGGCAAGGCTGCTACTGGGGCCTCCAAGGCTGGGATCAGAGCCTGCCAAGGGGTTAGGCCGGTGCTGGGGCCTCCGAGGCCGGGATCAGAGCCTGCCGTTCGGCTAGGCCGGTGCTGGGGCCTCCGAGGCCCGGATCAAAGCCTGCGGAGGGGTTAGGCTGGTGCCGGGGCCAATGGCCGGCATCGGAGCCTGCCATGAGGCAAGGCCACTACTGCGGCCTCCGAGGCCGGGATCGGAGCCAGCTGAGGGGTTAGGCTGGTGTCGGAGCCAGCGAGACCAGAATTGGGGCCTCCCATGAGGCAAGGCCGCTGCCTGAGCCAGCGAGGTCTGGATCAGTCCACCGGGTAGCCAGGCCACTACTGGGGCCGTCAAGAGTGGGATCGGTACTTGCAATGCGGCATGCACAGAGAAATATCACAGAAAATATAAATCAGATGCTTCCCCTAATCAACAGGAAGAGGTTGAGCTATAGAAAGGGCCATATAGTGAAGCAACTAATGTGACCAATCAGAGGGTATGGAATAGTGGAGGATGGAGCCTCTTTAAAACGCAGGAGATACATAAACAAATGTATCAAAGTTAATCACCAAACAAGCATAGGATGGAGGGAGAGGGAGGGAATGGGGGGGCTGGATGATGGCTAATTGGATAATGTGTGCTTGTATATCCTCTCAAGTCTTGTACTCCAATGTGATTGATATATGACCACAATGTACCAATTAAAAAATAAATTAATTAATTTAAAAAATAAAGAATTAAAAAATAGGACTGGGGGTGTAGCACAGCAGTAAATGCCCCTGGGTTCCATCCTCAGTACCGCAAAAAAAAAAAAGTTTATGTATTTATACACATATATATATATATATATATTATATGTGTATACACATATATATTACGATAAAATGTAACTCTAAGGGATTCTATTGTATCTCATTTACATAATATTATTGAAATGATAACATTTCTGAAGCAGATTCATAGGTGCCTGGAGTTAAGCAGGAAAGGGGCTAGAGGGAAGAGGGAGAGACTAAGAATGGGTCACAGGGAGGGATCCTTGTGGCCATGGAGATGTTCCGTGTCTTGACAGTCCCACTGTCAATATCCTAGTTGTGAATTTACACTATAGTTTTGCATAAAACTGGGAAAAGGGTTCACATGACATTTTGCTATACTACCTTGTGCAACTACACACTAATCTATAATTAGCTGAAAATAAAATGATAATGAAAAGGAAATTCTATGTGTGGCTATCAAGAACATCAATTGGCAAATGAGAATGTGGCTGCAGATATGATTATGGCACTTAAAATAAATGCCCTGATTTTGATAACTACTGTTATATAGGGGAATGCCCTGTTTTTAGAAAATAAAATATGGAACTGTTTGAGGCTAAAGGTATACTTTATACACATGTGCTTTTATATTTACTTTCAGGTGATTCAGAAAACAAGAAAAAATAGTAAAGCAAATGTGCCATAATGACCATAATGACATGGAAAAGAACCTTCTGGGGAGATGGAAATATTCTCAACATTTCATCAAGTCAAACATCACATTTTAAAATGTGCAATATATCTACAATTATTGCAAACAATGACCAATAAAACCCTACTTAGAACTGTAACCAAGAACAATCTGAGTGCACCAATTAGAACTTTTATATTTATATGTCACCCAGAAAAATCACAAAATGATTATGCCAGTAGTTAGAATATTATGTTTCTTCTTATGGAGTTACCAAAATAGTTCATGGAATTTACAATTATTATTTATGTTTGCTAGATAAATTGTCATCCATTTCACAGGACAGAATCAGCATGCAGACAACTCCTTATTACTATTCATGTTTCTTAATATATAGGTTGAGTATCCCTAACCCAAAACTTTTTGAGTGCCAACATAATAAATAAAAAGTTTTGAATTTTAGAGTATTTCAAATTTCAAGTCTTCAAGTTAGGGAGGTTCAACCAGTAAAATTTATGTAAGTATCTCCAAATCAAATAAAACAAAAAACACTCTTAAGCCAGCCTCTCTGGCTTAAGAGGCCTATTTCCAAATAAAAATGTAAAAATAGGTCTGGGAGTGTAGCCCGGAGGTAGAAGGGCTTCCAGGAACACCAGTACCACAAAAAAAAAAAAAAAAAAAAAAAAAAAAAAAAAAAAGTCTAGTACTGATGGCATGATGGCTCATGCTTGTAATCCCAGAACTTGGGAGGCTGAGACAAGAGGACTGCAAGTTCACGGCCAGCCTCAGCTACTTACTGAGGCCCTTTACAACTTAGTGAGACCCTGTTTCAAAATAAAGAATTAAAAATAGGGGTAGGAGTGTAGATTGGAGGTAAAATGCCCCTGGGTTCAATCCCCAGTACCACAAAAATAAAAAAAATAAATAAATAAATAAATAAATAGTCTAGTACTTGTTATTTCCCACTTGAAACAACAACAATGTGAAAGGATCTATCACAGATACCTTGGAACCATCTTTTAAAAATAAGATAACATGTACTACTGAGTTGTGTACATTTCTAAGAAATCAATCATCAAAATCATTTCTTATCAAATGTCATCTAAAAGTATATTCTCCACCTAAAACAAAGGAATTTAGGAAAACCAGTTCCTAAATTCTAAAATGTCTGTGAGAGGGGGAGGAAAGGACTTTCATTTGCTCTTCAGAGCTCTCACTGCCTCCCTCATCCCAGCCGTCTGTCTCCTCCCCACTCTGCCAAGCTTCACGCTCACCGGCGTAGGGACTCGTTCCTACCACCAGAAACATGTGAGTGCTTCTGTGACAAAGCAGTGGGTGAGCGCACATCCAACTCGCCCTGCTCTGCACTCCAGCACCCGCAAGGGCAGCCAGCCCACGAGAGGCCTGCACCATGCGCTGCATGAAGGAAGTGAGTGCAGGAGTCAGCGGTGTCCAGACCTACTTACAGCAAGCCCTTGAGCTCCCATGCTCAGAGGCCCGACCCAAGAATCTTGGCCCTAATATAGTGCTTTGGGCCAAATTCCCATTTCAATGGTCTCCTTAGATTCTAGAACCCAGCGCAGAGCTCTTCATCCCATCTCACCCGCCTCAGAGAGTAAGCCCACGCTGGCAGGGCTTTTGTTTTTACACATCCAGGCCTCTCTCTATACACACACCACCTGGATGCAACCTGCTGTCTCCACCTCAGCCACAGGTGCTGTGCACTGACACAGGAGCCTCGGCCTCCTGGCAGGCTGCTAAGTCACGCTGCCTGTGGCTTTACCGTGAGTCAGGCAACTTGAAGCAATTTGTGCTTGTTCCTTTCAGGGCACTGTAATTCAGCAGCATGCTTTTATGATGTGTCCTCTTATACAACAGGATAAATGACTGGTGTAGGTCACAGTGAAGGACAAAGCTGTACTGCAGCTAACTTTCCAGTACCTTGTGTCTAGTCCATCAAACCACCGAAATGAAGTTCTTTAAAATCTGGACTTCTATTGGAATCTGTCACAATATACAATATGGCTCTAATGTACACATACACTTTTCCCTTGAATTTAGTCTATTCTTCTGTATGTCAAGTAATGTTAGTCATCTTTTGGTCTCCAAATACTCCCTAAGGCACCAGGTTCACTATATCTTCCCTAAGCCTGGGTAATAGTAGGGTTAATACAGTCTTGTCTTGTCTGTGGTACTGGAGGTGGAACCCGGGACCATTCTGCCTCAGATCTATACCTCCAGTATCTACCCCCTCCACTTTTTAAAATTATGTTTTTAAGTTTTGAAACAAGGTCTCACTAAATTATCCTGTACCGGCCTCAGTACTGCAATCCTCCCATCTTAGCCTCCAAATACTGGGATTATAGATATGCGCCAACAGACCAGAAGAATTAAATGTATTCTTAATGTAGCTGGGCTTCTGAGGGCCCACGGTCCCCTGAAAATTGTTCAAAATTTTGTAAATATGTACACTGTTCTGAGGGCCTGGCCTAGAGCTTTCATTAGATTCTCAATGATGTGTAAGACCCAAATAAAGATTAAGAACCAATAGGCAGCCAGGCACTGAGGCGCACGCTTGTAATTCCAGTGCTTGGGAGACCGGACAGGAGGATTGCAGATTAGCAGCCAGCCTAAAATACTTAGGCCCTCCACCACTTAGTGACACCCTGTTTCAAAATAAAAAATAAAAATAGAGCTGGGGTATAGCACAGAGATAAAATGCCCTTGAGTTCAATTCTTAGTGCCACACGGAAGGAAGGAAGGAAGGAAGGAAGGGCTGGCTAGAAAATTAAAAAAGTTATAATCCCTTCCTTAAGAAGTTATTCCATTCAAATATTTCTATTTTTCCTTGGCAAACCACTTAAATCTCTATGTTAGGTACTTCCCCCAAGTCTATTTCCTAATCCTACCTCCTTTCAATGGTTTCCTTTATAATAAAAAGGCCTTTCTCTCTAACTCTGACCACCTTTCACAAAAATCCCAATCCCCTATCTTTATTTCAAGTGTTAAGCCCAGGCTAGCCGTGGTGGCACACACTTATAAGCTTGTAATCCCAGCATTCGGAGGCAGAGACAGGAGGATCATGGTTCATGGACAGCCTCATGGTTCATGGACAGCTACTTAGGGAGGCCCTTCGCAACTCAGTGAGACCCTGTTTCAAAAATAAATAAATAAATAAAAGACTAAATAATAGAGCTGGGAGTGTAGCTGGGATGTATAATGCCCCGGGTTCCATCCCCAGTACTACAAAAAATAAAGTGTTAAGCCTAAGAGCCACATCCTACCCTACCCACAGTAGCTCCGTCAAGTCAAGGACCAACTGACAAGACACGCCAGCTCAGGCATTCCAAGGGTCTCGCTAAAGGGCTAGTTCACTAAGAAATCTTTGTGGGTTTTTTCTTTCTTTATTTGAGGGTATGTATGTGTGGTGGTTAACAGTTAAGTAAATCTGGCTTCAGATCCTCAAGGGGAAATGTGGGGTCAATAATAGATGGCCTTTGCTGAATTTTCCTCAAGTCAGCCCACATCTTTTAATCTGAACAAGCTCTAAGGACATACTTCTTCAGCAGACTCACTCTGAAAAAATTGAAGACTCCTGTGTTTTTAGCTACTTCTAAGACGCTTGTTTTATAATACTCACTTTTATCTCTATGATTGTTCCACCAACCCAGAACAGTATGTACAGTGAACTTTCTTAAATGCCGGTTATGACTGGGAGATTTAAATATGTTCTGAACTGTAGAGTCTCTCCTATCTTGACCCTGAGATCCTGCTTTATTCCATCCTCTCCTTCCTGCCTGCAATCATGGCTCTAAACATACAAAATGTAAATATGGACTTATGTGGCAAGGTCCCTTCAAAAGGTACCAAACAGCAGTCTATATGCAAAAGAATAAAGTTAACAGAAAACAACCACTGCTATGTTATAAAGGAAACACTAAAATTAGAGGAAAAGAAAAACCCAAAAATTTCTGGTTAAATGAGAAGTGGCCTATGTGAGAATCAATAAAACACATATAATTGTACTGAAAATACCTGGATAACATTATAAACACCAACTACATTGCAAAAGTATATCCAATCAATAAAAGACTTAGCTGGGCTCATACAGAACATATGCTTTTTTAGATGAACAGCTGATAAAAGCAGGTCTCCATTTCCTCTCAGAACACCAGAGTACATTATATGTTTATGTTTTGATATCCAATCATTAAAAATTTCAGTATTTGTTTGGAGACAACATTCAAGAGTTTAATGAACTATATTTCTTTGATAATTTATTCAAAGATAAGTTTAAAAAATGTGATTCGGTCCACTTAGGAATACAATGAGAAACACGACTGCACAGAACACATTACTGAATGAAGTAGCTGAGGGCTCTCGGTGTGTTCTGGATTACCTTGAGTACTGTTTCTCACTCTCTTCCATGTCAGAGAGCACTGTTCCCCACTCCCTTTGCTTGTCTTGTCTCCATTGATCTCATCTTTTGAAAACCACTCATTTTCAAGGCTCACTCTACCTGCTCTTACTTCTTCATGCCAACGGCTTCCACTCAGGTCTCCTGAGGCCTGGTGTGTTGGCTGCCTCATCTGAAAGCTGTTCTAAAAGGTCACCATTGTCACTTGTGCTAATTGCCTGGGGAGAGATAGATGAAGGGAAACTGAACTTTGGCAATACATGAACATGTTTTCAAAACCCACACTCTAAAATATAATTGGGTTTCCCTGATAATATGTACTGTATGGCTAGAGAAGGGAGGAATAAAGGAATTATATCAGAGAAGGGAATAAAGCAAAGTAGAAAGTTGTGAAGGTCCAATGAAGGAGGAAAGGTGTTTTGAACCAGAGTTAAAAGAGCTTGAGACTGAGTGCTGTCTCAATTTGCAACAACAGAAATACAAGAAAATAAATTCTAAGAACCATGAAATTAAAATGAGGGCTGGTCAAGGCAGAAACTGGAACAAACTGATCTATAGAAAGAAGTCAAGACCCAAATGGTAAGGTCTTAAGACTCTATAAAACTAGTCCAATCTGAGCTGACCCCTTTAAGGAGTTCAGTATCAGAGGACAAAGCAAGGTCTCACTCTTCCTAGCGGCATGGAAGGAATATCGCCAAAGCAAAGAAAACAGTAATCGCGATCTAATAAGCTTAGAAAAGGTACTACAAAACAGTATTTGCGGGAGTCCTCTGCTAACTGAACTGGCGGCTCAGTGTTGGGTTCAGATTCCAAGAGAAACCAGAGCGCCACCACACACTGGGGCAAAACGACTGTGAGCAGACCTGCCAAGCTGAGAAGAGTGCTGACCTTTGGCTTCCAAGGAACAAGGCATTAGATCATTTAAGGACCACGTAGACAAATCTGTAAGCCCTCGCTATCCACAGCTGGGCAAGGTAAGGGCAGACAGAGTCTGACAATTCCAAGCAAGATGGTGCCCCAGAGTTCAAATCAACTCAACGTTTATTGAGTACCTGCTATGTGTCCAGCACCACACTAACTGTTGGAATACAGAGAATTCTTCCCTGTCATTGAAGAACAGACAAGAGAAGCCAGCCAGAGTGCCCTGTCTGTGAGCACTTTCTATGGGGTTGCTCTTGGGTTTCAATGTGTTCATGACTATAGAATGCAGAGTATTAAACCTGACAAATAGTAGGCATTCGGAAGTTAGTAGCTACTAATCACTGTCTTCATAATTATCACCACCATTAACCGCAATGCCCATTATCATATTTACCAGGGATTACAGATTTGTAATTCTAATGTCACTGAATGATGGTTCTTAAGATCGTGCCTATCAGATTAAGAATTTATATTAAAACTAGGGCAAGACTCCTCCCCACTCATGATCTAGTTCCTACAATAGTCCTAGGGACACTGTTTCTGGCAAACTTTCTCAATTAGTCAGGCAAATGTTAGCACTAACTCAGTCTCACACCCACAGTACCCCAAAGTCTTACATTCTGTGAAGGTGATTTCATAGCTTGCTGCTGAAATTTACAAAAGAAGAAAAGAAGCTGAGACTAGAACAGTTCCTTTCAAATGTCACCAATCAAAAGGTAGGATTTAGAAGGGCTAGCACAAGGCCTCTCCTTACCTCAAGAGTGGAGAAGACATGACTGCCCTCTTACCTACTCATGTTTACTGAGCTCCACAATGAACTGGATGGCAATGTCACCAGCCTGCTGCGGCTAGCCTGTAGGAAACAGCGCTGTGAGGAGCCAGCTTAGCCAAGGGCGGCCGGCTGCAGGACACAGCGAATACGCACCACAGTGACCCAAGCGCACCTTATTAAGGAAGTTTAAGCCAAAACCTTTCAGCGTGCCGACAGAAAGAAACACAAGATATGTCATCTACTTTCTATTTTTTTCCTTTTTCTTTCTTTCTTTCTTTTTATTTATTATTATTATTTTTTTATGGTACTGGGGGTGGAACCCAGGGGCTTTCTACCTCCAGGCTACACTCCCAGACCTATTTCATACTTTATTTGGAAACAGGGTCTCACTCAGTAGCTGAGGCTGGCCTTGAACCTGTGCGATCCTCCTGTCTCAGCCTCCCGAGGGCGGGGATTACAAGCATGCGCCACCACGCCTGGCTACTTTCTAATTTTTTAAAGAGCTAGTGACTATAAATAAATGACTATAAACTTAGAAGTTCTTAGAAAATATGTCTAATTAGGGACATGATGGATGGAAATGGTAAAATGAGAGACAGAAGAAATATAAAGGAACCAAATGAGAAAACAGAAAGAAGGGTAAAAACAGAAAGGGAGCCTGCCACAAAGAATCCTAAATATCTGTTGGAAATAAAGGGAAATGAAAATAGAACCGTGACTGAGCCCAATGAGTGGGAGCTATCAGTCATTCGGCACCCCTGTTGCCTCTGTTTTACTGATGAGGGAACTGTGGCCTGGTATACAGCTCGATACAGCTACACAGTGGCAGGTGGCCGGGGGGTCACTGCACAGTAGTCTTCAAATTATTTATGAATTAAAAAGGCTAGTGTTTCAGAGTTATGGACAATACCCCCCATTCACAAGTTGAAATTCTTTTTTTTTTTTTTTTTTTTTTTTTTGGTGGTACTGGGGTTCCTGAAAGCCCTTCTACCTCCGGGCTACACTCCCAGACCTATTTTATATTTTTATTTGGAAACAGGGTCTCTTAAGCCAGAGCGGCTGGCTTTGAACCTGCGCCATCCTCCTGTCTCTGCCTCCCAAGTGCAGGGATTACAAGCGTGCGCCACCACGCCCGGCTCACATGTTGAAATTCTAACCTCAGCTACTTAAAGACAGGGCCTCTAAAGAAGGAATTAAGGTCGAAGGAGGTCATGGCATGGGAGGAGTCCCTGATTAGTTCTTATAAGAAGAGCCACCCCCTCACGCTCTGCACAAAAAAGAGGTCATGTAAGCACAAAAGGAGATGGCAGATGCCTACACACCAAGACAAAGACCTCCAGACCTCCGAGTAAAACCCACCTTGGTGGCGTCTTGGAGTTCCAATATCAGACTTGTACTGCGTGCGTCACCTAGACTGCGGTAATTTGTTACAGCAACCCTATCAGACTAAGACAACATGCACTGAAGCCTTTTGCAAAACCATCAAAAAGAAGGAAGCTTCCCCCAGAATACAGATTCCTCACAGCTCAGCCAAAAAAAAAAATCACCCGTTCCCTTCCCTCCCTTTTGCTTTCTTTTCTTTCTGTTAAGACAATGAGAATGGAAGTCAGGTGTGTTGGTGCACAGCTATAATCTTAGTGCTTAAGAGGCTGAGAGAGGAGGATTGCAGGTTTGAGGCCAGCCTCAGCAACTTAGAAATAACCTCAACAATGTAGTGAGACCATTCTTAAAAAATAATAAATAAATAAATAAAGGTGGGGCATGGGGGTATAGTTCAGAGGTAGAATGCCCCTGAGTTCAATTCCCAGTACAGAGACAGAGAGTAATAGATAAAGAGACCCAGCATGGTGGCGCTCGTTTGTAATCCCAGCATTCGGGAGGCTGAGACCAGAGGATCGCAGTTCGAGGACAGCCTCAGCTACTTAGTGAGGCCCTCTGCAACTCAGTGAGACCCAGTTTCAAAATAAAGAATAAAAAATAGGGCAGGAGGTATAGCTTGGAGGTCGAATGCGCCTGGGTTCCATCCCCAGACCCGCAAAACAAAGAGAACGAGCATGAAGCCCACTGAGTAGTTAAATAAATTTCCAAGTCTTAAAGGCAAAGTTTGCTAGGTGTGGCAGTGCACACTTGTAATTCCAGTACTTGGGAGGCTGAGCCAAGGAACCATAGGTTCATGGCCAGCCTCAGCAACTTAGCACGGCCCTCTCCAACTTAGCAAGACCCTATTTTAAAACAAAATAAATAAAAAGATAAAACGGCTGTGAATATAGCCCAGAGGTAGAATGCCTCTGGATTCAACCCCTAATTATCCCCCCAAAATAGCAAAACTTCCCTATAAGATATGTACACATAGTAGAAACACAGCAACCCTTCATTCAGTTAATGCGTGGTCAAAATCAACTCCAAACTTACAAAAATAACATATCCTTTATCCAGCTCCCAAACTACACACCAGCAATTGTAAAACAAAGGCTCGTGCGCACACGTGTGCGTGCGCATGCACAGCCCAGCAGCCCATGCTCCAAAGCTATCGACTGCCATCTGCCGCCATGAGAATCTGGGCAAGTCCCCACCTTTCCACAGGCCTGCGCCCTCTGCTCTCCTTATTCCCTTGGGAGTTTAGCCTTCATATTTAAAAATTTATATTTTATTGGCAAAACAAAAGTGGACTTTTCACTTCCAAATTTTAAGAAGTCACCTCATATATTTTGTTTGTAAAGTAGTAGAAATAAAAATAACTTTATTGCCCAATTCCAATGTAAAATTTTGTCTATAGTTCAAATTGAGTCTACTTCTTAAGTGAAAGAGGTAAATCTTAAGAGTTCAGAGGAAAATGAAAGTTACTGAGGAGAAAAAAAGATTCTATCAAGAAAAGGAAGCAAAAGAGTATTTTTTTCTTGTGACATTTATTAGGTAATACTCACCAGGTAGTGGCACAACCCACCTTCCAGATGAAAGGCTCTTAAAGTCTCAAAATAAATCCCCTTTAAATGAATGCTTAGATGAGTTCACTTCCTCTGCTCTGAAGACATCATACAGCCATTACATAATCTGTCTAAAATTTGTGAAATGGGTCATTTTCTAAAAATGTATTTTTATTTCCGTTGTTTAGAACTCTCATCACATCTCATTAAAAGAAACTCACAACATATGTGGAGAGGTTTGGTAAGTGGAGACTAGGTTTGCCAACTGGAAGTGAGAGAGCCTAGTCCTGTATGGGGGTGGGGGCGACTTGAACCATCTCCACCGGCAGGGGCCTGACCACTACAGGCAGAAACAAGAGGTGAAAACAGCAGATTACAGATAATGCCAATATACTATGTGGAAGCCCCCAATTATCTCTCATGAAGACAAAACTCCCCAGTGGCTAAGAAAGCAGACTGGAGGACATTAGAAAACAGGGCAGGAGTGCTTTCAAGGGCTTTAGAGATGGTGCAACGTTTGTGTGTTGTTACTCTTTTGAGTTTTTTTCTAGAACTAATTTTAAAAAATAAGTTCAGTCTCACTTCAACACCTGTAACATTTCCAGTTTCCCTGACACAAATGCAATTTCTAATTTCATACACAGAACAAAGGAGCGGAGCCAAAGAAGAGAACACGTACTAAGACACACAGTGGGATAGGAAAGGGAAATCACACACCTGCTAGAGAGGGGCGGAAGGGAGAGTGCTGTAAGTGCATGTACCCAAAGCTTAACCAATGAAGAGGCAGAGGCATGCCCGTGATGGCTGAGGGGCAGAAGGCAATGGGGGCCGAGTCGGACACTCCGAGCTGGCGCAGGCGCTCCGCAGCGCAGAACAGCCAGGATGGGTCTCGAAGAACAACAGTCATAAGAACAAACTTACTCAACATTTACTATGTCCCAGGAACTGTCCTGAGAGTTACACGCCTCAGAACAATCTCCATGGTCAATACTACTTTTGTTCTCATTTTACAGGCAGAACCAGAGTAATTTGCCCAATGTCATGAGGCAAAAAGCACCAAGATCAGGTCTAGAATTCAGTTTAGTTCCAAAGGCTGTGCCATTAAAGCCCACCGCCTCGACAGTCAAAACCACCACACACGCAGGGCCCAGCCCTGACGACAACTGCCAAGAACTCTGCCACAACACGTTCCCATGGCTACGAGGCATTGCCTTGTTAAATAAAAGCAGCAAGTAGAAAACCTCTGGAATTGAGCACCCATTTGACAATATTTACTGAACACCGTTCACAATTCCAGCACTGGGGATATGGCACTGAATAAACCAGACAGAGTCTCTATAGGACAAAAGGTTAAAAAAGAGAATAGTGAGTGCTATGGCAAATTTTAAATAAAATGGGTTTAAAAGGCTTTATGGAAAAGGTCACAGTTGAGCAAAAATGTGTAGGGACGAGGAAGACATGAGGAGCTAGAGAAGAACGCCAGAGGCAGAGGGAGAAGCCCAGAGCCGGCCGAGGAATGGCCAGCGGCAAGGCGCTGGGGAGGGGAGCGCAGCCCGCCATCCTTGGACTGACTCGGGCTTTTCCAGAGTGAGATGCATCAGCAGACTCTGAGGAAGAACAGATTTCTACTGAAAAGGGCTCGGTCAGATGCTGTGATCAGAATATATTACTCAATGGTGGGACAGGGAGACCGCGGAGGGGAGTCAATATAATCCTGACGGGGGAGACCTGGTATACTGACCTGAGGCAGAAGTGGTAGAGACAGTGAAAAGGGCTCCGGATTTAGTTGTCTTTGAAAGTCGGAGCCTAAGGGCACTGTTCATTAACAGGGCTAGTGTGAGAGAAGAAGAAGATCCAGGATAACTAAGTAAGTCTTTCATTTCTTTTTGGCCCAAGCAAATACTGGGATTACAGGTGTGAGCCACCATACTAGGCAGTGACTTATATTTTATGATTTATTCTTTCTTAGAAGCACCTCTCCCCTAGAAAACAAAGTTATTTTAGGAAAATAACAACAACAACAACTTCCCAGGTTCAATGGCACATGTCTGTAATCTCAGTTCTTGGGAGGCTATGACAGGAGAGAGGACTGTAAATTGGAGGCCAGCCTCAAAAATTTAGTGAGACACAGAATTAAAAAAAAAAAAATAGGGCTAGAGTGGGGAAAGAGGAACAAAGGGAAGGAGGAAAAGGAAATTTCCTCATTTTATTGTTCATTTTATCTTGCAATTAACATACAAGTTCCTTGGGCTTTATTATAAATCTAACATTCATTCTAAGATTTAAAGAATTTGATTTTTCCAATATCCTGAAACATTGATTTTCCTTCAATGTTTACTTATTAACTACTCCCAGTCATGTTAAAAAAGATTAAAATAATAAAGCAATAGACCAATGGCATATATACACTTGGGAGAATGACAGAACAGCAAAATGAACAATTACGAACACACAATCCTTTAGCTTTCTGACTGCACTGTGCAAAGGGCTGCATCATCTTTCAAGAAGGCTTGAAGAGGGACTGAAGACGCCGCTCAGTGTCCTAGCTTCCGACTAGGGTTCACAAAGTTAACTTGGTTTCCTGCTTTCCATCAACAATGAGAAAGAAAATTCACAAACACATTTCACAGTAACTATTAGCCAAATCAAAAGATGAATGCAAAAACATCAACATTCTAAATTCTAATGATGGCAAAATTTGATATGTAAATGAAATCTCAAGACTATGATTCTGTAAAAGGTGAGATTCTAACCTAGATGATTTTCTCAAAAGAATCAGTAAGTGAACAATGTATTTCTAAAGGCAAAAAGGAAATACACTCCTTCAGCTCAAGAGAAAGGATTTCATCCTGCAATATTTTATAACAAAAACTCTGATCATCCTATTTCACTTAAAAAGGCACGTAACAGCCTCTTTTGTCTCACAACGTTTGTATGACAAAAATTACTTGAGATAGTTAATAGAGGGCGAGTGATGAAGAAGGCTACAGACACATACTGGTAAGTGGAAGGGAAGGGAAGAGGCAAAAACTTTTCGCATTAACCATTCTTTTTGTGTGTGGTGGGGGCGGGGGGTGGGGGGTGCTGGGGATAGAACCCAAAGGCATTCTGCCTCCAAGATACATGCCCAGCCCCATTTTTTTTCCTTTATTATGAAACAAAGCCTCACTAAGTCACAGAGGAACTCATTAAGTAGTTGAGGCTATCCGCAAACCAGGATCCACCCAAATGCTGGGATTACAAGCGTGCGCCACCACGCCCAGCTCTAGAGTGATCATTCTTAATAGTGTTTATAAATCTACAAGTATGTTTTGTAGCTGGACATAGTGATGCACGCTTGTAATCCCAGTACTTGGGAGGCTGAGACAAGAGGATCACAGGTTCACGGCCAACCTCAGCCACATAGTGAGGCCCTCTGCAACTTAGTGAGAACCTGTTACAAAAATAAAGAATAAAAAATAGGGCTGGGGGTGTAGCTCAGAGGTAGAATCCCCCTGGGTTCCATTCACAGTAAAGTGCAAAAAAAAAAAGGGGGGGGGAGTTTATAGTTATGGAACAAAAAAGACATGCATCCTCTCTTCAACAAAAACTACATACTATCAAAGGTTTCTTTAAACCTTCCAAGTATTGCATTTAGACTATGTGGCATGTAAGTATGAGGAAAAACAGAAGTAATCATCAGAACTTGCTGGAGATGCAATTAAAATCTGGAATCAGAATTTACAAGATGGGTATGTTCCAGGTTGATATATGACAGTTCATAAGTAATCAACTACATTTAAGGAAAGTTGTTTTTGAAGCATATATTTAAAACAAAAAAAAGGAAATAAAAACTTAGGTAGCATATGTCAGTAAAACATCTATATGCTGGAAGATTCATCCTACATAATAAGTAGAGAACTATAAAAGAGCAAAAAGAGAACAAAGGGTCAAGAGCAGTACCACCTAAGAACTTTAAATCTTCCAGCATAAATATACCGGTGACAATTTCAGAACAAGTTTATGATTTGACTACTACTCGGCAAAAAAAAAAAAAAAAACTCAGTTGTCAAGAAAAACAAGCAAGCAAAAAACCCACCTGAGTTCGCACTATTAGAAAAAAAAACAAGGTTGAAAATTAATGTTTTCACAAATCAAAAAGGAGAAGTCAAGAGCATATTATCTGGATTTCAAGGAGATTTGATGATTCTTTCTGTCCCAAGAAAAACTAATGACTATATTCTCAGGTCATTGCAGTCTGAGATTAAAAGACCTCCAATCTCCTGTTTAAGAAAGGAAAAAATACATGTAGAATGCTCACCTAGCGTGTATAAGGCCCTGAATTCGATTGCCATCATGGTTAAAAAAATAAAAAGGAAACCCTAAAGTGATCTTGTACTATTGTGAAAAAATGAAGGAGATAGACAAATGGATAGATGAGCGAAATCCGTCCTTGCAAAAGAATGGCTGAAGATAGTTGTTATGATTTAAAAATGCTCAGGTCTCTCTCCAGAGCAGCAGTGTTAAGGCCTTGGTGAAGTGACTAGATCACCAGCTCTGACCACACCAGCGGATGAATCCACGGATCCACAATGTGCTGGCATTAGGGAGGTGGTGGGGACTTGCAGAGGCGAGGCTGAGCTGGAGGAAGGAGGACACTGGGCGTGTGCCCTGGAAGGTATTTCTCGTCTCTGGCCCTCTCTCCTTGCAGCTGGAATGAGCTGAGCGGCTTTCCCGTGTCACGCCCTTGAACCATGATGTTCTCAGGTCCAAGCAACACAGCCAGCCCACCATGGACCGAGCCCTCAGAGCATGAGCCAAAGAAAGCCTTCCTCCTCTAAGCACATTACTTCAGGTATTTCGGCTATGGAGAAGAGATGACTCAACAGCCCATGAAAGATTTTACAGTATGACTAACATATTGTAGTAAATGTTTCTACTTTATGGTTAAAGCATGGATAATAGACAATTCTTCACCCAGCTAAGAAATGAACTTGCAGAAATAAATACACAACACTATAGGAGAATGTCTACTTTTCAACTTAACCATAGGTTTCAGAAAAAAAGAAAGAGGATACAAAAAGAAAAGAAATTGTGAAGCACAGCAAAAAGTATTTAAAACCAAAGAGCCATGCACAAGGGTGGGACGTAACCCAGCGGCAGAGTGCTGGCCTGGCACATCCAAGGCCCTGGGTTCCATCCCCAGCCCTCAAACAAAACAAAACAAAACGAAACGTGAGCTGCATTCACGTATGATTCATAGGTGATATGTAAGTAATATGAAATGTCCCCCCCTCTTTTTTCTAATAGTTTTTCCACTATTCATTTTTATATTTATCTATTTTTGTGGTATCAGGGATTGAACCCAGGAACATTCTATCTCCTAGCTATATTGCCAGCCCTTTTCATTTGTTGTTTTTGTTTTTGAAATAGGGTCTAAGTTGCTGAAGGTCTTGCTAAGTTGCTGAGACTGGTCTCAAACCTTCGATCCTCCTGTCTCAGCCTCCCAAGTATTGGGATTATGGGTACATGCCACATACTCAGCTATTTCATTATTTTTACATCTTAAATTAGTTATTAGACAACTGATAATACAAAAGCATTAAAAGGGTCCATTGGATTCTAACGGTAAATGGTTTTAACTATCCCCCCCCCCCAGCTAATTGAGAGCTAAAGACATTAGAATAGATGAAATCTCTGAATGAAAGAGAGTCAAGAAAAAAAAGAATGCGATATTATATCCTACAGACAGGTCAGGTTAAAAAAAAAAAAAAAAAAAAAAGGAAGGCTGGGACCCAATCACTAGCTGTAGCGGTGTGGAGGTTACTGGTAACCTCAACAAGAGCCACTTTAGTGGCATGGTGGCAATACAAACCTGATGGTATACATTTATAAAGGGAAGGAAAGGGAAGGGGGAAGGAGAAAGAAGGGAGGAGGAAAGGGATGTGGGAAGAAAAGGGAAGGGGAAGGGGAAAGGAAAGGGGAAAGAGATGGAAAGGGAAGAGAAGGGCTGATGTCAACAAGTGTAAACAACTTTATTGAGTTTTGATCTAAAGGAAAAGAAATTCAGTAGTAGCTGGCAGAAAAGAAAGGTCATGAGTATTACTTTAAAACTGGTGACAGAACAGTGTATCTGTATGCTGATGGGACTAATCCAATAAAGAGAAAAGACAATTACCCCCAGAGAAAGGGGAGAGAATCCTGGACCACATCCTAAATACTTGGGCAGAGGCAGGGCCTGGTATTCAATGGGAAGGCTGGCCTCGTGTGGAAGTGCCACTGCTTCCCAAGGGCTGGGAGCTGCCTGACACTGGCGGTGGTGCTTGGTACTTCCATTTCTCACCCATGCTCTAAACACTGGAAGAAACATACCTAAGAGGCGGATGGCATGGCATTCCAGGGGGCGTAGCCTAGACGCCTGGTACGCGGCCACCTTCCTCACTAGCCCTCTTAGCTTCTGGTCTCTGAAAGCTGCTACACTCATCAAATCACTTTTTCTTCCAGGGAGAGGGAATGGGAAAAACAAAGGAGTCACTGGTCCTCAGTGATCCTGACATCTAGCTGGGGAAGTCAGAAGGCCCGCAGGCCCCTCTGGACCCTAGGTCTCACCTCTGAGTCCCACTTCCTTTCCCATGGAAGGCAGCATGTGCTATCACCGGAGGGGCTGCCTCAGCCGGTGTCCTCCAGCAGAACCTTAGGGGAGCCGGAGTCTTCTTCATCTTGATCCTTTTCTCTTCCCTTTCAATACTAGCTGCAGTGGCTCTCTACATTAGATAAATGTTATAGCCACAAATGTCTTCAAGACAAGCCCTTCTCTGCCTGAAGAGCCTGCCAAAAGAGAGAAGGGCTATAGTTTGCCTTGAGAGGCCTCCCCTCACCACCTACCTGCTCAGGGAACTGAGCTACATTCTAGCAATGAGCTGTATTCTGAGCTCTTTATATTTTACTTTGAGACAGGATCATGCTAAATTGCCCCGGCTACCCTCAAATTTGCCATTCGCCTGCCTGGGCCTCCTAAATTGCTGGGATTACAGGACGGTGACCCAGGTCTTAGGGCTTTTATGTGACTGGAATATTAGGCACCACATTTGATTTTCTGAAGATTCCAGAAAGGTTTTATAGTCCTGCTCTGGGATTAATAATTTCTGTTTGTTTTTGTTTCTGGTATTGAATACTGAACTCAGGGGCATTATACCTCTGAGCTACACCCAGCACCTTTTATTTTATTTTTTGAAACAGGGTCTCTAAGTTGCTGCGCTGGCCTCAAACCTCCAGCCATCTGTCTCAGCCTTCTAAGTACTGGGATTACAGAAGTGCACCACCATGCCTGGCTGGGCTCCATCTTGAGACCACCATTTTCACCAGTGGCCTTAAAGTGATCTTTACTTAGAAACCCATGCCTTAATTTTTATCATCTGCCATCCAAAAAGGCTGAGAATTTTCAAAACTATCAAGCTTTGGCTCCACTTATGATTCCTAGCCTTCCTCTTAATTTACTTTTCTTCCCCACACTATAAGCAGCAAGAAAAAACCTGGGGCATCTTTAGTGTTCTGTTTGTCCATCTACTAGTTACATTTTCTGCTTCTCACATAAAGACAATGTCAGTGCTGTTAAACTGTCTGCCACTCTACAACAAGGACTCCCTGTCTTCCAGTTTCTTTCCTTTAATACCTCATGGCCATCCCCTCAAAATCCCAAATTTCAGAGATGCCATTCTCAAGGTCCTCTCATCCTTCATTAACACTCTGCTCAGAGTCTACTGCTGTGCTTTAAAGTTACTCTCACATTTTAGATTTGTGCTACAAAGCACCCCACTCTTGGTACCACAATCTCTAGTTATTATTTCTGGGTAACAAATCCTTTTCAAACATAGAAACTTAAAACAGCAGTTATCTTAGTTCATATGGCTCAGGAACACAGCTGGGGCAGCTGGACACCTCCGGCTCAGGGTCTCTCATGAGGCTGCAGTTGAGGTGCTGGCCAGGGACACAGTCGTCAATGCTTAACTAGCAGGATCCAGTGCCACACCCACTCGCTTGGTGTTGGCCCTGGATCCTTGTACAGGGGCCTTCCCACAGGGCTACTCACAGCACGGCAGCTTGTTCCTCCCAACAAAGAGCTTGAAGAGGGGGAACGAAAAAGAATAAGCACTCAAGATGAAGCTATCGTCTCTTGCTAACCAAATCTTGGGAGTGACATCCTGTTATGGTTAGACACAGAATGCCCCCTTGAAGAGCACATAAACTGATGTCTGGAGTTGATGTAATTGAGTCATGAGGGTGCCCGTGGATAAAACCATAATAACAGATTTACCTGGGTGGTGACCCGGGCGTAGGATGTGGCTAGGGGCAGGTCCCTTGGGGAGGCAGCCATGGGGATTATACAAATGGTTCCTCCCCCTGCTCGTACCCCATGACATGACAACCCATGTGCTCCCTCTCCACTTCCCACCGCCATGCCCTGAGAGCCACAGTCCTGCTTCACATGGACAGAACCCCAAACTGTAAGAAAACTAGTCTTCTTCTCTGAGTTACATGGTCAGTCTTTAGATCACAGCTGCAAGAATGCCAATGCAGCACCCATCATCTTGGAGCATTTGTGCATATGGGGTTCATTTCTACCTAAAATTTTTATTCTTGCTGTCAAACCATGATCCCAAAGTTTTTTGTTTTGTTTGTTTTCTTACCTCACACCTCAGTGGCTATAATGGTAACGGATCTTCATGCTGCTAGTCTCCTTCAAACCATCCTTTCCATAGAACCAAATTAGAAAGCAATGTTTCAATAAGGCCAAATGCTACTGTGCTGAAAAATTTCAAGAATCCCTTAGCTTCTACAGAAAAGTGATCTAGTGTATTCAAGATCCTCCAATGTATCCATTAAGCTATCTCCCATTTCTATCTCTTCAAAATGTCTGTCTGTCTGTCTGTCTGTCTGTCTCTCTCTCTCTCTCTCTCTTTTGGTGGTACTGGGGTTCCTGAAAACCCTTCTACACCCAGGCTACACTCCCAGACATATATATATTTTTTTTTTTTTTTTTAATTTGGAAACAGGATTTCTTAAGCCAGCGAGGCTGGCTTCGAACCTGCGCAATCCTCCTGTCTCCACCTCCCAAGCGCGTACCACCACACCCGACTAAATTTGTCTCTTCTTATCCTTTCCTCCCCTCTTTTCACTCCACAAATGTCCAATCAGTACCTACCATGTGTCAGGGACCTTTCTAGGCACAGAAGACATACCAGTGCCTTTTGGGGTTAGGAAAGCACAAGAAAAATGCATGACATGTTAAATGGTGGTAAGTGCTACGAAAAAAATTAAAGTCAGGATAAAAGATGGACAAAGTCGCCGGGCGTGGTGGCGCACGCTTGTAATCCCTGCGCTTGGGAGGCAGAGACAGGAGGACCGCGCAGGTTCGAAGCCAGCCGCGCGCGCTGGCTTAGGAGACCCTGTTTCCAAATAAAAATGTAAAAATAGGTCTGGGAGTGTAGCCCAGAGGTAGAAGGGCTTCCAGGAACCCCAGTACCACCAAAAAAAAAAAAAAAAAAAAAAAAAAGATGGACAAAGGTGTAGGCAGTTACTTTTATACAGGTAATTGCTATATTCCTGATTTCAGTACAGATTTCATATAAACATACAAATATCTAAGGAAAGAGCAAGGCAAGGGTAAGTGCTAAGGCCCTGAGGCATGGGTGTGTTTGACACTGTCAACTAGTGGCCAGAAGGCCCGTTTATCAGGAGGAAAGGTGTAGAAGAAAATGAGGTCGGACAGCCAGGAAATCAGCTGGTACAGGGCCATACTGGCCAGCGTAGGGCATCTGACTTACATGCTGAGTGGAGGGCCATGGGTGAGGAGCAGTATGAAGTGATACTTAAAAGGACTGCTCTGGGTGTCGTGTTGGAGAGAGACTTTGGGGAGAGGGAAGAGGGGAAGAGTAGAAGCAGGGAGGCTGGTATGAAAATTACTATAATAATACAGACAAGCGATAATGGTGGCTCGGGTCAGAATGAAAGCCATGGGGCCCAAGAAAGATGGCTAGCTTCAGGCCGGGCGTGGTGGCGCACGCTTGTAATCCCCGCGCTTGGGAGGCGGAGACAGGAGGATCGCGCAGGTTCGAAGCCAGCCGCCCTGGCGTAAGAGACCCTGTTTCAGAAATATAAAATAGGTCTGGGAGTGTAGCCCAGAGGTAGAAGGGCTTCCAGGAACCCCAGTACCACCAAAAAAAAAAAAAAAAAAAAAAAAAGATGGCTAGCTTCATGCTTCCTCTGGACACCACACCTCTGTGTGCCAGCTCGCTCCCTGGCCCGCCTCCACTTAGCACTGCCAGAATGAAGCTTCCTGCTTCACACTTCCTGCAAGGTGCCTTCCCAAACAATCTTGCCCTCAGTGACTGTGTTCCTCTGAGCTCCTGTTGCCAACTGCCCAGACCACTTACTGACTGGCATGTAGCTCTCACTACAGTGTATGGCTACTGATCTATTGAGCCTCTATGTCCTGTTAGTCCATTGTCCTTGAGAATGAAAATGGTTTAGAGCTGTTGGTATACTCATGCTGCTGTATAAAAGAGTCAATAAATGTTTGCTGATAATCTAGCTTAGAAATCATTATCCCTTGAAATACATATATCATTGTTCTTTCTCCTTAAATTTTGAAGTCGCAGAGATATCATATATGGCTGCCCCAATGAAATGTCTGCTTCTCACTGAAGGCACATATCATCCTGAGCTCCAGACCTCCATCATTCCTCTGAGTTTCAGTTCTCGATCACTAAGGAGGCAATTTCCAGCTTCCTTAGGTTCTCTAGTGGTCTCTGGACCCGCAGCATCAACATCAACTGGGAACTTATTTGAAACACAAAGTCCCAGGTCTGCCCAGATCGACTGACTCCAATACTGGAGGCAGGCTCAGCAATCGTATATGCTGATGTGTAAGTCTGACTACTGCTCCTCTCCCTAACAGCTTAACTAAGCACTGTCTTTCCAAGGGCCTTCCAGAAAATCCTATCCTCGTCCATATTCTTACTCACCTCAATCGTCATCAGAAGTCCACGCTTTCTGGGTGACTTGCCACCACAGCTCAGTATATCTGTACTTCTGACCAGATCAGGAAGTAACTGTCCTCCTCCACAAACCCCTCTATGTATTTGCCCTCCTTTCTGTGATGTTCTCTCACAGTTTTGCTCTGAGACTGACTGTCCTGAGAATACTGCTGCTTCTGCTGTAAAAGCTCTTCTCTTAACCGTCACTTGCATCAGCAGAGGCAAGCATCCGCCTTACTCCTGACTATTATACAGTTCTGGACTTATATTCCACGCATCCTCCTTGCCTCCCAATCACCTCTCTTCCCACCATCCAAGCTGCAGATCCTTTAAACAGGTACCACGTGCTGACCTCCTGAAGTCTTAGCCCTGTCTTCATCTCCATCATTAGTCTTTTTCATTTCAAAGACTTCATTCACACAGAGCCAATACTTCAGCCTCACAGGTTTTGTTTTTAATGTCTTTAGCACCAAGTATCTGTTATCACCACCTCACCTCAGTCACCCACCCGGCATCACTGTCACCACCTCCAAAACTTTCGAGCATTTCAAGCATTCTATTATCACATCGCTGAGAATTTACCTGTGCTAGTTTTCCCACTCCAGCAATTCTCCAGCCTCCTTAAGCTCTCTACGGGTTGACCACACACTTTTTCACAACCCCTATTCCTCCTTGCGTTCCTCCTTCCTTCCTAAGCCAGGTTAGATTTGGTGGTCCAACATGAGATACACAGTCCTTTCCAAAAATCCTTTGCCCCTTTCCCCTTAGTCTGACTTATCGGAGAAAACCTCAATCATCCAACAATCTCCACATTCCTCTCTTGCATCTAGATAACTGAAACTTGATGAATAAAAACCACACAACTGACCTGCTGCCACTCTCACAGAGGCAAGTGTGGGTTATAGTCATAAATCACAAACCTAACCTACTCTACCTCTCCAGGAAATTCACTCCCAGAGGTCTGAGATGATTGTTTCACACCTTTCCAGCGGCCACAGATCTGCAATGCATCTCTGCTCCCCACACTTTGACCTTCAGCTCTCTTCACCTCATGTGCCACAAAGGAAGCAGAGAGAATCAGAGGGCTCCCTCATCTGCCTGAATCCTGGCAGGTCCAGACAGCCATCCTACCTGCTAACCCCTCCCCACAGTGTGCACACCCATTAGCAAGAGAAGAGTACATCTGCCCCTAAAGGCCAGTTCCTCTTGCACTGCTCCTGCTGTGAACCTCCTTCTTTACAGCATTCTCTATTTTTTTCTACTTATATTTTTCAACTAACATAAAACACGCCTTATACCTCTCTTTAAAAAATCTTATCTAGCCGGGCGTAGTGGCGCATGCCTATAATCCCAGCATTCAGGAGGCTGAGACCAGAGGATCACAGTTCACAGACAGCCTCAGCTACTTACTGAGGCCCTCTGCAACTTAGTGAGACCCGGTTTCAAAATAAAGAATAAAAATTAGAGCAGGGGGTGTAGCTCGGAGGTCAAATGCCCCTGGGTTCCATCTCCAGACCTGTTAAAAAAAAAAATCTTATCTAGCATGGTGGTGTATGCCTATAATACCAGTAGTTGGGAGGCTGAAACAGGAGGATCATGGTTTCGAGAACAGCCTCAGCAACCCAGTGAGACCCTACTTCAAAAATAAAAATAAAATATAATAAAATGGACTGGGGGGTGTAGCTCAGAGGTAGAATGTCTCTGAGTTCAACCCCCAATACCACAAAAATAAATAAGCAAATAAAAATCTGTTGGTCCTGTTCACTGTCTCAACATCCTGGTCTACCAATGAACAACTCAATCCAGCCCAACTGCCTTTATATTCCTATCATTGACTGAAACAGCTCTTCCCTAGCTTACCAATGACCAACATACCACCAAGCCAATGGCTAATTGTTTGGTCTTAAATTACCCAAACCCCAAAACATTTTCTTCTCCAAAGCAAACTTACCTACTTTCTCTCCTACCCAACCCAATTCTCAGTAACCTTCAGACTCTTACTGACTGGCTTAGGGCTTTGATCTCAGTCTATTCTCTTAGTTGCATTTAATCCTCAGGCTTTAATATCTCTAGTGAACCTCAACTTTATATCCACAACTCACCTCACTCTTCTGAGCTCCAGATTCGTATCAAATGGACACTGAATTTCTCCATTTAGACGTCTGACGTATTTAACAAGTCCAAATCATACAAACTGCTTTTTCCATATCTGTTGTCTATTCTGTTCTAAGAAAATATCCCCTCCATCCTAATTCCTCAAGCCCAATATTGAATAACTCGGATCCCTCTTTGACATTAGCAAACACCAAGCAATCTTTGCAGGGGTCCTAAGACGCCCTCCAGATTCTAAGCCTCTGGCTCGGTACAGCAACAGCTCCTGGCCTCCCTATGGCTCTTCCTGAGGAAAGTCACTCCCCCTTATCACCTCCCAATCCTATTTTAACTACAACAAAATTCAGATCTCTGCCTCTGGGAATGGCCTGGCCTTCCCAACCTCCCCAGTCTTATCTCCCTACATTCTTTTCACTTGCCACACTCCAACCCTACACACTCTTCTTTCTGTCCAATCTCATTCCTATCTGCTCCTGCTTGGAAGGCTTTCCTCCCACATTTTGACAAGATTGTGTCTCCTGGGCCTTTGATAAGCCATTCAAGTAGATAAGCCTCCATAGTACTGGGTTCTTAAACCATCTTGTTTGTTTTCATATTTTAAGTTTTCTCTTCCCAGTTTTTATATATAAAAAAATAAAAAGCCCAAGTCAGGCATGGTGGTACACACCATGTAATCCAAGTACATGGGAGGCTGAGACAGAAGGATCACAGGTTCGCAGCCAGCCTCAGCAAGTAGTGAGATTCTCATCAACCTAGTGAGACCCTATTTCAAAATATAAAGAGCTGGGGGTACAGCTCAGAGGTAGAATGCCCCTGGGTTCAATCACCAGTATCGCAATAAGTAAATAAATACACACATGCATACATAAATGAATGAATGCATGTCCAAGGCAAAGGGCTTTGTCGTGTTCAGTGCTCCTCTGCTACTCCTTAGAAAACCACTGACTGGTACATAGTAGTCTCAATAAATATGCATTAAATGCTTTAGTCTAATATAACTAATATGATAACTTGTTTAGCCCCTTAATAGTGTTCTGGGCTTTCAAATTAAATATTAAACCAATTTTATCCAAAGTATAAATATAAAGTCTGCAACAATATGAGAAGACTCGTGTTATCTTTGGAATATACAAATCGATCATACTTGGCCTTGCTTATGACCAGCAGTGGCTCCTAACCGGAATTCAACATTCCAAGTCTTGTCAAATAAACATTCTTCAACTCCTTAGGTAATCCACCCCCCCACCCCCCTGGACTGGACCCAGGGCTCACACACGCTAGGCAAATGCCCTGCCTCTGAGCTACAGCCTGCCTTTTTTATTTTAAATTTTGAGACAGGGTCTCACTCACTAAGTGGTACAGGCCGACCCGGAACTTGCGATCCTTCTGCCTCAGCTTCCTGAGTTGCTGAGATTACAAAAATGCTGAGCTCCTTTATAATTTTTAATTCTCGGCAGGGTGTGGTTATACACACCTATAATCCCAGTACTTGGGAGGCTGAGAGAGGGAGACCATAGGTTTGAGGCCAGTACACAGTATCTTAATAAGACTGTTTCAAAATAAAAAATAAAACAAGGCTGGGAGTATAGTTCAGAAACAGAACATCCCTAGGTTCAATTCCCCAGTACCAAACACTACACAAAAGTTAATTTTCACCCACCACTATTCCACTCACCCCATGTACACAAGCCATGTGTACACTCTCGTGTATGAACACACTCCCTACTCCTTAAGCACGCATAAGCAAGTAGTAATTCTCTTATATATTATACTCCTAATAAAAAAAGATTTATTCAAGTAACTTTTAAACACGATCAAATCTTGTTTGTTTATTTAGCTGTACTGGGGATTGAACCCAGGGTCACACACATGCTGAGCAAGCCGCAGTACCACTGAGCTACACCTCCAGTCCTGTCTCTTTTATAAAATAAAACAAATAAAGCTGCTTCTCCCCCACATCTAGGGACCACCTACATTCCTTCAGAGTCAGATTTTTCTAAGAACTATCTAACTCACTATTTTATCTCCATTTCCTTGTTTTCCCATGAGCTCAACTGACTCCATCCAAGCTTCTCTGCGCTCATTATTCCACCAGAATTAGCGTGCTAACCTCACCGTGGCTGCCATGCTGCTAAGCCCTGGAGAGTCTTTGGTTCTCTTTCTGACACATTCATGTTCCTTGCCTTCCTAAGCATCCTGGTTTTTCTTGTAAAGAACGAGTTCTCCAGAACCTATTTCCATGTTTCCTTTGAGGATCTAACCTTCCCTTTCCGGTTTTAACATCTTTTTCTGCTCTAAGTTTCCTCCCTGGGCCACTCTCATATTAAGCCATCATCATACCTGCCGATGGCCTTGATGACTATCACACATAGATTTTCACAAATTTATACAGCTTATCTTTCCTTTTCAAATTCAAGTAGCCAGCTCTCTATATGATATTTCTTTCTCAATATCTCAAAATTTCCCCAAAATATCAAATCCAAAATCAAATCCATGATCCCTTTCATTTTCTTACAAAAATCTTGTTCCTGAGCTGGGCGTGATGGCTCACACTTGTGATACCAGCATTTGGGAGGCTGAGACAGGAGGATCGCGCAGGTTCTCGGCCAGCCTCAGCTACTTAGTGAGGTTCGCTGCAAATCAGACCCTGTTTCAAAAAACAAAGAATAAAAAAATAGGGCTGGGGGTGTCACTCGGAGATAGAATGCCACCGGGTCCCATCCCTAGTACCACAAAAATGAATGAATAAATAAATAAATAAATAAACCTTGTTCTTTTTTTTCAATGCAGTACTGTGGATGGAATGCAGGGGCAATTTACCTCTGAACTATACTCCCAGCCCTATTTTTTATTCTTTATTTTAAAACAGGGTCTCGGTAAGTTGCGGAGGGCCTCACTAAGTAGCTGAGGCTGGTCACTAACCTTCAATCCTCCTGTCTCAGACTCCCAAGCACTAGGTTTACAAGCGTGTGCCACCACGCTGGGCTTAAAATCTGTTCTCTTCCGAATCACAACACACCCCATTTGTTTTACCTTGTGATCATTACACAGTCTACTTCTCTCCCACCTGTGCGATCGCCACATTCACTGCCACTGTGACTGTCATCCACCTGTCACCTAACTTTCCTCTGCATTTTTACTCTCTCTTAATCTATGCAGACAGCTTTTTAAAAAACAAATCTAATTATAAACGCCATCTCATCCTACTCCTAATCCTACTTGAAATCTTCTAATGGCTTTTCACTGCCAAGCACCATTTATAGTATCTGGTCTTACATGTTATCTGAACTGAACTGTTTCTACATTTTGTGATAACTCACTTTACTACTGTCCAGTCCACTAATCATGTATAACAATTAGAATGGTGAAATGGTTATGAAAAGTGAACACTAAAAATTTAACCTGATTGTAACCTAAATTTAAAAGGTGCAGTTTTTGTCATTACCTTCTTTTTGCTTCACACAAAACAGCTGCCCAAAAAAACCTTATACATCCCAGTAACCCGTTAATCCCATTTTAAAGATTAAAAAATCTAATGCTCAGAAAGATCACACACTGAGAAGTGACACAGCTGAGGAAAGAAAACCTTTCTTTTGATTCACAGCCATGATCTCCGAGTCTTATGATAGAGTCCTAGCTGTGTGTTGCTTTATTTCTTAAATGGCTGAGAGTGTGTCTGAGGATCTTCCCTTGAATGTTCCCAGGAAAACCCATGTCCTTTTCACAACCTGGAAAACCAAGGTGAACACGGGTAAGAGATGCATCCCAAGTAGCTCATGCACCCTGATGAGGGGAGGACTCAGGCTTCCGTTTCCCTTTCTCCGCTCATCCTTGTAACATGCCGCATGGTAGTCGTGACAGACTGGAAACTACTGAACAAGTAAGAGAAAAGGCTACGCGTGGTGTAATAGGCTTTAGGGCTAGACAGACCAGAGTTCAAACATTAACTCTGCCAATTCGAAAACTTATGACTCTGGCAAGTTACTAACGTTTCTTCTTTTTCAACTGTAAAATGAAGAAAACAGGTAACTGCAAGGTATAATGAGGACCGTGTGAGGTATGTATTTAATGGATATGCTATCACTCAATAAACAATTAAAATAATAAAAAAAACATTAGCTTCTCCCAAAAGTATGTGTAAAGAAGTATGAGCCCTAGTTATAACAGATGGGGCTCAGCTTCCAGCCTTTCCACTTACTAACTGCCATGCACTCTCTCTTGGTCTTTTTCTTTACTTTTACATCACGATATGATGCTGCTTAGCAATACTGAAAGGAGGATACAAGATAACATATAAAAGCACTTTTTTGGGTACTGGGGATTGAACCCAGCAGCATCCTACCTCTGAGCTACACCCCCAGCCTTATTGTATTTCTTATTTGGAAATAAGGTCTCACTAGGTTGCTACGGCTGGCTTCAAACCTGCGATCCTCCTGTCTCCGCCTCCCAAGTACTGGGATTACAAGTGTGTGCCACCACACCCAGCTGAAAGCACTTTCTTAATCAAACAGTATCATACAAAATGCATTATCTGTTTACATATATTCTCTACGCCTGTGTTATAAATTTTTTGAGGACACAAGATGTCTTTATCTTTGTATTTGCAACAGCTGGCTCTACACTTACAGGCATTCATTAAAGGTTGGCTGAATTCATTTATTAAAAAGACAATATAGATCTATGAAAAAACACAGTTCAAAATGAGATACAGAAGTTCATCCATATAGAATATGAGTAAAAGAAAAGCTGGTGCCAGCCTGACTGAGATCAATTCACATTCACATCCAGCCTTCTGGGAATTTAAATAAGTGGAGTTAAGATTCTGTTTACTAGATATAAATGATATACTCATCAAACAAATAAGTTCCTTCAGTGCAGATATCATGTCTGTCTCCCTCTCCTTGTTTCAGATGATGATAAAGAAAATAAAAGGCATAATACATGCTGCAACCCCTCATCAAAAAAAAAAAAAAAAAAGTTTAAACAAGCTATAAGGATGTTCCCTATCAGAAAGCAACCTTAAGAAGGACTCCTTGCCCATGGATACTTAAGCTATAAGGCAGCCAGGCATGTGGTACAGGCCTATAATCCCAGTATTTAGGAAGCTGAGACACAAATCACAAATTTCTCAACAATTTAGCAAGGACCTCAGCAACATTAGTGAAACAGTCTGAGAAAGGAAGGTCGCAAGTTCATGGCCAGCCTCAGCTACTTAGTGAGGCCCTCTACAACTTACTGAGACCTTGTTTCAAAATAAAGAATAAAAAATAGGGTTGGGGGTGTGGCTTAGATATAGAATGCCCCGGGTTCAATCCCCAGTACCACAAATAAAAAAAAGTAGAAAAAAAGAAAATAGGGCTGGGGTCATAACTCAGAGGTAGAACATGCCTGGATTACACACATATATAAAGAGAGAAAGACCAAAGGGGAAAATATCCACTTAAACTAGCATGTGTTTATCAAAGTCCTTTCTACATGAATTTAAAGACACCCTCAAACTGGGTATGGTGACAAGCTCCTGTAATGCCAGTAGTTGGGAGGCCAAGTCAAGAGTATTGCAGGTTCAAGAACAGCTTCAGCATTTAATGCTTCAAAAGGGGGGTGCTAGGAGTGTAGCTCTGAGTATAATACCCTTGGGTTCAATACCGCGCGTGTGCATGCACGCGCGTGCACACACACACACACACACACACACACACACAAAGACACCCTAACATGATAGAGAACACTCTAGAGTGGCAAGCTATCCATGCAAATGTTTAAGAAAAATCTGGCCTGCACTGACTTAATGAGCATTCACTGTGTGTCATACACCATGTTAAGCACGTTTCACAGGTTATCAAACCTTCACAACAATCCTGCATGGTGGGCACTAACTTCCTTATGTGGCAAACGAAGAAACTGAGATTTAGTAACTTGTTCATAGCCACACAACTGGAAACGGCAGTAGTAGATTCAGTGAAATCTGAAATGCCATTTTGCTACCCACGGATACCACCAAATTCACTGAAAAGAAGGACAATTCAACAGGAAAGATCAGGCAAAGAGGCACAGACAAAGCAGAAGAGAACATTTTATCTCCAAGTTCTATTCATAAAGGCAAGTAAAGGAGCTGCATCTAACTACACAAACCAAACTGCTTGGGTGAGCTACAGCTTTGGTGGTGGGCAGGGAGTACTGAAAACTGAATCCAGGGCATTCTGCTCCCAAGCGACACTCCAGACATTTTTAATTTTGAAAGAGTCTTGCCAAGTTGCTGAGGTCATCCTTGAACCTGCAATCTTCCTGTCTCAGCCTCCCAGGTGCTGGGGTTACAGCAAGAGCCGCCCCCCATCCGAGTGAGCTCAACTTGTACTCTGCAGTTCTGCGTGTTGTACAAATCCCCACCCATTCAGAGCTATTGATGACTGAATACGGGTCATTTTTCTAGAACACTAAGAAACAGCCTTTGACTTATTACTGGTATAAAGCCAAGCAGACAATGGAGGTGATATATGAATACAGCTTTCTCGTAGTTGCTGGGCTGCGCATCCTTGCACAAATGCATCTTTTGGGTATACTCACTGCTACATAAAATTCACTTCACAGAATTTCGGGACCAGAAGAGCTTCAAGTCACTCCTCCTATCTTCTGAATGTGGAAACAGAGGCTCAGACAGCTAAGCGCCCGGAGTCACATGACTTGGTATCAGCTCAACCTAGATTGGTCCTGTTGGACCGAGACAAAAGCACTCATCTCTTGTTTCTAGTTCAGGAAGTTTTCTCTGCATAGCTCCTCTGCCCAAAGGCATGGCCATCTAGACTTCTTATATATGGCAGCTGTGCAGCTTTACTCCTTTGGACATCTTCACTGAATTCAACAATGGAGGGGACACTGGGCTAGACACTGCAGATAATTGAGATGGAGATTCTTCTCTCTCATAGAACACACTGCTGCTCCTATGGCACACCGTGGCAAAGAGGCTGCCCTGTCACTGTGCCCCAGGGAACCCCAGGCACCACTTAACCAAGGGCTGGGGGACAGCTATCTTGGCATAGCTGAATCTCAATCCCACGTGTGGCCCACTGGCTGGGAAGGTCTGCTCTGAACTAATAAGTGAAGGGGACTGAGACAAGCATATAAATAACTCCAAGGGGAGCACAAAGGAAGTAACTACCGAGACTGTCACTGTCGGCTTCCATCAAACGTAAGTGAGTGGAAATGAGACTAACTCAACTTGCTTCCTTTCATAACTCCTCTTCCAAAGAAACCAAAGGACAGAACAGCCCATCCTTCTGGTCAACAGGGCTCATCAATCCCACCCACCAGGCAGGTGAAAACTACTTAATGCACATTAGTATGTCACAAAAGTTCTCTGAGTTCTGAGAAATATAGTACCACAAAAATGAATCAATAGAGGGGAGATAATTACGTTTCAAGGTCATATTCAAATGTGTAGAGAGAAGCGAAGCCCGTCCTAACACACACACACACACACACACACACACACACACACACACTGATTAAGCTCCATCCCTATGAACCAAGTTAAAATTTTGCCTTCTGATATTTATAAATGTAGCCTGCCTGAGCCAAGTAGGTTCCTGCAATTCCAGACATCTGGGCTGAAGGGCAAAGGGCAAAATAAAACTTTCAAAAGCTGGCTAGTAGCCAAGGGCATCACATCTAGCAAGCTCCCTTAGCAACACACAACCGCTGTCTGCTCAGGAGAGATACCGCCATCTTTGCAAGGGACTATAGATCTTGTTTTCATAACTAAAACAAGGTAGGGTGGGAGGTAAATCTGGACTATTTTCCTAATACATATCCCTAAAACTTATCAGTTCTTTAAAAGTTATAACCATTCATAATTTATAAACCTCTCCAATCCCAGGTTGTTTCCCTTGATCCCAAATCAAAATGCCACAGTTAACAATAAATTAAAATAATGTAGGGTGCATATTAAGTTCCTAGCAAATACAAAATGCTTTGTAATGCCTGGTTAGTAATTATTCTAGCTGCTATAGACTTGGCTTCTAACTAGAGGCAAGTGATTCTGTGACTTAATTACTTCCTTCATACAATTTTAATAACAACAACGACCTACTTCAAAAGACACTGTGATGGACAATAAAGATGATTAAGACAAAAACTTACAAAAGCTCACTCCTAATTAAGGGCCACGCTACATATTGGCTCTCAATACCTAGAGACATGGCTTGATGACCAAGGGCAGTACCCTGACCCACCAGAAGACTGCTCCCGAAGCCTCCAGCCCGCTCCACCTGCCACTTGCCTCCTCCAGCCCGCCCAAGCCCAGGGGATGGCACTGCTCTGGGAGCTCAGCCCTTGCGCCTCAGACTAACGAGATAAACAACACCCGAAAACAAAACAAAATGCGAATGTTACGATCACTGCTGGGTTTTAAAAGCCCAACACCTGTGCAAAGAAGGGACGTGGCAGCCTGTGCTCAGAGGGGAAGGCCGCTTGTGCAAGAGCAGAACCTCGGCTTTCCACTCCTTATATGTGCAAGTGCGAGCCCTCACCCACAGCGCTCTGTACTTACCCAGAGGTACATCATGTCAGACCAGATCCTGGGCTCAGAAAGGCACTTCAGTGAGCGTGGAAAAGGAGTTGCGGGGGGGGGGATCAGAGTGGGGAGAACCCCCCAAAATCACTTGAGTTTAAAAATCCTAAAAAAAGACCAGTCTCCTCCCCTCCTCCTGCCTCTCCAGCAGACTGTTCTGTTGTTCTCTCCTCCCTCTCCCTCCCTTTCGTCCCTCCCTCCCTCCCCCTCCCTCTCCCCTCTTCTCTCTCTCTCCCTCTCTCTCTCTCTGGGAGTTCCCAGCCCTGAGTGAACTAGAGTATACAGCACACACTCTGTATTTGCCTTCAGGGAATCTCTCTCTGTCATTTTCCTTCTAGAAACACAATCACCTCTCACAACGATTATTGCAAAAGACAGGGATGGGTGGGGTTAGTAATAAAGCACCAGCACCAGTGTCTAGTGCTAGACATAAATTAGTTTAAGATGAGGTCTCTGAACATGAATGAAGCAATCAAAAACTCTGACCTCTAAGATCAAGGCAAGTGTGCCAAGCTTCCTTCCCCTCTGCCCTGATTCTTCCGATCTCCATGCAGAAGCAGGCAAGCACAGGGAACCTGCTCAGAGCCACATTCCCTTCCTGCAAGTTCGGTCTAATACCACTATTCCCATCCCCTTTTGCTACCAGAGATTGAATCCAAGGTCAGACTACCTCCCAGCTACACTTCCAGCCCTATTTTATCTTTTATTTATTTATTTATTGAGGTAGTGAGGATAGAACCCAGGGGAATTCTACCTCTGAGCCACACCCCCAGCCCTATTTTTTAAGTCTTTTTTTATTTTGACACAGGGTCCCACTGAGTTGCAAAGGGCCTCACTAAGCTGAGGCTGTCCATGAACGGCAATCCTCCAGTCTCAGCCTCCTGAATGCTGGGATTATAGGCGTGCACCACAACAGGATCTTGCTAACTTGCTGAGACTGACCTCGAACTTGCACTCCTTAAGTCTCTGCCTCCCTAGTACTGGGATTACAGACGCGCACCGCCCGCCCTGCATAGCCTTCCTTCTGAAACAGCACATGACAAGGGTTTCAAACCTTGAGCCCCCCGCCCCCGAGTTGCAGATATGTTATTAGGCATGCAGGAGCCAGGGTGCACAGTCTGGGTTTGAATTCTGGATCTGCAATTACTGTCGTTATGGTCTGGGGAAAGTCTCCAGCCTTTTTAAAGCTTCTGCTTTTTTAAACACAAAAATGGGTAAAATACTCCTTCTGGGGTTGTAATGAGATCAGATGGACTATGTAAACTGTCTCCGTGGTTCTGGTGTCCATGTGTTCTAATTGTAGTTCAAACACTTTCCAAGGGCTTCCAATATATAAGCAGGCAAAGCTTTTCCCTCTTATGTACGCTGATGAACAAGTACTATCACATCAGCTGTCCCGCTCACTTTTATACAGAAAAAAATGGAATTTTCCTCCATATGGCAACGCCTGTGTTCTTCTCTCACCTCTCTCACCCATTTCTCCATATTCCCACTCCGAAGCCCACCTTGCTGTGCGCGACTCTCCTTCCTCTGTGCAGCCTGGAGTTTGCACCGTGGCATTCACCACTTCTGCCCACTACAGTATTCCTACTACTGTGCCCAGCTTACCTCCTTTTCTATATCCTTCAGGGTAGAAACCTAAGATCTAGCCCGAGCTCATCTATTTATGGCCGTGGAGTTTTTTCCACAATCCCTAGAATACGTTAGGTACACAAACACAGTGTCATTTGTGTTGAAGCTTCTACTCCTTTAATAAGTCTCTAAAGGAAAAACAAAAACAAAAAACAAAGAAAAATAAGAGGCTTCAACCTTCCAGCTGCTTCAGGGCTCTGGCTCCCCTCAGACATGTTGAAACAGCTCCCTCGGTTTATAAAATCTCCAAGTGAGGTCTGCAAGTCTCACACTCCAGGTAGGCACGCAGGTCCTGTTCTAAGTGCCACTCTGCCTAACACTCCCGCCAGCCACAGGGCTCAGGTCTTAGTTACCTTTAGTCTTGGGGCAGAAGTCAGATCACTTCTCCTTTTCATCCACACCGTGTGCCTTCTGCAGGACCGCCTATACCTGCCTCTGCTCGCCTCTCCCCAAAAACTCTGCTCACTGAAACCTGAAGAGGTAGGGCCGGAGTCTTAACCTCACCCAGACTTTTCTTTATGCAAAACCTCTCTGCTTCCTCGGGAGACAGGATTACCTCACCTCCAATACAAAAAGGGAGTAAGGACTTCAAGCTTGAAAACTGAGCATGCTTTTCTTTTCTTTTCTTTCCTGCTTTGCAGGTGCAAAGCATTGAGCCTAGGACCTTGTGTGTGCTGGGCAAGTTTTCTTTCTCTGAACTATACCCCCAACGACTATTTATTTATTTATTTTGTGGAACTGGAAACAAAACCATGGGGCATTCTACTTCTGAGCTGCACTTCTAGCCCTATTTTTTTATTTTTTTATTTTGAAACAAGGTCTCACTAAATTGCAGAAAGCCTCACTAAGTAGCTGAGGCTGGCTGCAAACCATGATCCTCGTGTCTCAGCCTCCCAAGTCTGGGGATTCGAGTGTGCGTCAACGCGCCCGGTCCCAGCAACCTTTGAAAAGAAAAGCCATCTTGACTTTCCCTGACTCCTTTGTCTCTAGTTAATGTGTATATGCAACTTTTCTGTCTCCTCTCACAGCCCACACTCTACATCTAAATCCAGCAGCCCGCTCTATCCTCTACAAATGATGTTCATGCCACACTAAGAGATCATGCTCTCTTCAAACTCTTTAAAGGGTCTGTTATTAACACTTATTCATGCTTAACTACATATCAGTAAACAAATACAATAAAATTTTAAATATTTATACTGTCATTTTATAGTGGTGTATTTTAACCAAATCTGAACTGTGATAAAGATAAAAACTGCAGCCAAGTAAAAGGAAATATACAGAAATTCTCAAAATGAAATAAGAACGTTTAAATATATTACAAAAACTCTGAAAACTGCTTCTAAAATTTCCACAGGTAGAACCATTGATAAACTTCATTAAAACCACAAAAAAGATTTATAAAATTCTATCTTAAATGCTTACGTGCCAGACTATAATTTCCTCACTGTAACTTTTAAAGTTCGGTAGATAGCCCAGCCAGAAATTCAACCCTTCCAAGTATTTACTTCACAAACATGTCCACAAAAACCCACAGAGAAGCTAAGCAGATCTTTTTTGTTTCATATTCCTGCATATCCATATTGACCTACCTTTAAAAAAAGAGGAAGAAACAAAGAGGTAGGCGGAAAAAAAAATTCTTTCCAGTCATCAAAGTCAAGCAAGGAAGCCTATGCTTTATAGCTACATAGGATTCACATTAAGAGACAAAAAGGTCTAATGATCCCACACTATGAAGCTGTCTGAAAAGGATAGCAGTCTTACATGCAGAGATTCGGATCCACACGTATTCTATCAAGAGAGCTCTCTATCACGGTCTGACTGTACTCTGAAGCTTATCAGCCTCTGTATTAGTTCAGAGGTGAGGACGTGTCAATTTGAGCACTGGAGAAGGAATTTTTCTAGGGAGAGCCCAGAAAGTTAGTTTCTGGAATGCCTGATTCTGAGAAAGAAAAACCAGATAACTCAGGACAGCAATATGAGGGCTGCCAATAATTCTAGCTTTATAACTGCATTCTGGATTCTTTCTTTTAAAAGTTCTGGATTTTATAACATGAAGAGTCTGGAGGGCAGAGAAAGTTTGTAGCCACATTTTATATTTTTTGCATCAAACTCCAGTAATTCAAGAGATCACTTGGTTTTTACAAGTATATTTCTCTGTGGTTATAAAAAGCTGTGGGGTGCAGGGGGTGTATATCTGGGGAGCATCATCATTTCTCAAAAATATACCTGAGAAATCAGGTACATTTTCCCAACAAAAATCTGAGAGGACCCTCTGAACCTAATTTATGTTTCTTCACCTTTCAGAACTAGGAGAGACAGCATAGCCTCACTAAAAAAAAAAAAACAAAAACAAGAAACAAACAAAACAAAACAAAACAAAACAAAAAAAAAAAAAACCTGAGCTAGAGAGATGGGACAAGTGAAGTCTGACGAATTTGACTCAAAAAAATTTTTTTAAGAATTAAGTTCTTTTGTTCAATCCCAGGTTTCGGCACCAAAACTCAACAAAAAAACCCAAAAGTTCTTTTTACTTCATTTCCTCTCTCAGTTCAAAACAGCAGGGCTCCCCACAGGGCAGTTCTCTCATAGAGGTCTGCTACTCACAGTGTGCCCATAGACTAGCATCCCCAGCATTAGCATGAGCTAGAAGCTTCCCCATAAGAAGAATCTCCAGCCCCACAAACTCACAGAATCAAAATCAGCACCCCAGGTGCTCCTCAGGCACACTGCAGTCCGAGAAGCCGCCCAGGGAGAAGACTGGCCTCACACAGCAGCAGAGAGAGGCCAGTCGGGAAGGTAGAGCTTTGCCACTTCACAGTCAGATCTGAGCTGCTCTGGATGAGGAACGAGTGAGTGCTCCCTGCTTGCCAGCAGCTACTGCGTGCTGGGATCCTACTGTGTGCCACAACTTTGAATGCACTGCCTTGCTGCACCCCAAGAACTCTGCAAGGTTGGCCCTATAACTTTTTTTAATTTGTTATGGTACTGGGAATTGAACCCAGAGACATTTTACCCCCAGGCTACACCCTCAACCCAGTATTTTATTCTTTATTTTGAAATAGAGTCTAAGTTGTAGAGCTTCCTGTCTCAGCCTTCCAAATACTGGGATTACAAGCATGTCCCAACACGCCTGGCCCTGCATTATCTTAAGGGCCCTGTTTTCTTTTTCTTTTCTTTTATTTTATTTTATTTTTGTGGTACTGGGAGTTGAACCCAGGGGCTTTCTACCTTTGGGCTATGCTCCCAGATCTATTTTTTGTATTTTATTTGGAAACAGGGTCTCACTAAGTTACTGAGAGCCTCACTCAGTAGCTGAGGCTGGCTTTGAACCCGCAATCCTCCCGTCTCAGCCTCCCAAGTGCTGGGATTACAAGCGTGCGCCACCACGCCTGGCTCCGGGGGCCCTGTTTTCTCTTTATCACGTTTCAGTAGCTCTCCAGGAGCCTCCCCACTCCTGATTAGCTTGCTCTGGTTTTTTCTCCACCACAGTTCCCGAGCTCTGGAGTCTTCTTACTCCACCATTTTCACTATCTCCCCATTCCAGTCTGGTCCTCCACTTCCTCCTTTGTCCAACTTTAATTCCATGGCCCATGATTATAATCCCTGTCTTGCAAATGCCCTCAACCAACTGTCCTCTATCAGTGCCACTGGCAAAACTCCAATCCTGGTTGAATGCGCGTCTCTGCCTTCCCTGCGCGTTTCCCAACACGCTGACTGGCTTTACTTCTACATTCATGATCACAAGCTACAAATGGGTGCGCAGCAAGGCCAAGCAACCCCACAAAAGCTGCCCTATGAGCTTTTGCTCTGAAGTGACTACTTCTGCCTTCTCCTCAAACCTGCCTTGTTCTCTCCCAACATTACTCTTGGCTGATGATCTTTCCAAATGTGTCATTTTAAAAGACAAGTATTCAGCTCCTGAGTGGTGGTGCACACCTGTAATCCCAGTACTTGGAATGCTGAGACAGGAGGATCACAGGTTCGAGGACAGCCTCGGCAAACAGTGAGACTCCCATCAACCTAGTGAGACCCTGTCTCCAAGTAAGAAATAAAACTGAGCTGGGGGTGTAGCTCGAAGGTAGAATGCTTCTGGGGTCAAGCCACAGTACCCCCATCCCCCACACACCCAAAGACAAGCATTGAGATGGTAGCTTCTCATCACCACATCTACAATGCTACCCAGAACACATGCGCTCCTCCTACATCCAGTGACAGTGAAGGAGGTACGTGTCCCTTCTCGTGCCCACCTCGCTACGTGTGCCTGCATGCCATCTCCAGCACCCCTGTGAAAAGCCTAGCCGCTCCGTCAGTCACTCCTTTTCTCCCCTCTTCACTGATCATGGTTATGCCTGAAAACAAACACGGGTCCTGTCTTCAGAAAACCTACTGTCTGCTCTCATAAGTGTCAACTCATACCACTACTTTGGAGGTCAGGCTGGCCATACTGATTAAAGTGCAAAATGTACACAGGCATGGCAACCACCTCCAAGTAGCCTGCCTTGAAAATCCCCATAAATGTAGAAGGCGGCTCACTGCAGCAATCTGTAAGCAAAACACAAAGTTTAAAACACGAGTAATAAACAGCAGGCGAGTGACTAAAGGAGCCATGGCTTTCAGGTGTTCTCTGAACCCTCACCTCCCCCAGCTCCCAGCCAGTGTCCTGCTCACACTTCACAGTAACCTTTCAAAGGCTCGACCCCACCTGTCTGTCCCCTCTCCTTAGCTTATTTCTTCTTCAAACTGTTCAAAATAAAGTTTCCAGCCGGGCGTGGTGGTGCACACTTGTAATCCCAGCATTCGGAGGCTGAGATCGGAGGATCGTGGTTCATGAACAGCCTCAGCTACTTAGTGAGGCCTTCTGCAACTCAGTAAAACCCTGTTTCAAAATAAAGAATAAAAAATAGGGCTGGAGGTATAGCTTGGAGGTAGAATGCCCTTGGGTTCCACACATTTGAAAATAAAAATAAAAAATAAAAATGTCAAGCCCTCTGCACAATTAAATCAGCTCATCAAGGCCTACTACTTAATTCAATGGTCATTTTGCTATCTCCAGTTTATCTGTCCTCTTAGCAGTAGGCAACAAAGTTGATAGCCTTGAAAGAGTCTCTTCTTCTAGCTTCTGAGATATTATTGTAATCTGGCTTTTGGCTTTAAAGTATCACTAGTTACTCCTTCTCAGTAACTCCTTCTGGCTTCTCTCTTAACCCCTAAAAAGAAAATATTCTCTGGCACTTGATCATGGTCATTCTCTTGTGTCTGAGCTGCCTTATCCACTCCCGTTGCTTCAGTTCATGCTAATAATTACCACGTAATATTCCCAGCCTAGTCCTCCTGCCATGCATCCACATGACTGCATGGCTGTCACACTGGCATGCCAAAGCCACATGCCCAGACCAGGCCATGGATCCTTAACTCTCCAGCACCTTCACCCTTAAAATCTTGTACATTCCTGGCACGCCCTACCCAAGGAATTGGTATCACCTGCAATTATGAAAGCCAGAGACCCTTCCTCTAATCCCTCACTTCTCCTGCCCAACCTTTGGCAAGTCCAGACATGGGTGTGTGTGTGTGTCACTAGGCACTGAACCAGAGTCCACTGAGCTACATTCCAGCCTTCCGTTTTTATTTAGTGATACTGGGGATTAAACCTCAGGGTGTTTGTCTCGGAGCTACACTCATAGCCCTTCTTTTTTCTTAGGGGTGTTGGGGAGGGAGACAGGATCTTGCTAAGTTGCTGAGGCTGGTAGTGAACCTGCTATCTTTCTATCTCAGCCTCCCAAGTACTGGGATCAAAGGCATGTGACACCACACCAGGCTCCTTATTTTTTATTTTGAGACAGAGTCTAAGTTGCCAAGGCTGATCTCAAATATGTGATCCTCTTGCCTCTGTACCTCGAGTAGTTGAGATTACAGGCATGTGCCACCATATTAGCCCCAGAGAAATTTTAAAAGCAAAATATCAGATCTTATCACTCCCCTACTTCTACAGCATTACATATGACGCAGTATTTTTTTCTATCCAAACCCATTATTGTTACCTTTAATATCCTATGTGATTTGCTAGGTGTCCAGCCATCCCCCCATTCTTCCTCTCAATTACTGCTCTAAATACACTGGTCAGGTTCAGTCTCTGACCCACAGCGAGTCTACACTTTTCCCCCAAGCCCTCTTCAGCCTTTTTATTCCCTCTTTTTGAAGGCCTTCCTCATTCCCCTTCACTCTCTGCAAGACTGGTTCCTTCTTATCTTTCAGGTCTCCCCTTAACTATCACTTCCTCAAATAAATAAAACTCTCCAGACTAATTGGAAGTCCTTCCCCTCAATCCCTTATTCTCTATTACTGTACCCTGCTTATTTTCTTCCTAACAGTTATTAAAATCTCTACTCTTTTATGCATTTTTTGTTTTATTATATATTTCTCCATTAGAAAGTAGTGTTTTGTATCCATCAGATACAACTGACATCTTCTACTATGGAACATTTTATCCTTTGACTTTTTGTGAGGGAAGGTCAAATTATTTGTAGGAGTTTCTGGCACTCGGGCAACTGTCTAACCAAGTTCTATAAATAAAGTTGGAGTGCTACTAATTTTGCTCTAGTTACCAAAAGGAATTAACTCTTTGCCATAGCTACGAACTATAAATACATGCTGGCACAGTGGCTTTAGAATGTTACAACTTGAAAAAATCATAAAATTATTTTTAAAGTTACTCTATCATTTACTTTAAACTAATTTGAACATCAATATTCCAAATTGCCTCCCTCCAATTTTATAAATTTATTCTTCCCAACACAATAAAAAAAAATCCCAATTCAAGCTCTACTCAAATCAAGCTTATTCTAAGTAAGTTTAACTTATCATATGTGGATATTTAGATTTAACTCAATTAAAACTAAAATTTCAGTTCCTCAGTCACATAAACCACATGTCAAGCCACATGAGGCTAGTGACTATCATAATGGACAGGGTAGGAGGATCACAGATTTGAGGCCAGCCTCAGCAATTTAGCAAGGCCCTCAGGAACCTAGTGAGATTCTGTTTCAAAATTAAAAAAAAAAAAAAAAATAGAGTTGGGTATTCAGAGGCAAAATGCTGCTGGGTTCAAATTCCAGTCCCCTCAGCTACTGTGTTATATTCCCAATTCCATCAAAGGAGAGGAAAAAAAAAGTGTGTGTGCCTTCATCAGCAGGAAAGTTCCATTAGGCCTTCTTTCTGAATCTATTTACTTTTATTTTAGGAATATTTCTGCCCTGGCTTGCTGGCTAATTGCTCACCAAAATAAATAAATAAATAAACAAATAAGTAAGTAAGTAAATAAATAAGCAAGCAAGCAAGCTAGGAAGTACAAAGTGGTAGGGAGTAAGTAACAAAGGAAAAGGGAATACTATGTTAAAGGCAGCCAGATGGGGGCAAAGGAGACCCAGAGGAAAAAAAATCAAAAAAGCATATATTTTAAAACAGACAGATGGCATATGGAGCCATTTAGTAAGGCCAAATTAGCAAAGCTCCTGAAATACCACTCTTTGGCATTCCTAAACAACAAATGATGTTGACTATTGTGCTAACATCATTTAAAAGTATCTACCATTTTGCTTTGAAGAAAAAAATAAGTTCTAGTTATAGAATACATTTTAAAAGAATTTATTTCCAAATGACTAAATCTTAACATCTTGGTCCTTTTTGTTAATTTGAGGCACAGGGGATACTGAGGACTGAACCTAGGGGTGTTCTAGTACTGATTTACTGGTCTATTTGTTTGTTTATTTATTTATTTATTTATTTTTGTTTTTTTGGTGGTACTGGGGGTTCCTGGAAGCCATTCTACCTCTGGACTACACTCCCAGACCTATTTTTTTTAAATATTTTTTTATTTGGAAACAGGGTCTCTTAAGCCAACAAGGCTGTCTCCAAACCAGCATGATCCTCCTGTCCCTGCCTCCCAAGCGCGGGGATTACAAGCGTGCACCACCACGCCCGGCTCTTATTAAATTAACCACCTGTTAGCCTCAAACCTGTGATCCTCTTGTCTCAGCTTCCTAAGAACTGTGATTACAGGTATGTATCACGACACCTGGCCATCTTGGTCTTTTATAAAAGAAAAAATGCTCAACCCCCAAAAAAAAATCATTTCTAAGATATTACAAATAGTTAAATTCAAGTCTTCAGTTGAACTAATATAAATACATGTTAGGTAGAAAGCAAGTATTAATATGAGAAAGAGACCAGACCCTTCTATTTCATAAATTATCCATCATCCATACAATAGAACTCTACAGAGTCTGGGGGTGGATGTAGAAGCTCTTAAAACACTGTTATGAGCTGGGCGTGGTGGCGAACGCTTGTAATCCCCGCGCTGCTTGGGAGGCGGAGATAGGAGGATCCCGCAGGTTCGAAGAGACCCTGTTTCCAAATAAAAATATAAAATAGGTCTGGAGTGTAGCTTGGAGGTAGAAGGGTTTCCAGGAATCCCAGTACCATAATCAATCAATCAATCAATAAGCAAACAAACAAACAGTAAAATAAAATAATATAATATAGGGCTAGGGGTGTAGCCCAGAGGTAGAGTGCCCCTGGGTTCAATCCCTAATACAAATAAACAAACACCTATTTTGAAATAGTTATATTAAGAGAAAGAAGATTAAGAATTGCATTTAAGCCACGCGGGGGCTGGAGGCCGACTTCCCACGAATAAAGACATCTGTAATACCAATAAAAAAAAAAAAAAGAATTGCATTTAACACAATACCGATGGCTTTTAAAAACATAAAGGGGGCCAGGCGTGGTGAAGCAAGCTTTAATTCCAGCATTTGGGAGGCTGGGACAGGAGGATTGTGTAGATTCAAGGACAGCCTCAGCTACTTAGTGAGGCCTTTGCAACTCAGTGAGACCCTGTTTCAAAATAAATAATAAAAAAATAGGGCTGGGGGTGTCACTCAGAGGTAGAATGCTCCTGGGTTCCATACCCAGTATGGCAAAAATAAATAAAAATAAATAAATAAATAAATAAATGAAAAAATAAAAACATAAAGGGGAAAGAATTTTACACATAGGAAGTTAAGATACCCAATGCCTCTGGGGAAAAGCATGAGAGCTCAACTGTTCACCACAGGACTACTTTTGAAAACTAACTAATAAAACAGTTTTTTGTTTTTTTCATGGTACTGGAGATTGAACCCAGGGCATTCCACCTCCAAGCTACACCCTAGTCCTATTTTTGTATACTTTTTTTGTTTTGGGGGGTTTTTTTGGTGGTACTGGGGATGGAAACCTTCTACCTCCGAGCTACACTCCCAGACCTATTTTATATTTTGTTTGGAAACAGGGTCTCTTAAACCAGTGAGGCAAGCTTCGAACCTGCGCGATCCTCCTGTCTCCACCTCCCAAGCGCGGGGATCACAAGCATGCGCCACCACGCCCGGCTTGTATATTTTATTTTGAAACAGTCTCACTAAATTGTGGAGTGCCTCACTAAATAGCTGAGGCTGGCTACAAACCTGCGATCCTCCTGTCTCAGCCTCTTAAGTACTGGGATTACAAACTTACATTATCACGCCTGGCTTAAATGTGCTATTTTTTCAAAAAACAATAATAATCTTTAATTTTATAAAGAGCAAGTTCTCTGTCCCCAAGAAATATATTACCCAATTCTTATACAAGTTTCAAAAAGCTAAAATATTAGAAATTTTCCTTTACAAATGGTCATGTAAATATTTTGCATTTCTATTTTATTCTCACAGAAAAACCTCATTCATATACCATTTGAATTCTCAATAAAGTAACTCAACTCAGCCAGGCACAGTGGCCCAAGCTTATAATCCTAGTACTTGTGAGCCTGAGACAGGAGGATTGAAGGTTTGTGAGAATAGCCTTGGCTAGTAGTGAGACTCTCATCAACCTAGCAAGACCCTGTTTCAAAATAAAAGTCAAAGAGGGCTGGAGGTGTAGCTCTGAGGTAGAATGCCCCTGGGTTCAATCCCCAGTGCCTCAAAATAAATAAATTAAAATTAAAAACTGAATAAAGTAACTGATCTAAAAAAACTTGAAGCTGAAGTTAAAATGGAAACTGCAGTGATCCTTATTATTGCAAGCTTTAAAAATATTTGCATAAAGATACATTAAATTAGCCGTATGATTGTAATCCCAGCATTCGATAGGCAGAGACCGGATGACTGCAGTTCGTGGACAGCCTCAGCTACTTAACAAGGCCCTTCACAGCTCAGTGAGACCCTGTTTCAAAAATAAAAAGACTAAGCCGGGCGTGGTGGCGCACGCTTGTAATCCCAGCATTTGGGAGGCGAGACCTGGAAGATCGCGGGTCGCAGACAGCCTCAGCTACTTAGTGAGGCCTCTGCAACTCAATGAGACCCGGTTTCAAAATAAAGAAAATATAGGGCAGGGGGTGTAGCTCGGAGGTCAAATGCCCCTGGGTTCCATCCCCAGACCCGCAATAAATAAATAAATAAATAAACAAACTAACTAACTAACTAAAAAATAGGGTTGGGGGTGTAGTTTGGAGGTACAATGCCCCTGGGTTCCATCCACAGTACTGCAAAACACACACACACACACACACACACACACACACACACACACACACACACACACGGGGAAAATCACCTTATTAGATCAGATGGCAAAGACTGGTTGAAAACCTCCCAGAAGAGTTAAGAATGGTCTTGTCTATCATTTTGGAGCAAGGCTGGACCCTTTGATAGTCCCAGAGGCTGAAAATGCAGTGGTTTCCCAATACCCTTTCTTCCCTTCCTCCTTTGTAATAAAACTCCAGTTTTCATTCTAGCATACTACCATGCACACCCTCAAAACAGGATCCGTTTCCTAACTTCCATTACAGCTAGGTGAGGCCATCAGCCTAAGTTCTGGCCCATGAGATGTGTTTAGTGACTCTCTGGAAGTCTTCCAGGAAGAAGGAGAGGGAACACCTGTTTTTTTCTTCCCTCCAAAGCAGCTTCACAGAAATGGGGAAATGATGGCTGGAGCTTGAACAACCATCTGGGCTATGTTCTGCAGACAGAGAAGCAAACAGCAGTAAGATCCTAGATCCCTAAGAACAATGAGCATCTTATCAGCCCCAGACTGCCCACTTCCAGATTTCTTCTATGAAAAACAGCCGCTAGGTTAGCTTCCTTTGGGGGTGGTGAAGGGGGACAGGTAGCTAAACTTAATCCTAAATGATGGAATGTCAAGTTCTGGTTTGGATCTTACATATCCCCAAAGCCGTCTTCTAAAGGCTTGCTGGCTAATGGCTAAGGTCACTGTGGTATGACCTTGAAGAAGACACTGAGGCCCCAGCGCACTCCTCTCACTCTTTGTCCACGACTGCCATGAGAGAGGCAGCTTTAATTTACCACACACAGTCCCTGACATCAGGTTCTGCCCCACCACTGACCCAAACACAATGGAGCCAGTGACTGTGGACTGAAAACTCTGAAACTGTCACACAAAATAAATCTTTCTTCCACTGGGTTTGGTGGCGCTTCCACTTGGGAGGCTGAGATAGGAGGATCATAGATTCGCAGCCAGCCTCAGCTACTTAGTGAAGGCCTCTGCAAATTAGACCCTATTTCAAATAACAAATAAAAAACAGGGCTTGCGGGTGTACCTTGAGATAGATGCCCTGGGTTCAATCCCCAGTACCGTAAATAAATAAAATAAATAAATAAATAAATCTTTTTTTTTTTTTTTTTGGTGGTGGTACTGGGAATGGAACCCTTCTACCTCTGGGCTACACTCCCAAACCTATTTTATATTTTTTATTTGGAAACTGGGTCCCTTAAGCCAGCAAGGCTGGCTTCGAACCCGCGGGATCTTCCTGTCTCCACCTCCCAAGGGTGGGGATTTCAAGTATGCGCCACCACGCCAGGTAACCTTTCTTCTTTTTACGTTAATTATCTGGGTTATTTTGTCACAGTGACAGAAAAGCTGACAATTAAGTTGGAAGTCTGGGCTCAAAAGCCTAGTCCCCAACCATTCTGTAACAAAAAGACTGAAATGAAATTTGAACTTAACCATCCCTGAATTCTAATAATGAGGAAAAGTTAAATATATATGTTCTCATTTTCTTCATCTCAAAAATGGGAGTAATGGCCAGGTGTGGTGGCGCATGCTTGTAATCCCCGCGCTTGGGAGGCAGAGACAGGAGGATCACACAAATTCAAAGCCAGCTGTGCTGGCTTAAGAGCCCCTGTTTCCAAATAAAAATATATATAAAAAAATAGGTCTGGGAGTGTAGCCCAGAAGTAGAAGGGTTTCCAGGAACCCCAGTACCACCACCAAAAAAAAAGGAGTAATGGCCAAGCATGGTGGCGCACACTTGTAATCCCAACATTTGGGAGGCCAAGACAGGAGGATAGTGGTTCGCGGACAGCCTGAGCTACTTAGTGAGGCCCTTTGCAACTCAATGAGACCCTGTTTCAAAATAAATAATAAAAAATAGGGCAGGGGTGTAGCCCCTGGGTAGAATGCCCCACTATTCTACACAGTACCTATACTTGCTTCCATCCCCAGTACTGGAAACAAAAAATGGGAGTCACATGCCTACATTACAGGGATACTGTCAGATGTAGAGTATGTTAAACTGTTCAGTCCAACAGTATTATATACTGTCACTACCATTAATTACAATGACCACTGCAACAGCTAACTGGTAAAATTATCACTAAACAAAACTGCCTATTACATGAAAGAAATAAACAGGCAGAATTCTGGGCTTGGCACCCAAGGAATCCAGTGAACTTGTCAAGCCGCTCCCATACTTTCTCATTTCTGCCTTTCAGAAAATACTGTAGCAGGAGTTTCAGTTCTTTTCTTTAAAGGACTGGAGTTGAATGGAAGGAGAAGGAGAAGGAGAAAGAGAAGAAGAACAACAACAACAAAAATAAAGTAGTAAAAGCCGTAAAAGCAATCAGTTAACAGGGCATGGTGAGCTTGTAATTCTAGTACTTAGGAGGCTGTAACATGTGGATCACAGGTTCATGGCCAGCCTCAGTTACTTAGGCCCTCCACAACTTAGTGAGATCCTTTTTCAAAATAAATAATAAAAAATTGGGTTGGGGGGAGTGTGGCTCAGAGGTAGAATGCCCCTGAGCTACAAAATAACCAAAAAATAAATAAATAAAAGCAATCAATTACTAGTATGCATATGAAATGTATAGTCCTGTTTTAGCATTTCACAAGTTGTCAACAGATAGTCTAATAATTTTTTAAATTGATGTTAGCTGTGTGTGCGTGTGTGTGCATATGCGTGTGTTTTGGTGGTATAGAGGATTGAACCCAGGGATGCCCTACCTTTGAACTACATTCCCAACCCTTTTGTTTTCTGAAACAAGATCTTGTTAAGTTGCTGAGGTTGTCCTCAAACCTGTGATCCTCCTGTCTAAGCCTCCCAAGCACTTGGATTACCAGCGTGAACTATCACACTCAGCTGGACGACAAGTTTTAACTTGTGTTGTGAGGCACAAGCATCAAACATGTCATCTATTTTGATGGCTGATAATAAAATTTAAACATTTATATAACTTCAACAATGCTGTGGAGTTTCACTTTTCAAGCAAAAATGCCTTATTCTCTAATTTTTGCACTTAAAAACTAATTTAACTTCTGCATTTTTAAAGGTTTGGAAAACCGCAAATGAATTCACTTCTTGAAGCCATTAACTCATTTCTGAGACCACTTTTGGTGACTACTTTAATACACACACACACACACACACACACACACACACACACACACACACACAGTATATGAGTCATACCAGTGCTAAGCTGTTCATTTTATTTTGAAGTGTTCCATGGTCAAATAATTCTGAGAAATACATTTTAAGCACTTTTACTATTTGTCCAATTTCAGATTTTCATAGCCTTCCAATAGAATACTTAATAGATGCTTTTCACAAAATTGGAAAGAAAACAAGCTATTCCAGGGTGTCAGAGATTAGCGGACAGGCAGACAGATGTCAAGAATTTGCTGCACAATTTAAAGGGCTACAATTGGTATGCCAGAAGTGAGGACCGACTTTGTGGCCCAGAGGGGGAGCAATGGGGAAGGACACTGCTGACCGTACCTGAGCCAATGGCTCGCCCATGTGTACTTCATGGAGAGAGAGCTGGGGCTGCCCCACCTGAGATGAAACATCCCACAAAGCCCATGGAGGAGTCAGAGCAGGAAAAGGAACTGAGGGTGGTCTTCTGAACTAGCAGGGGGAACTGAAACAGTATTATTTTCTGAGAAAGTAATCTAATCCATATCAGATTCTACTAGACCATTCTATTCCTGATTTAACCAATGGCTTCAACATCAAAGTGTTCCTAAAATTTAGTACATATCAAACCTATTTTCAAGCTGTGACTATACTTTTAATAACATAAATGAGTTCAGTAGGACTTTATTTCTGAAATGTGGTTTATTTTTAGTAAATATTAAAGGCCCCCCACATGGGAAGCTACAATCATGCCAGAAATTTTCTATGAGGAGATAAAATCCTATTTATAGGTCTATCCCTTGCTCCTTGCTTCGGCTGAAACATAGTTTCCACTTTAAACCTGATATGACCTCCTCTGACTTGTGGTCTCCAATGTTCCTTTCATCCTTAAGTTTCCAACTTTTATCTTTATCTCCACAGGGTACTTAAGCTATTAGGGGCTGGGATGTCTCCTTTTCATAAGCCTTCTCCTACAGAAATACTGTAGGCAAATTTGGGGAACTAAAAGGAGAAAAGGAGGAGTTCTTTGGTGAGCTTTGGGGAGAGAACCCATGAATATTCCGCAAGCATGAGGCTATGTAAAGCCATGAAGATGGCACAGGAGAATGGCAACTGGGTCTGAGGGTGCTTTAACCTGTGTCTGACTTATGCTAAAGTTTTCTATCTTTTAAAATCCTATGAGAATAAACGCCAAGGTGTTTTAATGTAGAGGATACTATATCCTCTAATCAAGAAGAAGCTAAGCAGGGGAGCCAAAGGATAAATGCAAAAGATGAAATTTTCCCCCAAAATGGCACTATCAGGGATTGAGTTGGTACTGTTATTTTTTATATTAACTGCTGGCATCTTTACCCTCCCCCCACTTAAAATGTTACTTGGTGGACTCTTCCTCCCCAGTCTGTAGCTATGGTCTACCAACAATTCCTGAAGTCAGTGATTCACTTCTATTGCTTTGAATCCAGTGAGCCATTTGATAGGTCGGGTCCCCCCTCCACGTGACTCTGCAGCGGGACAGGAGGCAGAACCCCAGGAATCCAGAAGCGGAGATATCGCGAGAATCCAGGTGCCTTGAGGCTCCAAACACCATGAGACATACTCCAGAGGTCGCAAGACTACAGATGTTGGGAGAGAATCGGCACGCCTATGAAACACTGGCACTTCCGATCCGCCATGTGACTCAGACAGCCGATTGGGACTACGCGTGACTCTCTGGATGCGTGGCTCATTGGTCCCTCCCCCCATGGCTGGCTGACTCCCGGAAGGTGCTGGGTTCTTGATTAAAGTCGTTGTTAATAACCTGGTTGGTGCTTGCCTCCTTCGTGAACTCCCTAACTCTATTTTCAACGTTACACCATTTTCACTGCTTCCTTCACTAGCCGCGCCATGACCCATCCCCAACTCATTCCACCCAGCTCCACTCCACACTCCAGATAAAATTTTAAATAGACTCTATTATTACTTCTCTAGCAAATACTGACCTCTTCAACCTCTCAACTGTCTCTGGTTCAATTATTTTTATTAATAACCTTAAGTATATCCTGCCTCTTGTTAACTCCATGTTTCTACATCTTGTATCTGAATGAGACTGCAGACTGTGCACCTTGAGGACAATGGCCACGTCTTATTCATCTCGGTGACAACAGTGTCACTCCAAATAGTATCATAGGCACACAGTAAAGAAACACAGCTGAAACACTGACATACTTTACTTGCTGAACAAGGAATACTTTTGTATGAATCGCTCATAGCACATGGCTAAGCCAGCCCCATATAAAGATAGTAGAGTTGAAGCCGGGCGTGGTGGCGCATGCTTGTAATCCCAGCATGCGGGAGGCTGAGACAGGAGGATGGTGGTTCGCGGATAGCCTCAGCTACTTAGTGAGGCCCTTGGCAACTCAGTGAGACCCTGTTTCAAAATAAAGAATTAAAAAATAGGGCAGGAGGTGTAGCTCGGAGGTCGAATGCCCCTGGGTTCCATCCCCAGACCCACAAAATAAATAAATAAATAAATAAATAAATAAATAAGATAGTAGAGTTGAATCACATGGATTCCTCAAGGAGGAGGTACATGGCCATTAAAGAACCTCAACTCTCCTTCACTGGGTTCTCATCATCATTTGTAGGTACTCAGAGAAATGAACACAGGATACACCACGGTTGGGGAAAATGGTGACACGTCCTTACCACAAGAAAACGCTTCCAGCTTTTATCCACGCAGCCTCTGGCCTGCCTCTTCCTATCTGCCCTAATTCACAGTAAAATTTCTTTACTGTACAGTATTTGATGACACACTGCTAGCTATTTAGCATTTTCACTATAGTAAGAAGGGATAGACTTAACTGTCAGTAAAAGTAATTCAAATTAAATATCAGTAAAATTACCTGTTTATAAAAGTGAGAAAACAAAAGAAAATATCCTCTTTGATTTTTTTTTCCAATTGTGAAGCTTATCACACAAAATGTTATTTCCCTTTACAAAAGAAAACATGGGGTTTTCTGGGGTGATCAGGGCTGGGGTCTAAGCACAGATGATCAATAAACCCTTGAGATCATTTCTGGCACTTGCCTAGCAGGTGTGAGGCCCTGGTCTCAATCCCCAGGACTGCTCTTCAGAAATGGCACAGCAGAGAAAGAACTCCTTAGATTTGGAAGTGAGACAGGCCAGGAATCACTGCTGAATCATCATTCACGAACAATGACCTTGAGCACACGGGTTTTTTTAAACTTCTCTTAGCTTCTGTTTCATCATCTATGAATTATAAACAAAATTATGAAAACTTTAAATAACAAAAATAACAGGCCAGTGCCTGGACTCACAACTGCTAATGAATTTGTCTTTTGCCATTTTTTAGCTCATAACAAAAAGACAGGAAATAGCTTCTCCCACAGTAAGAACTCGCCTAAGGAAAGCTGTTTCCCCTATTCTGTTGTGTTGACTGAGATGGGGTCTCTGCCATGTTGCCCAGGCTGGCCTCAAACTCCTGGGGCTGAGCGATCTCCTGCATAGCTGGAGCTACAAGCACACCATCACGCTCAGCTCTCTTAATATAAAGGAAAATCTGAAGAGAAACGCCACATGTTCTACTGGGAAAGGTGTCCCCATTAAAGGAGATGGCCGAGGTAAATAAAAAACAAAGCCCAAAAGCCGGGCGTGGTGGCGCACGCTTGTAATCCCCGCGCTTGGGGGGCGGAGACAGGAGGATCGCGCAGGTTCGAAGCCAGCCGCGCTGGCGTAAGAGACCCTGTTTCAAAAATATAAAATAGGTCTGGGAGTGTAGTCCGGAGGAAGAAGGGCTTCCAGGAACCCCAGTACCACAAAAAAAAAAAAAAAAAAAAAAAAAAACAAAGCCCAAGACAAGAAGCTTCTATCTGGGTGTACGTACGCATGTGTGCGGACGCGTGCTCACACATGCACCACAGGAATTTCAGGTAGGTAAACCCTCTGTTGCCTTGTTATATGTGTGTCATAAAAAAAAAGCAGGGATTAAAGGAGATTTTTTTTCCTCAAATTTTCCTCCCTTAGCTGCAATTACAAACACAAGGCAAAAGGGAGAGAAAGCGCCTGCACCTGCAGAAGAGGGGCGAGGGCAGGAGGGCTGCTGGCATGGAACTCCTCCTGGAAGAGAAGACTGGCGCCACACCGTTTCATTTTGCTGCTTTTGAGTGATGAGGGATGTCTACGCCATTCACACGCTTGAGCCAGGGCTGTGGTCCTTCTACGTCCCCCGCAGGACTCAAAGCAGCTAAGGAGCCACAGCTTTCAGAATATTAGTGTGAAAAGGCTGGCAGGACCTTGAGGCTGCTGGGTTTTGTGTTTTTGTTTTTTGTTTGCCAGCCCAGCGGAATGGAAGTAGAAACAGATGGGCCTTCCCAGCTAAGTGACCTTGGGCGAGTTGGACAGCCTCTCCAGCCTTCACTTTTCTCATCTATAAAACTGGGTGACCAGCATTTGCCCTGCAGAGTTGTGAGAATTTAATAAGCTAACAATTAAAACAGCAAACTGCTTCAGAATAGGCACTCAATACAGGTTACTGCTTTTCCCCAAACCTCAGGCCCTGGCAATACCTAAAATGCTGGTGGATTACATGTAGATAAGCCATAGGCGCTCATCTTCTCCCTTTCCTCTTCTCTCATTTTGCAGAACGGCAATCAGGGCCAAGAAGGGAAAATGGCTTTCCAAGGTTGCACTGCTGGTTACTGGCAGGATTAGGAGTAAGTCAGCTCCTTCAAGCTCAGTGCACAGCTCCCTGCCTGGTGAGGCACATCCTGCTGCAGACAAGAGAAACACTGCACTGCTGGCTACTGTGATCCAGGCACCCAAGAGTTAACCACCCAGACAGGCTAGGCAGATTCCTTATGGGAGGACGCCAGAGAGGCACTGACATACATTCCTCCCTGTGATTGGTTGGTTCTCAAAGGGGTGGGAAGAGGGAGAGGGAGAAGAATGTCACCCGATCCCCACGATCCCCAGGGTAAACAACAGCAGGAGCATCTGCTTGGGTTTTCAACTAAATCTGTGAAATATTTCTGAACACTTGACCACCAAGCTCCCAACACCAGAACTTCTTGTCTTCATCAAAAAAGAGAGCCCTTATTCTTCAATGACCATTCTTAGTAATGCAGTCTGGATGACCCAATGTGAAAGGACAGCTTAATATTTCTCTAGCACAAAATGAGTACCTAATACTTGTACCCAGGCTGCTGGAAATCCACACCACCCGACCCCCACCCTTGCCATTACAGAGAAGACCTGGCCCCTGGCCTGCTCACTTCTGCTCTCCTAATCCCCCCAAAGAACAATTAGAAAACAGCAAGACTACTCAATCACATCCCCTCTCTGAATTTTTCTCCACTCTCCTTAAGAGAATCCCCTCCTTAAAAAAAAAAAATTTTTTTTAAAAAGCTTTCTTGTTGCAAGATGTAAGTCTCTGTAATTACATTAGCATACATATGCAGAGCAGAAGGGAGGGAGGGCTTGGGGGAGAGAGAAACCCAATACCACACCAAATCCATAGGGAGGTCAACCCAAATTATTAATCCAGGACAGAGCTACTAACCAAATTAGCTGAGGCAATGCCCTTCAAATCTGGATAGATTTTTTTACCCTAGGGGAGAATGGAGAAAGGGTCTGTCTCCTCAAAATCTTATTACCCCAAACAATTCTTTTCTGCTCACAAATTTCTCCCATTTCAAAGCTTTATATTAAATATATCCATTCTATGCAGAGACTCAGAGGCAGCTACTCTGCCCCAGTGGGCTACAGGGATGCTACATGACTGATCAGCAAGAGCTGCTGAGGCTGCCTTGCTTTTGTTCTTACACACAGCCACAATGAAATTACGAAGTCCCAACATGTGCATCGGGCAGGCGCCAGTAAAACTGAAGACGGTTTCCTGCAGAGTGGCTAAGGCCTGGAAACCTCCTGCCAAGTGAGCACAGGAATCAACTGGAGCTCACCCTCGTGTGGCCCCAGAACCAAGACTAGGTGCCAAGCCCCCGCCCCCGCAGACCCACACTAACAAATTTGGAACTGCCGGACAGACCCATCTCTCCAGAACCATGGAGACTATGAATGACCTAAACCACTCTAAAACAAAAAGCACATTTCCCTCAACGCTGGGCCAAGAGCAAAGCCGCTCTAAGAAGTAAACAGCAGAGGCTCCCTATGTCTCCTCTTCATAATCCCAAAGCCAAATTAATCTAAACTACACTGATGATGCTTTTTGCTAACACAGATGTCTCATAAGTCCCAGGAAAAATCAGTGACTCAGCCCTCTTTCACAGGAGTGTTCAGTAAATTAACTACTCAAGAGGCTCGACACAGCTATCAAAAGCACAGACTTAGCCGGGCACTGGTTGTAATCCCATCATTTGGGAGGCTGAGATAGGAGGATCTGGGTTCGCGGACAGCCTCAGCTACTACTTAGGCCCTCTGCAACTCAGTGATGCCCTGTTTCAAAATAAAGACTAAAATAGGGTTAGGGGTATAGCTCAGAGGTAGAATGCTTCTGGGTTTCATCCTCAGTACTGAAGGGGGGACAAAAAAGCAGCAGACTTCAGCCTTTGCAGCTTTGCCTGATACCAAAGCCTGTGCTTTTGATAGCTGTTCCACCATCATATACCTGTTCCACCACTCTATGACCTACAGCTCTCTTAAGCTTAGGCTCTCCTTCTATAAAACCAGCTTTACCATCCACCTAGCAGGGAGAGTGGTTGTTAAGATAATGAGGAGTTGAGAGTGTGCGGAGGTGTGTGTACTGAGTACATTACTTGATGCACAGCAAGCATTCAATAAATAGTAACTATAAATTATAATTGAGGACTGTAAAACACTTCTATAGAGGGATGACACCTCAGCTGACAATCATCCTGGCATTCCTGCACCTCACCCACCCACGGCAGAGTGCAGCCTGAGAGTGCTGCCTAATGACTATATAGAGCATCCTGCTGGAAGACGGGGGAAGAGAGTACGTGACCTCTGCCCAGGAAGCGCTCATGTTGCTGGAGGAGGACACCACAAGAAGTCAGTCATGAGGGCAGAGTACTCGAGAGCCTCAGCATTAGAACTACTGCTAGCCACCGCACAGGGGCTGCTTCTAAACCCACCGCGGCAATGAGTCAGGCTGAGCAGACCGCGGGCAGGGGATGTTGGAGGCAAGGGCCGTTCTGGAGCTCCACACACAAAGAATGAGGGGAGGGGCTGGTGGGAATGTGGACAGCAGGATTTGGGTCTTTTCACATCATACCAAGCAAAATTACACCAGGCATAGAGCTGACAACCATGACCAAATATTTCTAGGCAGGCACTACAAAATGACTGCTTGTTGGGTTAGGGCAGCAGCACACATTTTTTACCAGACCTGAGGCTCTCAAGGAAAGAATTATAATCCTAGAATCAAAAACAAATATACTCACTGGACACAGTGAGCTGGGGAAGGCAGAGGGGCTAGTTCTGCGAGTCAGCGGCTCGTCGCTCACAAACTGCTCTTGCTCCCTTCCTCTCTTATAACTTCCCCACCCGATCCCCATCTGTCAAGTGTCTCACGCACACCTAAAGCCTACAGTGCTGGTGGACAGGAGCTGGGCGAGGCCACTCCCTGCTCATGACAGTACATGTCTATCAGGAAATAGCACTGCGGTGGGGAAAGCACTGAACTGGGCGTGAGGACTTGATGTCACAGACTCAGTTCAGCCCCTAGCAAAAGCTGTAAAGTAAAAGGCTGTGGCCTTGGGTAAAGCCTCTAACGCTCTGGGACTCAGTTTTCTCATCTGCAGAAGGGTAATGTCACCAAATCCACCCTGCCATTCAATGGCTTAGCACTGAATCTCCTAGGCCTGGGTTCCTATCTCAGTACTGGAGCAAAAACATGTCACCAAAGAGCCAAGAAAAGAAATTACAGTTCACTCTCTAAAGTAGACTATGTTACAACAAATCCCACTATTAGTTATAATGTAGCAATAAAATAAACCCTAAAATTTTAATTTAAAAAATTAAAAATAAACTGAAAGTTCAGGTAAGTAATAAACAAGCCACATTTCTGGAGTATATAAGGTTTGTGGATTTACAGTCCTGCCTAGACAATCACCTTACAAAGGTCGGACTCTGATCCTCCAATATTAAACCAAGAAAGCAAGCAACAGGAAGCGATGGGACAAGAGTTCGCTTCTTGTAAGGGCCTAGGGCTTGCGTGCTAACTGAGCCCTCCTAACACTTCAGCTGAGAAGGACATGTGCAGGCCTTACGGTTAGCATTTATCCCCAAACACAGGAACGACGGTTGCTATTTCTAGCCTATTTCTAGATCAGGCCCTGAAAGATGGGTATAATCTACACTGGACAAATCATATGGCCAAAAATACTCTTGCAAATGCCAGCACTCAACAAACTGGCAGTTCTTTAAAGAGGACTCTCTGGGGACCCAGCACTGCAGTAACCGAGGGAAACACGTCCAGATTAGATCAGCAAAGACCTCTCAGGTTCCACAGGAGGTACTGCAAGGGGCAATGGCGCTGGCCAACACACAAGACTTAAACAATGAGCTCCCAAAGGCTGCACGTGTGCAGGTCAGGAGAGCTGCTGCTCCACCACAAATGACCCCCGAAGGACAGGTGCCGGCCGCCCCACACCACGCCGCCCACTGCAGCCACTCAAGGGGCGCTGATAGGGTTGTTTCACACAGTAGTCACTCGTCCTCCCCATGTTAAATTAAGAAGAATCTTCAATTATTGTCCGATTCCCTTCACCTCTCTCTTCCTAACATAAGAGGATGCTATCTCAACGTTTAAAACTGAAAGCAGACCAGAGAGGGCTGTACAATAAAACATGATTTACAATGAAGTACTGGTACATGCTAGGACATGGGTGAGCCACGGAAACATTGTGCTTAATGATGAAGCCAGACACAAAGGATCACATACTGTACTAAAGGTCTCTCTGATACACCAAACAGGCAAACCTGTTGAGATGCAAGGTGGAGGAGTGGTTGCCTGGGGCCGAGGAACAGGGGGATTAGAGAAACTGGGAAGCAATGTCTAAGGGGGTGAGGTTTGTGTGGGGAGGTAAAAATGTTCTATAACTGCTTAGAGATGGTTGAACAACTCTGTAAACAGACAAAAGACACAGAACTGTACACTTTAAATAAGTGAAAGGTACCTTAAAATAAAGGTGTTTTATTTTGAGAAGTGAGGATTAAAACCCAGGGGTGCTTTACCACTGTGCTACAGTCCCAGTTATTTTTTTGTTGTGTTTTTTTTTTTTTGGGGGGGGGTACTGGAGACTTAACCCAGGGGCATTCTATATCCTAACTAGCATTATCTTATTTTTTAAAGAGGTTACAGTTTCAAAAGTTACTGTGCATTGGCCTTGAACCTGCAACCTCCTGTCTCAACCTCCCAAATACTGAGATTACAAGCATTAGTCACTGCACCTAGACTCCCCAATTCTTTCTTTTTTTCTTTCTTTCTTTTCTCTTTCCTTCTTTCCAAAACAATAAGTGAGCTAATGTTGGTTTTATCTTGACTTTAAACCACCCTGATCTATCTTGACTTTAGTGATCTTCCTTGCATATCTAGTTTCCTTTGTCTAACAGATAGTAAAATCACTTCTATTCATGTGCACGCAAGTGCGCGAGCGCGCGCACACACACACACACACATCCCATGCCCAGTGGCTAATGGCCTGCCATACCATGAAAAAGGAATGAGGGTAAGAGATAGCATGCATACAAGCACAGGTGTGGGAATTTCAACACATTTGGGTCACTTTCAGCCTCACTCTCAGTTTCCACTTCTTTAAAATGGGGAAACACCATCTACTGCACCAAAAGCATGTAGCTGTTATGAAAATTAAGTGAGGAAAAATCCATATAAATGATTATTATCTTGCCCATACTTGAAAGTACTCAATCCATAATGAGACTATTTCTAGAGGCTGGATGCCCACTTTTTCTCATGCTGCAACCCAGCAGATCGTCCTCTATCTCGAAACGGCACTCTCGAGTCCGTCCTGTCTTCCTACTTGTTCTACCCCCTCTCACTCAACGCCTGCTCCTTCTGGCTTTCTAGCTTCAATTTTTTTCCTTATTTCTGGACTCATCCTCACCTCAAGCATGTTTCCCCAGGCCCATGTTCCCTCTTTGACCATAATCTGTAGGTACCACCTTAGTTATGATACTCTAAGCTACTCTGTAATGCAGGATCCTATTCTTCATAAAAGCATACCATGAAATGAAAACAAATTAAGGTAGTCTGTAAAAGCCGAGCGTGGTGGCGCACACTTGTAATCCCCACGCTTGGGAGGCTGAGACAGGAGGATCGCACAGGTTTGAAGCCAGCCTCAGCTACATAGTGAGGCTCTCAGCAACTTAGTGAGACCCTGTTTCCAAATAAAATATAAGATAGGTCTGGGAGTATAGCCCAGAGGTATAAAGCCCCTGGGTTCCACCCCCAGTACCACACACACACACACCAAAAAAAGATAGACTGTAGAGAGAATTACGATAGAACCTCATACACTCCAATGGAGTAACAGGGGCCATAAATGGTGCTATAGACACAGTGGAATAAATAATGTTTATAGTAGAATAGGGCTGACCTGGAAATTACAAAACTTTTTACAATGATTGACATTCTGTGATGAATTTTAATATATATGCAAACACAGCTGCATAGAGATGAGACTAGAACAACCAACAGCAGAAAGTTAAAGTTAAAGCGGGGTGTGGTGGCGTGTGCCTGCAATCCTAGGTGGGAGGCTTTCGCAGGTTCAAGTTAGCCTCTTCAAGTAGTGAGGTTCTCATCAACCTAGTGAGACTATGTTTCAAAATAAAGAAATTTTTTAAAAAAAGGGGTTGGGGGCACAGCTTGGAGGTAGAATGTACCTGGGTTCACTCCCCTGTACCACAAATAAATAAATAAATAAATAAATAAAATAAATTAAATATAATAAAGCAATTTCATTTTATTCAGTTGGTCTGCTATATATTATAAATTTTCTTTGATTAATGTATATTATATTTATCTGAAAATATTTTAAGAACTTAAAAAAAGAAATTCATTCAAAAAATTCAGTATTTCTTAGCATTTTATTAGCAGGCACTATAATATGGTTCTGGGGTCACAAAGGCCAGGGCTTAAATCCCTATTCCACTGTGTGCCGTGTGTGTGTGTGTGTGTGTGTGTGTGTGTGTGTGTGTGTGTTTGTGTATGTGTGTGTGTGTGTGTGTTTGTGTGTGTGTGTGTGTGTGTGATATTGGGGGTGGACCCAGGGGCTTTTCTACCTCTGGTCTATGCGTGCCGTGTGTTTAAGTGTGTGTGTGTGTGTGTGTGTGTGTGTGTGTGTGTGTGTGTGTGATATTGGGGGTGGACCCAGGGGCTTTTCTACCTCTGGTCTATACTCCCGTGTTTAACTTTGGAAAATCACTTTCTGTGTTTAGGTTTTGTTATCTCGTCTAAAAAACAAATATGGAACCCTAGCTGAGTGCCTGGCACATGCTGTGCAGTAAATACCAGTGCTCTGTTTCTTCTCTTCCTTCACTCGAAGGCGGTATGTCTCACAGCATTTGAGCGTGCATCAGAAATGCCTGGAGAGCCAGGCGTGGTGGCGCGGGCCTGCAATCCAGGTACTTGGGAGGCTGAGACAGGAGGGTTACAGGCTCAAGACATTCTCAGAAAGTAGTAAGATTATCATCAACCTAGTGAGACTATTTCAAAATAAAAATAAAATAGGGCTGGGGGTGTGGCTTCAGGCAGAATGCCCCCAGGTTCAACCCCAATGCAAGGGACGGAGGGAGGGAAGAAAAATGAATTACCTGAAGAAGGTACTAAAACAGACTGCTTGTCTCCGAGTGCCTGGTTTAGTAAGGCTGGAAAGCGGGAAGACCTTGAATTTGCAAAAGTTCCCAGGTGGCTGATGCTGCTGGTGCAAAAGCCACACTTTGAGGACCACTGTTCCAGGTACTAAGAACAAAGTCTGCCATGATGTGCTACACGGATATTAAATGCCTTTTCAGATCCGCTCTATTTCAGGAATACCTGCTCTATAGATACTGAATTAAACTAGAGCTTAATCCTGCAGATTCACCCAGAAACCCAACCCCCCCACCCCCCCGCGGTACTGGGGATGGAACCCAGGGGCATTCTACCTCTGAGATACACCCTCAACCCCATTTTCCATTCTTTATTTTGAAACAGGGTCTCACTGAGTTGCAAAGGGCCTCACTACGTAGCTGAGGCTGTCCTCAAACTGCGATGCTCCTGTCTCAGCCTCACAAATGCTGGGATTATAAGTGTGCGCCACCACGCCCGGCTCAAAAACCCAACTTTTTAACAGAAGATAATTTACCCCATGATGCTGAGGAAATTGGTTTCCTGCTAAAAGTGGTCAGCAAAGAATAATGATTACTATTTCATTTAGAACATTCAGATTCCAGCATGGGAAAACACGTTTGAGAATGTGGGCGCAGATGAAAAGAAAAGCAAGATGCAGACAATGAACCGCCGTAAGTGAGTCAGCTCCTCCCTGCAAATCGCGCCAGTCAGACGTGCAGGCTGGGCTGGCATGCAGCACTTGCTTGCTCTGGGTGCCCTCTGCTGACAGAACCCGACATGGCCACTTCCTCCCTTCGTCCCTCTGCCCCCTCCCCCACAGCCAAGAGTCCTTGAGTGTGACTCACACTTGTAGAAAGGTTTCCAGTTATGAAATTTTCCTCAGCCCAGATGAAGGCAGAACAGACCTTTTCTGCTTCCAGCTTTCCTGGTTCCCTTCACTGTATCTGGATCTGCAGCGCGTCTCTAACAGGGAGACTGGCTCAGAATCGCAGAACAAGAAGTGACCAGCACTGAGCGACGTGTATGCTGAAGTGAAGCCACGACAGCATTCCACTTCAGAAATGGCACCGTTAGCACTTGGGAATGAACTGCTTTTGAAAACAGTGTCCAAAGCAGTGTGAAACCCTGCTGGAATTAAAACCGCCGACTGTGAGGTTCTTAGGAGTTTCCATAGATGAAAACCGTTCCACAGATAGCACCATTCCAACTAAAACCACTGATGAGAAAACTTAGATGGAAAACATTCCTAACATCATCTTCTTTAACTTTCTCATTTATATGAGGAAACTAAGAGGCTCAAAGAAGTAAAGCAGCAGACACAAGGCCACAAAATCAGTGACCAACCCAAGTTTCCTGACTCCCCCATGACTCACGAGGTCTTTCCATTATTCAAAAATTTTTTCATTTAGCCGGGCGTGGTGACGCACGGTTGTAATCCCAGCTTTTGGGAGGCTGAGACCGGAGGATCGCAGTTTGCAGACAGCCTCAGCTACTTAGCGAGGCCCTCTGCAACTTAGTGAGACCCTGTTTCAGAATAAAGAATTAAAAATGGGCAGGGGGTGTAGCTTGGAGGTTGAATGACCCCTCGGTTCCATCCCCAGACCCGCAAAAAAAAAAAAAAAAAAAAAATCATGTAGCCACTACCAAGACAAAACAATCACATTTTAGCCACTTCCATAGAAGAGAAAAGAAACTAAGGAACATGTAATAATTTGTGGGAAAAAGGGGAGAAGCCATTTTTTACTATTATTAAAATTAGTCCTTTGCTAATAACAATACTTCTTTAATGATAAATTATTTTTTATAGAGTCAATAATTGCATTGGCTATTAAATGTCTAAATCAGAAGTTTGCAAACAATGGTCCATGAGCAGAATCCACCCCACCACTTGTTGTTATATAATCCACATACAGACCATGAGCTAGGATGGGTCTTTTTTGGGGGGGGTAACTGAGGGCTGAACTCGGGGTCATCCTACCCTGGACCTCAGCCCTCTTTAAATTGTTTAAATACAGTCTCATTAAGTTGCTTAAGACTAGCCTCAAAACTGTGATCCTCCTGTCTCTGCCTTCCAAATAGTGGGGTTATGAGTGTGTGCCACTGGTTCTTACATTTTTTTAATGGATGAAGAGAAAAACTTAAAAGCCTAATATTTAGTGATACATGAAAATTTTACAAGATTTGTGTTTCAGTGTCCACAAATAAAGTTTTATTAGAACACAGCCACACTCACTCGTTTACATGTTGTCTCAGACTGCTTTCATGCTACAGCAACAAAGCTGAGTAGCTGAATAGGAGCTGTACAGCCCCACAAGCCCAGTGTATGTACTCTCTGAACTTGACAAAAGCAGTGCACCCACTCCCGTTCTAAACCACCGCACACGGGATGTCTGGCCCTTCCTCTACGCACAGAGCGCTCGGCTGAAGGCTCTCTGGTTGTCCACGCCTCAGGAGTGAGCGCCCCGTGCCGTCTCGCACAAGCCCCGACAGGATGAGCTGCTTGACCCCGACCTAGCCTCCGGACGATCCAGAGACTAGGCTTGGCATACATATCGGCTAATATTTACAATCCTATAAAAGCACCCCGCTTTACAAGCGAGGAACCGAGCCTCAGAGAGGTTAAACGACGCTTGATCACTCCTTATTTCTATCATGTGCAACAGTAGGGATGGAGAACTTGTTGCTCAGGATGCAGAAACCTTCTTCACGTCTGACGGCCAAGGCACCTCACCAAACAAAAGCCAGTTCTGTGCCACTGCTGCTCACTGCCTCGGGCTCGCCTCTCACAAAGCTACAGTCTCAATTTCTTCATCTACCAAGGAAGATGAAATCCCTTCTGCCCTCGCACAGACCTGCTAGGGTCTCACCAAGATCAAAGGGGTCTGGGGATGAAAGCAACAGGTAAACTGCACTGGACAATGAACCAAAGTACAGAACTGTCACCCCTGAAAGGGGCACAAGCGAAGAAAAAACTAAAAAAATCAAACATGAGAGTAAAATGAAAAGCCATCAAGGAAAAGTACGTGTAAGACATGCGCTCAGTGAAACTATCACGACCTTGCTAAACGCCGTATATGGGCCCCCACACATAGATCTCTCCCGGCCCCACCACCTGCGACTCTCAAGTTAAGGCACATCTGCTGGAATTGATGTAGGGGAGCCTCGTGGAATAACAAAATCACAGAACCGAAGAAGCACCTTCCTCTTAGTACTAGGAAGCTGGCGCGCACAAGGCTGCAGGTGCTCGAAGGAACAGTGAAAGATCCTAATAGTAGGAGACACACAGAGAAAGTTCTAATTCAATAAAGATATTTATTGAGTGTTTTAAGAGCCTTCTATGTCTCTGTAAAATAACAGATTTATATTTAATATCCACTTGACCAAACTCATTAAATTTGTAAGAGGCACTCTCTTGCTGAAGATCAGATATCAGGCTTCTTAAGTATTAATTTTTCATACCACTCTAGCAAGGCAAAGGCAATGAAAACCTAGCACAAGTCTGACCAGAGGTTCCACTCCCTGTGTCCTTAGGAGAAAAACCTCAACACAGTATTCTTTGTGTTTCATGAAGCCGACAATGAGTTCACTTTTTAATTTACCCCTTTACAAGACGGTTACTAGGCATTTTGTACAAAGTATTAAAAAAAATACTAAGAAGTACGACAGGGTTCTAGTTCTCGCAGACCTTCTGGCCACGACCTATCGGGCCACACAAGGCAGGAAGCCTGAGCCTGGGAATACAGTGAACACTGCCAGCTCCTCCCTAACGTGCACCAGCCTGTGTGGGGCCTCGAGGTGGCATCTGAGGCGGGACTCAAGGGTGGACTGTATTTAAACCTGGAAAATGCCAGAAGTGAAGAAACTGGACCCCAAACCGTATCTGATTCCAAGCTACATGATCCCACCCATAGTATTTCTAGAATGCAGAGTACCTACTGAGGCCAGATCATGGAAGGCCTGCCACACCACACAGGAGTAATTCAGCAGTCAAAGAGTCATAAGACACCAGTGAGGTCACAGCAGTGTTTCTGTTTAAATGAAGGATTACCCAGAACCTGCTGAAATTATTTTCTAGTGGCACCAAAACTTCTAACACCGATCTTACGTTAAATGCTGTAATTTCCTTGCTTCTCTAGCCAACCTTAAATCAGCTTAGCAAATAGTATATGGTAATGCTACTAAGAAAATAAAAATATTTCAATTAGCTGGGCATCGTGGTACACACTTGTAATCCCAGTACTTAGGAGGCTGAGACAGGAGGGTCTCAGGTTCAAAGACGCAGTGAGACTCTCAGGAATCTAATGAGAACCTGTTTCAAAACAAAATTAAAAGGGCGGGGGCTGGGGATGTAGGTCAGTAGTAGAATGCCCCTGGGTTCAATCCTCAGTACCACACACACAAAAATTAATCTATAACTGAAATATGTAACTATGTTGTCTACCAACTATAAAGCCATTTGCCTTACCTTACATTTAACTACTTGGTTTCACTCTAAGTCATCTGCCACTGGTATCTGTTGAAGAATAACGGATAGAGGCGTCTTAAAAGTACCTCAGGGGACGGTGCCAGGGCTGGTCATGAGAAGCCCGCCTACTGCTTGATAACACTAGTCACTGCGGCAAGAACATGCTGCTAACAGCTGGGCTGTCCCAGGCCCTGCCTGACAGATGAGGTCCCAATTGTGAAAACTGTTAAGTACAGGAAATTTTATAATTTTCCTTCATCAATAGTCCTAACAATTAATAATCTTTAGTTGAATAATTCTTTTTGATGGCCACATTAAACTTTTCATTACAATACAAGCCAACTGCTTATATATGAAGCATTAGGTCAATGTACTGAAAAGACAACAGTAAATACAACTTGATCATTCAGAAGATACTTGGGCAACTGAGTCAAGAGTAAACCAACGGTCACACAGAAATCACAGCAACCTAAGGAAGCAAAAGGGGCAGTGCTGGGCGAGACGTCAAACCAGCACAAACAGCAGGGTGCAACAAAGAAATCAGGCACAGAGAGAAACGAGGGAAAAAGCCAGCTGTTTTTAATACCTCTAGCACACATTGCTCATCTACCCACAGATCCACAGCAACCCCGAAGACTTAGCAGGCAAGAGCTAAGGGTTATCATTTCCACAGAACAATGACATTCCCCAAAACCACAAAGTCAAACCCACTGGAGCCAAAGAGCTCTTAAAGGGAAAAAAAGAAACGTGGGCCTGGAGATGACAAGACACTTCCTACAGTACTGAAAAAGCTAAAGGTAGAGGTCTGTGCAGTCCACTTTTACAACCAGTAAGACACTGTTGTCCTGGGAAATGCGTAAGTTTAATCCTTCCAATCACCTTAGGGTATTCTTACTTTTGCAGACAAGAAAACTGGGCCTTAGAGAAGTGAGGTGATCTGCTCATAGTCCTCACAGAATTTCCCAAACTCACTTAATCTGACCTTATGGAAATACTCACATAGACGTGTGAAGTAAACTCAATCAGAGGCAATATTCCGCAAAGGAGAATCATTGTAACCAGGGATCTTGAAGGACCCTTAAGATTCTGCTGGGAAAAGGAGCAGCATTTCAAATGAGAAGCACTAGAAGGACATTGACAAATGCCCAAGACAGCTACCAGAAGGATGTGGAGAGACGTACGAAACAGAAGAAATGAGTGAATGATTACAGTAATTATGAGAAAGCTGGAGAAACTAGAATCACCTGTAGAGACCTGGGATATCTGCCTTAGTTTGGACCACATTCTCCTCAAGTTATAAAAGTCTCAAAAATGACTCCCTGCCAAGACCTGTGTGAGTTAGGTAAACAAACTTACACAGACTTCATTTCCCTCACAAAGACCTGTTTTTCTTGGACCTATGACAAACTGTATTCCTGAACTAGAAATTTAAAATCTAAGATACAATTCATTTCACAGAGCAAACAACTAAGATTCCAAAAGGCTAATGAGAGCGCCGGGCGTGGTGGCGCTCGCTTGCAATCCCCGCGCTTGGGAGGCGGAGACAGGAGGATCCCGCAGGTTCGAAGCCAGCCGCGCTGGCGTAAGAGACCCTGTTTCCAAATAAAAATATAAAATAGGTCTGGGAGTGTAGCCCCGAGGTAGAAGGGTTTCCAGGAACCCCAGTACCACAAATAATAATAATAATAATAATAATAATAATAATAATAATAATAATAATGTAGAAACTTATCATAACCTCAGCAATCCTACTCTTATAAATCTACCCACGAGAAATTAAAACATGTCTACACAAAGAAATATATGTTGCCAGGCATGGTGGCACACACTTGTAATTCCCGCTTTTGGGAGGCTGAGACAGAAGGACCACAGCCAGCCTCAGCTACTTAGGCCCTCCACAACTTAGTGAGACCCTTTTTCAAAATAAAGAATAAAGCCGGGCGTGGTGGCGCACGCTTGTAATCCCCGCCCTTGGGAGGCGGAGACAGGAGGATCACGCAGGTTGGAAGCCAGCCGCGCTAGCTTAAGAGACCCTGTTTCTAAATTTTAAAAAAATATATAAAATAAGTCTGGGAGTGTAGCCCAAAGGGAGAAGGGCTTCCAGGAACCCCAGTACCACCAAAAAAAGAAAAAGAAAAAGAAAGAAAGAATAAAAAATAGGGCTGGGGGTGTAACTAGGAGGTGGAATGTGCCTGTGTTTAGTCCCCAGCACTGAAAAAAAAAAAGTATACTGATATTCAAAATGGATTATTCATAACAGCAAAACTGGTAAATAGGTAAAATCTGTTGTCCATATGATACATATACCACATGATTCCATTAATATGAAATATCCAGAAAACAGAATTTGATAGACAGAAAGCAGTTGAATCATTGCCTGCAGGGGGCTGAAGTGAAATTAGAAATTTCCTATAAAGGAACTGGAGCCAGGTGTGGTGGCACACGCCTGTAATCTCAGCACTAGAGAGGCTAAGAAAGGAAGGTCACAGATTCCAGGCCAGCTTCAGCTTAGTGAGAACTAGTTTCAAAATAAAAAATAAAAAGGGCTGAAGGTGTAGCTCAGAAGTAGAATGCCCCTGGGTTCAATACTCAGGACCAAAAAAAATATTTTTTTTAGAGAATTTGGGGAAATGACAGAAATATTTTGACCATAGTACAAAGCCGGGCATGGTAGCACACGCTTGTGATCCCAGCACTTGGGAGGCTGAGACAGGAGGATTGCACAGGTTCGAAGCCAGCCTCAGCAACTTAGTGAGACCCTGTTTCCAAGTAAAGTATAAAATAGGTTTGGGAGGATAGCCCAGAGGAAGAAAAGCCCCTGGGTTCCACCTGCAGTAGCACAAAATAAATTAATTAATTAGTTAATTAAAACCAAAGTACAATGCTGGTGGCACAACTCCATAAATTTACTAAAAATCACTGAATATGAACACTTCTACTAGATAAATTTTTATGACATGGAAATTATATCTCAGTAGAGCTTTTTAAAAAGCAACTGGCAAATATACATACTTATGTATATGCACTTATATACTTATTCCGTACTGATAAGAAATAAACATATTAAAAACAGTAATGTGGTCATAGTATTATATCATCTATAAAAGTATTTAGTCATAATATATAAAATCATAAAGCAATCATGAATACCACCTTAACCAAAAAAATGACTTTATAAGAAAGAAAAGCATGTGTCTATAAAACTTTTAATCCCTCATCTTCAAAAGCCAAACAACAGTGCCAAAAATTGATAAATCAAGAAATAGCACAAATAAGCATGCTATTCGGATGCGTGACAGAAAAAAACAAAAATCTCCTTCCTAAGAAAGAAAAGTTTATGAGCTATTTGTGGAATGAAATGATCTAAAATAAAAACAGAGTGAAGCCGATTGTGCGGTCTGAAAAAGTTCTAGACTAGAGGGCGCTGCTGCGCTTCCCCTCTCGCCCACCAGAGGGCGCGAGGACAACACCCGGACGACGGAGCCTCGCACCCGGGGACGGGAAAGGCGACCCTCTGAAGAAGCCTTCACAGAGGGGACCTAGCCAACCTAGGGGAAGAAAAGAGAGTGACTTTACACTTCCTGTAATTCAACAGAGAAGCTAAAGAATGTTTGGCTTTAAAAAATGTTCTAGATTCTGAGATACAGAAGGGCTAACATTTTACTTCTAAACCAATCATTTTAATCAAGTCTCCAAAGCTTGGGAACGGGGAGGGGGAACAGGGCTGAGATGAGGTAGGAGAATAACTGCTGAAGAGGCTTCGGGAGGGAGGGAGAGCGGTGCTGAGATTAAACCAGGGCCTCACGGGTGCTAAGCCCACACTCCCACTGAGCTGCACCCCCAGCCCTAAGGTTGCACTTCCAAAGTTTCATTCTTTCCTTTTTTTTTTTCCCCAAAATAGGGCCTAAGTTGCTGAGGCTGTCCTCAAAATTGCAATCCTCCTGTCTCAGCCTCCTTAAGTAGTGGGATTACAGGAATGAACCACAATGCCTGGCATCTAAGAAAAATAATTACTGAGATAGTAATTTTTTTTTTTTTTTTTTTTTTTTTTTTTTTTTTTTTGGTGGTACTGGGGTTCCTGGAAACCCTTCTACCTCCGGGCTACACTCCCAGACCTATTTTATACTCTTTTTATTTGGAAACAGGGCCTCTTAAGCCAACACAGCTGGCTTCGAACCTGTGCGATCCTCCTGTCTCTGCCTCCCAAGTGCGGGGATTACAAGCCTGAGCCACCATGCCTGGCCTGAGATAGTAATTATTTTTAAGAACAATAATTATTAGAATAATTTTTCAAAACTGTAAGTTACAATCCATTAGTATCTCTAGGAACTATTGGCCACAATCAATAATTTTAATGGGGTAATATCACAATACTTAGAAATGCAAGACTAATTTTACTCATACATATGCACTATGCGTATGCGCTGAGGAAAAGTGCTGTTTCCTCAGCCTGCAGTCCTTTTAGGCTCCAAGTGCTGAGGGGGAACTTAAACACCTTCACCATGCCCTCCGTCCTACAAGTTTCCAAGGGAGGAAATGCAGTCGCCACTTCTCTGCCCATGAGGAGGACAGAAGGCGCACTGCCACTGCCCATGAGGAGGACAGAAGGCGCACTGCCACTGCCCATGGCTCCCAACCAGCCAGAAAGCCCTAACACTTCACTTGCAAAACTTGGACTAAAGACCTGTCTACGGATAAAGGGGGGAACTGATTAGAAAAAAACATGAAAAGAATATACTTTTATGCCCAAAATCTTTGTGTCATTTTCAATTCACCCTCTATTCAAAGTAAAGCTGCCTCTCTGGATTTGTATCTGTAACTGTCTAAGCTCTATGTGTCAACTTAAACATCTCCTTTAATGTTCTCTCTTATTCTGCAATCACTGGAACTTATCTCCATATAATGGCTTTCAACAAAATTTAGGAAAATGAAGAAATACAATCTTTAAGGAGTCACTGACAAGCATTTTAAATCAGAACTGACAACAAACTAATGTGTGTGTGTGTGTGTGTGTGTGTGTGGTACTGGGGGTGGAACCCAGAGGCTTTCTACCTCCGGGCTATACTCCCAGACCTATTTTATATTTTATTTGGAAACAGGGTCTCACTAAGTTGCTGAGAGCCTCACTCAGTAGCTGAGGCTGGCTTCGAACCTGCACGATCCTCCTGTCTCCGCCTCCCAAGCGCGGGGATTACAAGTGTGTACCACCACACCCGGCAACATATTATTTTTTAGCCCAGCAACATATTAATTTTTTTACTTTAAAACACAAAAAGATAAATTTTGGACCATAAGCTATCTTAAGAAGCAAAGTAAGAAGAAAACTGGATAGAGTAAGTTATTCAAGAGACCTTCCAGTCACTTGAAGGCTCTGCATGCTGATGTGTTCTCCAAAGAGTCCATGTCGTCTTACCTCGTCACACTAGCAGGAGAGCAGCTGCACCCACGAGGCGCTGACAGGAGAACATGGAGGAAAGGCTGGACCAGAGGCTCAACACCTGGGCTCGGGTACAGCCCTGCCATTGCTACCTACGTGATATTGTGAGTTTACTTTAAAAACCTCTGTGCTTGGCTTTTCTTGTCTATAAAACTAGGGATGAAACTCAACCTACCTGGTAGAGCTACTGTGAAAATCAAAACTGAACACACACAGAAATACTTTGTAAACTTCAAAATATTTGTAAACTTTATAAATATTAGCTTTTTTTTTTTCCTTTCTTCTTTTGAGACAAGGTATTGCTTTATTGCCAGACTCCCAATCTTCCTGCCTTGCCTCCTGGGTATAGAATCCCAAACATGTCCACCACACCTTGCTCAAACTTTAGTGTTTGTAATTTACTGATATTCCCAGTTCTACAGCCAACTGAACACCTGAACCTAAGCAAGAGTCTCCGTTATCTCACATCGCAAAAGTTAACGATGACATTTCCTTCCCATACAGTTCAGATGCCAGACAATCGAGTGTGCCGTGTTTAAGGTTTTAGAAGAGACTAAACTGAGGATGCTGAAGCATTGCTTTCAACACTCAGTTCACAGACCTGCCACTACAGAACACTGAGCATCACGTACTGGGCTGCGCCAAGACAGCAAATCAAATCCCAGTAGTGCTCATCTAATCCTCTTCTCCACCCCCCCACAAACTGAGCTGATTCCAAAGCAAAATGCAAGTCCCCACCACTTAAATATAAAATGGCTGGCAACAAAGTAATTCCTTCCTACAGCTGATTATAATACCAATGCTAGTTGTGGACTAGCTTGTTAAATAAACTCATGTCTCCATTTCCCAGGTCAGATGTGCTGAGGGACACTTCTGAAGTTCTTACCACCTAACATTAGTGGCCAATTCTCTCCACGCCCCCATGCCCATCTGCTCCCAACTAGAATCACGTGTGCTTATTCACCAACCTGACTGGAAGAGTTTTTAGGATTACATAATTATTATATAAATCAATGAAATAAGAAAAGTTTCCTTGAAAACTCAAATTTGAATGCTTTGCAATAATTAAATCAAGACATAAAGAATTTTTGCTCAGTCAAATTAGATGTGGGCAAGACAACCATAAATGGCTGAGCGAGGAGGACAAGATAAAATGTGCAGCTTCACCTAGATCACTTTGAATGCCATTAGGCCTTGTTCCGCTTTACAATAAAAACGAAAACTGCTAAAACTCATACATGATACTTCATAAGAACAGACTATTCAAAAAACATTTTAATCTTTACTTTAACAAGTAATATTTTAATCAGTAGATCTGTATGCATATAAAAGACCTTGATCTATCAAAAAACTAAAGTAAAACCGACATTTGCTTATATAAAAATGAAATGCTATAAGTTGAAACAAAAATTTTAAATTAGCAAGGCATGCTGATGCATGCCTGTAGCCTGGCAATTAGGGAGGCTAAGGCAAGAAGACTGCAAGTCTAAGGCTAGCCTGGGCAATGTAGTAAGACCCTGTCTCAAAATAAATTAAAAAGGCTGGGGACCTAGAGCCCCCCTTGGGTTCAATCCTCAGTATGGGAGAAGAAGAAAAAAGGTTTTAAAATATTTCCCCACTTCAACCAATTGTTAGATTAACCCTTGGTGGCCTGTAGGGTGGCCACACCCATTAAGAGAACACCATTATTTCTTTAATTACAGATACCGTTGATCATACATTCCATACATCCCAGTTGTCTTGGGACTATTTCAATTATTAGCATCCCTCTCTTTCCACTCCTGAAAGTAACACAACTTAAATTATACATTTATATGGTCACCTTAATAATCGATGTAAGGCTGAGTTACAAATGGTAACAAAAGGCCAGCCAGAGAATCCCCCACCCCGTCCCTTGCCACTGTATTTTCCAAGAACCCCCTAAAAGCCATTTCAAATAAATAAGCTTCGTCTGTAGAACTAATCCCTCTTTTAATCAGTTGCTGTTCCTATGCCTGCCCTAAATAAAATTCTTGAGCTGATGCACACAAGTACTGTCCCATTTAACAAATAATTCCAACCCACAAAATATTCTAGCCTTAAACAACACTTGAAAGCATGCATAAATAAGCTCACGCAGCAGTGCACGGTGGGGCACGACTGTAATCCCAGCATTCGGGAGGTTCACTGACAGCCTTGGCTACTTAGCAAGACCCTTCGCAGCTCAGTGAGACCCTGTTTCCAAAATAAAAAAGACTAAAAAATAGGGCCAGGGATGTAGCTCGGAGGTACAATGCCCGTGGGTTCCATCCCCAGTACCGCAATAAAATAAAATAAAATAGGTTCATGCATATAAATCCCAAAGAAACAGTCAGCTATGCATCTGAATATGAACTCGTATCATTAACCTAAAATCCTACATGGCTTTAGATAAAACTTCTGGCTTTTCTGGGCTGGCTTCCTTTTCTGTAAAGCCAGAGCAATGTTTGTCTCCACCGTGTCCACAGAGAGCAGACATCAGCCAGCACAGGGAGGTGTTCCATGTGCTTGATAAAAGCAAGACTGCATTCCATGAAGCTTGCTAACTGCTCAGGAATAAAGGCTGAGGTGGCCTTGCATAGAAGCCAAAACCTCCTCAAGGTGGTAGTTTTTCCTCCTTTTCTTCATGTTTTCCAATCACTTGTGCTACTATAGACTTTTATAGCATAAGAGTCGCTGAGACAATGAAATGCTGGTCAACTTAGTGCTAGCAAGCTCACAGGTAAGAATTCTAAACCAGCGGCCCTGGCCTCCGACATTTAAGTAGAGCTTCAAGAAGCCCAGAAAGCCCCCAAACGGTAAACACGATGGTGTAAGTGGTTGAGTGGACACATTCTCAAGTGACCAACGTTTCCCTTGGTGAGTCTACAAATAGAAAATAAATTTTAACTCTTATTCAGCTACTAACTTGAACTGCTACCTTGGAGAAGTCCCTTTCTCTCTGTGCCCCTCAATTTTCTTATTCTTCCAAAGGAAATATTTGCCTCATCTACTTCAAAAAGGGGCTGGGAGGGTGAGATGAGAAAATATTGTTTAAAGTGTTTTACAATAATTGTAAGAATAGAATTACCTCTCTTAAAAGGAATACCTCTTTTTAAGTCACCTTCAGATGCTTAGGGGGAAAAAAATCCCATTTGAAAATGGTTCTTATCTATTTAAAAAGAAAGAGGAAAAAAACCTAAAAAAGCAATATAGGCACACAATTAAAATTCACCTTCATCCCATTTTCTGGCTCCTAGATTTGCTGAGCGAACCACACTGGGGAGACGTAAAGCTCGCAAGTTTAGTTCCTGCCCAGCTCAGGCTGTCCAGCGACCAGTGTTTCACACTGATAAATGCCTCCCAAATCTCACAGCACAGAGTGAGAGTTCACAAGGTTAGGCGCATTAATTAGCAGCACTCATTTGGATTCTGTATTCATCAAATACAACAAGCAGCTATTCAATATTTGCCTATTTGCACACTCTAAGATCTCTAATTCAAAGATCCAGACAGAGTACAAAATAAAGCCAAAGAAAATAAACTAAAATAAACCTGTCACCATCAGAATGTGCCTCAAAGAAAATTAGCAGCTTTAAAGCATGGCAAAGAGTCTGCAAGGGCCTACAGCAGCGATAGTATGAGCAATGAATGCAGGGTACAGAAGGACATCCCTGCTGCAAAAGAAAAGAAAACGAAAGGAGGTCCACGCAAAGAGACCACTTTCTGTGTTAACAAATTCCTAGTTACTCGTTTTGCTTAGCTTCTCATTGATCTGTAATCCCCACAGGAAGAACACAGCATTACAATCGGTATCTTTTCAGATTCTTTTCAACTCAGTAATTCTGTTTCCACACTTTTATATCAGTTGGCTTTACCTTCCTAGTCCCCAAATAAGCAACACTTTATAAACAACGAAACCTCTGCATGAGTATGACAGCTAGACTAAGAGACTGACCACCATCCCTTATATGTTCTGCATCCTAGGTGAAAAGCGCAGGATGTGGCCGGGAAACTGCAGCTCTCAGCATCCGTTGCACAGCACAATCGCCTACAGGGATTTCCAAATATGTGGATGCCTAAGCCCCATCTGAGACCTTCTCAGAATCTCAGGGAACTGGATCTCATGTATGGCCAGGATATAAACTATTAAAGGGATACACATTTCTCATCTTACAGAAGCTCTAGGATGGACCAAAACCAGAAAGAAAAACAAGCAAAATGTCTATACTCACTGGTCACTCGGTGACCATATCTTTCACCCAAACCCTTCTGCCTTCAGTCTCAATAGCAGATGATCCCAATGGAAGATGAACAATGCTTTCTCTTTCCTTTCATTCCATACCCTTCTTGGGGCCAGTTTAATGCCAACCTAGCACCAAAATTTCAAGAACTGAGTAAACACACTAACCCAGAGGCCTCTGAATAGGTGACTATCTATTATCCTGTTTTTAAGACCAGCCTCAGTTCACTTCTGGAAAGGGGAGCTACGTCACTCCTTTCATTCGGCACTGATAACAGATCCCTTGAAGAGCCTAACAAGGATGGCTTTGACAACCCTATAAGCAATCGTGACTAGGAATTCAAAGATATTTCAAGGAGCTAGCCTTTGAAATCTCCTGAGGAATGTCACTACCCCCACACAGCAAGGAGATAAAAGTTCATTCAGAGCCCAGGTGACAGAAGCAAGCAGTGTCACACCACTTCACTAAGGGCAGCCTTCAACGCTCACTCTGAGCCTCATCTGCTCACAACCGCACAGTGAAAAGATGTGGTAGCTGCTTTACACACTTGTGTAAACCATACTGAGTAGTCTCCTGAGAAGCAGTTTTGTTTTGTTTTTTGGTGGTCCTGGGGGTGGAACCCAAGAGGCTTTCTACCTCTGAGCTATACTCCCAGACCTATTTTATATTTTATTTGGAAACAGGGTCTCACTAAGTTGCTGAGAGCCTCACTAAATAGCTGAGGCTGGCTTCGAACCCGTGCGATCCTCCTGTCTCAGCCTCCCAAGCGCGGGGATTACAAGCGTGCGCCACTACGCCCGGCTTCGCCCAGGCTTTTAAAATTCATCCCATCTAACAAAGAAGGGTGCAGAAACTCCCCCTCTCTCAAGCAAGCCTTCCCTGATTAAACTATAGATCTGAACCCCCCACCCCCAAGGAGAATGGAATTTTCTTGTTGCAGATTATGCCAAAGAGTCAACCCGTTCAGGCAGAGGCTAAAACAAAAAGAAAAGACTAACCCAGCGTTTAGAACTATGAGGCATCAAGGAGACCTGGCTGAAAATTAGTACACAGCCAAGAGAAGAGGAAACAAAAGCAACCAATCCTGCGCTCAAGTGATTGCAATTTTAATAACATAACTATAATAGCTTTAGCATTACCAAAAAGAGTCAGATGTGGTGGCCCACACTGGTAATCCCAGGACTTGGGAGGCCGAGACAAGAAGATTGCAGGCTCACAGCCAGCCTCAGCTACTTGTGAGGCCTCCCCCTCCCCCGCGCAACTTAGTAAGACCCTGTTTCTAAATAAAGAATAAAAAAACAGGGCTGGAGGTGTGGCTTGGAGATAGAATGCCCGTGGATTAATCTCCAGTTACACACACACACAAAAAAAAAAAATTACCAAATAGATGTAACCAAATAGTGATTTCAGAGTTGGGTCAGCAACTTAGTGTCTGGCTGTTAGGGCTAGGGGTGTAGCTTGGAGGTAGAATGTCCCTGGGTTCAATCCCCAGTACCATAAAAAAAAAAGTGATTTCAAGAAAGGCTACTATAGATAAAGTATGTGCACGAGCACACACATATGCATGCACACACACACTCACACACACCCATCTGAGTTATAAATAGCAGATACCAACCTGGCTGTCCCTCGCTGGGAATCCATGATAACCTGGGGTCAGAGGCTCGTTCTGAGGAAGAAAAGGGGGGAAAATCAACTATAAGAGAAAAGAAAATGTTAAGAATAATCAAAATCACCCAAATTAATCAATATAAATTCCTGCCCTGGTCCCTAAAATTTTTCATTGTTGAATTCCATCCTACCTCACTACAAATATCTCCCAGTCAAGCTACTGCATAAACAAAAACAAGCAAAAAGAAAAAAAAAGGCAAGTACTTGCTGAAGAACCCTATCCAGATTTTCTTTTGCACCGCTTAATCTGTTCCTTCCCAGTATCTCCACAAGGTGCTGAGATTTGTGGCAAAACAGTTTCTACCTCCACAGGGTGTGAGGACTTTAGCAGCCGCAGTCCCTGGTCCCTACTCACTGAGTCAGCCCCCTGGTCAGGGAGGGGACAAGAACCTCCCTGTGAGAACTGCCTCTGGACCTGCAATACCTGAGCTCCTGTTCACGATCAGCATCTTTTCAATCTAGATGAAAGTCTATCTCTATTCCATACTTCCCCATCACCCTATATCGCTTTATGGACTCCAGTGACTCCTAACGTGCGTGTGCGTGTGTGCGTGTTACTTGGGTTACTTGTGCAGCTTACTCTTAATAATTCTAATTCAGCTTATTTTTTAAGTGTATTATATTGTCTGTCTCCTCTTCACATTACATCACTAAATCAAGATCCTGGAAGGCAACGATGCTAACCAATTAAAACGCTGCAAACTCCAATTTAGTAAAAGTCATACAACATGAGCACTCATTATGGCTTCCGTGACCCATTCAGTTCACTCAATCAACAATATACTGAACACTAAAACTTCCCAAGTACCACCAGATAACTGAAGGAATGACAAAGATGAGTAAAATGAGGTCTTTGCCTTCAAAGGGGGCTTTTAACTGGCAGGAGATAGATGTGTGCAGAGAGCAGTAAATGAGAATGTACAGGGCTTTGCCACAGTGCTCAAAAACACATAAGGATATTTATCCTCTTCTTCCAGCTATTAGTACTTTCATTCTTACTAGAAAAACAACAACTTAAGAGGAATTTCAAAATGCTAAGAGATAAACCTTCCACCTGATGGTGGGTACATCAAAAACAGGATTACCATTCCATTGACAGTCAAATGTCTCCAATCCCTTCAAACACCTGAGCGCCAAGAGTCAACTTACGCTCAACCAAGAGCCCTGGGTCTTGTTCATCAGTTTCCCCAAGTACAGTGCTGAATGCATGGTGGGCACCTAAAAGAATGCCTCAATAGAGTGAAATAGCCAAAAATTACTTACGAATTCAATCATGAATTGAATCCAAAAATGGAACCCAAGCTCTCCCTTCCTATTCCTAATTCTCAATGTTGGTACTTGCACACTTATAAATTACTCTCCCCCTCTCAAAGGAAAAAGAAAAACTGACACTGAAAATAACTACCTTAGAAAATTACAAGTGGCCAAACAATCCTGAGAAAGAAGAAAGAAAAGCTGAAACTTTGAAAGTTGCTCATTTCAATGTTTACCGCAAAGCTACAGTAATCAAGAGAGCGTGACCCAGGTGTGATGGCACACGCTATAATCCCAGGGACTCAAGAGGCCGAGGTAGGAGGATTGCCATGTTTGAGGCCAGCATGGGAAACTTAGCAAAACCCTGGCTCAGATTTTAAAAAATAAATTAGGGGGCTGGGGATGTTTCCCAGTGGTATATAGTACTTGCCTGGTATGTGCCCTGGGTTCCATTTCCAGTTCCACACACATATACACACACACAACTGTGGCATAAGGATAGACAAATGGGCCAACGTAATAATCTAGAAATAAACCTTTAGAGTTGTGGCCAACTGATTTTTCAAAAGGGTGCCAAGATAGCAAATGAGGAAAAAGTAGTCCTTTCAATAAAAAAGTACTGAGAAAACTGCATAAGCACATGTAAAAATAAAATGAAATTAAAACCCTACTTCACAACATACACAAAATAAACTCAAAATAGACCATACCTAAAACTACAAAGCTCTTTTAAAAATATATAGGAGTAAGCCTTTGATTAGGCAATAGTTCTTCAATATAACACCAAAAACACAAGTGACAAAGGAAAAATAAACAAATTAGGTATTATTAAAATTAAAGACTTGGGTTTCAAATGAAATCATTAAGTTTGACAACCCACAGAATGGGAAAAAATATTTGCAAATCATATATGGTTTGATAAGAAATGTATAGAGAATATATATAAGGAATTTTTACAACTCCACAACAAAAATGAAAATAACTCAAGTTAAAATGAGAAAAGGAAGCTGGCATGGTGGCACACACTTGTAATCCTAGTACTTGGCAGGCTGAGACAGGAGGATCACAGGTTCGAGGACAGCTTCAGCAAGCAGTGAGACTCTCAGCAACCCAGCGAGACCCTGTTTCCAAATAAAATGAAATGAAATAGGGAGAGACAGAGACAGACAGACAGACAAAAGAGAGACAGAGACAGAGACAGAGACAGAGACAGAGACAGAGACAGTGAGAAGGGGTCTGGGAATACAGCTCAGTGATAGGATATTTGCCTAGCATGTGCAAGAGCCTAGGCTCAATCCTTATTACCACGAGGGGAGGGGGGAGCGTGCACACGCATGAACATTCATAGCAGCATTATTTCATAATTATAAAATTGATTGATGGATAAACAAAATCAATAATACATCCATAATTGAATATTATTCAGCAATTAAAAAGGAATGGAATACTGGTACAACATGGATGAATCCTTAAAACATCATGCTAAGTGAAAAGACCACACACACAAAGACCACAAATTATATTATTCCATTCATATAAAATGTTCAAAGTAGAGGAATCCAAAGTAACAGAAAATTAACATAGTAACATAGATCAGTGGTTCCAGAGGTTGGGGTAGGAATAAGCAGTGGCTGCTAACAGGTAATAAGGTTTATGTTGGGGATGACTGAAATATTCCGAGAAATTAGACACCAGTAACAGACATGCAACTCTATGAGTATACTAAAAATCAATGAAATATTAAAAGTATTTCTAAACTATGAGATTTATGGTCTATGATTGGATCGTGCTAAATCTGTTACTAAAAATAATAATGTTGCCTCTTTTTCACACTTTTTTTTTAACATGGGAGACATATACATTAGAATATAAGAAAAGAACAAGGCTCCTGAAATCTACTAGTCCCTTATTTGTTCTGGATTCTATAAATTTACATCAACACTATTCTCCAACAATATTGACAAAGATGATGATGACCACCGGATACTGAGCAGCTAATCAGTGTGGGTCCAGGTAGAGGAAAAGAGAAAAAGAAAACAGCAAAGAGAAAGCGATAGCATGAAGGTATAAAAATGTATTTCCTACCACTTGGAAAACTAAATCAGAGAAGATAAATACCTGACTGAATTGAAAACTGGAAAAGTGATCTATCCATGCAGGTCTGCTGGACCCCAAAGCCCTTGACTTTTTATTTCACCAAGTTCTCCATTCCATATTATCCCTCTATAGTAAATATTTCAAGATTGTTTGAGAAAGATTACATGATAAAGTGATAAAGAAAAACTCCAGAAGGTTATTAACAAAGATTCTTCACTCTCAGAGAATATTCTACATAGAAACTAAATCCTATAATCTCCTAAAGTGCAACAGTGCAGAAAAATTTTTGTAAGAAAATGATCATATTACTACAATCCAGTACTGTCAAAATTTTACTAGCATGAATGGATGTAACAGGTTCCCAAATATGTGTGTCTGAGAAAATGAATTTACTCTTTTTTATTTTACATATATATATATATATATATATATATATATATATATATATATATATCCCCGGTACTGGGGATGGAACCCAGGGGCATTCTACCTCCAAGCTACACTCACAGCCTTATTTTTTATTCTTTATTTTGAAGCAGGGTCTCGCTGAGTTGCAGGGGCCTCAGCAGCTGAGGCTGTCTGCAGGCCACGATCCTCCTGTCTCAGCCCCGATGCTGGATCACAAGCGCGTCCACGCCGGATCTGGACACTCTTGCAAGACATTCCCTCCTGTGCTGCACCTCTCAGGGAGACTACTGCTCTTCATTCTCAGAAACTTCCTGCACCCTTGAAAGTGGCCCAGATTACAGAAACAGGTTGTTTTCCTTTTTAATTTACCATATATACACCTATCTCTTACAAATGCATTAATTTTGCATGGCCTTTACTTTTATAGACATGAGACCTACTATACATATATATATATTCTCTAGCAATCTGCTTTTTTGTGCATTACTATGTGAGACTAATCCCCACAAATGCTTACTACTATATTATACTAATAATTGCACTATGTTATATTATTATTACACTAATAATTATACTATATTATACTAATTAGACTATTTAGTGTTCTATCTTTATAAATGTGTCAAAAATTGTTCTCTTTTTCTGTTAATGGATATTTAAATTCTTTCTAATTTTGCTTTGTTTATGCTCACAAACTATGCTGGCTATGGACATTCTTTTAGATTTGAGACACTATTTTCTAATCATAAAATTTTCAAAATCAAAATATCACGACTGGCACCAGTTATATACATAGTGCCCTCACACCTACAAGTAGGAGTACAAGTATCTTGGGAAAGCAATTTTGGAAAGCAATTCAATAAAAATTGGGTACATATACCTTCTTGCAATCTCACATCTATCTAGAGAATCACTTGCAAATGAGCTCAAAGAAGCATGTGCAAAGACTTTTAGTACAGTGCTGTTAGTAACACTGAAAAACTAGACATAATTTAAATTTCCATTAATAACAAAGAAATGTTATCAGTCATTGTGTATCATTTCAACACCCTATGTGTAGGTTAAAAAAAAAGTAAAAAGCCCTGTGAATGATTTCAGATCATATTAAATGATAGCAAAGCAGGAAGTATTTTTGAAAGGGGGTGTTTGGGTACCACAATTGAATCCAGGGGCATTTACCTTCGAGCTACACCCTCAAGCCTATGGATCTATCCATCTACCTATCTATTTATCTATATTTATTTATTTATTTATTTATTTATTCATTCATTCATTCATTCATTTTAAAAGGGTCTCACAAATTGCTAAGGCTGGCCTTGAACCTGCAATCCTTCTGTCTCAGCTTCCCATGTACTGGGAGTATTAAAAAAAAAAAAACAGAATTTGTGAACAGTTAAGAGGGCATATTTTATCTGAACTGTTAATATACTTAAGAGTATCACTACTGCCAATATTTCACAGTGCCTTATACCTCATAAAAACAACTTCATATACTCTCATTTAGTCCTCACAATGCATGAAACAAGTTTTATGGTCCTCATTTTACAGACCACAAAACTAAATTTGAGAAATTTTAAGTGACTTGCTCAAACCCAAATAGCTAATGATAGTGGCTGGGCTGCCTTTGGACTTATGTTTTAACTCTATACCCAATACTTCTACCTCTTGAGATAACTAGTAAAAAAAAAAAAAAAAAAAAAAAAACAGTCCCTGTTCCAGGCTGAGATGCCTATAATGGTCCAAAGATCTGCAGGCCTAAGTGAGACATCTAAATCCTGTTGTGATGCCAGAGGGAAGATGGACTTTGGGAGTGAAAGAGGCAGAGATCACACCACTGGTGTGGCAGCTTCTGACTATGTGGCTCAGGTCAAGCAATCTCTCTCAGCCTCAATTTTCTCCACTCTGTAACAGATAATGTCTATCTCATAAAGTAGTGATGGTTAGATGAGATAATTCAAGTGAAACTTAAATGGCACAGAATTTAGCTGCAAGCAAAATTCAAAAAGAATTCCTTTCCCACTTTCTTGTCTGTCAATTGCAAATAACTAGAGAAATTGTTGTATGAAATCTATGGGAAACTGTTAAAAAAAATAATAATAATAATAATAAGCGGGGCGTGGTGGCACACGCTAGTCATCCCAGCATTCGGGAGGCCGAGACAGGAGAATGGCGGTTTGCCGACAGCCTCAGCTACTTTCAACCGTCATGAGAACCTGTTTCAAAATGAAGAATAAAAAATAGGGTTGGGAGTGTCACTCAGAGGTAGAATGCCACTGGATTCCATCCTCAATACCACACACACAAAAAAACAATTATGTTGTAAATGAACTGTAGTATTCAAGGAGAAACTGAATGCGGCTGCCGCACCAAGGTAACTAAAGCAGCCTTGCCGTCTGTAGCACACACGTGCTCACACAGCGTGGCCGTCCACTCTGCCATCAGCACGCCTGCTTCACTCACACCCTCGGCGTTTAAATCTGCTATACAAACCCACTGTCCTTGCTCTCGGGTTTTGTTTGGGTTTGGTTTTTTGTAGATGTTGTTGCTGCTGTTCTTGTTGTTTTGAGGTACTAGGAGTGGAACCCAGGGGTATTCTACCTCTGAGAGACACCCTCATCCCTATTTTTTATTCTTTATTTTGAAACAGGGTCTCACTGAGTTGCAAAGGGCCTCACTAACTAGCTGAGGCTGGCTGAGAACCGTGATCCTCCTGTCTCAGCCTCCCGAATGCTGGGATTACAAGCGTGCACCACCACATCCAGCTTTGCTCTCATATTTTGAAATTTCAATCCTGATGAAAAATATATTTGGGGACACATAAATAAATAAAAATTTCCCTTGATTTACCCTTCCCATTCTAAGGTTTAAGATCATACCGCAGCTTGAACACCCTTAATCCAAAAACCTGAAATGCTCCAAAATCAAAAAGGGTTTGGCTGGGCACAGTGGCACATGCTTGTGATTCCAGCATTAGGGAGGCTGAGACAGGAGGATCTCAGTTTATGGACAGCCTCGGCTACTTAGTGAAAAAAAAAGTTTTTGAACAGAACATGATGCTATGAGTAGAAAATTACAACGGACTTGTTTCATATATAAAATTATTTAAAACATTACATAGAATCACCTCCAGGCACTGGCATAAGGTACAGATGAAACATGAGTACATTTATTTTTAGACTGATTTCCCTTCCCTCAAGACTCCTCATGTATATGCAAATAGTCCACAATAAAAAAAAAAAAAAACACCCTGAAATCTAAACAAATCACTTTTGGCCCTAAACATTTTGGACAAGGGATGCCCAACCTATATAAACGTTCTTCACCTGCTGCTTTTCCTTTATATGATTCACCACTTTTACCATTTTAAGTGTACATCTCTGTGGCGTTAAGTTCTAGTAAATACTAACCAGCCATCCCACTTCCACAAACACCATCTATTCTGCGTCACCATGAATATAACTGCCCGAGAGACTTCGCGTAAATGGAATGATCCTGTCTGTACTTTCTGTGACTGGCTTACTTCACTCACCCTAACATCTTCAGGGTTTATCCACGCCGTGGCACAGAATGCCTTTCTAAGTCACTATCTCAGTATTGTAATATCCAGTGTGTAAATATCACATTTTGTTTATATACTCATCAATTAGTGGACCCTCGCTGCTTCCACCTAAGCATACGGGCATACAAGTATCTGTTCAAATGCCGACATTCAAGTATTTTGGGTGCATGCCCAGAAGTGGAATTGCTGGGTCATTGGTGACTCTATTTCTAATTTTTGAGGAACCACCATACCACTTTCCAAAGCAGTTAGTTTAAATATTTTACATTCTCAACAGGAATCATGCACAAGGGTTCCAACTCTCTACAGCCTTGCCAAATGCTTATATTTCGTTTTTTCTTTTTACTTTTTTTTTACACTTTTATCTGTACATTATTGTCTCATATCAAAATGTAGTTCACAGTGCTGGTGTCGCACATGCACTTGGTGGGCTTTCCCCAATCCCTCCCCATTCAGGGTATTCAGACTGACACTGGTTCTCTCACATATGTATGTAACACAACGGAAGTGATTACTTCAGGGTGCTCCCTCTCCCTCCCTCAGTCCCCTAGACCACCCCCTGGCTCCACTGAGGTCTCTCCTCCATTATCTGAAGTCTCTGGTATCCTGATAACTCCCTCGCTTTCACGGCCCTTCGCTTCCTGTGATGGCTGGTCTCACTTAGCATATGTTCTGCAGGTCCCAGTTTCCTGCAAATGACACACTTTTGTTCTTTAATGCTGAGTAGCGTTCCATTGTGTGTAATGAGTATGAAATGTTATTTCAATGCGGCTTTGGTTTGTATTTCTCTTATGATGAGTGACCTCGAACATCTTTTTGGTTGCTTAATTGTATATCTTCTTGGCAAAAATGCCTATACAAATATTTTTAAATTAAGTTGTTTGGGTTTTGTTGTTGAGTTGTATATGTTATAGTATGTTGTTGGGTTTATATATTTTTAATATTAATCCTGTGTTAGATATATGATTTGCAAAATTTTTCTTCCATTGTGAGTTTTTTCACTTTATTGATAGTATCCCTCAATATATAAAAGCTTTAGATTTTGATAAAAATCCAGCTTATCTTTTTTCCTATACTTCTGATGTCATACCAAGAATACATTGTCAAACCCAAGCTAATAAAGTTTATCCTTAAGTTCCCTTCAAAGAATTTTATGGTTCTAGCTCTTACATGCAGGTCTTTGGTCCATCATCAGTTTTTGTATATGGTATGCAGTAAGGATCTAACTTCAATTTTTATATATCTTACTTATTTTTAGATTTTTGAGATCTCTTTCCATTTATCACCTTCTCCTTGATTTCTGAGGATCTGAAAATAAATACCCATTCCACTCATCTACTAGCTATTGGTTAACTGACTTTCAGCTCCAAATTACCTTTTTTGCCTGCTCTGTTAAAATGGACCTGGGCCCTTTAAATATTTCTCCTTTGCCAGTCAGTAGAGGGCACAGGCGAGAAGCCACAGGGGCACATCACTGAGTCCGCAGCTCCTATAGGATGAGCTGTTCCTTCCCTCCCTCCCTGCAGTGCACAGCAGCCAGCAGCTAGCAGGTTGCCCAGTGATGCTCATGGGGTTGATACACAGCACAATGCCTCTGGAGAGACAACTCATTGTGAACGGCTTTCCCCAGTGACCTGGAGGGTGAATTTGGAGTAACTTTAAAAAGGCAGACATCCAGCAAGCTCTGCTGGTAATGAGTCCTGGGGATGTTCTTCATTCAGGGAGCCACAGCCATGCCCTCTACACGTCCAGACCTCAGCTGCTGGTGTGGGGGAGGGGATGCTGATGGAGGCAGCTCTTCCTTGGGTACTTTATGTCAGAGGTAACTGCCATTATATAAAATCACACTGGTTATATGTTATCACAGAGCAATCTTATTAGTACATTATATTTGCTACTATATTACATGTGCTGTTCTTTAGCACTCTTTACTTCCTCTAAGTCAGTCCCTCATTACCTCGGTCTCCTCTTAGAGTAAATAATTCTTTCTATTAAATTCCTTGACACATTACTGTGCAGTCTCCTTTTCCTGACTAAACCCAGACTGATAAGGTAAGATGAAATGAAAAGCTAATGGCCACTTACTATGTATAGGACAGACATCATGCTTAGTGTTTTATACACACCATCACTTTTAATTCTCAAAAGCCAATGATATGTCATCCATATATCCCAGAAAGGAAACAGAGACTCGGAAAAACTATTTCCCACAGTATTATAAACCTGGGCGTAGCTGACATCAAAGTCCCTGCTAGTTCCCTACTGTGGCACATATTTTTCTTCACAGAATGCAGCAACACATTTTTTAGGAAACCAAACACCTATGTTCAGAAAAGAACAGAGCAGCCCTGACTGCTGTCCTTAGGAAAGGCGGCAGCTTGGCCTGCTTGGTGTCTAGGAACTTAGATTTGGGGAAGGCTGTATCAGACCTGGTAACGACTCTTCACGGTACACCAGCTCCCAGTGGAGAGTCTGGAATGCTATGCGTGCTAGGGGTGGAGTGGCCGTGTGGACATACTCCTGCCCATCTCGGCACTAGACTCTCTAATGAGCTTTCCTGGCAAACAAGCTTGTCACACTGACTACTGGAGGATTAAGAATGTCCTGTGAAACCCCACTGGAAAAGGACTCTTGCAAGCTTAGCCCAGCTTCCCTGGACTAGCCCCAGTGCAACACTTCCCCCTTGGCCAGTTTTAATTAGTGTAAACATTGTCCTAACTATGACTTTGTGCTCAGATCTGTGAGTCCTAGTGAATCCCCAGACCTGGGGTAGTCTTTGGAACCCCACACACACACAACCTGTGACATGCCTGCACTTTGTTAAAGGCCGAGGGCACGAGATGACTAGGTCCTGTGTCCTCAAGAAACTAGAGTCTATTTAAATTTCCCTTCTTTCACTTCTCTCTGATCTTCACTTCTTAGTCTGCTCACCACTTAAAATAGATTAGATATATTTCCCTGAGCTAAATTTCATTCTTAGTGCTGATGTGATGCTAAATAAATATTTAATAAGTCCATCAGGCAAAATCTGAGATACAGAGCTCTAATAAACTCAAAGGGCACACACATTTTCTCTTTACTTTCCCCATCATATTGTGCTACTCATTAAAAATAAATTGACAAGCCCTCATACACTGCTGGTGGGGACGTAAAATAAAGCAGCTGCTCTAGAAAGGGCTGGCAGTTCCTCACAAAGTTAAATAAAGAGCTGCCACATGGCCCAGCAATTTCACTCCCGGATACATGCCCCAAAGAGCAGGAGAACAGGTACTCAGACTGTGTGCACACGTGAACACAGCAGCACTATTCACAATCACAAGGGAAGAAACAACCATCCATCATGTTTGCTGGTGAACAGATCAGCAAACTGTGGTCGATACATGCAAAGGAAGATTATTCAGTTATAAAAAGGATTACATTTCTAAGATTTGCTCATGTCAGACACAATGAACAACTACTGCATGCTTCCATTTATATGAAATATCCAGAACAAGTAAACTCATAAAAACAGAAAACAGATTGGTAGTTGTCAGGGACTGGATGGAAGGCGAAATAGAGGATTTGGGGTTCTTTTGAGGGTGAAGAAAAACATTTGGATCATATGGAGGTGGTAGTTGTACAATAATACAAATGTATTATATGCTATCAAATTGTTCGCATTTTTAAAAAAAGTTAATTTTATATAATATGAATGGCATCTCAAAAACTTGTTCTGAAAAACAACGCAATACACAAAATGGCAGAAATGAAGAAAACTAACCTGTTTTTGAATGGGTAATTGTATCATGGGATAAACTCATCAATGACTGCAAGATATACAGATTCTAAGCATGTTCTATATCTCAATATTTACCCTAAAAAGTGAACATTCAAAGTGGTTCTAAGCAATGGTACAAATATTGATACAGGAGAGTATGTACACATCCCCCAATTAAAACAGAAGATTGTTTCTAAGTTATGTGCTCTTAAACATAATTTTAATATGTATGTACAAATAAATATTTCAAATAGAAATGTGCCTATTCCATCAACTTCCCTGTAAGCTCATATATTCAGACTGGCCCGTCCTTTCACAGGAAAAACAGTATGAAGCCTTATATTCAGGGTTTCCACACATCCTTGCGTATATAACACATACACATACTTGTATTTTTGTTCCAAAATGTTTACAGTGATTTGATGCCTTAGGGTTGAATTTGGATTTAGGAGATGGATATGCTTTTTGTTTGGGGGTAGGATAAATACCTATCTACCTTTTCAACAACTTTTCCAAATTGACCTTGTTTCTAAACTATCAAAAGATGGAAATGATAAAAGCACCCACCTCAGGAATGCTATAAAAATTAAACCCTTAATATAGTAGTCAGCATATCAAGAGTACATAATAAATGTTAGATAGTATGGGCATTGCTGCTTTGGGTTTTCTAACTATTCTTCAGGTTAAATGTCTTATTATCTATGACAAAAGCACTCACCTTAACTTAGGTCTGGGCTGCCAGGACTAAATTACTGTAACAACAGTCTCTTACTGGTCCAGCAGCTGCCATCTACCCCTTCACAGCCTCTTACCAGGGCCAGGGTTAATGCCACTCCAGTGCTAACGCCCTCCACCGCTTGTGACAACATCAGAAAGTGCACACAAACCCAGACGGTACTGCCTACCATCCAGGTAGTCTCTGGTATCACTGCCATATATGTGGGGCCCATTGCTCACCAAACATCATACTACAGCACAGGACTGGACCTCGAATAGCCAGCTTAACAGAAGACAGCTGAGTTCTCACACCTGCTTCTGCAGTCCATGACTCCAATGTGTTACTCTGGCTGAAGTATACAAAGAAAGCCTGCCATTCTACTGATGTGTATTTGGAAAAGGCAGGAGTACTTTAATATATCTTTTCACATATCTTTGGATATTCTTAATTTAATAACCAAAACTTGAAAAGCGATGTTTCTGAAAGGTTAGTTATAATGTAACACCTGAAATTACATCAATGAAACTTTCAGAATCTATTATATTAAGGTCCATTAGTCTGTCTTGTACTTTCAATGGATTTTTTAGCATAATTTATAACATTATGTATGGTTCATTAATAAAACATAGGTTCAACCAGGCACAGTGGCACATGCCTGTAGTCCCAGCTACTCAGGAGGCTAAGGCAGGAATCACCTAAGCCTAGGGGACAGAGACCAGCCTGGGCAACACAGCAAGGCCTTGCCTCAGAAAAATAAAACACAGAGTTCAGTAAGTTACAAAGATCTTCTAGCTACTGGCACAGTTCATTATTTAATATAAAAGGTTCCATTCACTAATATCACCATCAACCTCACCAAATGTACCGTTAAGCACTAGAGCTGTCAAGTTCACTGTCCAGGATGCAAGTCTTCTAAAATTCAGCTCAAATTTTTTCATTGGCAACAAATACTGTCACTGCTTTCCCTGCAATGATAAGCTCACTTCATTGATTTTCAATAAAATGTCTGCCAAATACAAGTCTGAATAATCAAAGTCTGTCAGTTGTCAAGTAAAAATGGCGTTTCATGAAAAAAGTAGGTATTTGAGCTGGCAACTCAAAACATCACGAAAGCACTTTTTTTTTTAACATAACCCTGATACTCAGTATTAAGTGCCTTAACTATATTCCATAATTTGTCCTACAGAATATTAAAAATGTGTATAAACAAGGGAAGAAAATATTAGTAATAATTTCTATTGCTATATCAAGAGGCATTCTAACATGAAACCACAGATGGGTTTATCCCTTCTTTATGCACAATGGGTGGTGTTAAAGAATTTTATTACAACCAAGCGTGGTGTCCCACACTTGTAATCCCAGGATTTGGTACTTGGAAGACTGAGACAGGAAGATCCCAGGTTCAAGGCCAGCCTCAGTAACTTAATGAGGCTCTCAGCAACCTAGTGAGACCCTGTTTCCAAATAAGATAAAATTGGGCTGGGAATGAGGCTTGGAGTTAGAATCCCTCTGGGTTCAATCATGGAAGGAAGGAAGGAAGGAAGGAAGGAAGGAAGGACGGACCGATTAGTCATTCTCTTCTTTTAGTATTCAGTTTCTCTGTAGCATAGCAAGCCCAGGTCCTACGTGTCGCAAAACCTTGCATAGGGATGAAGTATCAGGGAGTAGGTACAATCATCAGAATCGCATCAGCCTGAAACCTGCCTCTGAGAACTTACTAGCTCCATGACTATGAGAAGTTAATTTATCTCCAAGCCTCTAATTCTTCATATCTTAAATGAGAACTACTTGTCACAATGGGTTATTACAAGGACTGAGGGAAAAGCAGAAAGAGAAAGAGGAGGGAGAGAGGGATAGACACACATAGCTAAATATCAGAGGGCATGATGGCAATACCTAGTACTTGGGAGGCTGAGGCAGGAGGATCACAGTTCAGAACAGCCTGGACAACTTAGTGAAGCTCTCAGCAACTTGTTGAAACCCTCTTTCCAAAACAATAAACTAGCCGGGCGTGGTGGCGCACGCTTGTAATCCCCGTGCCTGGGAGGCGGAGACAGGAGGATCGCGCAGGTTCGAAGCCAGCCACGCTGGCTTAAGAGACCCTGTTTCCAAAAATAAAAAAAAGTCTGGGAGTGTAGCAGCCCAGAGGTAGAAGGGCTTCCAGGAACCCCAGTACCACCAAAAAAAAAAAAACAAACAAAAAACCAATAAACTAAAACAGGGCTGGGGATGTAGCTTAGAGGTAGAATACCTCTGGGTTCAAGAAGAATAAGAATAAGAGGAAGGCTGAGATAAAAGGATCACAGGTTCGAAGACAGCCTCAGCAACTAGTTAGATTTTCATCGACCTATCAAGCCCATTTCAAAATAAAATAAGGCTAAGGATAAAAAACCTGTCCTTTCCATTACATGGTATAGAGAGGCTTACACCAGAAGAGCCTCATTCCTAGGCAAAGTGGCAGGGAAACTACAAAAGGCTCATCTATACACTGGCTCAGCCAGACTTTCTCTTGAGCAATGGAATTAATGAGAGATAACATATCACCCAACTATTCCCAATGACAGAAGAAAAGCAGAGTTTCTTAAACTTTAATGTAAAGAAGGATCACTGGGTACCTTGTTTAAATGCAGATTCTAATCCAGTGGGTCTGGGTAGCACCTGAGATTCCTGCATCTCCCAGGAAATGATGACGCTTCTGGTACTTGGGAAAAATCAGCAATTTTTATGTGTGTGCGCTGATAGAAAGTGAACCCAGGAGCATTCTACCTCCAAGCTATAGCCCCAGTCTCATTTCATTTTCTATTTGGAAACAGGGCCTCACTAAGTTGCTGGTGCCTTGCTAAATTACTGGGCCTGGATTTGAACCTAGGGCTCTCCTACTCCACCCTCCCAACTACTGGAATGACAGGCATGCACCATGCCAGCCGTATTCAATAACTCAGACTGAGTGGCTCCAGATCCTAGCTGATCATCCGAATCATTTCAGAATTTTTTTTTTTTTTTTCCAGTACTGGGGATGGAAACCAGGGGCATTCTACTGCCAAGCTATACCCCCAGCCCTATTTTTTTTTTTTTTTTTTTTTTGGTGTGTGTGAAGAGGGGTACTAGGGATGGAACCCAGAACTCAGGGTCCTTCTACCTCCAGACTACACTCCCAGACCTATTTTATATTTTATTTGGAAACAGGGTCTCACTAAGTTGCTGAGAGCCTAAGTAGCTGAGGCTGACTTTGAACCTGTGAGATCCTCCTGTTTCAGCCTCCCAAGCGCGTGGATTACAAGCATGCACCGCCATGCCCACTTTTTTTTTTTTTTTTTTTGAAACAGGGTCTCTTAAACCAGAGAGGCTGGCTTTGAACCTGTGCAATCCTCCTGTCTCCACCTCCCAACTGCAGGGATTACAAGCGTGCACTGCCTTGCTCAGCAAACAGGTGTTTGTTTTTTGTTTGTTTGTTTGGTGGTACTGGGGTTCCTGGAAGCCCTTCTACCTCCAGGCTACACTCCCAGACCTATTTTATACTTTATTTTTGGAAACAGGGTTTCTTAAACCAGTGCAGCTGGCTTTGAACCTGCACAATCCTCCTGTCCCCACCTCCCAAGCGCAGGAATTACAAGCCTGCGCCACCACACCTGGCTTATTCTTTACTTTGAAACAGGGTCTCACTGAGTTGCAGAGGCCTCACTAAGTAGCTGAGGCTGTCCCCGAACTGTGATCCTCCTGTCTCAGCCTCCTGAATACTGGGATTACAAGCATGCGCCCCCCACGCCTGACTCATTTCAGAATCATTTTAAAACAGACTTCTGAGCTCCTCCACCTGTTTTTCATGCTATCTGGAATGAGCTTGGATTGATTCTAATATAGAATTGGAACCAGTGGGCTATACCATCTCCAGGTACCTTCTGCCTCATAATTCTGCAACCTTAAAAAATACACAATTATTAATCACAATAAGAACATACCAAAGGTCTGAGTGCTTCAGATATCAGCTTACTTCATCCTCAAACCACACTGTAAGGCTGGTCCTTACAGCACTACCATTCCTGTTATGTATGAGGAAACCAAAGCGCCAACACTGGTACGTACTCCTCCAAGGTCAGCCAGAGAGAGCCTAAAGGAGGTTTCAACCCAGACGACGTGACTCCACGTCTGTGCACTCAGACCCACCTAACCCTGCTTCTCACACTGCCCACGGGCAGTGCCGCTGCCTTTAACAGGCACATTAGAACAAGTAGATCCAAATGCGTCAACTTGAAGACACCACTCTGGGAAGGTCATGCTCTTAACCCTCAGACGCCACCGTTACTCAAAACCCCACTGCTAAGCTACAGAATCCAAGCGCTCTCGATCTGAACACAAATGCCTTCGAACCTAAACCTATGGCTTTAAATCTCTCTAAAAAAGATAAAATGAGACAAAAGCTCATCATTAAGCATTTGGCAACGACACAAGACCAGAAAACTCTACTTCAAAAGAACCTACTATCTGATTAAGCTAGGTTATTTTTTAATCAAAAATTTCATTTTTACATACTGAAAACGTTTTCCTCACTACTCGGCTCTAAAGCCAATTCCAAATGAGAATTGTGCCTTGCGCAGTGGTTGTCAGAGCCAAGGTATTCTGAAGGGCAGGACTCAGGTGGATGCACTGGTTCTGCTGTTTTTTTGTAATCAGCCTTTTAGTCAAACCTAAAGAAACACATTTGCCCTTCGCTGTCAACACAGACAGACATGCTCAGAACCATACTGGACCATGCAGTTTGCTGCTGCTGCTGCTGCTGCTGCTGCTGCAGCAGCAGCAGCAAAAGCAACTGCTGATTTTCATTTCAGATTTCTTTTTAGCAGAAAGTATTTTATTTATAAACACCCATCCATATGAAAATAAATAACATAATCAGGTATTAATGAAGCATTTAACTGCATGCCGCACAATAAGGCATCATACAAAGGTAACTATCTATCCAAAATATGCACACAAATACCCTCACATACAAGGAATAAAGACAAAGGGATATAACTAGAAAAAGATAGCACATTTTTGCATATGATGTGCTCCTTTATTAAACAAACATATCCTTCCTTTTTCAACAAAGAAAATATTCTGCAAATTCAGAATGGGTTACAGATTTTTTTCCAAACCAGACATTAATGCAGATCAGCACAATTTCACACAACCAACCTCTCTTCTTGAACTGGACTCCCCACACTTTACTGAAGCCACAGTCCCCTGCACAAACTCCCACTCCACCCCCCAACACACCCAACTCCCCACCAACCTCACAGGGGTTCCTGGGCTGGTCCATGGAATCTGATGACATCACTCTCCCTTCCTTCCTGGAATTCTAAACCCTGCTGCTCTCCCCTAGCACACAGCTACCATCTCCATGGCAACCTCACCTCCTCCTGCTTCCCTATTGGCTTCATGGAGCAGGATACACAAAAAGGTTTTCCGTTTCCCCCCCACTGCCCGCCCCAAAAAAATGATGCTTTCTACAGGAACCTGAGCTAAATTTAGCTACTTGGGATTCAGAATCCTATGACTAAGAAAACACAGAGAAACAGCCTCCGTCCTTCACTCCACCCTTCCCTCAATCTCACCCCAAAGTGGGTGCTTCACCTCCTTCTCTCTGGCCCCCACCCAAAAGCAAGTGGCAATATCTGCTGAGCCTTAGAAACAACCAGACTGCCTGCCCCACATATAAGGTTGGCACCGAAAATTCTCACACTCACCTCCGAGGGGAGGGGAGGGGAGGGGAGGGAAGGGGAGGAGGGAGGGAGGGAGTGTGTGTGTGTGTGTGTGTGTGTGTGTGTGTGTGCGCGCGCGCGCGCGCTCGAGCTGAATCTCAGTCTTCTGCTGCCTCTTCCATCCCAAGCCAAGGAACAGGAACTCCATGCCTAAAGGCAGAATGGTCTCTTTCTTTCTCTAGGAAGACCAAATTCTCTTGCTATTTGTTTGATAAGATTTCCTCCATCATATGAAGAAAAAAAGGGGGGGAGAGAAATGAAGTAGAAAGACCACACGTGTCTCTGACCAAAGATACGAATCCTAGAGCCACAAATTCTGGGTCCAATTTTCCTTCCCAGGAACTGACCCATATGTAAACTTAAGCAAGTTCTCACATACCTTTTTTTCGAAAAGTAGCTTTCACTAAGAAATGGTTTAGGAATTATTGACAAAATCAATGTAAATTTGGTCCCTTGGCCAAAAGGACTAAAGACAGAGTAAATTGAAATTATTAGTAAAATTCCTATGGATATAATTAGAAACTTAAAATCCCCACAGGAAGAATATTAACTTCTAGAAAATTACTTTTTTCTAACAAGAGATATGCCATAAATAGTCCATAATTTCCTGAACCAGTTCCTACAAAGGTTTTTCCACTTCCCGCAAAATCCAGCCATATTCATTTCAAACATCAACCAATCTGTGACCACTACTCAATTTTGGAGCTAGCTATACGTTTTCTTAATCCAAACTCCCAATTTTAAAATTGCTACTCACTTTCCCTTAAATGATGCCTGACTATGCCAGGGCTTCAGTTTCCAGCTCAAGCTGCCCACTTCCCTTTCTGGGGAGTCATTCTTTCCCAGAGCCGTGTTGAGTGCTCAACACAATCAACCCAGGGGCTATGTCCTGTAAGAGTCTGAAGGACAAAGCATCAATGTGACCAAGTAGGAAAAGCTCCAAGCAGGTCAGAGCCTTGTAGTAGGAAGGGGAGAAGATAAAAACAAGACACCCAGGAAAATGTATTTTCAGCCGGGTGTGGTGGCGCACGCTTGTAATCCCCGCGCTTGGGAGGCGGAGACAGGAGGATCGCGCTGGCTTAAGAGACCCTGTTTCCAAATAAAAATATAAAAATAGGTCTGGGAGTGTAGCCCAGAGGCAGAAGGGCTTCCAGGAACCCCAGTACCACAAAAAAAAAAAAAAAATTGTATTTTCAGTTTGCAGGACAGAAACTCAGCTCTAGGACACCAACTTCCCAGCACCCCCCCCAAAATAGACATAAAAAGAATCTAGTATGATAAGAAATAGTCATCTGCCCCAAACAGATGTAAACAATATGGAGCATCTAGCAAAGTCAAAATGCCCCATCAGTTAACACACAGGCATGGAGAATAAAGCTTTGCAAATGCTGTCTATACTGACAAACACCTGAAACGTTCCCCTGGAGGGTGAGGGAGAAGAATAGATTAGCCCAACCTGATGTACTTGCTTTTCTATTTCACTCCTTGTTGACTCCTAAGAAGCCAGTCCTTGTGCCAAACCGTCCCTGTGTACACCAATGGTGGGAAGGCTCGGCAGCTATGACGAGCACCCTTCTAAAGGTCTGTCTCAACATTCCCAAGGCAGGCGGTCACCTGCTCTACATCTAAGCCATTTACCATGATAAGTCTATAGCAAGGGTATGAACCTCGTGGGCTGCTGTCATTAAAACTCTATCTGCTCTTTCATTCAAACATGCATTAAGTACACTTATTTGTAGCAATGTTTTATATGAGTTGTCACTTTCTCAAAAATAAAAACAAAATAGCAAGTTATACATATTCTTATATCCACTTTACAAGGAAAAACAAGAGTTCCACAGATGTCAATATGATCAGGTTACATTAACTTATTAACTTTTTAAGCCAGACTTGTAGCTGGGTATGGAGACACATACCTGCAATCCCAGTACTGAGGAGGCTGACACAAGAAGATCACAGATTTGAGGCTAACCTCAGCAATTTAAGACCCTGTTTCAAACTAAAAATGGGCTACATACAGGTATAGTTAAGAGGTAGAAATGCCCTGGGTTTAATCCCTGGTAAATTATCACCACCATCATCCCAGCATTCTAACCCTAATCTATAAGAACTCCAAACCCTATTTTTCTCCCCTTAACTTAGCCTCTCATTTACAGATAATCAGTTTTGGAAAGACACATCTAGAAATAATTTTGTGTCTGTGTTCTCTGTCATCAATAAAACATAAGTTTTGACATCAAGGGCAAAGTAATATTTTTATGTATTATAACAGCATTAAGCACAATGCAGGCACTTGATACTTATTATTCTAATCTTATTATTCTAAATTTCTAGACAAACAGCAATGATTCCTCTCAGATCTTTTTAAATTAAAATCAGCTTAAGAAATTATATGCTGAAGTGAAATGATAAAACTTCAGATAACATATTCTAGAACTTAATTGTATGATATTTGAAATAAAATATTACCACAGGCATAATGCCTCTACCGGCCGACTCAATACCACAGTGCCTCTGCAGTCCCATCTGCACTGTCTGGCTGGGAGGTTTCGGTGCTGGGGATTGAACCAAGGCTTGTGCGTGCTACACATGAGCACTACCACTGAGCTCCGTCCCCAGGCCCTCATCCACTGGATTTAATCCACAAACCCCAATGCAGCCAGAATCTATACATTAGATTTATGATTTCTACTTTCTAAATAAAAATCCAGTGCATTTCTCCAGGAATCCCACTAATATTAAATCAGGTGACTCAAGGACCATGCTAAAAAGGCCAAGGTCATGTGTCCGACACCCATGTGAACCAGTTCGTAATCACTCTCTCCTGCACAATACCCACCCTGTTGTAAGCATATACCCTTGCTTTTACTGAGAAATCAATATATATTATTAACTATCCTGCAAAAATATCTGGAGCATGTATCTACTAATGTCAAATATTTGACTATCTTACATTCTTTAGAAAACAGCTTTCAGAAAATGCCTATAATTTATACTTTCCATATTTACTGAACACCTACCAAATGCTAGTTGATAGTCTCTAAGGGTTAGCACTGAAGGCCCCAAAAGCACAGCTGTGTGTACTATGCAGCACAGCAAAGGTATAGTGTGGTGACAGTGATAAAGGACGGCACACGTGTGATCCCAGTATTTGGAGGCTGAGACTGGCTAGCCTCAGCAACTCAAGTGAGACCCTACTTGACAATTTTAAAAATAAATAAATAAATAGATAGATCGGGCTGGGGAGTAGCTCCAAGGCAGAATGCCCCTGGGATCCATCACCAGACCACGAAAATGTGAGGTGGGGATAGCTAGGAGGTAGAATGTCCCTGTGCTCAATCCCTAGGATCAAAAGGAAAGAAAAAAAAAAAGGAGGAGGAATGGCTAGGTCTAGAAGGGGGAACAGAGAACAAGCCAGAAGGGGCAAATGAGGAAGGCATGGGTATTCTAGGGAAAGAAAACGAGGGCTGACAAAGGTTGGTCTAAGATGCCGAACTTAGAGAGCTTTCTAGCATTTTATGAAAGACAGAGAAATGACAGAAATGACAGGCTGACGGAAGGCGAGAAAGGACAAAGGCGTCACTTTATTGCTGCTGCTGCTTCTTTGATAAACATGCCTCAAAACCATACCATTTAGCACTTAGGAATACAAGAAAGACCTTAAAAAGTAAGTTACAAATCCATTATGTTCTAGCCCAACTACCTAAAAGAAATAACAGTATCCAGAAATTATACAACGTTTTCCAGAATAAAAAATCTAGGTCATTCTAGCTAGAGAAGGGAAGGGACACCATGTATATGTATACATGTATGCCGTCACAGATCCACTCAAACCTACATTTTTACTAATTATTTCCTAATTTTCTTGCCCATAATTACTTATCTCTATCTTCCTGGTCTTGGAGAAGGTAAGGTTTTTAAACAGCAAATCTTAAGTTAGATATACATGTATATATATAAAATATGTATATTGTATATATATAAAATATGTATATATTACACATAATATATGACCCCTAAAAAGATAAATTTAGGAAAGGTCAATTCCAGATGGAAAGTTGAAAGAGGCTAAAGGAAGGAAGAGTCATTAAACCACTTTAGTTGAGCAAGAATTTTTAAAGCAAACAGTCACTAAGTTTTCTTTATTCTCCTATTTTCTTTATTCTCCTATTTTTCTTTATTTCTTTTGTGGCCTCAAAAAGAATTGTGCTGCTCTTCTTAACATGAAGAAAGGGAGTGGGGGCAAACTTGCTCATTTTAGAGGTCACAGTGAGCCAGATACTTCAACAGCCTGGGCTTCCAGGCCTTGATCATATTTTCTGAAATAAAGCAAAAATCCATCCGTGGAGCTTAAGAAAAGACATCAAGCTAATGTAGAAAACAACAATAAAAAATCTATGAAATTAAGACTTTTTTCATAAAAAAGTTCAGTTAATCCTCTAACCCAAAATAATAGGCAAAGGCTTAGCCAGGACCAGTGCCATGAATACAGTATGAAAACAGACACAGGCTTCACAACTTCATAAAGTTTAGGACATTACACCATGTAAATAAATAAATAGTTACAAATCATGATAAGCCTTAAATATATATATGGATGGAGTCGTCAGAGTGATCCCAACCAAAGATTCAACCCTGTCCATGTCAACGAAACTCCCTTGGACTATCTCCACCCCCAATCCAACCCCCATATTCTGAATGTCATCTTTTCTCAAGCAAATCAACAAGATTTCTGGGTGTAGCCTGAATTCAGAGCTGCAAACTGGGTGCCTCCTACACACAGCACTTCAGAGTACTTAACAACTGTGTGTCCCAAAAAGAGCCCAGGTGAAGTGGGGTCTCAAAAGCCACTCATGGTCTCCTTCCACACTACCCTAGGAGGTGCCTCTAGATGAGAATCTCTGCCTAAGCAAGTATAGTTTTCTTGCCTGTAAATGGAAATGAGACCACCTATCCTAAGGTTCAAATGAGTTAAATAAGATGATACGAATCTGGTATCTGGCAAATAACAGCCACTCAAAATCATACAAATGAAAAATGCCTCAGCTACCTTCTCTTCTTCACACCTACTCCAAAGAGAATTTTAAAAACTAAAGTGAGATGTTGGGCGTGGTGCCACATGCTTGTAATCCCAGTGTTTGGGAGGCTGAGACAGGAGGATCACACAGGTTCCAAGCCAGCCTCAACTACTTAGGCTCTCAGCAACTTTGTGAGACCTTGTTTCCAAATAAAGTATAAAACAGGTCTGGGAGCGGGGCATGGTGGCACATGCTTGTAATCCCCGCGCTTGGTAGGCTGAGACAGAAGGATCGCACAGGTTCGAAACCAGCCTCAGCTACTTAGTGAGGCTCTCAGCAACTTAATGAAACCCTGTTTCCAAATAAAATATAAAATAGGTCTGGGAGTATAGCCCGGAGATAGAAAGCCTCTGGGTTCCACCTCCAGTACCACCAAAATAAATAAATAAATAAAATAAAATAGGTCTGGGAGTATAGCCTTAAGTTGTTTTTTTTTTTTTTTAAGTCCCTGGGTTCCACCAAAAAATAAAATAAATAAGTAAATAAATAAATAAAAGTGAGAGCCTGGCATGGTCGTGCATGCTTGTAATCCCAGCATTTGGAAGGCTGACAGGAGGATCACAGTTCAAGGACAGCCTCAGCTACTTAGTGAAGTCCTTTGCAACTGAGTGGGATCCTGTTTCAAAATAAAGAATAAAAAATCAGGCTGGGCGTATAGTTCAGAGGTAGAATGCTCCTGGGTTCCATCCCCAGTACCACAAGAAATAAATAATACAATTTTTTTAAGTGGGGGAAAAAAGATTCTACTGGTAGACACTGAGAATGTTACTGCAAGGACTCAATCATGTTTTGTTTTGTTTGATTTTTTTTTTTTTTTTTTTTTGGTGGAACTGGGGATGGAAGCCAGGAGCATTCTACCTTCAAGCTACACCCCCTAGGCCCATTTTTTTATTATTTATTTGGAAAAGGGGTCTCACTGAGTTGCAAAGGGCCTCACTAAGTATCTGAGGCTGTCCGTGAACCACGATCCTCCTGTCTCAGCCTCCCGAATGCTGGGATTACAAATGTGCGCCACCACACTGGCAGGACTCAGTTTAGGGAGGGTGACTATGACTTTTCTTAGGCCTCCTCATTTCAAATACTCTGGCTCATTATTTCTATGAACACTAAAATATCCCAGAAATTCAAGTATCTCAGCTTCCAAATTGTATCTCCCAGAAAATCTCACTACCTAGAAATAGCACAAATTTTTTCACCAGACAATGGAACTTCATGTTTGACTCAAAAAATGTAATCATATTAGTAGAAGGTCAAAGAGGGCACTAAAAGTACGGAGAGATTGGAAAGCAAAACAATGTTGGTGAGAGCACTATGCCTATATCGTCTATCCTAATAAATCCACATTTATGCAACAACATCAATACAGTAGCCAAATGGATTAGAATGAAACTGCAAAGACCCAGGTGAATCCCTGGAACAGCAAAGTTTCTACAATCAGCTAGGTCCAGAAAACTGAGATAAGCATTTCCTCCGTCTAACTGGCATCTAAACCAAAAACAAACAAAAAACAAGAATACACATAAAATGCATAGTTGAGAAGGCAGCAAATCCTAGCCTGAGTACAGCAGGCATGCCCCTTGGCAATAATGCCACAATGCGCCTGGGATCTGAGTGCAAAACACCTCACCACCTCTACTGTGCTTAGAACCTCTGTGCAACTCACCCATTAGCACACAGCCAGATACGGCCAGCGATCCTCAGTTTACCGTGTGCATAAACCACCCTGCATCATGTTCTGAACCATTCAGAATGGGTCGCAAGATTTTTAAAAATTAAAAACAGTTAACCATGTTTGGTGGTGCACATCTATAGCCCAATACTTGGGAGGCTGAGACAGTAGGATTGCAGGTTCAAGGCCAATGTTTGGTAATTTAGCAAGACCCTGTTTCAGAATAAAAAATAAAATAGAGCCGGGCGTGGTGGGGCACGCCTGTAATCCCAGCATTTGGGAGGCTGAGACCGGAGGATCACAGTTTGTGAACAGCCTCAGCTACTTAGTGAGGCCCTCTGCAACTCAGTGAGACCCAGTTTCAAAATAAAGAATAAAAAAGAGGAGGACTTCTGGGAAGATGGCGACCGAGAAAAGCGGGGCTTAAGAGCCCCGCTAACAACCAATCTCCATTACCACAAAATCAGCGCCTTTCATAGCCAGAAAACACCATCACCAGAGAAATAAAAAAAATCACCAGGCTCCAGAGAGAAACCGGACTGAGAACAGAGCTCAGAGCCACAGAGGAGATAACTGGCCTCACCCCCGAGGCCGCGGCAGCAGCGCCATACTGCCGGCGGTAGCGGCAAATTCACCGGACGGCTACAGCAAGCCGAGGTGAGCCGCTGCGGAACAGCCAGGCGGAATTTCTCGCCGCAGGTAAAATCTAAAGCTCCCAGTGGCTGAGCTCAGCACACGCTGCAGGGATTCAGAGTGGAAATCAAAACCAAGAAGAAATACGCCAGCCTCACGGCCGAGGGCGTAGCAGCGGCGCCATATTGCCACCGGCGGCAGCAGCAGAGAATTCACCGAATCCAGTACAGCTACATCTGCGTACTCAAGAACAGTGAGTCAAATTGCGGGCCACAGAGGAGAAATCCCAGTACTGTACTCACTGGGACTTGACCCAGTGGGGGAGGGGCGGTGGCAGAGATATCACACCATAGGAGGACATGCAACCTGGCACCCCCCACAGTCTAAAGCAGCCTCTATCGACTCTCTGGGTCGGAGACTCTGTGATACAACCCAGTAAAGGAGTAGTGGGGTCTGAGATACTACTGACTCGAGATCCAGAACACCTTAAGTGAAGTCATAGTGACCCAAGGGAAGAACCCAGAGAAGGCACAAACTTCTGAAATCATGGGAAAGAGGAATAATACTGGAGCAATGAATGCCCACAACCCCACAACATCAGAACCCGATAAAACAGAAAATCAGAGATTTCTAGAAGATCAAATCAGGAAAATAACTGTAGAAATAATAGAGGTGCTTCGAAAAGAACTCAGAGAGAGCCAAAAAGAGATAAAGGATGCAATTAATGAAGTAAAGACCTCAATTCAAAGCACAAACAACCGATTAGACCACATGGAGAACAGAATCTCGCTCTTAGAAGATGATCATTCCAAAAATGAACGCATAGTTTCTAATCTAGGAAAAAATATCCCACAGCAGGAATCTGATATTGAAGAAATATGGGCCCATTTTAAGAGAGCTAACCTAAGAATAATTGGAATAGAGGAGGGAAAAGAAAGTGAAACCAAAGGGATCAACAATCTCTTCAAGGAAGTAATAGCAGAAAATTTTCCAAACATAGAGCAAGAGGTTGATACACAGGTCCAGGAAACTTATAGAACTCCCTTTAGACAGGATCGGAGAAGAGGATCCCCACGCCACATAATTGTCAAAATGACCAGTGTGGAAGCCAAGCAGAGAATCTTAAAGGCAATAAAAACAAAGGGCCAAGTGACATTCAGAGGCAAGCCAAATAGAATCACTCCAGACTTCCCAAACCAAGTCATGAGAGCCAGAAGGGCTTGGAGTAACATATTCCAAACTCTGAAAGAAAACAACTTCCAGCCAAAAATTTCCTACCCAGCAAAACTTTCTATCAAATTAGATGGAGAAATAAGAAGCTTCCATGACAAACAGAAACTGAAGGAATTTTTGTCTTCAAAACCAGCACTAGAGAAAATACTCAAAGAGATTAACCACAAAGAAGAAATAGGTAACACACACCAGAACCAGAGAAACAAGAGTTTCCATCCAACAGACAACTAAGATTGGTTATCTGTGGAGATTCATTACTTACGTTAGTCTTTTACCTATCTCTAAATGGTATTGTTTGCCTTTATTGTTCTTAATTTTTTAGGATTTCTAGTTGGAATATTAATATACCTTCAGATATAGCATTTGGAAATATTTTATCCCATTCTATTAGTAACTGTTAACTCTGTTTACATTGTCTTTGGATATACAATATTTTTTTTTTTATTTTTTAGGGAGTTTGTATACTCTTCTGTTGCCTGTGCCATTGAAATATATCCAAGAAATCACTGCCAATTTCAGTGTTGTGAGGTTTTATGACCCAGATTTTCTCCTAAAAGTTTATAGTCGTAAGATTTATATTTAGGTCTTTTATCTATTTTGAGTTAATATTTGTATATGGGATTAGGTAAGGGTCCAACTTTATTCTTTTCCATGTAATTATTATGTTTCAACAATATTTAGTTAAAGTATTATTATTTCTACCACCAAATGTTCGTGGAAACCTTGTCAAAAATAACTTGACAATATAGGGAAGAATTTAGCTCTAGGCTTTTATTTAACTCCAATGGTTTATATATCTGCCTTTAGAATAGTACTACACTGTTTCAATTATTGCAGCTTTATATGGTTTGAAATCAGAAAATATATATCTTCTAGCTTTGTTCTTTTTCAAGATCGTTTTGGGAATCTAGAGTCCATATTCCATATTAGGATAGAGTTTTTTTCTGAAAAATAAATATATAAATATATGATAGTTTCACCTAAAAAAAATAGAAAAAAAAATATTCTCTGGTAAGAAAATAAAAAGAAATATTGAAATGTTATCTTTAAGTCATCAAAAGCTTGGTATCAGACAAATGAAACTGTTATGTGAGATTATCATTTTTAATTTTTGATAAATTGCTATAATACTAGATGTCAACCACTAAGCCAAGCATGGGAGGGAGGGATGGGGAGAGAATGGGGTGGGGATTGGGTGGGGGCTGACTGGGCGATGTGTGCATGTATGTCTACAAAAGTTTGTATCCCACTATGATGTATGAATACATTGCACCAAAAAAAAAAAAAGAATAAAAAACAGGGCAGGGGGTATAGCTCAGAGGTCGAATGCCCCTGTGTTCCATCCCCAGACCTGCAAAATAAATAAACAATAAAATAAAATAAAATAAAATAAAGCTGGGGGTGTAATTCAGTTGTAGAATGCCCCAGGGCTCAATCTCTAGTACCACAAAAAGAAAAATGGTTTGTTTCTTCAAGTTTTTTCACATTCTTATATTCCCAACACTCACTTTGATCCAATGCCTCTCAAGTACATTTTTTAAAAACTTTCTAAATATTCAGAATACCTTTTAATCATTTCTTTCTCTTCCCTGTACCTATCCCACAAGAAGAGAGAATGAGAACACAGATGTATATGTGTGTGTATATATGTATAATATGTGTGTGTATATATATGTATAATTAAAGTATCATTAATACTTTAAAGTTCCCTGAAAACAAATGAGAAGAGATGAGAGAAGACAGGAGACTGGAAGGGGAGGGACGTCGGGCAGGGAAAGGGCAGTCCCAGAAGGAGGCACAGAGGGAGCTCTAGATGGCTGCTCTTGAGCTGGTCGGCAGGCTGTTCTGATTAGGTGCCACAACCGCAGACTGCACAGGAAGTGCTCAGGGCCCCTCGGTCAGCCCCCGCCCAACACACTGGGAAGCTTTGTACTGCAATAGCCCATCTGGAACCAGTTAGGACCAGGCTCCTAATTGGCCTTTCTGAGGGGGAGGGGAGGGAGGGGCAGGACTGACTTTGAAACTACTAAACTCAGTTTTCCTGCCTACAACTTTCTCCAGCCTCCCCTCCCCCAATTCACTCTTTAGAGCATATTTCCCCATCTCTTCTCCTGAGAGACAGCATCCTCTCTGGACTCAGAAACCCCCAGAAAATAATGGCACTCGTGCAACTAAAATTCCTTTTTCACTTTTTTTTAAATGCTATTTTTGGAAATTCAAAGTGGCCTACTTTTCTTTCCGCAAGTATTTAAATGAAGCATATCCTTTATAAAACTTTTTTTTGTTATGTCCTGTCTTCTCAATCATGCAAAAAGTAGGGTGGGGGGGAACTGGCATAGTTCTAGCATTCAAAAGGAAAATATTTTTCCACTCACAAGCCTATGTTTAATTGCCAACATTTGTTTCTGCAGGAAATCAATCTTTACTGATGCTTTCTATTAAATATGGGACTTCTCTGGTAGTATGGCAAACGTCTGGACTATAAGACTCAGAAGGCCTTGAAAACAGTCCGGGTGGCCATTTACTGGCATTACTGAATCTTGCTGTGTCTCTATCTTTTCACCAGTAAAAGGTGGTGGTAAGACAGTCTTTCGAGTACCATATCCCTTCAGATTCTACGCACTTAAAAAACACTGTATACAACACTAACCTCCAGCTTCACCTGGGAGTCGTCACTTTAATGCAGATTCTTACTGCCCCAAAGACTACACAGAAAGGACTTGTATGCGTGGTGAAAAGAATGGTAGAGCCTGCCTGTTAGTAAAACTCTTCTGAAAGCCACAATCCCAGTCTTTACGCTGCTTAACCAATAATTACGAAGGCAAAAGGCTGAAATATTTAAGGAAAAGGACCCGGCTAGCCATCTGGGCCCAGCAACCTGATCAGAGAAATGCAGCACCACGACCAGGAGAATTAAGTTCACAAATAAGCTACTGAAATATAAGTCCACCCTTTGTGCTCGGTTAAAAAGCCTCTTGTTTATGTAACTGGCTCAATATTTATTGAATCTACTAAGAAGATCTAATTCTCTGAGGAATACCAAAAGGATAAGAAACCCGCCTGATCCTCAGGAAGCTGTAATCTACAGGAGGGACACTGAGATGCTCAAAGGTAATTCTAGTTCAAGAGTTAATAGAGATGAGTCAAGTCAGTCAGCCTCCATATCCACACCTTCTACATACACAATTCAACCAACCACATGTTGGAAAAATTTAGAAACAAAAATTGTTATCTGTGTACCAACATGTAAGTGTTTTCCCTCATCATATTCCCTAAACAATATAGTATGACAACTATTTAATAGCATTTATAGTGTACTGGGTAGTGTGTGTGTGTGTGTGTGTGTGTGTGTGTGTGTGGTAGTGGGGGTGGAACCCAGGGGCTTTCTACCTCCAGTCTATACTCCTAGACCTATTTTATACTTTATTTGGAAACAGGGTCTCACTAAGTAGCTGAGGCTGGCTTCGAACCTGCACAATCCTCCTGTCTCAGCCTCCCAAGCGCGGGGATTACAAGCGTGCGCCACCACGCCCAACTATGTGTACTGAGTGTTATAAGTCATCTACAAATGACTGAAAGCAGATGGGAGGGTGCATGGAAGTTACGGCAAACACTATGCCATTTTATATAAGGGACTTGGGCATCTGTGACTCTGGGGCCCACGGGGTCCAGGGCTCATCCCCCTGGATACCGAGGCTGACTGTGGTACTGCAATTACCAAGTCTGTGGAAGTCTGCTGACCAATGCTTCTCCCACCTGCCTTTCTGAGGGTCAACACCTTTTAGGGTGATGTGTCTTCTTCCATCTATTCAATTATTAAGAGGGTTTAATAAATCTGAAAATTATGTTTCACCATGAAACTTAAAGACTGGCAATATAAACCATCTCTGTTGTCACAGGAGTTGATAAATGTTAAATTAACAGTGTATATCAGTAGAGAGCGGGACAGACCTGCACAAACCATACCCAGGCACACAGTCACCACAGGGGAACACCTGAGACTCCCTCAACAGGCCAACACAGTTACACTAGGCAGCCTGGCAGCCAAGAGCCAACTCTTGGCCTTAGGCTAAATTCTAGGGATTAACATCAGTCAAGCAAGTAAAGGGTTTGAAATTAGAGCTGCCATTTGTGGCAGCCTTGCCCTCAGACAGAACTGGAATGGCAGGAATTGCTGCCGACCATGTCAGGTTTTTAGCAAGAGGCCCATCTGTGCAACATCTGCCCTCATCTCCAGACCCTTCACAACTAAGACTGCTCTAGTTCTTAAAGGGCCTGTTTTGCCACTTCCTCTCTTGTAGTAGAAAAATTAATCAATCTTCTGAGGCCTCATTCCTTAATCTCCTATCCTAACCTGGCAGAGGAATGGGCTCTATTCCTTGGCTGCTGCTTAGCCAAGGAATTCTAGTACACAATTCTAGGCAAACGGCTCCTTAAAACCATATTCTCCTCAGTGAGCAATACCCTCCTTACACTGGTAAGGCTTTAAATGAACTCAGAGAAGTGAAACTCTGTGAGATGGGGTTACAGAAGCAGGAGAGTGTCATCTCCCTGCCTGTGGAAAGCTGGAGTACAGGGAGGCAAATGAAAATGGGGGTCTGGCCCACTCCTGAAGCACTGTACACTCAAATTAGGTCCAGAGAACTTGGCATATCTTAGCTGACTCCCAAACCAGCTCTGAACAAAACTTGACTCTCTTCCTGGCAAAAACAGGAGAAGGGGCCAATCAAAACTCACCACCCTGCCAAGGAACTGCAACCTTTTCCATAAAGGGAAACAGTTTAAGGTGCATGGCCTGTGTGTGCATCCAGGGGTAGAGGCACAGAGTTTGTAGCTTTTCTGCACTCCAACCTTCAGTTTACCTGTATTTCTGTGAATTCCTTTTCCTATACTTGTTCCCTGTAACACCACCAGCATGGCCACTGAAGGCTCTGCAGAAAGGGGGCCATGATCCAAACACTGCGTCTGACCCAGGAGGCAAGGCAGCCCCACACTTTACTGCAGCCACAAGAGGGCAAAGACCCCAGGCTGCCCCTTATCCTCACCTCTGCTCTGGCTCCCCCTCCCTCCCCAGCTCCCACCCTGCGAAGCTCCAGTAGCCCCAGCACTAAAGCAAACCCTGCTGGTGCAGGTGTCACCAAAGCTGGGCTGCAGCATGACAGAGGAGCTGCTCAACTGTGAGGAGCAACCTTTATCTTTTCACGTTGGCAACCCATCAGGGAAGGGTACTTCTGCAAAATGCAGTAAAATGAATAAACAGACAAGGGAAATTCTTAAAAGGTCAGACATAAAATCCAAGCCCAAACTTCTTAATACTGGATTCCACACTCATAAAAGTACTGTCAAATTACTTCTGTACTCATCTTGTATGAATTGGGAATAAACAGTGAGTGGAATAATGCCCGTCTACAAATGGTACTTTAATTAGCACTGGTGTGAAGGGAACAGTGACACCAACAGTCCGGGGTTCACCCCAGCTCAGCCACTCCTGAGTCACAGGACGCTGGGCGTATTGTCTAACTCCTCTCAATCTCAATTTCTGCACTTACATACAGGTGAGATGTAACATCACCAAATGCTCTGCTTGGTTGCGGAAGGACTAAGAAAATATAAAGGTGAGAAGCCCAGCACAGTGCCTGGTTTCAACTAGCAATCCAATGAAACTGCAACTACTGCCATCAGGCTTTCTAGGAACTTCCTTTATCATTCTGTGAAAATTCAAAGGCAATGCTAATGGTAACAAGTCCTAACTTTGGGAGCTTGTATTTTCACAGCTCACTCTAACTATCAAAACCCACACTTAATGATATTTTATTGTCTTCTGCATCTTTTCCCCTTGGGGCTCAGCAAGAATTAAACATCATTGTTTGCCAAAAATGAATTTCCATTTGATAGTTTTTTCTTTGACTCAAGATGTATTCCAATTTGATTTCTAGCCAAGCTATTACCAGTTCAATTTTTAATTGTGCTGTCATTGTTTTTACTACTGTTATTTTACTAAGTATTAAGTAAATACTAAGAGTACTTATAAATCACTGAATATAAAGAATAACAAAACTATGTCGCTGGGCGTGGTGACGCACACTTGTAATCCCCACGCTTGGGAGGCGGAGACAGGAGGATCGAGCAGGTTCGAAGCCAGCCTCGCTGGCTTAAGAGACCCTGTTTCCAAATAAAATATAAAATAGGTCTGGGAGTTGAGCCCGGAGGTAGAAGGGTTCCATTCCCAGAACCACACACACACAAAAAAAACCTCTATGTCCTCAGAATTCATATGTTACTAAGATTTCCTTCACCAAGGTCCTTAAAGATCTGAATCTGTGTCTGATTCTGCCACTTCGTGCCCCATATTACCTTCAGTAAGGCACGTCCCCTCTCTATGGCCATCTCTTACCTGTCAGGAAGCAGCTGAGCACCACAGCTGCTAACATTCTTTCCAGGTTGATGTTTGATTTACACTAGGATCAGTATGTTCAACACTCTCTATATTAAACCCACGTGCTCCTTTAGTGGTTCCTGCCTTTATTTTATGTTTTATTTTACTGTGGGCATGGGGTTATTTTATTTTTTATTTTACTTATGTATTTATTTTGCGGGTCTGGGGATGGAACCTGGGGCATTCAACCTCGGAGCTATACCCCCTGCCCTATATATTTTTTTAATTCTTTATTTTGAAACAGGGTCTCGCTGAGTTGCAGAGGGCCTCACTAGTAGCTGAGGCTGTCCTCGAACCGCGATCCTCTGGTCTCAGCCTCCTGAATGCTGAGATTACAAGTGTGCACCTAATTGCCACTCTCCCATCCCTGCATACTAAATCCTCCCATAGAAAACTGACCATCACCACTAACCTCCCCTCTGGGGTTTTTTCCTCTCAGTTTTTCCTTCCTTTTTGCACCAAATAACCCCAGTCACTAGGGAAATGCAATTTGACCTGAGCCTCCAATCCCTGCCTCCCCAGACTAGATGTTCCCTCTCACAAACATTTCCCTTGGGCAGTCATAGTACAAGGGCCCCTAAAAAGCCCCCGAAATTCAATCCAACATTTTTCTATACTAAAGAAACCATATTTATAATTTTCTACTTTTTTTATTACTGGGGATTGAACTCAGAGGCATTCTACCTCTGACCTATACCCCCAGCCCTATTTTTCATTCTTTATTTTGAAATAGGGTCTCAGTGAATTGCAAAGGGCCTCACTAAGTAGCTGAGGCTGTCCGCAAACTGCGATCCTCCTGTCTCAGCCTCCCAAATGCTGATACTACAAGCATGCACCACCATGCCTGGCCAATTTTATTTTTTATTTGAATCAGGGTCTTACTAAATTGCTTACTACTAAGCCGGGCGTGGTGGTGCACGCTTGTAATCCCAGCATTCGGGAGGCTGAGACCGGAGGACTGTAGTTCGCGGACAGCCTCAGCTACTTAGTGAGGCCCTCCCCAACTCAGTGAGACCCTGTTTCAAAATAAAGAATAAAAAATAGGGCAGGAGGTGTAGCTCGGAGGTCAAATGCCCCTGGGTTCCATCCCCAGACCAGTAAGTAAGTAAGTAAGTAGGTAGGTAAACAAATAAATAGCTTACTACTCACAAGTAGCTGAGGCTAGCCAAGAACCTGTGATCCTCCTGTCTTACCCTCCCAAGTACTGGGATTACAAGTGTGCACCACCACACCCAGCTAAGTTTTTTACATTTATAATTTGAAATTAATAAAATAGTGAAAAAACTTGCAAGTGCGTATCTGAAAAAGGATTCATTAAGAATTTATAGAAAAATTTTAGTTAGGCATGGTGTTACATGCCTATAATCCACTGAGAAACTGAGACAGGAAGCACACAAGTTCAAGGCCACACTCAATAATTTAGTGAGACACAGTTTCAAAATAGCAAATAGAAGGGGCTAGAAGTCTTAATTGGGAGGCAGCGTGCCCTTGCATTCGATACCACCAAAAATGTATTTTAAAAACTTTCTGAACTAAGAAAATTAAAAACTTTGTTTGAAAAATGAGGGCTGGGCTGGGCATGATGGCACACACTTATAATCCCAGTACTTGGGAGGCTGAAACAGGAGGATCGCAGGTTTGTGGCCAGTCTCAGAGAGGCCCTTTGCTACTCAGTGAGACCCTGTTCCAAAATAAAGAATAAAAATAGGGCTGGGGTGTCGTTCGGAGGTAGAATGCCCCTGGGTTCCATCCCAGTACAACCAAAAAAAAAAGAGGGCTGGGTATGTAGCCAGTAGATAGATCACTTGCCTAGCACAGAATGCACAAGGCCCTGGGTTCAATTCTCAGTAACATACACACTCACACACTCATGTGCGCATGCGCGCGCACACACACACACACACACACACACACACACACACAGCAAACAGATCAAAGTGAAAGAGGTATAAACTGCAAATATGCAAATAAGATGTTCAACAGCATCAGTACTTAGGGGAATGCAAATTCAAACCACATGGACACACCACTAAATCCCTCTTCTATTCTTTTCTAATCCAGTGATACCAGATGGTGGGAGAAATATAGATGCATTCCTTGCTGAGGAGAATATAAATGGTACAGCCACTTTTGGGAACAGTTTGGAAATTTCTCATAAAGTTAAACATATACTTGCCATATGACCCAGCAATCCAACCCCTAGATATTTACCCAAGAGAAACAAAAACATAAGCCCACACACACATATTTGTTTCAGTTGTATTCATAATTGTCAAAAGCTAGAAACAACCCAAGTCTTCATCAGCTGGTGAGTGAATAAACTGTGGTACATGCATAAACAATTCCTCAACAATAAAAAGGAACAAATTACTAATAACATATAAAATAGCACATATGACTGCAAAAGAATTACACTGTATAAAAGAAGCAAACATTTCAGGGAAGGCATTACACAGGAACAAAACTCCGATCAGCAATGGCCAGTGGCTGAGGATGGGAAAGGGACTGACTTCCAAGGTGCCTGAAGAGCCGGACGTGGCGGCGCACACTTGTGATCCCAGCACTTGAGAGGCTAAGACAGGAGGATCACGGTTTGCGGCCAGCCTCAGCAACTTAGTGAGGCCCTTTGCAACTCAGTGAGACCTGTTTCCAAATAAAGAATAAAAAATAGGGCTGGGGTGTCACTCGGAGGTAGAATACCCTGGGTTCCATCCTCAGTGCCACAAAAAGGGGGGGGGGGGCCTGAGGAAACATTTTGTGATGATGAAAATATTTTGCATTTTGATGGTGGCAATTATATTTGTCAAAACTCATTAAAATGTAACCTTAAAAGAATGAGTTTCGCCAGGCGTGGTGACTCACGCTTGTAATCCCAGCGCTTGCAAGGAGGCTGAGACAGTAGGATGACATAGGTTCAAAGCCAGCCTCAGCTACTTAGTGAGGCTCTCAGCAACTTAGTGAGACCCCGTTTCCAAATAAAATATAAAATAGGTCTAGGAGTATAGCCTGGAAGTAGAAAACCTCTGGGTTCCACCCCCCAGTAGAACCTAAATAAATAGATAAATAAGAATGAATTTCACTGCCATATAAATTATACCTGAATAAACAAATATGTGTTTATAAAATCTCCCTCATAAAATGATAACAGCCCCCTTCCTCTTCCATCATAAAGTAGTAAAATAACTAAGGGCACAGGTGAAGTGGAGGGCTGAGGAATATGGATCCCAGGCAGAAGTCAGGGTAGAGGGACAGGGAGAGCTGGGGGAGGGGCGGCTGACGAAGATGAGAAACTGTAGGGAGAGTGGGAGGCTCGTGGAGGAATAGGCCACAGGACACACTGACTGAGGACCCCGGGCACGCAGGGCAGGACACGGAGGGAGAGGCAGGCGCTGGCTAGAAAACTGGTCACACTGAGCAAATAAGGAAATACACTGAGGAGCCAGTTTCTCACTACTGGAAAGCAGCAGAGGGCTTAAGATGGACTATCAGTATGAACTCACAGTTTTATAATATAAAATGAAACTATGAGCTGGAAATGGTTCAGTATCTATTTAAAATATATAACGTACATACACGCGCTAAAGCAGACATCAGACATACACACATACATACACATCCAGGACACCAAGCTACAGAAGTAAAGATGTTTACTGTGAGAAACCCACACACATAGGTTTTTAGTTTTGTCTGCTCGGAGCCTAGAAGCGGTCACACCTCCACAGCAATGTGCATATCTAGTACCCAATTCTTCATCCATTTAAAAGATTCAAGACTCCTTGGAAACGGCTGATTCCAAGTTTGGGCTGGAAGAGAACAAAATAAGCTTGAAAATCTTCCTATATATGAAAATAAGAAAATGTTTCATGAATGGCAGGATTAAGTCACAAGGACACAGGCGTGTCCCCTTGGCCAAACAGGGGACAGCTTGAGAAACAGAAAAATAAAAATCGATTATAAGTCATTGAAATAAAATATACTGCTAGAAATAAATGCAAGAAGAAATGAGAAAACTCTTCCATATAACAGAATGACACCTAATAAATATGGACAATTTGACAAAAATAGAGGATCATCATTTGACAACTCTCACGGAAGTGACAGGTGCAGGAAACAGTTTGCAGAAGTGCTAAGGCTATTAGGTAGAGTCTGTTGTGGAACAGGATAGTGATGTAACCCACAATACCTTTCCACAAGATAATAACCCATTACAAAAGGGTAAATGGCAAATTTAAGGTGGAGGAACATGGCAGACACAACTTAACCAGGTGATCGAAGTTAATGTTACTACTGGTGATAGGACAGGTGACATCTTCGCCTTCAGATCTGATGCCCTGAGAAGAGCAGAGTATCAATGTGGCGGTATTCCTGCCAAAGTGAATGAATGCTGCCACGAGAAAATAGGTCAAAATTTAGACATGTCAAGGACATGAAAGAAAGGCAGACTCAGCAATTGCTTCAAACTGAAGATGTCTGAAGGGACATGCATGGTAACATGACACATATTCCTATATAGAGCTGGACCAAAAAGGAAAAAGAGGCATTACTGGGACAGCTGGCAACAGTGGGGTCAGTAGATGCATGGTGCCAATACTGGCTTCCTGATTTGAAGAGTTACACACTAACTGCATAGAAAAGTCCTATTTAGGGGATTACACACTGAATAGATTTCACCTCTGCAGCTTATTCTCAAAAGAATTCAGAAAAGAAATAATGAAAAAGGGTCACTGGGCGTGGTGGCGCATGCTTATAATCCCCATGCTTGAGAGACTGAGACAGAAGGATTGCACAGGTTTGAGGCCAGCCTCAGCTACTCAGTGAGCCTCTCAGAACTTAGTGAGACCCTGTTTCCAAATAAAATAGAAAATAGGTCTGGGAGCATAGCCCGGAGGTAGAAAGCCCCTGGGTTCCACCCCCAATACCATGAAAGAAAGAAAGAAAGAAAGAAAGAAAGAAAGAAAGAAAGAAAGAAAGAAAGAAAGAAGAAAAGGAAAAGGGTCTGTATGTATACACATAAAGAGTGGTCAGGCCGGGTGTGGTGGCGCACGCTTATAATCCCCGTGCTTGGGAGGCAGAGACAGGAGGATCGCGCAGGTTCGAAGCCAGCCGCGCGCACTGGCTTAGGAGACCCTGTTTCCAAATAAAGATGTAAAAATAGGTCTGGGAGTGTAGCCCGGAGGTAGAAGGGCTTCCAGGAATCCCAGTACCACCAAAAAAAAAAAAAAAAAAAAAAACAGAGTGGTCAGTAAAGCAGACGCAATAAAAGATTAACAAACTGGGAAAAATGAATGAAAGGAATATAGAAGTCTGGGTGGGATATGGTACTCTGGTAATGTTTCTTTAATTTTAAAATTATTTCAAAAAATTATTGAGGAAAAAATTATAATCATCCACTGCCAGGCATTATGAGGGTACAATGTCTGATTCTCACAAAAAAAAAGTTGATTGTATAGCTCAGAAAGGTTAAAACCTGGTCCAACATCCTTTAGCTAACAAGTGTAACCCTACTTCAGGTCCATCAAACTCTAGAGCCTTCCATCTTCTACTACACCATGCTACTTCATTCACAATAGGGAATCATTATGTAATAAAGTATGTGCCAACATTTGTACTAATTTCTGAGGATGTAAAAATCAATCAGCCCATCCCTGCCCTCAGAGAACTCAATTTAACAGAGACAGCCCTTACTTACAAAGTAGTAATGAATTATAGGTTCTATGACTTGCCTTCACTTATACAGAAAATGGCAGTTCCTCACGCCATCACAAATTCAGTTTGGCCCTTTAGAAAGTGGACAATAACATATGTGAGATGTATGGAGCAAGAGACCAGTGGCCACAACAGAATCTACTTGGGTTTTAAGTGAAAGATACTATCTGACTAATGAACACACACACACACATACTCTCTCTCTCTTCTCTTCTCTTCTCTTCTCTCTCTCTCTCTCTCCTCTCTAAGGTTTGAATAACTATAAAGAATAGTGGGGAAGGGCCCTACAAGTATTATTTAATGGGTTTCAAACTATTCTTCTCCTTAAGTTCTCATCGTCTACAGAGGTATTCTGTTTTTTGTGTAAAGGGATCATTTTTTCTTAAGCAGTGGCTGTGGTAAGATTAGAAATGTTTGGCTCAATGACTACTAAACAGAATTACTGCCAGAAGCCCTACCCTAGCTTTCCAGTGATTTTCAACTCAGAGCAAAAGAACAACTCTTGTGTGTGAAAGCAAAAACAAAAGCCTAAATCTCTACCAAAGCTCCGAGTAAACCTGGAGTCCGCATTACTCCTCAAAGAAGCAGACCGTGCCGTCAATGTGGAAGTGAGATGGTTTCCTTCTGGTTGTAATGAGTAGAGCAAAGTCCATACTTATTACAGGGACTACACCTCACTGATGTGAAGGGGACGTGTAGGCACGATAACCGTTCAACAAGGGAGACAGCGGAATTTTAAGAAGTGCTGTGCAATCACAGAAAGAATTTGAGTAGTGTCCCTCAAAAGCCCCAAGTTAAAAAGCTGGTCCCCAGGTTGGCACTTTAAGAAGGTGCTATGCACATTCAGGAGGTTAGGCCTTATAGGGACTCACTAGGCCCTGGGGACATGCCCTTGAAGGAGACTGCAGGACCCCAGTCTCTTTCCCTTTTCTTTTCTGGCTCAAGATGTAAGTGCTTGCTCTGATATGAGGTGCCACCTTGCCACAGGCTCAAAACAACAGGGTCACCAGGTCTTGAACTTCAATACCAGAACCATGAGCCAAACAACCGTCCTTTAACCAAGGCAGAGAGGAGAGAAAATAGCAAGTGATTTCATTTTGCTGTGACATAAGTCCTAAGCCCGTGAAGGGCTTTTAGCTGTGCAATAAACATTCAATCACCACCACAACTACATGGTAGTTGTCCCTGGCTGGGAGCCTGAAGAAAGGCAAAAAGAACAAGGTCACAAGGAAAAAGTGACCCATTCTCCTTTGTTCTAATCCCTCAGGGATGTACCCAGAACCCAATCAGTTCCTTGAATTCCACAGACAGATCACCTTTTCCTTGGATATCAGTCTTTATAACACTTTCAAAATGCAAACATTCATCAAGTATATTTAGGTCTACTTGGGGGTCAATACTTAAGTAAAATTTAGTATATTCATTTCTATGTTTTTACCAATGTGTATTTGCATACCAAAAAAAAAACATCTTTTCCTTATGTTCCAGAGGAACCAAAATATTAAGGCAGCAGTAAAAAGCCAGCCCACACAGAATTCACTGTGTACTCTGTAATGCACAACACATCAGCATCTATTTTATCTGGCAGCAGGAAGAGATATAAGTTAGGACCCTACAATTATCCCTGTAGAGAGGCATACCAAAGGGAATGCAGGCATAACAGCTACAATAATGGGTAACACAAATAGCCATCTGTACTTAGAGCCAGTCGTGCCAAGAGCTTTTAAACACCCACATCCCTAATGCTGCCCTCTCCCTCCATGCAGGTGGGCCAATTCCTTTCCATTCTTTTCAGGCCCACATAATTTAAGAGGAATAGATAATCTGCTGCCAGGAACAGGAGGCAAGGAAAGCTGCTGTACTTCTGAACACAAAAGACCAAACAGGAAGGATCCTAACTCCCCAACCCTGTGTTGTTACATATTGAGCCAGTATTTCTCCATTTCTTCTACTATCTAAAACACACAGAAAGGTACTCTGGTTACATCTTCCAGGCCCCTTTTCCTGACATCCACCCTGCTTTGGCTGTCTAGGTATCTAAGCTTGGCCTGATGGGTGTCTAGGAACCCACTCCCCAGTTACTCAACTCTTGCACTGCAATCTGGTTGGTACCAGTCTCCCCACTGGAGTGAGAAACTCTGAAGACAGGGACTGCCCCTCTCTCTGACTCGCTTCACATCCTCAACATGGTGCTGAGCACACAGGTGCTAAATAAAGATGTGCTGGGTATGAATGCAAAAACTGCTGAATGAACAAGGAAGTGGGCAGTGAAAAAGGAAACGGTAGGCCAGTAATTTGAGGTCTGAGGGTACAAGATATCTGCATAGAAACTATGCCACAGTGTCTACACAGGAACAATAGAGTGAGGGCAATGTTTACATAAGAAAAATGAGCCTTAAGTAGTCTCAAACAGAGAGCTTTAGAACAAAAGCAGCAGCTAAACACATTGTTTATTAAGAAAGAAAAAAAAACAATCATATTAACTAGTATCACATCCTCAAGAGCAAACCAGCAACAAGAGAATACCCTACAAAAAACACGCAGTCCTCCACCCAGCTCCAGTTCCCAACACAAACAGCCTGCCAGGGCTCCTCTACCCCTTTACCCTCGTCCTCCTCTCCTCTACGAGACACCCAAAAAACAGTGAATGCACGATACTGGAGTATTCCCTGAAACATACATCTCCCCAGTTCTCCTGAGGTTATCCTGAGGGCATCTGGAAAGAAATGAGATTTGTTCCCAATTACGGCCGACTTCATCTGGATGATGAATGTGGCCAGCAACTCCTCAAGAGGTGCTGGGAACAGCAGGCGCTCTCCAAGCCCACTGGAGCAGCACGCTTGCCCAGAGGGTCCTGGGCTCTGCAGCGGGCCTCTGCTCTCCTCCAAGCCATCAGCTACTTTGCTCTTCTCCTCACCAGGGCCATCTGCTCTTGAATCTGCCTACCAACTATTCTTCTCAAAATCAAAAGAACCCAGAAGAAAAGTAAGACAGAAAAGGAGTTAAAATGATCGTGGCACTGTTTCAATTTTTATCCTTTAGTGGTACTTTTTCTTGGATTTTTTTTTCCCTACTGAAGAAAACTAAAACAATTACTTTGGAGAGGTGCTGCTTTTACTAGATTTCACTTGGAATTATTGTAATAAGGTGCCAAAGCTAAAAGCAACCTCAGAAGTAGCCTCAATATACCACATTTCACAGGTGGAGAAAGGACCAGAGAAGTTAAGAACTGCCAGCCATGGCTATCCACGCAAATGCCCTCCATCATCAAATCCTAAACGGCAAGAGCGGTATCTAGTTTGTCTGCAGAGTCCAACACAGTGTTTAGCACTTGATAAATGGTTTACAGACATAAATGAACACAACTCATCTGTGGGAAACCTAGAACCATGACCCATGATGTTTACCTCAAACACAGTGTCTGTCGTCTCCGTGACTAGAAAGCTGCAGTCTGGGGATGGTAAATGGGAACCCGGGCACTCTCCCTCTACAAGACCCAGGCACACCCCTTCAGCTCTGACAGCACTCCAGAGATGCCAACCGCTCTTAGTATCATACATTTCTAAACTAATTTCCTAAAATAGAGTCGCTCCTCTTTTACTCAGATGTTCTCTTAATATTTCTCTTCAATTAACTAATCTTCTTAATGACAGTCCTCTTTGGTATCCCTCGTATAACTAACTCTACACAAAAGCCAATCTCCTTTCCCTCATGTGTGGCCACCCAAATCTTGGTTCCTCATCTTGGCAACATACTGGAATCATCTGAGGAAGATTTTCTTTTAAATACTGGCTCCTGGGCCCCACCCCAACATTCCTGATGTAAATGGACTGGGTACAGCATAGTCTAAACAACAAAACTGTTGCAGGAGATGCTAATAAACAGCTAGCTACGATTGAGAATCTCGGCCCTAGCCCTCAGAAATGCACTGCCTGGTCTATTATATACTCTAAAAATAACTTCCGCCAGTTGTCCTGGATTTGCAAAATATTAGACTGTGCTGCAGCAAGGCACAGAATGGCACATTGGAACCATACCCTGTCCTATCTGTCACCTAATAACACTCCGCTATGTCGGTAAAAGTCTATAAATCATTAATGATAATGAATGGGCAGCATCCTGCTAAAAGAGGACAGAAGGCAAAACTCCATACTAGAGTTTTTGGTGTTTTTTGGTTTTTTCTCAGAAAAATATTGAGTTTTTAAAATTTTTTTTTTACCAATGATCCAGATGGTCTTTCTATGTCAAAAATAGCTTTCTGTAGTACATGAGCAAGCCCACCCTAAAGAAGCACAAGCACATACCATGTATTCTCCTGCCCCCACGCTTCTCTGTAAGCACACCCTTACTTGGTCTGCATGAGAAACTCCTGCCCTCCCCGCCCCAGAGGCCACCGAGCCGCTTTCTCAGCAAGCGCTGAGTAGCCACCGCTGGCAGGCACAGCTCTAGGCACTGAAGCTCACCACCAAACGTGACACACCTGCTGCCTCAGTGCTTACATTATATTTGGGAAGCAGCCAGTAAACAAGGACACAAGACAACTGGAGAGGATGGTGAAGTGACAGGAAAACAGGACAACAGAACATAGAGTAATGGCGGTGGTGACTTTCTCCAAAGCACACTCACTGGGGTCCTCAGTCCCATATCAAAACAGGTGTGTACCATGTTCCTTTTCACATTCTTGATACCTACATGATGTACATTTTGAATCAACAAAAAACAGGTATGAAGTTTTAAGTGGCAGAAATTATAAATGAGTAGAAGTCATCATAATCAACCAGAAGCAAAGACAGAAGAATCCTGAGCTGCTCCTACCACCTCCACAATCTCGGGCAAACCCCTTCCCCTCTATGAAATGGGCAGACAGATTAGACTGGCACGGGGATGCTCAGTGAGCGAAGTGACAGATGGGGCCCGCGCAGTGCTGAAGCAAGCAGGCCGCTCCAAAAGGGACACCCACTCTCCAGCCACCATGCAGAAATGAGGGGAAAAGCCAGAAATCTGAACTTCATGTGAGCTTCCAAAGTTTAAATGTTAAATCTGAATGTCTTTAAAAATACTGCTATGCTATAGCTGGGCCTCGTGGTGCACACCTCTAATCCCAGTACTGGGAAGGCTGAGACAGGAAGATGGAAGGTTCAAGGATAGCCATAGAAAGCAGTGAGATTCTCAACTAGTGAGTCCCTATTTCAACATAAAAATTAAAAATAGAGCTGGGGGTATAGCTTGGAATTAGCCAGGTTCAATCCCCAGTACCACAAAAATAAAATAAAATACTGTTAGCCAGACACGGTGGTGCACATTTGTGATCCCAGCACATGGGAGGCTACAACAGGAGGATCAAAGGTTTGAGGACAGCTAAAGCAAGCAGTGAGACTCACCTCAACTTAGCATGACCCTGTTTCCAAATAAGAAATCAAATCAGGCTGGGGGTGCAGCTTGAAGGTAAAATGCTTCTGGGTTCAATCTCCAGGACCACAATAAATAAATAAATAATAAAATAAAATACTGTTAAGATAAACACAACCCTGTGTGCAGATATCAGACCACAGGCCTATAGTGTGCCACCTCTGGCCTAGATTAGCCTTAAATCCTTCCTGGTTCTTAAGCATCTTAAGTGAGATGTCTTCTCAAAGAAAAACAGAAAAGGAGATAACAGTGTTAGAGAACAAAAAGAGAAAAGAACAGTCTCCTTCCCAAGGGTTCCCATCAAATCACAGGAAAAATCTTCCTCATAATTTGTCAGATGGCAAATCCTTGTTAACTGAGAAAAACATGCTATGTCCTGGACAATAAAATAAGACCACTTCTAACCTCTCCTTTAGATTATAAAAGCAGGAAGCCTGTTATATTTTTAGTGGTCTCAACTATGGTGCTTTTACCCACATGTACTTAATATAAATCCCCATCCTAGACAATCAGGAGTGCTTAAACAACAGAGGCACAAGCCATGTATGTGCACACAGGCACACACACATGCACACCCTACATGCCACATAGCAAGGAAATGAATTATGCTGAGGACTGGCAAGATGCCCCAAAGACACAGCAGGAATTTGATATGAACAGCAGGAAGAGGAAGGAGGATGAATAATTCAGACTCCCTGATTCACTTAACAACGTCCTGTCAAGCACAAGCTGCGCGTGGTTTGTGGGCTGCGCTCCCCAGCTAACAGGCAGGCAGGCTCACGCACACATCTAAATGGGAAGCCAACTGTGCCTGCTGTGAAGGTGGGAGAAACAAGAACTGAGAAACCTGCACCTAGAAGTAGTTATTTTTTTGAAAGTCAGTTCATCACAAAGACCGAACTTGAAAGCAAAGGATGTTTTTATACTGTCATTAGCAGAGGGAAAAGAATATGCATATTTTATTTACACCCACAATCTTTAAGAAAGGCTCCACTGGACTAAGAAGCCCCAAGTAAACAAGATAATGGGCAACACAAAAGGGAAGAGCATCAGCCAAAACATCGAAAGGACAGACATCTCCCAGCCCACCTTCCTCTCCTAAGGCTCAAGAAGTTACCACAGCACTGACCACCTCCGCCCTAAAGGACACTGGACCCCTGAACCATCATCAATTGCTTAATCCAAACTGCACAGAGTCAGATGCAGGCTTGTTCTGAAAATCAATTCAGATCTATCCTGAACGCTAATCATAAGCTCTTAATTTCTTGGAAAACATTTTTAGATAAAGATTAAAAGCAATCAAACAACGACTCCCACATAAATGACCTAGGGAAGAAGAGGAAAGGTAAAGTCTAACCTGCTTTGTGTCTCCACTACAGGTCTGGCATTTTATCTTCCGTTTTTGTTTGTTAATGACAAGAGTAAAATATTTATCATCATTGAAACATTTAAGTTTCTCAAAGCTGTGATATGCACTGATGCAAATCATTCTTCCAGTCTTGTATCCTTCCAAAGCTCTCAAGACAGAGCAGTTCTAATGCAAGGGCTGAACCATAAGCATTATACCAGCTGAGTAGTAGATACCCAATGTTAACAGGAAATTGCTACCACAAATAAATGAATGAGACATCGCTCAGTGTGAGCTCATATTTTTTTTTATTTTTTAAATTAGCCTGATTAACAAACAACTCAAAATTCAAAAGGCTGATGGAAAATGTTTCAGCCCTAAAAGCAAAGAAGAAATAGCATTAAAATGGAAAAGTAAATATTAAATAACAATCTGTTCCTTCTGGTAATAATCAAGATTATTTTTCTATTTACATGAGGCCAAACTCTGGGGAATTAATCTGTCAAACCATCCTATAGAGGGGTGTGATACAACAGCAGTAACTCAAACCACAGAACCTATGGAAGGATACAGCAACTGTACCAAGTGGAAACTTGCTACTCAAATCCTAAGTTAGAGATCATGACCCAAGGGTTCACAAGGCGTACTCCCTAGGGGCACACAGAAAGGTCTCCTCACTGTCAAATGCTTAATGACTGAGGCACCTAGAAACGGCATTATATAGTCTTACCTGCCTTTCCTTTTCCCAAAGAACATTAGGCCACTGTTGATCAACTTGTAACAAGATGGAAAATAGATGTCAAGCTTCCAAGATCAGAGTAAGATTTACTAGGGAGGCTGAAGGCAAGAGGATAGCGAGTTTGAGGGCAGCCTGAACAACTTAGGAAACCCTGTCTTAAAATAAAAAATGAAACCAGGCATGATGGCGCACGTTTGTAATTCTAGTGCTTGGGAGGCTGAGACAGGAGGACCACAGGTTTGTGGCCAGCCTCAACTACTTAATGAGGCCCTTCACAACTTAGTGAGACCCTTTCTCAAAATAAAAAATAAAAATAGGGCTGGGGTGTAGCTCAGAGGTACAATTTTTTTTTATTTATTTTTTTGCAGGTCTGGGGATGGAACCCAGGGGCATTCAACCTCCAAGCTACACCCCCTGCCCTTTTTTTTTTTTTTTTTTTTTTTGGTGGTACTGGGGTTCCTGGAAGCCCTTCTACCTCCAGGCTACACTCCCAGACCTATTTTTACATTTTTATTTGGAAGCAGGGTCTCCTAAGCCAGTGCGCACGGCTGGCTTTGAACCTGCGTGATCCTCCTGTCTCTGCCTTCCAAGCGCGGGGATTACAGCGTGCGCCACCACGCCCAGCTTTAGTCTTTATTTTGAAACTGGGTCTCACTAAGTTGCAGAAGACATCACTGAGTAGCTGAGGCTATCAGCGAACTGCAATCCTCTGGTCTCAGCCCCCCAGATGCTGGGATTACAACGGTACGCCACCATGCCTGGCTAATAAATAAAAATTTAAAAAATGAAAAGGACTGGGGATGCAGCTCAATGGCAGGGTGCCCTTTAACTCAACCCACAACAGTACCAAACAAATAAGAGTCTATAATTTCTTTGGTGACTATGGGCCAACAGAATTTTTTTTAAACTTTCCAGATGCTGCTAGTCAAAACTGGGAAACACTGTCTAACTATGCCTTGAGACATTGTAGATAGAGTTACTTAACTACTGAAACCATCAGGGGCAAAACATTAAAAGAAAGCTTTGGGACTTTAGATACTATACTAGGTACTAAGAATTTAAGAAGGGGAAAAAATAAAGTCTATCCTCAAGAAACTTAAAAGCTGGTAGAAGATCAAAGTGAATCAGCTTTTAATAGTCTGCTATGGTTTGGGTCTTGAGTGTCTAGCAAAGGTCCCTGATTGGAAGTGTGGTCCCTAGCCTGTGGTGCCACTGGGAGGTGGTGAAATCTTAAGATCTTAAGGGGTGGAGCCAGTGGGAGGAAGTTAGGTCACCGGGCCTGTGCTCTTTAGGGAGCTAAAAGGACCCCAGCCTTTTTTTTTTTTTTTTTTGGGGGGGGGGGAGACTGAGGATAAATGAAACCCAGGGGCATTCTACCTCCTCCAAGCTACACCTCTAGCCCTATTTTTTATTCTTAATTTCAAAACAGGGTCTCACAGAGTTGCTAAGGGCCTCACTAAATAGTTGAGGTTAGCTGAGATCCTGTGATCCTCCTGTCTCAGCCTCCCAAGTACTGGGATTACAAGCCTGCACCACAAAACTCAGTTGGACTCCAGTCTCTTACTCTCTCTGTCTTTGCTTCTCCGCCACCATGAGGCAGACAGGCCTCCTCTGCAATACTCCCACTGTGATGTGCTGTACAACCCCAGGCCCAAAGCAACAGGTCAAGCGACCACAAGCTGACCTTCAAGACCATATGCCAGAATAAACCTTTCCTCCTTTTAAGTTATCTCAGGTATTTTTTCCACAGAAATAGGAAATAAGCACAGAGTAAAATAAAGGCTAGATAGGGAAAAGTACAAACTCCTAATCCTGTCTTAGACATTCAGGGACAGGACCCAAAGAAAACTGATTCTCAGAAATGAGAGTTAGTACCGTAAAAGGTAAAAGAACTGTTTTAGAGAGATAAAACAGAACTGCAAGGTATGTGTAAGAGTGGGTAGAGATGAGGTAAAAATCAGGTCACCTGGATCATTTAATGGCACTGGAAGGCAGTGCTATCCAGTGATGTGGGACAGACTGACAAAACTCAAAGCAAACCGTTCACGTGGGAGGTTATCTCAGCAGCTCCAGCAAAGAGTAAACAAGTCACTAAGGCAGACGAAGCGGGAAGTTTTACCTAGCGGGCACACAGGAAGTCCTCAGTTTGAGACACGCTGGATTTGCAGTGAGTGTGAAGGAATCGAGTTCCAACGCAGAGTAAACAGGTGGATACAGCACCTGAAGTGCAGGGGAAAGCCAGGCGGTGGCACACGCTTGTAATCCCTGAGACAGGAGAATCACAAGTTCGTGGCCAGCCTCAACTGCCTCGTGAGGCCCTCCACAACTTAGTGAGATCATTTCAAAATAATGGGGGGAAAATAGGAGCTAAGCATGGTGGCACACACTTGTAATCCAACTGGGAGGCTGAGAAATGAGGATCATGGTTTGTAGATAGTCTCAGCTACTTAGGCCCTTTGCAACTCAATGAGACCCTGTTTCAAAATAAGAATAAAAAATAGGGATGGGGGTATAGTTCAGAGGTAGAATTCCCTTCGGTTCCATTCCCAGTACTACAGGGGAAAAAAATAGGGCTAGGGGTATAAATTGGAGGCAAAATGCGGTACTGGGCTCAATCCCCAGTACCTCATTAAAAAATTAAATTAAAGCCGGGTGTGGTGGCGCACGCTTGCAATCCCTGCGCTTGGGAGGCAGAGACAGGAGGATCGCGCAGGTTCGACGCCAGCCGTGCTGGCTTAAGAGACCCTGTTTCCAAATAAAAATATAAAAAAAAAATAGGTCTGAGAGTATAGCCCGGAGGCAGAAGGGCTTCCAAGAACCCCAGTACCACAAAATAAATAAATAAATAAATAAATAATTAAAATAATAAATGTAGAGAAGAGGTCTGGGCTAGATAGAGATGGCAATCAGGAATTTGTCATCACACAGATGCTAAATGAAGCCTCAGCAATAGATGAGCCCACCCAAGAGAAGCATATATAATGAAACAAAGCAAAAGACCCATGACAGAATGCTTTTTCTGGGTAAGGACTGTAAAAATGCACTAGCAGACAGAGAGATAAACTTTATAAAAGGATGGTGCCAGAGAAGCCAGAGGAGAAGAGGCACTGCAGGGACGTTGAAGAAAACAGTTACAATGTTTTAGTTGAGAAAATAAGCTTTGATGAACTAGGGGGTATCAGCAAATATTTCAGTAAGTTGGTCTGTAGGAGGGAGAAGAGTAAAAAGGACCTGGTTGAGAGAAGGTGTAAATTTTTACCCATTTTGTTTAAAATATATGCAAAAAAATATGGAAGGGCAGGTTAAAAATCTAGAAAAGAGATCCAAATAGGGTTCATTATAGAAAGGACTGGTGGTATAAAAAGTAGGAAGGGGTGTGTGTGTGTGTGTGTGTGTGTGTGTGTTTCCAGTACTGGGGATTAAACCCAGGGACATTCTACCTCCAAGCCAGTCCCCAGCCCTATATTATTTTATTTTATTTATTTATTTATTTTTGGTGGTCCTGATGGAACTCAGGGGCTTTCTACTTCTGGGCTATACTTCCAGACCAACTTTTTTACATATATATTTTATTTGGAAACAGTCTCACTAAGTTGCTGAGAGCTTCACTAAGTAGCTGAGGCTGGCTTCAAACCTGTGGGATCTTCCTGTGTCAGCCTCCCAAGCACAGGGATTACAAGCATGTGCCACCAAGCCTGGCAACTTTATTTATTTTGAAACAAGGTCTCACTAAATTGCAGAGGGCCTTGCTAAGTACTGGGATTACAAGCATGCTCCACCACAGCCCGCTAGGAAGGTCTATTTGGTGATATAAAGGTAAGAGTTCTACTCAGATGGCTTCTATTCCATCTATATATTAAGAGGCAAAGCCGGGCGTGTGGGTGCACACTTACAATCCCAGTACTTGGGAGGCTGAGACAAGGACCGTAGGTCTGTGGCCACCTCAGCTATTTAGTGACACCCTCCAGAACTTAGTAAGACCCTGTTTCAAAAATGAAGACTAAACAGGGCTGGGGGTATATCTCAGAGGTAGAAAGCCCCTGGGTTCAATCCCCAGTACTACAGAAAAAAATTTAAAAACAAAAATAAAAATTGCAAGATTCGCCAGGTGTGGTAGCACATGCTTGTAATCCCCGCGCTTGGGAGGCGGAGACAGGAGGATCGCGCAGGTTCGAAGCCAGCTGTGCTGGCTTAAGAGACCCTGTTTCCAAATAAAAATATATAAAAATTAGGTCTGGGAGTGTAACCCGGAGGTAGAAGGGCTTCCAGAAACCCCAGTACCACACACACACACAAAAAAAGCAAGATTCCTTGCTGTAGTGAAGGGAAACTGACTCTAGGAAAGTGAACACTTGGAAAAGCCACTGTGGCAATCTCAAGAGATCACTTAAGAAAGACTGCCAGGAGCCCAGAGGCCAAGGACAGTTGGAAACCATGAAGGCTATATCGATCTGGGCCTGCGTTTCACTAGGTAGGTACAACAAAATGAAAATAAAGGGAAGATGTTGACCAAAGAGCTGTTTAAGTGAAGAGTCTTGAAGTCTAAACAAGACAGAAAGGGAAGTAGAGACAGGGGAGTAAGAGAAAGGCCAAGGACATGGAGGGCTCATGCCCCAGACTTCTCAGTGACCCTGGAGAAAAGATGTAGCACAGCGGGCTGAAGGAGAGAGCCAGCAGAGGCTCAGTAAGAGATCTGCAGACCCTCAGAATGGAACTGTTCCAGATGGACAAAATCCAGGGTGTGGCCTTAAGCAGGTGGGTAGAGTGAGATTATGTCAGTAGAGGTGATTAAAGAACCCCAAGTTTTCCCCAGATATTAGAGTCTCCTAAAGTAATGGCAATACTTAGCTAGGAAGACACACCACAAGGCACAAGCCAGAGGTTTTGTTTGTTTTTAAATGAGGGGGAGAGAAGACACAATAAATGACAACAGCGTAAGAAGAGAGTCCATAAACCAGATGCCTGCGCTTCACCAGAGCGGGCATTTCGCCCCAGGGTGGAAGACGAGATAGGAGCACGGCAGAGGGAAAAGAGAGGAAGACAGGATCCTGGCCTCCCCACACAGGAGAATACAAGACGCCCTCTCTGGAGCATATGATCTCTGCAGAAAGAAGCCAAATTTAGTTACGAGAAAGGAGTAGAAATAACGTAGTCAGGAGGCTGAGAATGTAAGGAGTGTGTTTACTACACAGCAGGAAAATGGACAGTCCGTGACGGAGGGAACCACTAGAAGATCAGGTCAAAAGAGAAAAAACACGAGAGGCCCAGGCCTGAGAAGGCACAAACATACAAGTGGCCACAGGTCCTCACCTTCTGGGTGCTGAGCAAGGACAGCAGACTTGTATGATCTTTATGGCTGCTGCAAGGTGTCTTCAAAAGAAGTAATAAATTAGGCCGGGCGTGGTGGCGCAAGCTTGTAATCCCCGTGCTTGGGAGGCTGAGACAGGAGGATCGCACGGGTTCAAAGCCAGCCTCAGCTACTTAGTGAGGCTTTCAGCAACTCAGTGAGACCCTGTTTCCAAATAAAATGTAAAAAAGGTCTGGGAGTATAGTCCAGAGATAGAAAGCCTCTGGGTTCCACCCCCAGTACCACCAAAAAAAAAAAAGTAATTAGTTAATCCTCATGACAGAAAATTGGAGGGGTGCAGGAGGAATTGAGCCTTTTGAGAGGCGTCGGCTTCAGCCAGGTTTAAGCGAGCTTCCAAGAGGCGCAGTCTGAAGAGCAGAGGAAGGGGACTACTTGAAAGCCACATGGCCTACCACTCAGCAACAGCCACCTCTGACTGCTGGAGAGAGGAAGCACCCAAAGACTCCCCAAGGAAAGCCAAGGCTTAGAATATCTGCTATGACCTGGAGCAAGCAAGGGAGACAGGCCTCCAGTACCTCCAATAGTAAGGACGGGCCAACCCATAAATAATATCACACACACGAGGATCTCAAGATTCAAGGATTTTGATGCCTCTAATCAAAAGTAAAAATAATTAATTTTTCACAAATGTAATATATGTAACTGCTCCTGTGTTAAGGGCTTTACTTGTAATATCTCATTAATTCTCACAACTCTGTGAGGTGGAAACTATTATTAACATTTTACAGATGAAGGAACAGAGCCTCTGAGAAATTAAGGAACATGCCCGAGGTTACAAGTCTATTAAACAGCAAAGCCAGAAGGACTCTAACTCCAAACTCTTCACCAGTAAGCTCTGCCTGACTTTTACCACACCAGTGGATGGTACCATAGAATTGAAGTACCTATCCTCTTAAATAGACGACTCAAAACATAATTGTTACTAGACAGAACACAAAGAAATAGAAGGCAGAGTCATCAAGAAAATCAAGTCTGTTTGGAGAGATAATCACAAAAGGAAAGCAACTCAAAACTATATCTAAGCACCAAAACAAGGACAAAAATAACAAGGATTTTTTTTTTCCCCCCAGTACTGGGGATGTACCTCTGAGCTACGAGCTACACCCCCAGCCCTATTTTTTATTCTTTATATTTGAAACAGGGTCTCACTGAGTTGCAAAGGGGCTCACTAAGTAGCTGGGGCTGTTCTCAAACAGGGATCCTCCTGTCTCAGCCTCCCAAATCCAAGGATTTAGAAGATACTTAGATTCAACAGAGCTTTAGTTTTCCAACCACGGCAACAGACTTTCTAACAACCCATTCATCTAAACACTCCAGCTTCTCAAACTAGAGAAAATGTTGAATTCCTTGGGGAATACCTGGTTAAAGCATACCAAGATACTAGAAGAAAAAGAAGTGAATGACCTGAAAACTTGCTCTCCTGAACCTTGAACTGATCCTAAGTCAGACACTCTCTAGTATGCCTAGTTTCCTTGTATTAGAGCTCCATCTTGACCCAAAGCAGACTAAAATTTATCTTCAGTGATTATGTCTCATGGGCCATTTTTCCTATAAGTCTTGTCTCTTGTCTCAATATAAACTTCAAGACTTTGAGGCTGAGCCCTAAACAAAACAGCTACAAGAAGGTGAGGCACAGATGCACACTTTTTGGCTACCTTTCTCTGCCTTATACACCCCTCTCTCTCTCACACACACAATACCTTGCCTTCCACTCAGCTCACGAGGAAAGGAACTGGCCTCCATTTCCCCACTTGCAGAATAGGAAACATTCTAATTTGCTTTACTTTCAAATCTCAGGTAGACTGAGATATGCCATGCTTCTTAAGTGATCTCATCTTTGGAGAGAGATGGTATCCAAATACATAATACACAACTGGTTTTAGCACATTTACCACATAATGTTCAAATAGCTTTCTTCCACTAAGAATCTACTAAAGCACACATAAGACAGAGTACACATATGTACACATCAGTGTTTAAAATCCAAAAAACCTAAATTCACCTTTGTTCCCCCATCCCCTACAAAAAAAGACCATCCTGAATATCGGTCAGAGATGAATTCTCGAAATAGAATTTTTCCAAGTAATATTGCCAATGTAGTTAAAGATAAACAGAATTCAGCCACCAGATTCTGACCATCATCAAAAGCAATTAGTAAAATTCAGACATGCCAATGGAAGAAGAGTAGACATAAGCAGGCTCCATTCGGTGCACTAGGATTGAACCGAGGGGCATTATACCTCTGAGCTACACCCCCAGCCCTTTTTATTCCTTATTTGAAAGGGGGCCAAGTTGCTGAGGTTGGCTTTGAACCTGAGATCCTCCTGTCTAAGCCTCCTTGGTAGGCTGAGATAGGAATTACAGGTGTACTGTAATGTAATTACAGGTGTAATTGTAATTGTAATGTGCCCAGCTGAACTTGCTTCTAACAGACAGCCTAGAGCAAAAATTCCGGCAGCCCCTCCAGCCCAGTCAAGCATTCAGATGCCTGCAGCCCAGCCACAGGTCAGCCAGCCACATGAGAGACCCTGAATAGGAACCACACAACTAAAAGCTGCTCCCAAATTCCTGACCCACAGAAAATGCGTGTTGTTTAATTTGCCTGGCAGCAAAAGCGAGCTGATCTATGGGGTGACTCTGCATTAGGAATCTCATCAGGAATCATCATTACAAGTCCCTGCAAGGTTCTATGCAGACACTACCAGAGTGGGCACACTGGTATTTGCAGTGACTTCCTCTTCTGCTTAGAGCAAGCAATCTAACAAAAATATGAGAGCCCAAATTAAGAAACATATATGTATCTCAAACTTTCCTAGCAGCCAAATTAAAAAAGGTTAAAAAAGGTAATATTAATTTAATAATATATTTTTTTAATCTAATGCCCCTAAAATACTGACATTTCAACCTGTCACTATAAAAACATGGTCAATATTTTTTTTAAATCTCAACAAAATGTGTTATATTCTTTTTTGTAGTAATTCTTCAAAACCTAGTGTATATTTTAAACTTCTGGCGCATCTCAATACATCTGAATAAGACTGGTCTTATTTCAGGTCTCAAGAGTCAGCCGTGGCTGTAGGGAAAGGACCTCACAGAGCAATTCTAGAGCATTTCTTCTGCAGCTTGTTACCCTTCCTGAAACAAAACACCAGTGGACAGCCTGGGAGGTAAACGTAAAGAACTGATTATATACCTAAAGGATCCTTGTTATTCCTTTTTAATTAGCTACCTCACTTGTATGGTTCCCAAGCTGAGAAGGGGTGGGTGGCCTTCACAGAAGAGACAGGGAAAGAACAGTATTTGTTCTCAAGAGGAAGGACCACTTGGGAAAACGGAAGAGAAATTCTCCCTGCACAACATCAAAACTAGTCACCAGGACACCAGGAACATCACCCACATTTTGAATAGCTGATGTTTCCCTGAGCATTACTCACCCAGCCACAGCAACACAGATCTACATGCATTCGTGAAGAACCAAAGATGTATTTTGTTCTGAAGGGAAGATTCTGAAGGAAATGAAGGGGGGAAACAGAGCAAAAGAACATTTGGCTTTCTCAAAAAGCACTTTCTCCAGTTAACACATCTGTCTCCCCTGGCAATTTTTCCTTCTAGAATCACTTGGGGGTGGGGGGGCTTGCACATACTGGGCAAGCGCTCTAGTAGTGTGTGTGTGTGTGTGTGTGGCCTTGCACACGCTGGGCAAGCACTCTACCATTCTGGGGTGAGGGGCTTGCACATGCTGGGCATGCACCCCTGGGATCACTGTTTTAAAAGGGGACAGGCCAGAGGACAGCGATCCCAATGAGAGTCCACTCCAGCACCGTCACGCCGTCCTCTTCCTCCTCCTGCTGCTACTTCTGGAGGAGCTAGATTCAGGCCACTGTGAAAAGAGCCCAGCAGTGTGAGTCACTGCCACCATCCCAATCCCAGGCTCTGGGCAGAATCCAGTGGACAGCTGGAAGCAGCTGCTGCAAGAACCACTATAACAGGGAGGGAAGAGGAAAAAGAGGATAAATTCATCCTTCATTACACATGATCCCATTCTGGCCTCAGAAAAGCTGGTTTTGATTTTCTCTCCCAAACAAAAAGTTTCTTCTTCCTTAAGATTCTTCTCCAAATGAAGGAAGCAGTACGTGATTCACCACCAATGACCTCCTGAAATTGTAAATCAATGTAGAATATGCCACCCCTGTGTCTCCCACAACACAGGGAAGCTAGAATCCATCGGGTGAGGAAAGAATTATTAAAAAGCAGCTTTAAAAGCAAAACACTTTGACTTAAATAAAACTCTTAAAAGAAAAGAGCCCCGGGAAATATGAGACTGCTGAAATCTAGCACAGAAATAGCTCCAGAGAAGAGAGGTTGCTGGTTATGGAAGAAGTGCCAGGAGCGTTTCTCTGCGCAACCAGAAGGCCACGAGCACCTGGAATTCCACTTTCCTGCTGTCCAAAATGAAGGTCTTCACACATCACCCCCTAAGTCCTGAAAAAAAAGTGGCTGAGCACTAGTGCAGACACAGATTAAAATGAAGAGCAGGGCAACAGAGCACAGGCACCATTCCTCAACAAGAACTCCTCGGCGTCTGGCAGGTAAGGAGACAATAGGGATTCTCTGGCATCTGGTGCACACCAATACTGATTTAATGGGCTCTGGTAAAAAGGGACCTGGAGAACTAACGAGCCTTCTCTTCCAGGTCTCACTACACCCTAACACCCATCCTTCAAATTCCTGGGCTGACAGCTCATATGGTTAGACCAACACACACACACACACACGGGAGTGGTTAGTATTGGATTCTTCAGTCATTTCAGACATTCACACAATAGAAGCAACTCAAACCCTTCAAACTTACCCGCCAGACCACTTAAAAGAACAGAAGATCTACCCTCAGAAGTCTAGACAGACATAACAGCCAATGAAAACTTGGTGTGGCCAAGCATGGTGGCACACACTTGCAATCCCAGCATTCGGGAAGCGGAGACTGAAGGATGACGGTTCCTGGACAGCCTCATCTATTTAGCGAGGCCCCCTCCAACTCAGTGAGACCCTCAGAAAAGCTGGTCTTGATTTTCTCTCCCAAACAAAAAGTTTCTTCTTCCTTCTTAAGATTCCTCTCCAAATGTTCTTCATCAAACTATAGACTAGGGACCAGGATGTAGCTCAGTGGCAAAGTGCCTGCTTTGCAGGTGTGGCACTCTGGGTTCGATCCCCAGTTCCAAAACGAAAGCAAGCAAGCAAGCAAGCAAGCAAGCAAGCAGGAAAGAAAGAAAGAAAGAAAGAAAGAAAGAAAGAAAGAAAGAAAGAAAGAAAGAAAGAAAGAAAGAAAGAACCCTTTTTAAAAATAAATAAAAGCCGGGCGTGGTGGCGCACGCTTGTAATCCCCGCGCTTGGGAGGCAGAAACAGGAGGATCGCGCAGGTTCGAAGCCAGCCGCGCGCCCTGGTTTAGGAGACCCTGTTTCCAAATAAAAATGTAAAAATAGGTCTGGGAATGTAGCCCGGAGGTAGAAGGGCTTCCAGGAACCCCAGTACCACCAAAAAAAAAATAAATAAAAAATAAAAATAAAAATAAATAAGCTAAGAACAAACAAAAAATATAAACTAAAAATAGGACCGGGGGTGCCTCGGAGGTAGAAAGGCCCCTGGGTTCCATCCCCAGTACCACCACCAAAAAAAAAAAGAATTGGTGTAGCTCGGTGGTATAATGCTTACCTAGAAAATGTGAAACTGAGTTCTATCCCAGCACCAAAATTAACAATTAATTACTTAAAAGCCAATGAAGGGCTGGGAGTGGTGGCTAGCGCACATTTGTAATCCCTGTGCTTGGGAGGCAGAGATAGGAAGGTTGCACGGGTTCGAAGACAGTCTCAGCTACTTAGTGAGGCTCTCAGCAACTTAGTGAGACCTGTTTCCAAATAAAGTATAAAGCCGGGCGTGGTAGCGCACGCTTGTAATCCCCGCGCTTGGGAGGTGGAGACAGAAGGATTGCACAGGTTGGAAGCCAGCCTCAGCTACTTAGTGAGGCTTTCAGCAACTTAGTGAGACCATGTTTCCAAATAAAATATAAAATGGGTCTGGGAGTATAGCCCGGAGGTAGAAAGCCTCTGGGTTCCACCTCCAGTAACACCAAAAAATAATAATAATAAAATAAAGCATAAAATAGGTCTGAGAGTATAGCCCGGAGGTAGAAAAGCCCCTGGGTTCCACCCTCAGTACCACAAAAAAATATAAAAAAGCCAATGAAAAGCCTCTTTTACCTTCCTAGCTACCCACCTGCCACCAGTAGCACTATTCCTAAAATAAGATACAAAGATTCAAAGTACCTCTATTCATCCCCTTCTCCTGAGTGCAGGTCTTTACTACAGGATTTTATTCATTTCTTCCACAAATATTATTTGTTGCAGCTGGACACAGTGGCACATGCCTATAATCCCAGTATGTGGGTAAAACAGGCACATCACAGTTTCAAGGCCAGCATATGCTACCTTAGTAAGACTCTGTTTCCAAATTAAAAATAAAATTAAATAGTGCTAGGAGTATAGTTCAGAGGTAGAGCATCCTGGATTCGATTCCAAGTATCATCAAGAATAAAAATAAAAATAAGACACTTGCAAATAATTTCAAAAAAAAAAATTTGAGATCCTGATCTAAGTAGTGGACAGAGTTGAGATGGAAGGGAACGTGGAGGAAAGTGTCTGCTTCCAGGACTGGGGAAGTTTCCCTATGTCACCCAAGTTTGTGCTCAAAATAATTAGTAATCATTTCATTAAAAAGAACCTAGCGCCGGGCGTGGTGGTGCACACTTGTAATCCCCGCGCTTGGGAGGCGGAGACAGGAGGATCGCGCAGGTTCGAAGCCAGCCGTGCTGGCGTAAGAGACCCTGTTTCAAAAATATAAAATAGGTCTGGGAGTGTAGCCCGGAGGAAGGAGGGCTTCCAGGAACCCCAGTACCACCAAAAAAAAAAGAAAAAGAACCTAGCGCCAGGCGTGGTGGCGCACACTTGTAATCCCTGTGCTTGGGAGGCTGAGACAGGAGGATCGCACAGGTTCGAAGCCAACCTCAGCTACTTAGTGAGGCTCTCAGCAACTTAGTGAGACCCTGTTTCCAAATAAAATATAAAAAAGGCCTGGGCATATATCCTGGAGGTAGAAAGCCTCTGGGTTCCACCCCCAGTACAAAAAAAAAAAAAAAAGAACCTAGCCCGGCATGGTGACACACACTTGTAATCCCAGTATTTGGGAAGCTGAGACAAGAGGATCGTGATTTCGTGAACAGCCTTAGCTACTTAGTGAGACCCTCTGAGATTCAGTGAGACCCAGTTTCAAATTAAGAATAAAGCCAAGGCGTGGTGGTGCATGCTTGCAATTCCAGTACTTGGGAGGCTGAGACAGAAGGATTGTACAGGTTCAAAGCCAGACTCAGCTACTTAGTGAGGTTCTCAGCAACTTAGTGAGACCTTGTTTCAAAATAAAATACAAAATAGGTCTGGGGATGTAGCCCAGAGGTAGGAGGTCCCTGGGTTCCATCCCCAGTACCACAAAAGAAGAAAAAAGAATAAAAAATAGGTTGGGGGTGTAGCTCAAAGATAGAATGCCTCTGGGTTCAATGCCCAGTACCACCAAAAAAAAAAAAAAAAAACCAAAATCCGGGCGTGGTGGCTCACGCTTGGAATCCCAGCATTTGAGAGGCTGAGACAGGAGGATCCCGATGCGAGGAAACGCTCAGCTACTTAGTGAGGCCCTTTGCAACTCAGTGAGACCTTGTTTCAAAATAAAGAATAATGGTAGGGATGTTGCTCGGAGGTAGACTACCCCTGGGTTCCATCCCCCCCCCCCCAAAAAAAAGAAAGAAACTAAAGTCACAATGGCACACACCTGTAATGCCAGTACTTGGGAGGCTGAGACTGATCGCAGGTTCAAAGCCAGCCTCAGGCCAGCCTCAGTAATTTAGCAAGACCCTCAGCAACTTAGGCCCCATTTCAAATTTTAAAAATCTAATAAAATAGGGCTGGGGGTGTAGTTCAGAGAGGTAGGATGGTTCTGAGTTCAATCCCCAATGCCACCCACCCATACCACAGAAGAACCTAAAAGTAGTAATTTTTTTTCTTTTCTTTTCTTTTTATTGTGTGTGGAGATGTGCCATTCTACCTCTGAACTATACCCTCCTACACACACATAGTCCTACTTTATTTTGAGAAAGGGTCTTGCTAAATTGCTATGCTTACCATGAACCTGCAATCCTATCTCAGCCTCCCAAATATTGGGATTACAGGCAAGCACCACTATGCCTAGCTGTAAAAACATTTTCAATTACCTTAGGTAACATTCCATATTTCCGTATTTCCTTTTCTCCCTCTGTGGTGTTTCTCTTTTTTCTTTTTTCTTTTTCTTTTTTTTTTTTTTTTGTGGTGGTACTGGGGATTGAACTCAGGGGTATTCTATCTTCGACCTACACCCTCAACCCAAGTTTTTATCCTTTATTTTTAAGTAGGGTCTCACTAACTCGTGGAGGGCCTCACTAAGTTGCTGAGGCTGGCTAAGAACTTGGATCCTCCTGCGTCAGCCTTCCAAGTACTGGGATTACAAGTGTGCACCACCGCGCCCAACTGTGTTTCTCCTTTCTAAGTGTACAACCAACCTAGAGTTCTAGACTAAATTCCGGTTCAATTTTATGTTAAATATAGTCTTAGCTTTCTACCAACAAAATAACAAGGTATGAGACCATGCCATATTTTACATCATCAACTTAAAACTGCTGGTTAATTTTGGCTTCTGTATTATCCACCAACTAAATTAAAAGCCTTTATGGAACACCCCTCTACTCGGGATCTTACCTCTTGCCCACACAAACCTCATCACAGAGAACTTCAAATAATACCTCGGGGTTAGGTCAAAATGAGTGCAGGGGTGAGGTGGAGAGGCTGGATCTAAAATGCACAGAGTAGAGCCCTGCAGGAAGCCACTCTCCAGCTGTGTGGGGAAAGTCTCCCGAGAAGACAGCATCTGGGGTCTCTGCCTCTCCTACGGACAGCAACACAGATAAGCAGCTAAAGCCGTTTGCATTTCCGCTCCCTCTCCTTCAGAGGCATTTCTGATGACCACAGACACTTCCCTTCCAATTAACCAGGGACAACTACTACCATGGTAACCAGACGTGATTTTAATAAGTCTAGTCACCTGTTTTCAAGGGCAACTTAAGGAAGCCAACAGAGAGAACATCCCAGATCAGCTCTGGAGTGTCACTGAGGTTGAAAGAATGAAAGGGGGTGTGTAACAAGAAATTATCACCAGCTAAAAGATCAGAGTGTATTCCACTCAAACATGGGCATGGCAGAGACACAGGATTTTTTCTGGAAGCTTTTTATTTTTCAGCCAGGACAAGAAGAAAAAGTAATCATAATTAGGATCTAAAGGCAAAGGATAAAAGGACTGTGTGTGTGTGTGTGTGTGTGAGAGAGAGAGAGAGAGAGAGAAAGAGAGAGAGAGAGAGAGAGAGAGAGAGAGAGAGAGAGAGTGTGTGTGTGTGTGTGTGTGTGTGTTAGTAAGTTACCAGGGCATTCTAAATCCAAGCTTTAGTCTTTTTTTTTTTTTTTTTTTTTAGTACTGAGGATGGAACCTAGGAGCTTTCTACCTCCGGGCTATACTCCCAGACCTATTTTACATTTTATTTGGAAACAGGGTCTCACTAAGTAGCTGAAGCTGGCTCGAACCTGCGTGATCCTCCTTCTCAGCTTCCCAAATACTGGGATTACAAGTGTGCACCCGGCTCAGTATTTTTGTTTTTGAAACAGGGTCTCACTGAGTTGTAAAGGGCCTCCGTAAGTAGCTGAGGACCTGGTCTCCGTCTCCTGAATGCTGGGTTTACATGCATGTGCCACCATGCCTGGCTTATTTTTTGTTTTGAAACAGTGCCTTGCTATGTTGCAGAGGGCCTTGCTAAGATGCTGAAACTGGCTTTGAACCTGGAATCCTCCTGTCTGAGCTTTTCAAGTCCTGGGATTACAGGCGTGCACCATCACACCCCTTGGAGGAAGGTTTACTTTTGTGCTGTATGGAGATGTGCACTTGAAGGCAGGTTAAGGGAAAGATGTCCAAAAGCAGTCAGAGGGCAGAGGAGGAAGGCTGTCAAAGGCAAAAACACAAAGGAAGAGGGAGGAAGAAACCGGGGATGTGAAAACACACACACACACACACACACACACACACACACACACACGTGAGAGGAAGAACAAAGGAAAGCAGACACAGAAGACAGACACTGAGCGTGCACGTGAGGTGCTTTTTCACATGGTGGGAGACCATCAAAAACATTTGGGGACTTCTGTCCATTCACCCCTGCCTGCCCATCCTCTTGCCTCCCTCCCGAATTTCATTCCTTCCTGAAACCTTTCTTTTATATTTTTTAAATAAAGTATAATACAAAGGGTATAAATAAACACAAATCATAAAATGCAAAAATTAAGACTTCAAAGTCTTTCTCGTGTTGCATGTGTATAGTGTTTAAAGGAAGTGCTTTGAACTCTTTGCCTACAGTATGTTGGGGTTGCTGTTAGATTGATTTATTGTCTAGCAGTCCCTTCCAGCTCTGAAATTCTGTGTTTAAATATAGGGTATGTGTTCTGGCACTGTCATTAAGAACTATAACTTTTGCATTCTTCCTTTTAGATATTAAATGTGTAAAATTAACAGTACATACCTGTGCTTTTTGTACTATATGTTTAAGACAAAAGTCTTTAAGAACTATAGTTTTGCCGGGCGTGGTGGCGCACGCTTGTAATCCCAGCATTTGGGAGGCTAAGACCTGAGGATTGTGGTTTACGGACAGCCTCAGCTACTTAGTGAGGCCTTCTGCAACTCAGTGAGACCCAGTTTCAAAATAAAGAATAAAAAATAGGGCAGAGGCTATAGCTTGGAGGTTGAATGCCCCTGGGTTCCATCCCCAGACCCGTTAAAAAAACAACAACAACAACAACTAGTTTCAAGCCAGGCATGGTGGCACATACTTGTAATCCCAGTATTTGGGAAGCTGAGTTAGAAGGATTGCAGGTTCAAGGTCAGCCTCAGCATATAGTGAGACTCTCATCAACCTATTGAGACCCTGTTTTAAAACAAAGAATAAAAAATAGGGCTGAGGGTATAGCTCAGATGTAGAATGCCACTGGGTTCAATCCCTAGCACTGAAAAAAAAAGAAATAGGGCTAGGGTCAATCTCAGAAAGAGGGGAAATGGGGAGGCAGGGAGAGGCCCACCAAGTGCTGTGTGCATGTATGTCACTGTCAACATGATTTACATTATGATATGAGACGATAATGCACCAATGAAAGCACATTAAAAACTAAAATGTAAACATACATATACACATATACATATACACGTGTGTGTGTGTGTGTGCGCGCACGCATGCATGTGTCTGGGTATGTAGCTTGGAGGTAGAACGTCCCTGAGTTCAATCCCTGGTACCACATACTCACAAAAAAAAGAAAAAGAAAAAGCCTTAAAAAAATCTTACTACTAAATAAAACTATGTAGTCATTTAAATCAGAGGCTGAGCCGGGCATGGTAATCCCCGCACCCGTAATCCCCGCGCCTGGGAGGCTGAGACAGGAGGATCGCACAGGTTCGAAGCCAGCCTCAGCTACTTAGTGAGGCTCTCAGCAACTTAGTGAGACTGTTTCCAAATAAAGTATAAAGTAGGTCTGGGAGGATAGCCTGGAGGTAGAAAGCCTCTGGGTTTCAATCCCAGTACCACCAAAAAAATAACAATAATAAATAAAAGAGGCTGGTCTGCATAAACTAAGACAAAATTTTCCCCAACATGTTTTGTTCAATTTAAAAAATGTGAAATCTTTTGGAATATAAAGAGGATATAAAGCTATGTCTACACATGTTCAAAGATTCTCCAGAACATAAACTATGTTCCGACCACACCAATGAATGTGAGTCTTAATTCCACAATTCAACGAGATGCAGAGAAGCTTTACAGGATGGCAGAGCCTTGAAGGCCACTCCACATGCTACGCACCCACCCATGCCCTGGTGCTCTGTGGAGTAAAGCCTGCTCTGCAACATGAGACAGGAGCTTTAATAATTAACTGGTATAGGCTATTTACAACAGCTGTACAGTTAGACACCCGCTTTCCCTAAGCCTAGTGCCGTCCATGGTGCGCGGTTGCTGTGGGAAGGGAGAAGCAGCAAGGAATGCTCCATCAGGAGAACCCTCAGCCCTGCTCAATCTACCCAGAGCTCACCAGCTTTTGTTTCATGAAGTAAATATGGAATAAGCCACTGGGCAAAGCGTTAGCAAAAGAGAGCCGAACGCTTCTCAAAATGTGTTCTAAACCTTTTTCTTGACCTTATGGAGCTCAGACAAGTATCTTAAAAGCATTTCTAGTCAGCCATTTTTGGTAACTTGTGAGCAAAATTATTTTTAGCTGAAAAAGTTTATTTCAATCCCTCTTGTAACTCAGAAGCATCTGACCAGGTCTAGTTCAAGCTTTCCAGAGTAGTTTGTATTTGGGTGGATTCAAAGTATAGAACATTCAGCTTCGAGGGAGCACTTTCCCCTTAGGAGACAAGGACAAGCAACAGGTGCTAAGTATATGAAAAACTTCACCTGCTACCCACTCGGGATACTGTGGCGATTAAGCACGTAAGCATCACAAGGCTTCGCGGACAAAATGTTAGAGCATTCCAAACTATGAAGAGTAAAATACGTGCCCCCCTGGCAGCAAGCGCCTCACATAAATTCAAATAGAACATAAAGTTCAAGTTGTTTCCATGCAGCACTCAAGCTGCAATTCCAAATAGAGGGAAAGTTTCTTCTAGGGTGAAGACCGCTGAGGAAGGGAAAATGAGCAATTCCTCTGGAAGGCGGCACGATGACATCCACACCACATAACCAAATACAGGTTTTCTCTGCTCTCTCTCTTCATGAAAGATGCCAGCGGCATCCTCCACCCACCGCTGAGCGCAGTGCCCTCGGGTGGCAGGACAATCCACCACATCCAGGCAGCGGGGCGGGCAGGGAGACACAATGGCGGGGCGGCAGGCTGAGGAGGGCCCAGGTACCCAGGACTCCCCGGGAAACCCTGCCACTGCCTCCACCAGCCCACTTCCCCCTCGCCGCTGCCCTCACACCCTGTCCTCGTGTGTGCTGCGGCTCTGGTCAGCATCGGCCTGTCCTTCCCTCTCCTTTGCCGGCCGAGCCCTGCTCACTCGCTCAGGACTCAGCATCAGATCTCGCAGAAGGTCCTCCTTGACCGGTGAGAATCCCCGCCACCTCGTCCTGTGAGGGTGAGGACGCTGCTCCATTCAGGTCAGGTGTGGCCCGGGAGTGAAAGGCTGCTTCCCAGTCCACTGCTCCTAAAATTCCAAGGTTTTGAAAACATCCAAGCAAGGCACGGCCTGCACTCCGCGGGCGGCGGGCACACCGGCACTCTGCAGGGACGCTTCTCAAGACCCACAGAGGCTTCTGGTGGTGGTTCTGACCCACTGTTTCTTTCAACCCACTTCATTATTTGCACTTGACCCTTTATAACCACAGAATAACGCTGAATAATTGATCCTCTATGTACATCCGGCATTGCTAATGTTCTTTTTTCGGGGAGGGTGGTTACTGGGGGTTGAACCCAGGGGCATTCTATCTCTGAGCTACACCCTCAGCCCTATTTTTTATTCTTTATTTTGAAACAGGGTCTCACTGAGTTGCAAGGGCTTCACTAAGTAGCTAAGGCTGTCTGTGACCCTCAATCCTCCTGTCTCAGCCTCCCAAATGCTGGGATTACAAACCTGTGCCACCATGCCCAGCTGTTATTTTGAAAAAAAGATCTCACTAAATTGCAGAGCTTTGCTAAATTAAATTGCTGAGGCTGGACACGAAATTGCAGTCCTCCTGGTCTCAACTCCCAAGTATTGGGCCTATAGGCATGCACCACCACACCCAGCCAGGGTCAGGAGCTTTCTACCTCTGAACTATACCCCCTGTGCCTTTTTTTTTTTTTTTAACAGTGTCTCAATAAGTTAATAAGGATCTTACTAAATTGCTGAGGTTGGTGTCAAACCTACCTGTGATCATCCTGTCTCAGCTTCCCAAGTACTGGGATTAGAGATATCACCACACCCAAACATTTATAATCTTCTAACATTACTTTACATTTTAAATCTTTTCTTCATTTATCCACTCCTTCATAATAGCATTTTCACAGTTAATAGTAGATGAAATAAGCCAAGCATGGTGGCACATGTCTGCAGTCCCAGTACTTGGGAGGCTGAGACAGGATGATAGCAGGTGTGAGGACAGATAGCCTCAGCCACTTACTGAGACTCTCAGCAACTTAGTGAGATCCAACTGTTTATTTGTTTCTTTCTTTCTTTCTTTCTTTCTTTCTTTCTTTTTTTTTTTTTTTTTTTTTTTTTTTTGGTGGTACTGGAACCCAGGAGCTGTACCTCCCAGACCTATTTTGTACTTTATTTGGAAACAGGGTCTCACTAAGTTGCTGAGAGCCTCACTCAGTAGCTGGCAGTGAAACCCTATTTTGAAACAAAAAATAAAAGGGCTGGAGGTGTAGCTCAGAAGTAGAATGCCCCTGCCTTTAATCCCCAGTACAAAAAGTAAAATGTAATACGACACAGCTAATAATAAACATATAACGTCATATGATACATTATATGAACATATAAACATATCAAAACATAAGCACTGAAAACACCCTATATACCTAAAAACAATGTGAGAGACAACATTAAAATGGTCGTGTGCCATCACCTGCGCTGTTTGTGGTAAGCAGAACTGACATACCTCTCTTCCAACATGTCCCCTTACTCACTTCTGTGAAAATCAGCAAGTTTAAGAATCCTAAGCCCTGTACTTATTCCTATACCTTTAATAAGTGACCTTATTTCCAAAACAGGTAACACACACAAGTGCGGTAGTCTCCATTCATCCACAGTGTCACTTATACAGTTTCAGTCAGTCATCATCAACTAGTGAGAAAACATTAATAGAAGAATCCAAAAGTAATTCAAAAGTTTTAAATTACGTGCCATTCTGAGCAGTGTGATGAAATCTGGAAGCATTCTGCTCTGTCCCACCCAAACCTGAACCATGCTTTGTCTAAGTATCCATGCTGTATATGCTACCCACCACAGAGTCAGCAGCCACCTGTTTTTCAGATCGACTGTCATAATATTGCAGTGCTTGCATTAAGTCAACCCTATTTTATGTAATAACCCTATTTTATGTAATAATGGTCTCAAAGCACAAGAGGAGTGATGCTGACAATTGTATTACCATAAACTGTTACAACTGTTCAAATTTATTACCAGTTGTTAATATCTCACTGTATCTAATTTATATTTGAGGAAGTGTGGGGGGGGTACTGGGATGAAACCCAGGGGCTTTTCTACCTCTGGGCTATACTCCCAGACCTATTTTATACTTTATTTGGAAACTGGGTCTCACTAAGTTGCTGAGAGCCTCACTAAGTAGCTGAGGCTGGCTTCAAACCTGTGCAATCTTCCTGTCTCATCCTCCCAAGTGCTGGGATCACAAGTGTGCGCCACCACGCCAGGCTTGTTTGTTTGTTTTTGAGACAGGATCTTGCTAAGCTGCTAAAGAGGTTGACCTCAAACTTACAATACTCCAGTCTTGGCATCCTGAGTCACTGGGATTGCAGGCATACACCACAGCACCCATCTTACTGTGCCTAATTTAAAAATTAAACTTTAGCCAGATGTGGTGGCACACACCTGTAATCCCAGTATCTTGGGAGGCTGACAATGGAGGCTCACAGAAGCAACTAAGTGAGGCCTTCTACAACTTAGTGAGACTTTGTTTCAAAATAAACGAATAAAATAAGACTGGGTGGAGGGTAGCTCAAAGGTAGAATGTCCCTGGATTCAATCCCCAGTACCACAAAAAATAAAAATTAAACTTTATATCATAGGTATGTGTATATAGACAAATACGCAGTATATAGAGGGCTTCGTACTATCTATGGTCTCAAGCATCCACTGAGGGTCTTGGGACATAGCCCATGCAGAGAAGGGGGGTACCGCTATAATATAAAAGGCACAAGAGGCATGCAATAAAAATTAAGTTTTCAGCTACACCTCTATGCCTCCATCATTCAGTGCTCACCCAGAAGCAATCACTGTCACCAGAGTCTTCCATATGATGGCAGAGTCTACGTGAACCTAAATATATATTTTTCACTACACAACTATCCACTTTTCTGCACTCTGACTTTATATATATATATGATGCTTTGCAGTGGGGCATGATGGCGCACACTTGAAATCCCAGCATTTGGGAGGCTGAGACAGGGGGATCATAGTTCACAGACAGCCTCAGCTACTTAGTGAGGCCCTTTGCAACTCAGTGAGACCCTGTTTCAAAATTAAAAATTAAAAATTAAAAAATAGGGCTGGGAGTGTAGCTCGTAGGTAGAATGCCCTGGGTTCCATCTCCAGTACATTTTTAAAAAAATGCTAGGCCGGGCGTGGTGGCGCACGCTTGTAATCCCCGCGCTTGGGAGGCAGAGACAGGAGGATCGCGCAGGTTCGAAGCCAGCCATGCGCACTGGCTTAGGAGACCCTGTTTCTAAATAAAAATATAAAATAGGTCTGGGAGTATAGCCCGGAGGTAGAAGGGCTTCCAGGAACCCCAGTACCACACACACACAAAAAAAAAAAAAAAATGCTAGCGTCTATCCATAGAGAGCTGGCTAATTCTTTATAAGGGCTGCATGGTATCCTGTTATATGACTATCTTATTTAGCAGATTCAATGTCAAAGAGCATTTTTACTTTTTCAGTCTTAACTATTTTGAGTAATACTACATTGTATATTATTCCACATATATGCAAGAGTGTCAGTGAAGTAAATTCCTAGAGATCAAACTGCTGGGTCAAAGAATATGTGCATTTTACATTTAATGGATATGCTAAATTGCTCTTCATGGAAACTCTGTGACTTTTCATTCCCACAACAATATGAGTACTTATTTCTCTACATATACACTGATCAATACATTGAGTTATCAAGTTTTATTTTAATACATAGTTGTTCCCTAAACCTTCTCCAATACACCTCAAGTTCCATAAAAACAATTCTGTAACTCTCTAATCAGAGTTTAGCTCTATTTACCCTGCCATAGCATTCAAATGGTAGTAGAAGCTGGGCATGGGGTGCACGCTTGTAATCCCAGCATTCAGAAGGGTAAGACTGGAGGATCACGGTTTGCTGCCAGACTCAGCTACTTAGTGAGGCCCTCCACAACTTAGTGAGACCCTGTTTCAAAATAAATAAAAAACCGGGTGTGGTGGCGCACGCTTGTAATCCCAGTACTTGGGAAGCTGAGACAGGTGAATCACACAACAGGTGAATCACACAGGTTCAAAGCCAGCCTCAGCTACTGAGCGAGGCTCTCAGCAACTTAGTGAGACCCTGTTTCCAAATAAAATATAAAATAGGTCTGGGAACGTAGCCCAGAGGTAGAAAGCCCCTGGGTTCCACCCCAAGTACCACAAAAAAGAAAAAAGAAAAAATAGAACAGGGGATGTAGCTTGGAGGTTGAATGCCCCTGGGTTCCGTCCCCAGTACCACCACCACAAAAAAAAAAAAAAAAAAATGTTGTTAGAAGAACGATTGCCCAAGCAAAAGGATGGGGGCTTTTGTACAAGATGAGAGGTTACTTCTCACATCAAGATCTATGAGCAAGGTATGGTGACAAAATTCTTGGAGGCAGAGACAAGAGGATCATAGGTTTGAAGCCAGCCTCAGCAACTTAGCTGATTTAAAATTAAAAAAAAAAGAAAAGAGGGCTAAGAAGTCTAGCTCAGAGGTAGAATGCCCCTAGGTCCAATCCCCAGTACCAAACACACACATACACACACGCGCGTATGCACACACGCACGCAATGAAAGTGCTAAAAATATTAGCAATTTTTCTCTTTTAGAGAGGAGGGAAGAGGCAAAATTAGTTGTGATCTAAAATGGTTTCTCCTAGACAGGCGTGGTGGCATGAGCTTGTTATCCCTATACTCAGGAGGCTGAGACAGGAGGATCAAGATTCATAGCCAGCCTCAGGTGCTTAGTGAGGCCCTCTGCAACTTAATGAGACCCTGTTTCAAAATAAAGAATAAATAGGGCTGGGGGTGTAGCTCGGAGGCAGAATGTTCCTTGGTTCCATGCCCAGTACTGCAAAAAAAAAAAAAGGTTTCTACTTGGGGTTAAAATAGGAATGCTTCATACTTGTCTGAAATAGTTAAGCATTATCCTACTTTAACGTATATAGTCTATCTTTAGCCTGGCATGGTGGTGCACGCTAGTACTCCCCGCGTTTGGGAGGTGGAGACAGGAGGATCGCACAGGTTCGAAGCCAGCCTCGCTGGCTTAAGAGACCCTATTTCCAAATAAAAAATATAAAATAGGTCTGGGAGTGTAGCCTGGAGAAAGAAGGGTTCCATCCCCAGTACCACCAAAAAAAAAAAAAAAAAAAGTATATAGTCTATACCAAGAAAGCTAAAGCACTTCTGACTTTCAAAGAAGCAATAAGATTTCTTCTCTGAAACCACCATATAATACCATTGCTGGGGATGGAACCCAGAGGCATTCTACCTCCGAGCTACACCTCCAGCCCTATTTTATATTTTGTATTTTGAAACAAGGTCTCACTGAGTTGCAACAGGCCTCACTAAGTAGCTGAGGTCACCTGCAAACCACGATCCTCCTTTCTCAGCCTCCCAAATGCTGAGATTATGAGATTACAAACTTGCGCCACCATGGCCGGCTCAATATTTTTTTTAAATATTCTTTTTTACACAACTTTCAAAACACTAACTCTCAACATACATAAAGTCACATAGTTTTGATGCTGCACTCATTTGCTTCTATGTAATACCTGGCATAGTTAATGCTAAACATCTTTCAGTGAATATGATAAACACTGAAGTCTGCAAGCCTCAGGTCAGCCTGACTCGCCACGGTCTCTGGTGCCCTGCTTTGTGCTCTAACCACCACCACGGGAACAGAGAGCACACAGCACTTGTACAGAGCAGCACGTTATAGAACTCATCTAGCACAACCACCTTGGGGGAAAAAAAGAATTATTCTCTCTTACAAAAGAAAAACAGGAATTAAGTAACTTGCCTAGAGGATACACAGCTAAGTAGTTATACAGACAGAAATTAAATCTAGGCAATCTGATACCAAATGAGCCCCCCCTTTTGGGTACTTGGGATTGAACCCAGAGATATTCTACCTCTGAGCTAGACCCCTGCCCTGTTGCATGTTTCATTCTGAAACAGGGTCTTGCTAAGTTGTTGACAATGACCTCAAACCTGTGGCCCAACCCCTCTAGTCTCAGTCTTCTAAGTACTGGGATTATAGGGGTATGTCCATGACCATTCCAGAATGGGTCCTTTTAACCCAATTTTTAATACAGTGTGATAACTGCTCTGATAAGAGTAATACACAGGGTATATGTCACCAAAGCACTACACTTTAACATAGGTTCTGTGAATACCTCTACCAGAGCAATTATGACAGTGTATTAAAATTACCTATGTACACATCAATGCCCTTCTGCAAATTCAAATCACTGTGTCTACATCTAAGGACTCAAATTCTACAAGTGGGCTTTAGGTTAAAAGAATGAGAAAATAAGCCACGTGCAGTGGTGTACACCTGTAATCCCAGTACTTGGGAGGCTGAGACAGATGGATGGCTGATATACGGCAGCTTCAGCAACTTAGCAAGACCCTCTTCAAAAAAGGGAGGGGCTGGAGGATGTGGTGGTACACACTTGTAATCCCAGTACTTAGGAGGCTGAGACAGAAGGATCACAGGTTCACAGCCAGCCTCAGGAGCTAAGTGGGCCTTGTTTCTTTTTACCAGGGATGGAACCCAGGGGCATTCTACCTCTGAGCTATACCCCCAGCCCTATTTTACATTTTGTATTTTGAAACAAGGTCTCACTGAGTTGCAACAGGCCTCACTAAGTAGCTGAGGCTGTCTTTGAACCGTGATCCTCCTGTCTCAGCCTCCCCAATGCTAGGATTACAGTGTGCCCACCGCACCCAGCAGCACTTCCCATTTTCTATGTCAGTACTTCTGCTCTGCCCCCTAAGACTCATCTCCTCAAAGGTAAAATCTACATCGCAAATATGTTTCTCTAGAAACGCTGGCCAGACCTTTCAAAGCTGCCTGGGGATACTCCTGGGGTCCTGGAATACGCAGAGGCCCATACCGCCATTCCTGCTGGGCGCAGCGCTGGCGATACAGCTCCCACTCCCACCCAGCAGCCACCAGCCTGGATGGGTGGCTCCTATCAAGATCATGGAGTAACCTGAGCCACCTGCCAACCCATCTCTCGACTGCCACGACAGGCGTTTTCTGCTATCAGGTTGCACAAATGCCTGGAAACCTTATACTGGGTGTGAAGGAAAAAACCATAGGCGGAACAACACAGCACCTGGGGCCCTGCCTGCTTCCACTCACTGCAGCGCAGGAGCATTAACCTGCGTGACTTGGGCCACGGAGCCCAGTGGGCCTAACTCACCCACTGCAGAGCCTTGGGACCACAAAGACTCTCTGGTGGGGCTGAACAGAGCAGTGGTCAGCATTCATCCAGAGTGTGAGGCGCAGCTCCAGTGGCCTCATTCTCATTCTGCAAGCATTCCATAGGCAGTTGGAAGGCTGCCTCCTCTATAATATCCTCATGAAGACAGAAGTCTACTGCAGACGCCAGCTCTGAAAAGCATGATGTTATTCATATCTTTAAATGCAGAAGTCTGTAAAGGCTGAGGAGAATCAAACCTAAGCTTGAAATTTAACTCTGTCTGAATCAGAATCCACTACTGTCCAGGAAACAAAAGGAAAAATATTCTGTTTGTTAAACCATATCTACTTACTTGCCATCAAGTTCCAGGCAGAGAGAAGCCATACTGCAGAGAAGAGTACTCACTCAGTCCTAAGCTTGACAAAGGTCAGGTGCGCTAAGGGCAATCGTGGCCGCTGAGATGGGAACACACATCAGGAATCAAACCCTCCTTTCTTATAATTCAGCACCAAACTTGGTTCACTGCACAGCCTCCTGACGGCAGTGACATTCAATCAGGATAAACCTAGGCACTTGGGATATGTCTGGTATACAAGGTGTCATGCTGAATTAAATCACACTGAAGTTAGGTTCTGTATCTAACGACTCAAGACAGGCCCTGAGTATCATTAGTAACTCAATGACAAATAATATATCCGACCTACAATGTGCCCACTAGCAGAAGACAGACAGGAGCAGCAGACCAGGAACTGGAAAGCTGAGGGTACCTATCTTCCACTGAGAAAATGCTACATGTTATCTTGAGTCAGGGATTTGTAGGGTATCCATGCAAAAGAACACAAAGATTAGGTCTCTGGCCTTGTGATTACATAAAAGCCCCAAATCATACTATATATAAAGCCCTATGTTTTAAATTTTTTGTGTGGTACTAGGATGGAACCTAGGAGCATTCTACCTCCGAGCTACATCTCCAGCCCTATTTCATTCTTTATTTTGAAAAAGGGTCTCACTAAGTTGTGGACGGCCTCACGAGTTGCTGAGACTGGCTGTGAACCTGTGATCCTCCTGTCTCAGCCTCCCAAGTACTGGGATTACATGTATATGCCACCCCCCAGCCAGACAAAATAATCTTAATTCCAGAAAGCTAACAAATAGAATGAGAAAAAAAATAAACTGATATGAAATGAGCTCCAGAGAGAAAAACAAAGTACAGAATAGTCTGCATATAGTCTGCATATTAATACTGCCAAACCTCCCTCCGTGTCTCTGTCTGTCTGTCTGTCTGTCTCTCTCTCTCTCTCTGCCTGAGACCTCATCCATATAAATGAGTACATCAGCTATTTCCCCTAACTATAGCAGAGGGCTGGACCAGATAACTTTTAAATGCCTTTGCCTCCAATGATTTCATACTGCTCACCATTACCAATCTATTGATCCACCAATCTATTCGACCAACAGTAAAATTAGAGATGGGCCACTTCATGAATGGGTCAATGCTGTCCTGCTCTCATGGGACCAGATTAGTACTGGAGAGCAGGTGTCTGTGCACCTACCTCTTCAACAGGCACTCTGGCAGGTGAAGCCCAGCACTTCCAAGAACTGCCAGCAAGAAGACCCTGACCAGATACCAGATGTAGCCCCTCAACCTAGGACCAGAACCCTGTCAAAGATAAACTTTTCTTTGTATCTCAAAAACACAGCCAGGCGTGGTGGTGCACACTTATAATCCCAGTATTTGAGAGGCTGAGATAGGAGGATTGCAGGTTTGCAGCCAGCCTCAGCTACTTAGTGAGGCCCTCTGCAACTTTAGTGAGACCCTGTTTCAAAATAAAGAACAAAAAATAGGGCTGGCAGTGTATCTCAGAGGTGAATGCCCCTGGGTTCCATCCCCGGTACTGAAGAAGAAAAAAAAGTGAATTTAGAGATAGGATAATTTGAGGGCCAAAAAAACAACAAATCAACCATCATACATATCACAACCAATTATCACATTTAACAATCCCTGAATACAAACCACAGGAAAGTGAGATAAATACATAAACCTTGTAATACAATGTGTGGCACTTGGAAACACAATAAATTTTAGCAATACCCTATTCAAAATACTGATCCAAAGTAAAGATAGAAACTGGGGTTCAGTGTTGACTTCAGGTTCTACATCAATCAACTGTCAAGTGTAAAATGTTTTCAACACTAAACATGTGTTGTGCAAGGACAGCAAAGCTATCTGCTCCAGTCCTGTCAGTCAGATTTCCAATGGCAGGGCTGTGCAAAGGCACTGGGTAAGGAATCAAAACACCGGGAAAGGCATCAGCTTTGCTGCGCCCTAGTCAATCCCTAGTACCAAAAATGAAAATAAAGCCAGGCATGGTGGTACATACTTGTAAACCCAGTACTTGGGAGGCTGAAACAGAGCATCTAGGTTCTCAGCTAGCCTCAGCTACTTAGGCCCTCCACAACTTGGTGAGACCATGTTTCAAAATAAAGAATAAAAAATCGGGCTGAGGGTGTAGCTCGAGGTAGAATGCCCCTGGGTTTAATCCCTAGCACCACAAAAAAAGGAAAAGTTGATATATCTTTTCAACAGATATTGAGCTTCTATTATAATATATCCCTGGAATTAGATGTGATAGTGCCCACGTTTAATCCTAGTACTTGGGAGGCTCAGACAGTAGGATCACAGGTTTAAGGACAGTCTCAGCAATATAGCAGACTCTTAGCAACCTATCAAGACCCTGTTATAAAACAAAAATAAGAAGCCGGGCATGGTGGCGCATGCTTGTAATCCCCGCTCTTGGGAGGCTGAGACAGGAGGATCGCATGGGTTCGAAGTCAGCCTCAGCTACTTAGTGAGGCTTTCAGCAACCTAGTGAGACCCTGTTTCCAAATAAAATATAAAAATAATTTTTAAAAAGGTCTGGGAGTATAGCCCGGAGGTAGAAAGCCTCTGGGCTCCACCCCCAGTACCACCAAAAAAAAAAACAAAAATAAGGCCGGGCATGGTGGCTCACACTTGTAATCCCCATGCTTGGGAGGTGGAGACAGGAGGATCGCGCAGGTTGGAAACCAGTCTTGCTGGTTTAAGAGACCCTGTTTCCAAATAAAATATAAAAAAATAGGTCTGGGAGTGTAGCCCAGAGGTAGAAGGGTTCCATCCCCAGTACCACCAAAAGAGATGATAGATAGATAGATAGATAGATAGATAGAGATAGATAGATAGATAGAGTCAGTCCAAGGATACAAAGATTCAAACTGGCCAGACATGGTAGTACACACCTGTAATCCCAATATTTAGGAGGCTGAAACAGGAGGATCACAGGTTCCAGATCAGCCCCAACAATGTAGAGTAGACTCTCAGCAACCTCACAAGCTAGCTACAAAAAAAATCTGTAGTGTATGCGACTGTGCTTCGGCAAAAAAGAAAGGGGAAGAATAGCAAATGAGTGACAGTGGCTACTTACTTGGTGAGGAATAGGACTGAATGGAATCAGCAATGAGAGGAAAGTATTTCACTAACCATGTTTTTATGTATTTGGAGTTAGATTAACTTCAGAGTAGAAAATCTGGACATAAATCCTGATTTGGATAAGTCAATTTGGAAAATGATGCATAATATCTCAGAGTCACAATATCTGCTTACAAAAAGTACAGTATGATAGTTAAATTATGTTTATTTAATTCTAATTTCCAAGGTATCTGACTGTTTTTTTGTTGTTGTTGTTGTTGTTTGTTTGTTTGTTTGTTTGTTTGCGGTTCTGGGGAATGGAACCTAGGGGCATTGCACCTCCAAGCTACACTCCTGGCCCTATTTTTTAGTCTTTTTATTTTTTGAAACAGGGTCTCACTGAGTTGCGAAGGTCCTCGCTAAGTACCTGAGGCTGTCTGAGAACATGAGAACAGTGATCCTCCTCCACATCCCGAATGCTGGGATTACAAGTGTGGGCCACCATGCCGGGCCTATTTTTTTAACAAAATGATCCCTATTATCATTTTCCAAGGAGCAATCAATGGGTTAGGCATGGTAATGCATGCTACTCAGAAGGCTGAGGCAGGAAGATCACAAGTTTCAGAGCCAGCCTAGCCAACTTAGAGAAACCCTGTCTCAAAATGTTTTACAAATAAAAAGAGCTAGGCGTATAATTCAACACTTGCCTAGCATGTGCAAGGCCCTTGGTTCAATTCTCAGCACTGAAAAAGGAAAAAAGAGCCATTAACGGAATACAGCATGGGATACTCTAAAGTAAACAATATCCTTGATACATGTGCTTAAAACAGGATGCTTGAGCAAATTCTTTGGGGGGGGGGGGGTCTGGGGATGGAACCCTGGGGCATTCTACCTCCAAGCTACACCCCCTGCCCTATTTTCTATTCTTTATTTTGAAACAGGGTCTCACTGAGTTGCAAAGGGCCTCACTAAGTAGCTGAGGCTGTCTGCGAACCGTGATCCTCCGGTCTCAGCATCCTGAATGCTGGGATTACAAACCTGTGCCATCATGCCCAGCTTTGAGCAAATTTCTTAAGTTTGTTCAAGCTCTAGGATATTGTTAAACTAAGTATTTACTATTTGCCTGAAACTAAAGGTACAGAAAATAATTCATAGTGGAGCTAAAATTAAAAAAAAAAAAAAAAGATCTCTCCACCAAACCCAAGAAAATCAGGTAAGGAACTTCTTTTTTTTTTTTTAGTGGTACTGGGGTTCCTGGAAGCCCTTCTACCAGCGCCATCCTCCTGTCTCTGCCTCCCAAGTGCGGGGATTAAAAGCGTGCGCCACCACGCCCGGCTCAGGTAAGGAATTTTTAAAAAGGTTTCCCAATATTGAAAAGCAAATCCTACAGGGTAGCACTTGCTCCAACTACTCTCAGAGACAAAAATGCAAAGCAAGCACAAAGAAATGAGCACAAACACACACATACACATATAGCTACAGGGCTGTCTATTAGTCACAGTACTCTTAAACAGTTGGCAGAAATCTGTAATGTCCCTGATAGTATTTTTCTGAAAGGCTACTGCTGCATGCAGTAACATGCTTCAGTGCTTAAGTCTGAAGGCAGATAATGCCAAGTAAACCAACTGATCTCCAACATGTACATCATGGTCAGCTCAAAACGAAACCGTAGCAGCAAGATCTACAGGTAACTAAAGCAGGAAAGACCTATACACAAAGTAAGAGGGCAAAAGGTGTGTGCAGTGCACGACGAGGAGCACCCGGGATAGGGAGGAGGTGGCCAACAGAAATGCGAATAACTAACTCCAGATACAGCCCGTTTTGAATGCGGAACTGAGCATGGTGGCGCACGCCTGTAATCCCAGGATTTGAGGGACACAAACACAGCCTCAGCAACAAAGGGAGACCCTCAACAACCTAGCAATATCCTGTTTCAAAACAATGTTAAAAAAATAAGGGAAAGCTGGGGGTGTCGTGTGGAGATAGCCCCTGGGTTCAATCCCAGTACCACAAAATAAATAAATAAGTAAATAAATAGGAGGGAGGAAGGGAGGGAAAAAGTAAACTGGGCATGGTGGCGCACACCTGTAATCCCAGTACTTGAGAGGCTGAGGCAGGAAGATCCCAGGTTCGAAGCCAGCCTCTACAACTCAGTGAGGCTCGCATCAGCTTAGCGAGACCCCATTTCCAAATAAGATAGAACTGGGGATATAGCTCAGAGGAAGAACGCCTCCGGGGTCAATCCCTAGCACCACAGGAACAAAAGAAAGAAAAATGAAAAAGTCTTCAATGATATTAAAGCTAACCAAATCAGCTTATTCGGAGCCATGACTCAGACGTGGCTGGAGTTCATACACAGCATATAAACATGCAGTGAAATCTTCCCTCTAGTGCAACAAACACAAGCATATGTAAAATGGACTGCTTCGGTGAGCGCTGCCTCGCATCCCTCTCCATTCCTCCCAGCAGGCTGCTTCTCTTCCTCAAAACAAGTACTACCAACTCCCCATAAGCTCTGCCAAGGCCCGTCCTGTTGAGCGGCAGCCATTGTGGAGACTTCCTGAAGTGCCAACAAAGTCCTCAAACCATTGTGCCAGCCACCGACAGCAACAGTGTTCCTGGAAGCTCGTACAAGGTGCAAACCAATGAGTTATAGCTTTGTGGGTCCTGGGAGCCCCACAAAACATCTTTCAATTTTGCCAGTTTTTGCTTTGAGATCACACAATCCTACTAACCCATCCCCTAAAAACCAATAAACAGCAGGTGAAAGCTGTCAAAGCCACATATTCAGACTGATGAGCGTTAAGCCAGTCTGATTAGAATATAAGCCATCTCCTCTACAGATGCTTCTGCAAAGGAGAGGAGTGGTGAATAAAAAGGAAAAGCTAAACAAAGATCTTTAATTCCTGCCTTCTATCCAAAATTATTACTCGCTCTCCCAAGAATTTTTGTGGTGCACAGAACTGCAAGGGGGGAACAAAAAGGAAAACAAACGTAAGGCTGTCAGTGTGACTGTATAAACTTCCCCAGGAGAGGAAGACCCATGAAACTGGGCTCCCTGCAGCAGGGCTAACCATGCAGCTGCAATTCTGCTTGCCTGAGAACCCAAAATACGTAGAGCAGGCCCCTCCAGAAGCCCCGCCAGGTTCCAGGGGAATGAGTCCCAAAGTCCTCTCCCCTCAGGACAAGCCACATACCCCCAAATTAATCCCTAAATGAAATCCATACAGGTCTGCTTTGGAAAGCATTCTGTCAGCAATTAATGCCCCCTCCTCCAAACAGCTGCCAATTTGCAGAGGAAAAAGCTGCTCAAAATAAAGCAACTGGAAGAGCTTCCCATGAGCCTCCGTTCCCTAAGCGGTCCAACTCAAGCAGTAGCTGGAGGCCACGCTGGGACCCCACAGGCCCCATCTGTAGTTCCCCTTGCTCTGCTAGTTTTGCCTCTGCCCCCACCCCAACCCCCACAGCTGGGAGAGAGAGTCCCACAGCCACCCACCCCATCCCAGCCCTCACGATAAATCATGCTTTGCTTGTGGCATTTCCAATTAGGATCTGACAAAATCGATGCAGGCAGAAAGAAAAATAAACAGTATGCCTCCTCAGAAACCACATGCCTGGAATAAAATATTCAATACCCACTACAAAAATCTCTTTTCTTCAACAAAGGAAAAACCAAGGAACCAGCCTCTACATGAGAAAAATCCCACATACCAGGGTTTTATCTGGAGACTTAGGTTCCTTAAAAACCCAAGTATTATGGCTGAACACACCCATGTGAAAATCTAAACCTCAAAGGCTCAGTTTCCTCCCTTGGGAAAATAGGTTTCTAAGCAGTTACTCAACCATTGTCATTTGACAATTTAAAGATGTCATCTGCTTCATAAGTGGTGTTTATCATGAATCCTCAGCTGAAATTTCTAGATGCCACGTTGTGCATGACTTCTCAGAGGGAGGTGATACTACTGGCCACTCTCTCCCATTTCTGTCCTAGAACTTGCTTTATGCATGCAGAATCTAAAAAGCCAGAGGCACTACAGAGCATAACCACTCACCCTTAACCACTAACAAGGGAAGACTTGAAGCTGGTAAACAGGATCATACAGGAGCCAGAACTAGAAGCTGAACGTGAAGGGGATGGGGGAACAAGGGCCTGAAAGAGAGAATTCTTGTAAAATTCTTCTACAAATCTATCCCCAAATCCAAGATTTAAAAGCAGTCTATCAAACTTCCTCCTTTCCAAACATAATCCAATGGGACTGATCTGAAAAAGAACATGTATTTTGTGAAGTGTCTCAACTTAGTATTTTTCCTGGGTCCATAAAAACAAGCAATAGGCTGGGCATGGTGGCACACACCTGTAATCCCAAAACTAGGAAGGATGACACAGGAGGATCACAGGTTCAAGGACAGCCTCAGCAATGTAGCTAGACTTTTAGCAATCCAAAGAGACCCTGCTTCAAAACAAAATAAACAAATAAAAAAGCTGGGGACAGAGCTTAGAGGTAAAATAGCCTTGTGTTCAACCCCTATTAACACACGCGCGCGCGCACACACACACACACACACACACACACACACACAGCTAAATATCCAATAAAATTCACTGGTGGAGGAGGGAAAGGCTGAAGTCCACAGCTGATGGAATGATCCCAGTACCAAATGGTGGCAACAAACCTGAAGTGAACTCCAGCACCCTCAGCAGCCCGGTAAAAAGGTAGATCGACAGACTGCTCCAACGACTGGGATGCGCTGGCGCTCACTGCCCCTCTCACTTGTGTGGTGCCTCCTTTCTCCTTAACCACACTATCCACAAAGGAGCTTTTTACACATACACACGTGCATCCAATTAATATCTGAGCACAGGAAACTAAATATCAGGCGGCCATGCCCACCCAACACATTCAGCAGTTAAATTTTACCCCAGTTTCTGTCTTAAAAAAACCCCTCTCTGCCAGGCATGGTGGCACACGCTTTTATCCCAGCATTCCAGAGGCTGAGACCGGAGGATCGCGGTATATGGACAGCCTCAGCTACTTAGTGAGGCCCCTTGCAACCCAGTAAGACCCTGTTTCAAAATAAAGAATAAAAAATAAGGCAGGGGGTATAGCTTAGAGGTGTTCCATCCCCAGACCCACCAAAAAAACAAACAAAAAAACCTCTCTTACCTTTGACTCTGAGACCAGGTAATATTCACATATCATGCAACACCCCCTCTTCAGTGAGCTAGAAAGCAGACCTAGGGCCAGACCCCTCAGGGAAAAGCTGGAGAACAACTGAAGCCATCTGTAGGCCCCGGCTGGGGAGGGAAGACCAAGCTCAATCCAACAGCGCTGCTTTCTGTAATATCCAGTGTGGGCACAATGCTGAACTCCTCTGGGTCCCTAAGGATCCCTTCAGGCTCTCAGTCTGGGCAGAGGTGGAGGGGCAGACATTTGATCAAACAGTCAACTAAAAAACCTGGTAGCAGACCTATGGACATAATATTTTGAAAAACAGCAGGAGTACAGGTAGAATGGGAGTCACAAAGAGCATCCACCAGGAGTTATCAATATCCAAATTGCTTCTTGGAGACTAAACCTTACAAGTAGAGGAAGGAAGATGCTAGTGAAATGACAGAGAAAAGGGAAAATTTGCTTAAAGGTACAGAAACAAAAGTGAATTTGTTGGACAACACAGTATGCTCAGGAAACTACAAGTTCCTGGACACGAACTTAGAGGTGAAGTGTAAAAAGAGATGGGACTAGAAAAGTAGGAAGATGTCAGCCCAGAAGGACCTGGTAGGCCAAAGGAGAGCTGGACTTCATTCTGAGGTAAAACAGATCTTTCAAAAGATTTTAAGTGCCAGGCACGGGGGCACATGCCTGTAATCTCAATACTTAGGAGGCTGAGACAGGAGGATCACTGGTTCAGCCACACCACCAACCTCAGCTACTTAGTAAGGACTTTTTTTTTCTTTTCTTTCTTTTTTTGGGGGAGGGGGATACTGAGGATGGAACCCAGGGGCATTCTACCTCTGAGCTACACCTCCAGCCCTATTTTTTTATTCTTTATCTTGAAAGAGGGTCTCACTGAGTTGCAAAGGGCCTAAGTAGCTGAGGCTGTTCACGAACTGTGATCCTGTCTCATCTTCCCAAATGCTGCGATTACAAGTGTGTACCACCATGCCTGGCTTAGTAAGAATTTTTGAAACTTAGTGAAACCCTGTTTAAAAATAAAGAATAGAAATAGGGCTTGGATACAGGGCATGGTGGTGCACGCTTGTAATCCCAGTACTTGGGAGGCTGAGACAGGATCACAGGTTTGTGGCCAACTTCAGCTACTTAGTAAGGCCATGTGCAACTTAGTGAGATCCTATTTCCAAATAAGAAATAAAACAGGACTTGGATATAACTCAGAGATAGAATGTCTCTGGGTTCAATCCCCAGTAACACACACAAAAAAAAAAAAATTAAGAAAGGAGTAATAGATCACCTTTGGAGATACATCACTCTGTTATCAGTCTGGAGGGTGAGTACCAAGAGATTGAAGAGATAACACACAGCCAGCCCTGCTCGATTTCCATACGCCATAATGAGAAAAAGTGTCATCTACTTGATGTAATAAATTTAACCAACAAAGCTTAAAAACTTGAAAATACAGCTCCTCATCCCCTGTACCCTAAAACAGACAGTGCACCTGGCACTCACCCTCCACTCCCCAGGGTTCTTTAAAATTTCCACACCCCCAGTGCAGGAAGTGTGATACTTCATAGTCTTTGCCCCTTAGCAAAGAATGAAATATCTTCCCTGCCTCTAAAACAAGAGACTTCAATGATTAGCTTCACCCCCCTAATAAAGAGCAAATGAGGCTTCCCCGTTTAACACACTGCTCGTCTCTAACAGTTCCCAGCTCTGGCACTTAATCAATCGGAAGCGCATTAACCACTCTATGCTGATCAAGCAGTAAGCAGGAACTTATTGAGTGCTGTACAGCAGGATGTAAGGAAAGCAAGAAATAAACATGTAGCACTGGGTTCCAGGATAGACACTTTAAATAATCTCAGTTACTCACTTTAATAGCTCATAAGGGTATCTATTAATTTTCCCAGTTCATAGATGTGTGAACAAGAACCCAGGGATGTTCAATACCTTGCCAAAAGCCATTCAACTGTTAAGTGAAGCCAAGACTCAAATCCAAATACGAGAAACTCTAAATGGTGTTTCTTTACTACAGTACATGTAAAGGATATATGGAGAGCCAGGCGTAATGGTGCACGCCTGTAATCCCAAGTACTTGGAAGGCTGAGACAGGAGGATCGCAGGTTTGAGGACAGCCTCAGCAAGTAGTGAGACTCATCAACCTTGTTTCCAAATAAGAGATAAAATCAGACCCAGGCGTGATGACGCACACTTGTAACCCCATCATTGAGGAGGCTGAGACAAGAAGATCACAGTTCTCAGACAACCTCAGCTACTTAGTAAAGCCCTCTGCAACTCAGTGAGACCCTGTTTAAAAATAAAGAATAATGCCGGGCGTGGTGGCGCACGCTTGTAATACCCGCCCTTGGGAGGCAGAGACAGGAGGATTGTGCAGGTTCAAAGTCAGCCGCACTGGCTTAAGAGACCCTGTTTTCAAATAAAAATATAAAATAGGTCTGGGAGTATAGCCCGGAGGTAGAAGGGCTTCCAGGAACCCCAGTACCACCAAAAAGAAAAAAAGAAAGAAAGAAAGCCGGGTGTGGTGGCGCACGCTTGTAATCCCAGCATTCGGGAGGCTGAGACCTGGAGGATTGCGGTTCGCGGACAGCCTCAGCTACTTAGTGAGGCCCTCTGCAACTCAGTGAGAGCCGGTTTCAAAATAAAGAATAAAAAAATAGGGCAGGGGGTGTAGCTCGGAGATCTAATGCCCCTGGGTTCCATCCCCAGACCCGCAAAAAAAATAAAACATAAAAGGCCCGGGGGGGCGGGGGGGGGGGGGCTGGAGGTGCAGCTTGGAGGCAGAATGCCTGTGGTTCCATTGCCAGTACCAAAAAAAAAAAAAAAAAAAAAAACCAGGCTGAGAGAGTAACACTAAGGTAGAATGCCTCAAGGTTCCATACCCAATATCACACACAAAGAAATATATGGATAAAGGTATGTTTACATATTAAGGTGGTAATAATAGTAGTAATCTCTACTTTAAAAACAGAATGAGCCAGGCGTGGTGGCACATGCTTGTAATCCCAGCATTCAGGAGGCTGAGACAAGATCACAGTTCTCGGACAGCCTCAGCTACTTAGTAAGGCCCTCTGCAACTCAGTGAAACCCTGTTTCAAAATAAAGAATAAAAATAGGGCAGGGGGTGTAGCTCGGAGGTCAAAAGCCCCTGGGTTCCATCCCCAAGCCCACAAAAATAAATAAATAAATAATGAAAACAGAATGGTAACCCCTATCTCATGGTCTCTGGTTAAGGCATCACTCAGAAAGGCCAATCACAACTATAATCTCCAAAATACTAAAGAGGTCACTTCTGAGCCTTAGTCACCAAAATAGTCCAGACTCAAATAATGAAAGCTCTTGGCTCTACTCCAGAGAGATAGATCATCCTCCCTATACTTTCCCCTCCAAATCTCTAAGACAACATTTGCAAAAACAGTCATGGCTGATTGCTTGCTTGCGTGTGCACGCTGTGTGTGTTTGTGTGTGTCTGTGTGTGTGTGTCCGTCCATATCTATCTATCTCTCTCTCTCTCTCTCTCTCTCTCTCTCTCTCTCTCTCTGATTTCCCAGACTACTTTACATACCCAATTACAGAAATATGCCCAGGATTCACATGGCAATTCTGATCCGATTTGTCCCAATCCTGGCTCAAGCAGCTTTGCACTACCCTCATAACTAGATCAGCCCCAGCCAATGGGTTTATTCAAGCTGATCTGTGATGGATTAGATAATGAAACCTTAGCCTGTAAGCTGCCTGCTCGTACTGGGGCTACCGGGAGAAGAATAAGAAACTCGATACACCTAGGGGCCACCTAAAACGCCAAAGGCAGCCGCCATGCCCCCATCCATCTGTTTCCTCATGCTCCAATTACTACCACTTCCTTTCCATCATCTCCATGGCTCTTCCCTCCTACCTCTGAAGGCAGGACACATCTGCTCCAGAATAAAGATGTTTACTATGCTTCACAAACGCATAACAGCAAAAGTTCAAACAAATTCACTCGCTTAAATGGTTCTTTATTGTTTCCACAAATTATTAAATCCTATCATCCTAACAACCAAAGGCCTGAGAGATGTCAAACTAGAGATTCACATAGCAACGCTCCTGTTTATACTAAGTAGCATCCTGAATTTTTTCTCCACAGTCCTGTAATCTTGAGGCCTGTCTGCACCAGTCTGCTTTATAACAAAATGAAAGTTAAATTCTAGCTAGCTTCTGTTGTGTTCACATGTCATTATGATAGAGGGAAAAAATGACAAGGTGTTTGAGACAAATTCAACTCAGGCTAATCTCTTGAGTCACCCTAAAGAATAATTCTATTTTGAAATTAGTCCTGGCTTTCTCCTTCCTAAATACATTCTCAGTTTTACATTATCAGGCTTCCATGTGAGGTCTGAAAAAAAGACAGTAATATTTACATGATTGTGCCTCAGTTTCTCCTATAATATGTGCCACTCTGGTAGTGCTAAGGGCTGAATGTTTGTGTCCTCTCAAAATTCCTAAGTTAAGGCCCCAACCTCTAAAATGAGAGTATTTAAAGTGTGGAAGATAATTAAGATAAGATGAGGTCATGAGGACAGGTCAACAACTATGAAATAAGTACCCTGATAAGAAGAGCTTTTCCTCGCTTTCTCTCCACATTACAGGCTCCTTGATCTTGAGAACTATGAGAAATAAATGCCTGTTGTTTAAATCTATGGTATTTTGTTGTAGCAGCTTGAGAAGACTAAGACAGGCAGAAATGAAATGTCAGTAAATTTAGGGAGATAGTGTCCATGAAATTATTTGTAAGAAGAGCATGCTGTTGGCATAACTCTACCCAAAGTCTAGCACCACACTCAGTTTCAGCACCAAATACCCAAATGATGATCCAAAGAAAATCCACCTAGAAGACAATAAACCCAGGAACAAGCAAGTAGAAGATAAATTACTTCAACAGACAGCATCCACAAAGCACATAGGCTAGTTCGAAGCCCTTCCCCTACTACGAGAGTCAGCTGCTAATATGATCCCATGTTAAACCCACAGCTATACTGGATTTATGATGACACGGTCAGAAACGAGTACTAGGCCATATAATAATCACATACCATATAATAATCACAACATTTCACTGCCATAAAGAATTTTGCTAAAAGCTATAAGCAATCATTATGATGCATCATATCTTATCCAGTAGCTAGGTTCCTAGAAAGTTGCCCAAAAATAGAACTTGTTAATCAAATTGTTTATATTCCTAGAAAAGCCAACCAAAATAATTCATTCCCCAGCATGTTTGACAGAGCCCAAGTTCCATACACATCAGACTTGCTTAAAGTGAAATGAACCTCTAATAACTATATATATGTCATTTAACTTTCCACCAACCTAGATTATTTCCAAGTACCCTCCATAAGAACTAATTATATTTCTCAACCCATGTTTCCATTTTTAAACTGCATTTGTCTCTTCCCTCCTACTCCATGGTTCAGGTTTCTCCATTTCTCTACTCTGGCCATGGCTGCGCTACCTTTTCCATCCCATAAGGCTTCTGTAGATTGCCCTTAAAAGCACTGGTCCTTCTTCTCTCCCCTTGGGTTCCTTCTGAGCCTACAGATTACAAAACAAGCACCAACAACTCTTCCCCTGACTCCACTTTGGGAAGTAATAATTCACTCCAATTGCTTAGTGGCTGCACCCCAATTTGGAATCTGAAGCTTAGAGATGCAGCTCCATTTAGAAAACAGCCTTGGGAACCTTTATTGTATAGGAAGGGTTAATCTTTTGGCAAGCAAGGGGGGGACTGGTGAATTCTATGAGGGTACTCTCACCTAGAATTTCAGGATGCTTTTTAATCCTTTAACTATTTGTAAAAGGTAATTTCAACTTTGATTGAATAGGCATTGAGAACTCAACATGTACCAAAACCTGTCCTGTTATTATGAAGCATAAACACAAAGGAATATATAGTTTCTGTCTTTTGAAAGCTTACAATCTTACTAGGGAAATAAGAACAAAGCCATGAAGGGATAATAAAAGACAATGTATAAATAAGAATCAAAATACCAGGAGGCAAGAGTAGTGTCTAAATAGTGTAAACTGAGCTGTCAGGGACCACATACCAAAAAGACTGAGGACACCAAGACTTTTACAGTGTATATTTATGTAGGCCTCCAGGCATTTCTAAGCCTCCGACACCATCTCCTGAGAATGGCCACACCAGCTCATTCTGCTGCAGCTACACTGGTCTTTCCAACACACCAGCACACTTCTCTCTCAATGCCTCTGTATCCTGGCTCCCTCTATCTGAGCCCTCTTCCTCAAGCCTTAAATGGCCCGTTCCCTCGCTTTGTTCAAAGGTCCCCCACAGAGAAGCCTTCCCTTGCCATCCTCACCACTCTCCACCACAGTGTAACTTTTCTTCTAAGCCCTTATCACCACCTAATAATGGTTATCTTTATTAGATATCTCTTCGCATATAATATTAATCCAGGAGAGCAGGACATATCTTTGTTCATTACTATATCCCCAAAGGTTAATAGTACCTGATGTGTGTGTGTGTGTGTGTGTGTGCGTATATATACATACATACACACAAACTTTTTTTTACCCATTTGTCTCTCTACCTAGATCATTTGCACCTTAAAGAAAGAGAACTTATATCTTCTAGAAGGTAACTTAGAAGTCATCTTGTACAAAAGTTTTATTTTATAACTAAGGAAACACAGGCCCCCAAATAAAGGATTTCCCTAGAACCATAAAGCTAAATGAAGGCAGGGGGCTAAACCAATTATCTGAAGACTTGTGTGTCATGCATGGTGTGATGGAACTGCAATAATGAGAATGATGTATAAAGTAAAAAGTGAAGACTATCCATAAATACTCAGTCAGCACACAGTGAAGAAAAGACTCTTCGCTGTGGGATAGTTTTATGTTGTACAGTTATTCCCAAAGGACCTAATCCACTCCTTCCTCTGCATACATCCAAAGTCCCTATACACTGCTCCATTTCCAAGTATTACTAGCCCCTTAGCCAACTTGAAGACAACTAGCAAATACTAGGCCCCAGGCAGAAAGGGGGGAAGGGTCTCATTAAGCATGATTGATGGAAATAATAAATGAATACGTATGTAGATGTATGCACAGAACAAGTGAAAATGCTCACCAGCACCTTCTTCCAGTCTTCCCTCCTTTGCATTCAATGTTAACGCACCTCACCTGAAGTTCCCCTGTTATTCCTCTGTAGTTTTTGATGGCCTTAAGCTTTTACTTCTCCGCAGTCTTTCTGCGTGACAGTGTTTTCACAGAGAATGAAAGCAAGCAAACAAAAGGAGAATACAAAAAGTAACACCAAGAGGGTCACTTTATCCAAGCCAAGATAATTAATAGGGTGGACACTGCAAAGGAGACCAGGAGGCGCACAGCAAACGCGCCAGGCTTAAGTGCAGCTCCGTCTCTTAACACAGGAAGTCAGGCAGAGCCTTGAAAAGCAGGGAGCTGAGCACAGGAAGTCTTTTAGCGCTGCAGAGATTTCCAAGAGTGGTGTAATGGAGAGAGTACAGGAACAGGCATTGGAAGATCAGGCTCCTGGTTCCAGTTTTACAACCAACTAACTTGGTAGCCTTAGGCAAGTCACTAGAGGTCTCCTCTGGATTTCTGATTCCCCGTTTATACAAGGTGGAGGTTAAAATGATGAAAATTATTGACTCTTCACCAAAAAGTGCACATAAACTATGTTGCCTAAGAATCTTTCAAGTCTACCCAGGTTAAGGGCCCCTGGAAAAGATGTAATGTCTCGGGTCCCCTCTATCTCTAACATTCTATGGTTCTAAGAGAATTAGGCAGAGGTCTATAAACAACTGCTGCTGGGAGAGCCTCGCCATTTCATCGCAAGTATTTTCTGAGAACATAGACCAAATTCCAAAACCTACAAAGGTTCCAAGCCCCTCCTCAAACTACCAAGTAACTGACATGGCTACCTTCACCTTTCCCATTCCGAATCTAACCCCAAATCAGCTCTCTTTTCCTTGAGTCCACAACTTGGAATCGAATCTTCTAATAGCCCTACAAATGTGTTTTGTGATCCCCGGACATCCAAGCGCTGTTTGGCTTGCTAGCAGTGTAGGATGCAGAGTACGGGAGGACCGCGTCCCGCGCCTCTCTTCAGGCTCATTAGCAGGCGCCACAAAATGAGCGAGACGGCGCCCCGCGTGTCCCCACAGCACTACCCAACTCCGAGTACTTCTCACACTCCCGGTGATTTAACCCACAGCCTAGCCACATCGGCCTGGGGCTCTCTCGAGGAGTTTTCTCGCTTTTCACGCTTCTCCTTCGGATGCCGCCCCCCCCAGCGGGTGCCAGGGCTGCCCCAGCCGCCCGCCCCCGGGGGCCTCGCCAGTGCCCGCGCCCCCACCTCCTCTGGCTTACACTCGCGGGTTTCCGCGTTTCCCAGGGAGCTAGGGGAGAGCTTAAGAGCGGACTCCATCCCCATCCTATTCGCTTCCCAGAACCTACTCACGCGCGGCCCCCGGCCCGGCCGCCCCGGGACGCTCGGGCACCGGGACCGCCCGCAGCCCGCGCCCGCGCCGCCCGGCCCGGCCGCCCGCCCCCGGATCGCGCCGCCCACGCGGGGAGCCCGCCGCCGCCCGCCCCGGCCCGGCCCGGCCCGCTCCGCGCGGTCACCTGCATCCCGCCGCCGTCGGCCGCCGCCTCCTCCGTGCGCGGCCGCTTGCTGAGGCCGGGCTCGGCTCCGTCTCCTCCCGCTCCGGGCGCCGGCAGCTCCAGCTCCGACTCCCGCTTCATGCCCCGGGCGGCGGCGCCGGGCCCGAGCTGAGGCGGCTGCTGCGGCTGGGCGCCTTCCGCCATCCGCCCGCGCCCCTCGCCTCCGGGAGCCGGGCGACCCGCGACAGGCCACCTCCCCCTGGGCCTCGGCCCGACTGTCGCGACAGGCGGGCGCGCGCCTGCCCCGCCCCCGTGCGTGCTGCGTGCGTGCGCGCGCCCGCGGCCGCCCCGCGCCGGCCGTCGGAGCCACGCCGGGCTCCGGCGCGCTCCCGGCTGCGCGCGCCCGCGCTCCCTCACGGCTCGCGGGGCCGGGAAGGGGGCGGCCCCGGCGGCCGAGGCGCGGGAGGGCTGTTTGCTCGGGGAGGAGGGGTGCGGGGCCGGGATCCTCCGACCCGCCACTCTGGCGGCGGCGGGAAGGCGGGAGGGAGCGGAGGAGGAGAAGGAGGGGGAGGGGAGGAGGGGGCCGGGCTGGAGGACTCCCGGAGGGCGGAGCCTGCGCCCTCGGCCCTCCCCGGCCCCCCGCCCGAGGGCGGCCGGGACGAGGTCGGGGACGCTCGGGAATCTCCGGGCCGCCGGGAGTCGGGCGGGAGCCGAGGCCTGGGTGTCCGCGAGGGCCCCCGGGGCGGCTGCGGGGCAGGGGCTTCCTGCCGGCCCCCTCTCCTGCACAGGAGTGGGGGAAGGTCTGGGAATGGAGACAGTCCCCGAACCCACTTCTGAGAGCGTTGACTTTAATCGCCATTATCATTTCTGATGATCTTATCGATACCCGATGTGTATAAGAAGAGCTTTACTCTCCAAACAATGCGTTTTGAGGCGGGTGGTAGCTGTAAAGACCATGATCTCCTTTTCATTGATGAATCTGAAATATGGTTAAGTCCCGTAGCAAAAATGTGGCCGATCCAGATGGCAGGAAGCCGGATCGCATTCTTTCTGGACACCTTGCTGAGCAGAACTTGATTGCTTATCAGCTTCAAGCCGTTAGAGATCGGTACATTAGTGTCTCCTACCCCAGAAGGACTGCAAACACTCTCCTTCTAGGATCCATATTGTGCCCTGTACTTTATAGGGGGGTATTATGCCGGGTGAGGAACCTGGATTCTAGTCATGGTCTGGCTAACTACCTTAAACAAGTTTATCTCTTTGGACCTCCAACTTCAACATCTATAAGATGAAAAGATCGTTTGGATCACTGGTTCTCATCCAGGGACAGATTCGTGCATTTCCTGAACCCTGCCCCATATTTCTCAGTGTCTCCGGGCACGCTGTTACATGAGGGGGCGGGGCAGTGCTGACATCTAAGGAATAGAAGCCTGGGGTGTTGTTTAAATGTCCTACCGTGCACAGAACAGTCTCCACAAGAAAGAGCCATCCATCCCCAAATGTCAATAGTCAGAGATTGAGAAACCCTAAGTTAGATGGTTTCTAAGGTCACTTGCAACCGGTCCATGACTTGGCCTTTGAACTTGGGCTTAGACTGCTAGAACTGGAACAGTGCCGGAGCAAGGATCCCTGCTTCAGAGTCAGACCATGATGGAGGGAACCCAGGCATTACCGCCTCTGCGAATGTAATGTTGGACCAGGGGCAACTAAGAGTTCTGTTGTTTGTTGGCTGGTTGGTTGGTACTGGAGATTGAACCCAGGGGCATTCTACCTCCAAGATACACCCTCTGCCCTTTTTAATTTGGGGTTTGGAACAGGGTTTTTTGCTAGGTGACTGAGGCTGGTCTCCAACCTGCGATCCTTCTGTCTCAGCCTCCCAAGTACTGGGATTCCTTTACAGAGGTGTGTGAGGGTCTGCAGACTGGCTGAGAAAGACTGGAAGACTTTCCTTAAAGCTGAGTTTTCCTCTCCAGCACACTGTATTACTTATGCTGGAATACAGTGATATTTGTTTAGCTCTGATGCTTAAAGTCGTGACGCCTTACGGAAGCTACCTAACGTCTTGATTCCTCGGTTTCTTTGACTGAGAATTAGGGTAATAACATCACTGTAAGTTTTGTTCATTTGTTTTCTGCGGTACTGGGGATAGAACCCAGGGGCATTCTACCTCCAAGCTACACCCCCAGCCCTATTTTTTATTCTTTATTTTGAAACAGGTTCTCACTGAGTTGCAAAGGACCTCACTACGCAGCTGAGGCTGTCCGAGAACCCCGATCCTCCTGTCTCAGCCTCCCGAATGCTGGGATTACATGCCTGCACCACCACGCCCGCTTTCCGGAAAGTATTATTGTAAGGGTTAAATGAGTTATCACATTGTAAGAACTTTAATCAGAATGACCTGTGACAAGCATTCAATAAATGTTAGCTACTATTATTAACATTGTCATTTTCTTCACATTTTAAGTGAATAAGGGCCGGGTGTGGTGGCGCACACTTATAATCCTTGGAGGCTGAGACCGGAGGATCACAGGTTCGCAGGCAGCCTCAGCTACTTAGTGAGGCCCTCTGCAACTTAGTGAGACCCTGTTTCCAAATAAAGAATAAAAAACAGGACTTCTGGAGGTTGAATGTCCCTGGGTTCAATCCCCAGTATCACACACACAAAAAAAAAAATGACAAAATATTCGTTGTCACCATTAAGATGTCAAGATGAAATAATGTCATCATCATTATTATTGAGGTTTTTCATATAAAGCAGCTTGGGTAGTGATACTCAAGATTAACATGGGACGGAGAAAATGCCCCAAGTCACCCTTGGATGTGACCACTATGTTTAGCAAATTCTTTGTTTTCACTAAGGCTCACAGTCCTCATTTGTAAGATGACAATAGTAATAGTCACAATGCTGTTCTGAGCATTAATGAGACAGAGCACTTAGCAGAGCACTAACGTAGTCACTGCTTAATAAGTAGTAATTATTTATCATCTAATTTGATTAATGACAATAAGCTACTGGCCAGGGGCCCCTAAGGCTGGAAAGAGAAACCCAGGCATCTGTGAATATTGTTATTTGCACCAGCAGTGTGAAAGTCCAAGTTCCTACAAGCTCCTTCTTGAACCAAATCAGACAGCTGCACCTTAGTCCAGGGTCTCCAGACACACGAAACCTGATCCTGTCCAAACAAGCATTATGATTTTGAAGGAAAATCAGGATGTTTCCTGGGGGCCTATCAAACAATGATGCCTTTTCTTCTTTTTTTAATAACCTAGTCACATAAGCAACTGGTTTTCACAAAATGTGACTCACTGAATTCTCTCCTCCCTACCTGCCTTGCCTAAATACTGAAACCCAAATGATGTTAGGTCCTTCTGGGCTGCCCCATGACCGAGCAAGAAATGAGATTTGGGATCTGAGCTGCCCGTGACTCAAATGATTATCATTCAAGTAGTGCCCAAGTCCCTAAGAAATAGAGCAGGGCGGTGTAGGAATGTTCGAATGACCCCACACAACAAAGAGATATTGGGCTGCGCTGTGTAAACAAGCATCAGACCTTTAGGAAGCAAGAGAACAGAAGCCGCAAACAGCAGAGGGGGACAGTTTGCCTTGGCAGCAGAGCGCCAGGGTCATTTCTTTCATACGCATATGCAGCTGCTTACTAGGAAACAGGTAGTTATTTATGATCACAGAGGAAAAGGACACCAAAGGATTCCTTTCTAAGCCGGGCGTGGTGGCGCACGCTCGTAATCCCCGCTCGCTCGGGAGGCTGAGACAGGAGGATCGCATGGGTTCGAAGCCAGCCTCAGCTACTTACTGAGGTTCTCGGCAACTTATTGAGACCCTGTTTCCAAATAAAGTATAAAATAGGTCTGGGAGTATAGCCTGGAGGTAGAAAAGCCCCTGGGTTCCACCCCCAGTAACACACACACACACACACACACACACACACACACACAAATTAATATCTTTATAGGAAGAATGTTTAGTTGGAGAAACTACTGTGAGCCATACATTTGCTCCCTGATACATTAAACAAACTCCAGGTAAGCCTCTGGAATACCAAGATGAGTCAAATGTATTCTTGGTACCAAAGAGCCCCTCATCTAGGGAGGATGAGGGGAATGACCAAGACAATTGCAGTGCTGTGTGGTAAGGCGGTCCCTCACAGGGACAGGGACTCTAGTGTCAGAAAGACATGGGTGTGAGTCTCCACACATATATGACCTTGGACAAGAACCCTTAGCGGCTTTAAAGCCCAGATTCTTCATTTGCATGACAGGCACCAGTGAATGCCAAACCCATATCTCTTATTCCATATTCTCTTACTCCTTATTAGCAGAACCCCAATTTTATCCGGAGCAGAAATCTGCTCAGCCTTGAGAAAATAGAACTCCTGGGTCCCTGGCAGGTAAAGGGAGCCACAGAATAATTGTGACTATCAAGATGTAGATGGGGGATAGCATTCCTTGCCAGCTAATAAGATAAAACCACAAGAAGAAAAGACCCCTTGCCCTTTATCCTTTGCCCTTTGCCCCTCACCTGTCTTTCTGCCTGGAACAAAGACGGGAAGAACAACAGACAGCTAGTCTCCACAACAGCAAAGCCACACGATAAGAATGTTATTACAGTCACCATGCCCACCTGAGCCTGTCTACCTCTAATTTATTGTTCTTTGAGAAAAATAAGTTCTCATTTGGTGAAGCCACTCTGAACAGGTTTCAACATGCAGCCAGCCTCCACTCCTATCTGATACAATCTATAAATGGGGGGTAATAAAGGTGTCTCCCCTAGAGTTCTCTGAGCACTAAATTATGCATGGAAAGCACTTAGCTTGACATCTGGTTCATAGACACAATAAGTGGTAACATGGACCTTTGTACTCCTGTTGCACTTATTATCCTGGTTAATAGAATTATTGTATTGGCAAAAGCTACATGGATACACAGGGAGGCATCACTCCCTCTGCCTGGGGCAGACGGAACAGGTTTCACCCAGAATATTACATTCTACCTGGGTCTTAAAAAATGACAAAGAGGCTGACAGGACAGAGTTTTTTTGTTTTTGTTTTGTGTGTGGTACTGGGGGTGGAACCCAGGGGCTTTCTACCTCCGGGCTATACTCCCAGACCTATTTTATACTTTATTTGGAAACAGGGTCTTACTAAGTTGCTGAGAGCCTCAGTAAGTAGCTGAGGCTGGCTTCGAACCTCTGCGATCATCCTGTCTCAGCCTCCCAAACACTGGGATTACAGGCATGCGCCATCACGCCCAGCTAGGACAGAGAGAGTTTCTGATAAAAGGTGAGCAAATTCTTGCATTCTCCTTTTTTTTCTTTTCTTTTCTTTTCTTTTTTTTTTTTTTTTCTTAATTTTATTCTTTAGTACTAGAGATTGAGCCAAGGCAGGGCTCCTCCACTGAGGCTACACCCCTAGCCCTTTTTTATATTTTTTATTTTGAGACAGTCTTGCTAAATTGCTGAGGCTGTCCTTGAACTTTTTGTCCTCCTGCCTCAGCTGCCCAAGTATTGAGCTTACTAGCATTAGCCACCATACCTGGCTACGTCCTCTTTTCCTTAGGAGAAGTTCAACGCTGGCTGCTATTATCTGAGAAAACTCAGATTCGGAGGTAATAGTGCAGGACTTGGAGTCAAAGGACCAACAGAGTCAGGACCGACAGCTGTGGTCTTCAGATAAGGGAGACCAAGAGAAGTAAGAGGTCTGCCCATCTGGAAATGGGGGCCAGCGCCCCTAGCCACAGGACCATTGTAAGGCCCAGAGGACACGACAGATCTTGGGAAAGACCTGTTCCAATGCCAGGTAGTTGACCCAGCACTCTGGCTAACAATAACCATTGCCAAGCCCGTGGTAGAAATCTCTGTATTTATAAGCTCTTTGAGAACATAAGCACCGCCTTAATCCCTTTCTTGATTTCTGAGTCCCTAGCACCTAGCAGAGAGCTTGCCACAAAATATGGCAATTTCAACAATCCTGAAGCTATCAAGACACATAGCCCCAGGCCCAAGGTTCCCACCCTCCCCCCAAGAACAGATAAAGACCCGGAGCAGAGCAGACAGCGCACAATGCCGTCTTAGTCATGTTCTGTCTAAACAGACAGCTCTGAGAGCCCTGGTCCGTCCTCAGAATTGATCATCTCTCTAATCAGAGAGAGAAGAGTGGCTATAAATAGAAGAGACCATTTTCTGAGCCAAAGCTTTTTTTTTTCCCAGAAAAGAAAGGCGAAGAATACCCTTGATAATTCATCGGCCAGAGGAAGTGGAAGCAACCCTGCCATGTGGCTGGCTGAGCAGGGAGCAGCCCAAGATGCCGAAGCCCGATAGCACAGCCAGCCCGCCATTGCGATGCGAACCCCGCTATTGACTTCAGCCTCCCTCCCACCTCCCTTCGCTCGTAGCATTATTGAACCTGGGTTTTTCCTATAGGCCAGGACCTTGCCAGCCCTCCGCCCTTCACATAATGTGTTTGTCTGGTTTCTATTTCTGTAGTCTGATGAAGGATGATAGCAGGGTATTGAGTTGTTTTTCATTTAGTGAGGTCACCGCCCTCACCCTGCCCGCGTCCCCTACCCCGCGTTTAAGTCATGTCTTCACTGTCGGTCTTGCGCCTTGTCCTAGGTTTTTATTGCTTCCCCACAGAGCCAAGGAAGGCTTTATTTTATTTTATTTTATTTTATTTTCTATGCGTTGCTATATCTAGCCTCATGTACCCAAAGAATGACGGCATTTTGATATTAGCGATGACCTCAGAAAGGAGGGTCAGGGAAATGTCGGATATGTGCTGAGCCCCTGTCTGTGCCAGCTCCGGAATGAGGTGTCTTTTGCATTTAATTCTCACAACACACCCACGATGTAGGTACTATTACATCTCCTTTTACAGATGAGAAAACCGAGAACCAGAGAGATGAAAAGACCAGCTCAAGGTCACCCAGGATGGTTAGGGACAAAGGGCCTCCTATCCCTTTATTTAAGTCCTCTGTCCCCTCTGGGGCTACACCCTGTCTTTGATGACCTATTAGGGTGTTTTCATTTCGACAGGTATAAGTCTTATAGGGGAGAGGGGACACAAAGGCTTAAATTTTTGTTCTCTGAAATAGACCTTCCGGGTCTTTTTGTGTGATGGGGGTAAGTACCGGGGATTGAGCCCAGGGACATTCTTTTTTTTTTTTTTTCTTTTTTTTTTCTCAGTACTGGGGTGGAACCCTGGGGCATTCTACCTCCAAGTTACACCCCCAGCCCTATTTTTTTATTCTTTATTTTGAAACAGGGTCTCACTGAGTTGCAAAGGGCCTCACTAAGTAGCTGAGGCTGGCTTTGAACCTGCTTAATCCTCCTGTCTCCGCCTCCCAAATGCTGGGATTACAAGCGTGCACCACCATGCCCGGCTGCCCAGGGACATTCTACCTCTGAGTGACACCCCCAACCCTTTTTGTTTGAAACAGGATCTTGCCAGGTTGCTGAGGCTGTGCTTAAGCCTGTGATCCTCCTTTCACAGCCTCCCAAGTACTGGAATCACAGGCATGTGCCACCATGCCTGACAGGTCATCAGTATCTTGATCCCGCTTGCTGTGGGGCTCCTGGGCCTCTGTTGTATCAGGGCATCTGGTCCTTGTTTATTGCCTTTACCACCCTTGCGGCACCTACTCAAGTGTCTTCCTCTGGGTCCCTGTCTGGCTGTCAGCTTCGATCCCAACCAGTCTCCACTGAGAGGTCCTATCTGATTCTTAGCTCTTAATCCGCCCAGACCCAGATGCCTGGATCAGGGCTTGGGAAAACTTTCACTGCTCACACCCAGCTCTCTGAGCTGCTGCCTCCACACCCTACAGCAAAGACACTGAGGCCTCCCACTCTCCTGCACCCTGCTGGAGGGAAAACTGCAAAGCCCCAGCCTCCTCTTCCAGCCTGCTGGGCTCTGGAGAGCAGCCAGGCTAGAGCTCCACCCCTCCCCTCCCCTCCCCTCCTCCCCAGACTTCACTTGGGAGGTCGCAGCAGGCAGGGCTCCTCCAGAGACCCTCTCCTGGCGGGAATGACGGACTGGCCCAGCTGGTCCTGATTCTTTTGAACTTCTGGATTTTGTAGGACATAGACTTGATGTCCAGAGTTATGCAGGCTTTCAACTTTTGAAGTACAAAAGACCAGCTTTTGAAACACAAAGACTCTTCTTTCAAGCCATATATTTCAATAAGTCTGTTTGGAAATTCAAAAGCTGAGTCCTGTTTCTTTCTCTCCCTATTTCCACCATAAGAGTTTTATTCTCAAAAGGAGGGAAGGATGGAAATAGGAGAAGGTACTCGGGAGCGTGAGCAGAGGGAAAGCACAAGTTAATGTTTCTGTGGCAACGACATCCCTGTGCTGTGTCCTCCCATGAACAGGCCGACGGTCTTGGCCTCCCTCGAAGTTAGCATGGGGACACGCCACAACGTTCCGGCAGGTGAGATGTGGGTAAAAGTGACAGAAGCCACTTCCAGGCCTGACCAACCCTCCAGCCCGTTCTCCTCCTCCCACTGCAGCTGTGGAGACCATGAGCTGAGATGGAGGAAGGGAGGGAGCCTGGGCCCCAGCCGTCAGCCGGGGAGCTGCGTTAAGAAGCATCCCCAGCATCAGACTGTGATGTGAACAAGAAATTAACCTTGCATTTGTTAGGCCACTGAGGTTTGGGTTTGGGCGCTTTTTTTTTTTTTTTTACAGCTGCTTACATTACTTACCCAGACTAGTAAACTATCTAAATATTGTCCTGCCTCACAATCGAGGTATAAAATGTCAGAGATAAGAGAATTAGAAGTTGACTACTTTGACTAAAATCTCTGAAATCAAAGGTTCATAGATACTGGGAGGATTAAAGGGGCTCCCTCAATAACACCTCTCTTTCTCCATTAAGTCAGGAACTAAGGTAGAGACAGGCACAGAAGGTGGAGAGAGGAAGTCAAAATGTTACTATTGGGCTGGGGCTGTAGCTTAGTGTTACAGTACTTGTCTAGTGTGCTAGAGGCCCTGGGTTCAATCCCCATATTGCAAAACAAAAAAGTCATTATTACTAATAAACACAAGGTTAAAAGTCTGCAGCTAACCCCAGGTGTGCAGCCAGATGGAAGTACTGTGAATCTCCACTCATGGATTAGACAGATTCAACATCACACCACTGGCACAGCTGGAAAACTACAAGCTGTCCCCAACAGAGGTGGAGAGGGAGCCAGAAATCCCTCTCTCAGAAGTCAAGGATTGTTGAAGAGAGTCGTAAGTGACCTGACCCAAGCCAGGTCCAGTGTCTTCTTCCCAGATCACCAAGCAGGTCAATCACTCCATCAGGCAGCTTTGGCTAAGAAATATTTCAGGAACCAATAGCCCCAAATTCCCAATGTCTAACTGGGCACAGTGGCATGTGCCTGCAATCAGTACCTTCCCCAGACCTTGTTTCAAAATAAAAATAATAGGGTTGGGAGTATAGCTCACAATCTCATGCCCCTGGGTTCAAGCCCCAGCACCATGCACACACACAAAATTCTCCATGCCTTACAACCATCAAAGTTTCTTGTTCTCACATCCATTATGGGTTGCCTGTGTGCCTCTTCACTCTGGAACCACGCAGTGCCTGAAGGGTGCACTGATACCCCGCTGTCATTCCGGGGCATGGGCAAACATATCTTCTCTGCAGTGGGATGTTTCATCCTCCTGAAGGAAGAGGCAATATACTTTGCTTTTTATTTTGTTTTGTGTGTTGTACTGGGTATTAAATCCAGGGGCACTCTACCTCTAAGGTATAACCCCAACCCATTATTATTATTATTATTATTATTATTATTAATTATTATTATTTGTATGTGTGTAGTTCTGGGGATTGAACCTAAGGGAATTCTACCTCTGAGCTATACACACAGCCTTATTTTATTTTTATTTTTTAATTTAAATTTTTTTTTTTTTTTTGGGCAGGCTAGGGGTGGAACCCAGGAGAATTCTACCTCTGAGCTACATCCCAGCCCTATTTTTTTTTTTTTATTCTTTATTTTGAAACAGGGTCTCACTGAGCTGCAAAGAGGCTCAGTAAGTAGCTGAGGCTGTCTACAAACTGCGATCCTCCTGTCTCAGCCTCCCAAATGCTGGCATTACATTATTTTTTATCTTAAAACAAGGTCCTACTAAGTTGCAGAAGGTTTCACTAAGTTGCTGAGACTGGCTGTTGATCTACCTGTCTCAGCCTCCCAAGGACTGAGATTATAGGCATGTGCCAGCACACCCTGCTAATTTTTGTTTCTGAGACAGGGTCTCACTAGGTCCCTAAGAGTTTCACTAAGTTGCTGAGGCTGTTCTCAAACCTGCAGTCCTCCTGTTTCAGCCTCCCAAGTACTGGGATGCATCATCAGGTCCAACTTTTTTTTTTTTTTTTAGTACTAGGATTGAACCCAGGTGCATTCTACCTCCAAGCTACACCCAAAGCCCTGATTATTATTATTATTATTATTATTATTATTATTATTATTATTATTTTGAAACAGGGTGTCACTAAGTTGTGGAGGCCTCACTACAGTAGCTGAGGCTGGCTACAACCTTCAGTCCTCCTATCTCAGCTTCCCATGTACTGGAATTAGGTACCACCATGCCCAGCAATACATCCAACTTCTGAAATGGACACTTTTGTGTGTGTGTGTGTGATACTGGGGATTGAACCAGGAATAATATGCCTCCCAGTTACATCCCCAACCTTATTTTATTTTTACTTTGAGACAGGGTCTCACTAAGTTGCTGAGGCTAGCCTTGAACCTGTGATTCTCTTGTCTTAGCCTCCCAAGTGCTGGGATTACAAGAGATGGTCACTTTTTCTTTCTTTCTTTCTTTTTTTTTTTTTTATGGTACTGAGGATGAAACCCAGGGGCCTTCTACCTCCGGGCTATATGCCCAGACCTATTTTGTATTTTATTTGGAAACAGGGCCTTCTACCTCCGGGCTATATGCCCAGACCTATTTTGTATTTTATTTGGAAACAGGGTCTTCTTAAGCCAGCTTAGGCTGGCTTCGAACCTGCACGATCCTCCTGTCTCAGCCTCCCAAGCCCAGGGATTACAAGCGTGCGCCACCACGCCCGGTGAGATAGTCACTTTTAAGCCAAAAGTTAATAACAAGAAGATATTATCCATGGCAAGATATGAGGGAAGAGCTTTCCACAAAGAGGGAGACTCCTGTGGGAGGCCCCAGGGAGTACTGGCTTGGGGAAGTGAAGCTGGGAGAGTCAGGAGCAAAACGCTTGCCTGCAGGCAGCATACATTCATTAAAGCAGGCCACACTTAAGTTCTGTGCTTTGATGTGTCCATCCACAGAAGGCGAACTCCAGCTTCATCTCCCCTCCCCCTCTCCTCTCCTGCCTTCTTGGCACTGCTCGGAGCCTAGAATCTACTCCCAAACTTGGAGGAAGGGGCTGCTCCTTCAGGGCTCTGCTGTGGCCAGCCCCACCCTGGAAGACTGTGAGTCTGCCTTAGGGCTCTGCCTCCCTCCCAGAGCCCTCGGCTGGGGGTGGAACCTCTCTCCATCATAATTCCTGACCCCCTGCTTTAGGAATGTGCTGTACCCAGTGGGTGTGTCAAGAAATAGAAGGGTTTGAAGGCCCCTTGGATATACAACCTTGTTCTAGCAAAACTCCCTTCCTTCCTTCCCTGGGATTGAACCCAGGGGCATTCTAGCTCTGAGCTACACTGCCTTTTATTTATTTATTAATTTTCAAATGTTTGTACAGCTGGGAATGGTGGCACAGGGTTGTAATCCTAATACTTGGGAGACTGAGACAAGAGGATCGCAAGTTTGCAGCCAGCCTCAACAACATAGTCCATCTTCAACTTACTGAGACCCTGTTTCAAAATAAAGGAATAAAATAGGGCTGGGGTAGCTGGGCGTGGTGGCACACACTTATAATCCCAGTACTTGGAAGGCTGAGACAGGAGGATCGTGCAGGTTCAAAACCAGCCTCAGCAGCTTAGTGAGGCTCTCAGTAACTTAATGAGATCCTGTTTACAAATAAAATATAAAAGCCAGGTGTGGCGGTGCATGCTTGTAATCCCAGCATTTGAGAGACTTGAGACAGGAGGATCAAAATTCACGAATGGCCTCAGCTACTTAGTGAGGCCCTTTACAACTCATTGAGCCCCTGTTTCAAAATAAAGAATAAAAAAAAATAGGGCTGGGGGTGTAGCTCAGAGATAGAAAGCCCTGGGTTCCATCCCCAGTACTGAAATTAATTAATTAAAATAAATAAATAAAATTTTAAAAATATAAATTAGGCCTGGGAGTATAGCCTGGAGGCAGAAAGACCCTGGGTTAAGCCGGGCGTGGTGGCGCACGCTTGTAATCCCAGCGCTTGGGAGGCGGAGACAGGAGGATCGTGCAAGTTTGAAGCCAGCTGCGCTGGCTTAAGAGATGCTGTTTCCAAATAAAAAATTATAAAATAGGTCTGGGAGTGTAGCCTGGAGGTAGAAGGGTTTCCAGGAACCCCAGTACCACCACCACCACAACAACAAAAAAATAGGGCTGGGGTGTAGCTCAGAAATAAACTGTCCCTGGGTTCCTTTCCCAATAACACACACACACACACACACACACAATTTTTATCTTTCTAAGCTGCTAAGAGTTTTGCTAAGTTGCTAAGGCTGTCCTTGAACCTGTGATCCTCCTGTCTCAGCCTCCCAAACACTGGGATTAATGGTGTGTGCTTCCACGGCTGGCTCTGAAATCTTTCCTGTTGCTCACTGCTTCTGCCCCTGGCATGCTTCTTTAGCACTTTGCAACAGTCTAGTAAATCTCTAACACATCATTGGTTATAATCACGTCAGTCTTCCCTTCCAACTGTATATAAATCAAGGCAAACAAACTCAAATGCCATAAGGGCCAGGCATGGGAAGCATAGTAATAGCAAGAAAATAAGAAAATTTATTTTCATGTTCTGCTATAAAGTTGGATTTTTATGTGAAATCTCTAGATATATACAGATATAGATATAGAAATGTGTGTGTGTGTGTGTGTGTGTGTGTGTGTGTGTGTGTGTGTTGAGAGTGGAACCCAGGGGCTTTCTACCTCTGGGCTATACTCCCAGACCTATTTTCTACTTTATTTGGAAACAGGGTCTCACTAAGTTGCTGAGAGCCTCACTCAGTAGCTGAGGCTGGCTTCGAACCTGCGCGATCCTCCTGTCTCAGCCTCCCAAGCGCAGGGATTACAAGCGTGCACCACCACGCCCGGCCCTAGAGATATTTAATGTAGAAAAGTGCTTACTTTGCAGGGTTAAGTGAATGCTTGTATTAATCTATTTTCTGTTGTTATAATAAAATACCTAAGACAGTGAAGTTTATAAAGAAAAGAGGTTTATTTAGCTCACAGTTTTGCAGACTGAAAGTCCAAGAGCAGGTAACCCCATCTGTCCAGCCTCTGGTGAGAGCATCATGGCCGATGACATCACAACAGGGGGAGCACCGGCAGAGGAGATCACATGGTGAGGCAGGAAGCCAGAGAGCAAGAGGGAGCACCACTCTTGCTCTTTTTCTAATAGCCCAGTCGGCTAGGAGGTAGTCTACCCAGGGAGGCACGCCCCCAATGACCTAATGGCCTTCCACTGGGCCCCACCTCTTAAAGGTTCCCCCACCTCAACACCAGCACCCTGGAGACCAGGCTTCCAGCGCACGAACCTCCGGGACAAGCCGGAGATAACCATGTCCTCAAGTGCAGAAATCTTATTCATAGTGGTATTCTCAGTGTATCACCTAATTAATGATAAACAATAGCTGCTCGATAATATTTCTTGAACAAACGAATGGGAAAATTAAACTTTATGGAAATGAATCAGATCAGCTCTTGTCCATGGAGTCTACCCAAGGCTTAAATTGGATTCCCCTGGAATGGAGGGTGGGCTCCGTTTTCTGTGTGATATCATGGGATGGATCCTGTTTATTATCTGTATTGTGGCACTATCCCAAATGACTTGAGTGGCCCTGGGGCTTTCTGGGCAGGAGATCAAATGTCTCGAAAACAGGCTAATTTCCACAGGTGGCTCAGCTGGATTCACACACTAATCAGACAATTTAGGACGAGGCGCTTACGATCCAGAAGTGTGTGTGGCACTAATAGAGCCGGAGAGTATTAGCACCGGAAGCACCTACGGTGTCACCTGGGGACTGAACTCTAGTTGCACGGCCCTGACTGATTGGAAAAATGGCTCCCTCCAGTGGGATCCGCCCGCCTGGGTGGGCTCTCTTCCTCCCCCTCCCTTCTCTGGCTCTGCATGTTCTCATGGCTCATCATTTCTTTTTTTCTTCTTTTCTTTCTATTTCTTTTCTTCTCTTTCCATCTTTCTTTCTTTCTCTCTCTCTCTTTTTTTTTTTTATATTGGGGGTTGATCCCAGGGGCATTCTACCTCCAAGCTACATCCCAGGCCTTTTCATTTTTTCATTTTGAAACAGGGTCTCACTAAATTGCTATGGCTGGTCTCAAACTGCGATCCTCCTGTCTCAGCCTCCCAGGCACTGAGACGGCTATCTCTCATCATTTCTAAGGCAGTGAGTCATCTTTATAAGAAACACCAGTATGTCTCAAGGCCTGTAGAATGGCTACGGGCTAAACTTTGTACTAACGCCAGGCTGATCCCCTGAAAAGATGTATTTGGTTAACACAGAGAATTTGGTTGAACGCAAATATGATCATCCCTCAATATCAATGGTTTCAGAGTTGCCCGCAGATGACCAAATCCAAAGGTGCTTGAATTCCTTATATAAAATGGCATAATACTAAGCAGGGCACAGTGGCGCACGCCTGTCATCCCAGTATTTGGGAGGATGAGACAGGAAGATGCAGGTTCAAGGACGGCCTCGGCGAGAAGTAGTGAGACTCTCGTCAACCTAGCAAGGCTCTGTTTCCAAGAAAGAAATAAAATTGGGCTGGAGATGTAGCTGGAAGGTAGAATGCCTCTGGTTCAATCCCCAGACACACACACACACACACACACACACACACACACACACACACACAATCATGATGATGCTAAACAATTTTTACCTTTTCACTCATATTTTCTTGAGAGTGTCCAGTAGAGCTTTCCAGAGGCAATGTAATGTTATGACAGCTTATAGAATATGTGCTTATGATTCTTATGTTTTGAAAGTTTCTTCGTTTTCTTTTCAAATATAGTAAATATTAGTAGATAACACCAAATTATTAAATCTTTTAAATTTTCTTTCTTTCTTTCTTTCTTTTTTTTTTTTTGCCGTACTAGGGATTGAACCTAGGGGCATTTTACCTCTGAGCTACATCCCCAGTCCTATTTTTATTCTTTATTTTGAAATAGGGTCTCACGAAGTTGCAGAAGGCCTCACTAAGTAGCTGAGGCTGGCCGCAAACCTGTGATCCTCCTGTCTCAGCCTCCCAAGTACTGGGATTACAGGTGTGTGCCACCACAACCGGTTTTAAAATTTTTCTATCATATTTAAGGGCATAAATTTTTTTGTTTTTTGGTGGTACTGGGGTTCCTGGAAACCCTTCTCCGGGCTACACTCCCAGCCCTATTTTTTATATTTTTATTTGGAGACAGGGTCTCTTAAACCAGCGAAGGGCTTCGAACCTGCGTGATCCTCCTGTCTCCGCCTCCCAAGCGTGGGGATTACAAGGGTGCGGCACCACGCCCAGCAGGGCATAAAGATTTTTACTGAACACTTTTAAGATCTCTACTATTCTGGACGATGCAAGAAGCCAATATAAATTAGGCGTGTGGCGCATGATGGTGCCCTCCTGTGATGTCACTAATTGGGAGGTTAAGGCAGGAGGATGGCAGGTCCACAGCCAGCCGCAGCAACTTAGCAAGGCTCAGCGACTCAGTGAGCCCCTGTTTCCAAATACAAAATAAACTAGGGCAGGGGGTGTAGCTCAGAGGTAGATGCCCCTTAGAATCCACCTTCAGCCGGGCGTGGTGACGCATGCTTGTAATCCCCGCGCTTGGGAGGCGGAGACAGGAGGATCGCACAGGTTCGAAGCCAGCCGTGCTGGCGTAAGAGACCCTGTTTCAAAAATATAAAATAGGTCTGGGAGTGTAGCCCGGAGGAAGGAGGGCTTCCAGGAACCCCAGTACCACCAAAAAAAAAAAAAAAAAAAGAATCCACCTTCAGCAGCGCACGCGCATGCACACACACACACACACACACACACACACACACACACCAGGCATGGCTGTGCACACCTATAATCCAGCTTTGGGGAGGCTGAGGCAAGTGGACCACAGTTCGAGGCCATTTTGGGCAACTTAGCAATACTCTGTCTCAAAAGGGAAAAAAAAAATCTTGAGAGATAGCTCTATGATAGAGCACTCCTCTACCATGCATGAGGCCTTGGGTTCAGGAAGGAAGGAAGGAAGGAAGGAAGGAGAAATAAAGAAAGAAGTGAGCAAATAAGTACAAAGAAAACATAAAGGAAGGTAAAAGGAATCGGAAGGGCTTGGGGAGGCAGTGGGTGAAGGAGAGAAGGAGCAGCTTGCAGTATTAAATAGGGTGTTAAGAAGCCGGGCGTACCGCTGGCTACGGTGGCACACGCTTGTAATCCCTGCGCTTGGGAGGCGGAGACAGGAGGATTCACGCAGGTTCGAAGCCAGCCGCGCTGTCTTTAAGAGACCTGTTTCCAAAAATAAAATAGGTCTGGGAGTGTAGCCCGGAGGTGGAAGGGTTTCCAGGAACCCCAGTGGCACCAAAACACGTGGTGGCGTACGCATTCGGGAGGATCGTGGTTTGCGCACAGCCTCAGCTATTTAGTGAGGCCCTCCATAATTTAGTGAGACCCTATTTCAAAATAAAGAACAGTGCACGCTTGTAATCCCAGCATTTGGGAGGCTGAGATGGGAGGATCACAGTTCAAGGCCAGCCTCAGCTACTTAGTGAGGTCCTTTGCAACTCAGTGAGACCCTGTTTCAAAAAAAAAAAGAATAAAAAATAGGGCTGGAGGTGTAGCTTGGAGGTAGAATGCCCCTGGGTTCCATCCCCAGTACCACAAAATAAATAAATAAATAAATAAATAAATAAATAAATAAATAAAATATAGGACAGGGGGTATAGCTCAGAGGTTGAATGCCCTTGGGTTCCATCCCCAGGCCTGAAAAAAAAAAAAAAAAAAAAGGTGTTAAGAGTTGGCCTAATTGAAAAATAAAACTGTCAGTTAAATACCTAGGACCCCTGAGTTCCATTTAACATTCTTTCATTTCTGTACTCCATAAATGTGTATAGGTATTATATCAATAAAAATAAAACAAAATAATAAAAAGACAACATTTCCTCATTTGTCCTAAGCTTAAAAATTTTATTATAAATTGAATCATAAGGCCGGGTGTGGTGGTGCGCGGTTGTAATCCCAGCATTTGGGAGGCAGAGACTGGAGGATCAAGGTTCTCAGACAACTCCTTAGCAAGGCCCTTCGTGATTTAATGAGACCCTGTTTCAAAAAATAAAAAGACAGCCAGGCATGGTGCCTCACGCTTGTAATCCCAGCACTTGGGAGGCTGAGACTGGAAGATCGCACAGGTTCAGAGCCAGCCTCAGCTACTTAGTGAGGCTCTCAGCAATTTAGTGAGACCCTGTTTCCAAATAAAGTATAAAATAGGTCTGGAAGTATAGACTGGAAGCAGAAAAGCCCCTGGGTTCCACCCCCAGTACCACCAAAAAAAAAAAAAAAAAGGCTAAAAATAGGGCTGGGGGTGTAGCTCAGAGGTACAATGCCCCTGGGGTTCTATCTCAGTACTGAAAAAAAAAAAATAGAATCATAAATATATAAAAATATACCATTTAAAGAAATCGATCAATATATAAAAATATTTCCAGGACTTACTTATTTGTGGTACTAGGGATCGAATCTATGGGTGCTCTACCACTAAGCTACATCTCCAACTATTTTTAAAAATTTTAGGCCAGGCATGGTGGTGCATGTTTGTAATTCCAGCATTTGGGAGGCTGAGAGGAGGATTGTGGCTTGAGGCTGGCCTCAGCTACTAGGCCCTTTGCAACTCAGTGAGACACTGTTTCAAAATAAAGAATTAAAAAAAAATACAGAACTGAAGTTATAGCTCAAAGGTAGAATGTCCCTGGGTTCAATCCCCAGCACCACAAAAAATAAAAATAAAAATAAATTTAAAAATTTCAGCCAGGCATGATTGTGTATGCCGGTAATCCCAGTGCCTCGGAGACTGAGACAGGGGATCGCAGGTTCAAGGGCAAACTCAGAAACCTAGTGAGACTTTCAGTAACCTAGTGAAATCCTGTTTCAAAACCAAAAGTTAAAATGTCTGAGAGTGTAGTTCTGAGGTAGAATGTGCCTAGCTTAAATCCCCAGTACCAGACATATGCACAAAAATTAGTTTTGAGACAGGGTCTCATGAGATTGCCCAGCCTCATAACTGCCTCAGCCTCCCAAATTTCTGGCATTACAAACATGGACCACCACCTTGTCTCCGGTACTTTAAAATTCCACCGGGAGCCTTCCAAGATAGCATCGCTCTCTTTCCTCCACAAAAGGCACCTCCGACTCTGACTTTGGAGTCTGCATTCCCTAGCACTTAAAAGTTTTCAGTAAAAATTTTTTTTTATTTTTTTTATTTTTTGGTGGTACTGGGGTTCCTGGAAGCCCTTCTACCTCCGGGCTACACTCCCAGACCCATTTTTACATGTTTATTAGGAAACAGGGTCTCCTAAGCCAGCGCGTGCGGCTGGCTTCGAACCTGTGCGATCCTCCTGTCTCTGCCTCCCAAGTGCGGGGATTACAAGCGTGCGCCACCACGCCTGGCCTAAAAATTTTTTATCATATTGTTTAGTTTTGGAAAACCAAGAAGCAAGCTAAACCCATTGTAAAGGAGAATCCATATTGCTACTAGTAGATGAAGTCTCCCCAGGAGACAGCAAGCTGGACAGAGTGCGGGCTGCAGCCTGGCGCCCACTGGAGTCGGACCCTCTTCAGGGGTCTCCGCACCCAGAAGGCTGCAGGCGGCAGGCTGCCGTGCACTGGCAGAAGTCCTTCCTGGGGAGGAGGCTGCTTGTCTGCCTGTGGCTTTGCTCCTCAGCTCACTGCCTATCTCCAGGTCTCAGGAGTGGCCAGGGCTGGATACTTGTGTGGAGTTGGGCTGACGGTAGGCACCACAGTGAGAACAGGGAGCCCTTGAGCATCATCAAGGCAAGAACAGGGAGCTCTTGAGCTCCATCAAGGCAAGGCGGACTTGGACAAGAAGCAGCACTCTGCTCACCGGGTGATGATACCCGAGGCGTGGCTGTCTGCCGGGTCGCAGGTCTCCCGAGGCTGGTCCTCGTGGACAGTCTGGGGCACGACTGTCACTCGCCTGCAATCCATGCCAGTTTCCTGAGCTCACACCTTCCGATCTCATGTTTTGGGCTTTGTCTTGGTGTAGTGGCTTTTCTGAGAAAGCGTGCCTAGCAAAAACAGTCTCGGCCTGGCGTGGTGGCGCACGCTTGTAATCCCAGCGCTTGGGAGGCTGAGACAGGAGGATCGTGCAGGTTCGAAGCCAGCCTCAGCTACTTAGTGAGGCTCTCAGCAACTTAATGAGACCCTGTTTCCAAATAAAAATATAAAATAGGTCTGGGAGTATAGCCCAGAGGTAGTAAAGCCCCTGGGTTTTACCCCCAGTACCACCAAAAAAAAAAAAAAAAAAGTCTCTCTTAGAAATCTGAGTTTTAAGCCGGGCTTGTAATCTCAGCATTTGGGAGGCTGAGCAGGCAGATCACAGTTTTGTGGACAGCCTCAGCTACTTAGGCCCTCTGCAACTCAGTGAGACCCTGTTTCAAAATAGAGAATGGAAAATAGGGCTGGGGGTGTTGCTCAGAGGTAGAATGCCCCTGGGTTCAATCTCTAGTACTACAAGAAAAGAAAATCTGATTTTTAGAACCAGGTGTGGTGGTTTTTGTAATCCCAGTACATGGGAGGCTGAGACAGGAGGATCAGGGTTCTCGGTTCTCGCCCAGCCTTAGCTACTTAGTGAGGCCCTTTGCAACTCAGTGAGACCTTGTTTCAAAATAAAGAATAAAAAAATAGGGCTGGGGGTGTGGCTCAAAGGTAGAATGCCCCTGGGTTCCATCCCCAGTACCGGGGGGAAAAAAAAATGCTCCCTGTACAGGGTCTATTTCTTCCAGGTTGCTCTCACCTAATCGCTTTGGTCTCTCCTCTGTGTTCACAGTTTTCCCCGGGTGTGATGTACCCCTTAGCTCTCGTCTCCAGGAAATGCTGAGGCGCTGATGCACAGCTCTGAGACACATGGGCTGTCCACTGGATGCTTCACCCAGGGTGAGCTGGGTAGCAGTCTGCTGGGAGACCCAGCATGCCCCTTGTTATTTATTTATTTATTGATGGCACTAGGGATTGAATCCTGGGGCATTCTACCTCCAAACTATATCCCCAGCCTTATTTTATTTTGAAACAGGGTCTTGCTAAGTTGATAAATCTCGCTATTTGCTGAGGCTATCCTCAAACCTGTGATCTTTCTGTCTCAGCTTCCCAAGTACTGGGATTATGAGCCTGCCCCACCATGCCTTTGTTTTTTTTTTAAGCCTTTCTCTTAAGCTCGCCTCCCTCCCTGGAGTGAGGGGTCAGTGGCCAGAGCTGTAGGAGGCAGGCTAAGGGGTGAGGCCAGGGCAGCGCAGGCGCGCTCTTTCCGCGTTCGGCACTAGAATGATGCGTTTGTTCCTCTGTCCCCGGTCTTCGAGGCAATGCCCGTGTCCTCACTGTCCCTGGCTCCCCCATCCAGAGAAGCTGCGTTACTCCCTGAGATGAGCTCCCAGATTTCTTCTGAAGTGGAGAGAGAAGGGTCCAGGAATCGAGTTGCTACCTAAATAGCTCCCCACCATCCTTCTTATTTTAGCGCCACCTCACCCCCCTTCGCACGCGGAGGGGCCTGGAGCTGCCTGTTTCCTTGTCCTTGGCAGCGTGCCCGTGTAAATCACGCTGGAGCCCAGCTTCCCACGCTGCCTGGGGCTCGGCTCGGGCCTGCCAAGCAGCCGCCACCGTCCTCCTCCTCGCCGGTTTCCAAATGTGTGGAGTTCTGTCTGTCTCTCTGTCTCTCTGTCTTTCTGACTGACTCTCTCTCTCCCAGAAGTCTTAGTGGGGCTTGGTGGGGAGAGCAAAATTAGATGCATATGTTCAGTCGGCCGTTGTAACCTGAACTGTACCCTCAAATTCTGAAATCCAATCTTCTCGTTAAAACCGGGTGTGGGAGTGCTTGACAGAGGCATGGAGAATTCACAGATTCAGGCTATCCCTGACCCTGCTACCCCCGGCACTCAGCTGCAATCTGGGGTACAGACATGGCACCGTCCTTGTGAGTATCCTTGAAGCAGAACAAGACAGACTTAAGGGGATGTTGTACAAGCCCACAGCTCCTCCCCCAAAATCCGTGGGGTCAAATGGTTTTTGTTGTTGTTGTTGTTTTTTGTTTTTGTGGTACTGGGGATGGAACCCAGGGGCCTTCTACCTCCGGGCTACACTCCCAGGCCTATTTTATATTTTATTTGGAAACAGGGTCTCTTAAGCCAGCTGAGGCTGGCTTCGAACCTGCGGTGATCCTCCTGTCTCAGCCTCCCAAGCGCTGGGATTACAAGTGTGCGCCACCACGCCCAGCTTTCAAATGGGTTTGAGATTTTGGAATTTACTGCATTTTAGAAAGGTAATACAGGGTGCACGCTTGTAATCCAGCACTCGGGAGGCTGAGACAGGAAGATTGTGGTTCGAGGCCAGCCTCAGCTACTTAGTGAAGCCCTCCACAACTTAGTAAGACCCTGTTTCAAATAAAGAATTAAAAGAAGGGCAGGGGTGTAGCTCGGAGGTAGAATGCCTCGGGGTCCCATCCCCAGTACCACAAAGGAAAAAGAAAGGAAGGAAAGAAGGAAAGAAGGAAGGAAGCGCAGGGCAGGTTAATCTCAGGGCACTTCAGCAGGGGTCTCAGCAACACCCAGAGACCAAACACTCCCCATTGCTGCACAGAAACAGGGCTGTTCACACCAAACAGAAGGTTTATTTTTTTTAATGCTATAAATAGCCTTACATCCATCCAGGGCAAGTTCTAAAACCAAATGAGTCAACAAACCAAGTCTAGTTTTCATCTGAGGAATTTCTGAGTTGTTGATAAGGCCTGTGAACCTCTCCATCTTAGTCCCTTTACCTATAACAAAAGACCTTAGCCGGCTGGGCCTATTCAGAGCACGTGCCGGGGGTGGCGGTGCACACCTGTAATCCCAGCGCATGGGAGGCCAAGACAGGAGGATTGCAGGCTGAGGACAGCCTTCCAAGTAGTGAGATTCTCTTCAACCTAGAGAGACCCTGTTTCAAAGAAATAAACTAGAGCTAGGGGTATAGCTTAGAGGTAGAATGCTCCTGGGTTCAATCTGCAGCACAAAACTAACACAGTATCACTTCCCAGTCTGGAAGTGGGAAATCCAGGAAGAAGGCAGCCGCAGGTCTGATGACAGTGCTCCTCGTCTTCTGGATGGTACATGCTTGAAGGGACAGTCAGTTCCCTCACATGACTTTCACAGGATCACAAGCCTCATCGATGAGGGCTCTGACTCTTAGCTCCATCATCTCCGAAGGGCTCCACCGCTGAGCTACAGCCGCAGCCCTTTTAATTCTATTATTAGCCAGGCAAGATGGCCCACACTTGTAATCCCAGCATTCGGGAGGCTGAGACAGGAGGACCAGGGTTCAAGGCCAGCCTCGGCTACTTAGTGAAGCCCTCCGTAATTTAGTGAGACCCTGTTTCAAAATAAATAAAAAATAGGGCTGGGGTTGTAGATTGGAGGTAGAATGCCCCTGGGTTCCATTCCCAGTTCCGCAAAAACTTATTATTATTATTTTTTAAAATTTTGCAATAGAGCCGAGCGTGGTGGCGCACGCTTGTAATCCCAGCGCTTGGGAGGCTGAGACAGGAGGATCGCACGGGTTCGAAGCCAGCCTCAGCTGCTCAGTGAGGCTCTCAGCAACTTAGTGAGACCCTGTTTCCAAATAAAATATAAAAAAGGTCTGGGAGTATAGCCCGGAGGTAGAAAGCCTCTGGGTTCCACCCCCAGTACCATCAAAAAAAAATTTTTTTTTGCAATAGGCTCTCGCTAAGTTTCAAAGGCTGGCCTCACACCCGAGATCCTCCTGTCTCAGCCTCCCAAGTAATGATATCACAGGACCACATCACCATGCCCGGCAAATCCCCAACCTTGTAATATCATCCCACTGACAATTAGTTGTTATTATTATTATCATCATTATTATTTTATTTATTTTTTCTGCAACTGGGGATGGAGTCCAGGGGCATTCTATCTCTGAGTGGTGGTGCATGCTTATAATCCCAGCATTTGGGAGGCAGAGACCGGAGGATCACAGTTTGTGAACAGCCTCAGCTACTTGGCGAGGCCCATCACAGATCAGTGAGACTGCCAGGGTGTGGTGGCAAACATTTGTAATCCCAGAATTTGGGAGGCTGAGATGGGAGGATTGCGGTTTGTGGACAATCTCAGCTATTTAGTGAGGCCCTTTGCAACTCAGTGAGTCCCTGTTTCAAAATAAAGAATAAAAAATAGGGCTGTGGGTGTTGCTTGGAGGTAGAATGCCCCTGGGTTCCATCCCCAGTACTGCAAAATAAATAAATAAACTAATTAAATAAAAAATAAAGAGACTAAAAAATACGGCTAGGGGTGTAGCTCGGAGGTACAATGCTCACGGGTTTCATCTCCAGTACCACACACACACACACACACACACACACACACACACACACACACACACAAACACACACAAAAAAAAGTACTGTATGTGTGGACTGGAGGGGGTTCCTGGAGGAGGTGATCTTTGAGCTAGACTGTAATGGTTTAATAGGGGATCACCAGGAGGGCAAGGGTGTTCTGGACAGAGGAAGCAGAATGACCCAGGGACGGGGTCTGACGCAGGCGTGGCACTCCATGTCTATAGCCAGGGGGCAGCGTGGCTTGGGTTCTAGACCCAGGGGTCTTTTCCCGCGAGACAAGCCTGCTCTTCCCCACTGAAGCGTGAATGCCAGCAAGGTGGGTGGGTGGGCGGGCTGGGGGCTGCAGGGTTGACAGGGCAGGTCACAGAGAGCGTCTGCGGAGGCCAAGGCACCTGGCCTCACCCTGGAAGGCGCCGTCCTCAAAGTGTGGCCTCCGGACCCTTTGAAGGAGTCCGGGAGGTCAAAATCATTTCTGCGATAATGCTAACACATCATCTACTTTTTTACTTGTTGACATTTGTAATAATGGTACAAAAGCAAAGCTGAGTGGGAAAGAGCTTTACTTAAGAACATACTTAACAAAAGAGTGAAGTTATCATTTTCATGAAGTCTCGACCCTCCAGCACGGCACGCCGCTCTCTGTGTGCTGGAATGGTAAGTATGCGTAAAGCAACACAGCTCCCTCCCCAAGTGCCTGGTTATCACCACGTCGGGCCTGCTGGAATTGTTTGAAGGTGAAATAAGCAATTTTTCATGGAACACTTCTTTTTTTTTTTTTTTTTTTGGTACTAAGAGATTGACTCACCCAGGTGAATTCTACCTCTGAGCTACACCCTAGCTTTTTTTTTTTTCTGTATTGGGGATGGAACCCAGGGGCATTCTACATCTGAGTAGCACCCCCAGCCCTATTTTTTATTCTTTATTTTGAAACAGGGTCCCACTGAGTTGCAAAGAGCCTCACTAAGTAGCTGAGGCCGTTTGTGAACCACAATCCTCCTGTCTCAGCCTCCCAAATGCTGGGTTACAAGGGTGTGCCACCACGCCAGGCTTCCCAGCTCTTTTTGTTGTTGTTGTTGTTGAAGGGGTTTTGCTTTGTTTTGTTTTTGTTTTGAAACAAGGTCTTGCTAGGTTGCTGAGCCTGGTCTTGAATCAGAGATCCTCCTGTCTCAGCTTCCCAAGTACTAGAAAAAACAACTGCCAAAAGAATACGGTTTTCAGATTTGAGTACTTGGGAAGATATTTTTTTGAAAATAAATGCAGCCGACGGTCACTTCAAGAAAAACAACTGACAGTATTTGTTGCCAATGAGAAAATTTAAGGTTTGGAGCAAAAATTTAAGTGTTGGAAATTTTATACCATAGATTTGACAGCTTTCCAATAAAAATTTTTTCTCTATTTTTATTATTGTTGTTTTTCTTTTTTTAGTACTGGGGATTGAACCCAGGGCACTCTACTACTAGCTATGCCCAAAAATCTTTTTATTTTTTATTTTGAAATGAGGTCTCACCAAGTTGCTGAAGGCCTCACTAAGTTACTAAGTCTGGCCTTGAACCTATGATCCTCTTTTCTCAGCCTTCCAAGTACTAGGATTATAGGCATATGCCACAATGCCCGCAGAGGTTAGTATGCTTTAACTTAGTGAGACCCTGTTTCAAAATAAAAAATAAAAAGGGCTGGAGTATAGCTCAGAAGTAGAATGCTTCTGGGTTCAAACCCCAGCAATACCAAAACGAAAAAAAAATGAGATCAGTAGTAACATTAGCAAATGATAATTTTCAGCATCCAACAGTGTAAAGCAATGTTACGAAGATCTGCCTGTGTTTGTTACCCAGTATTTTCTTTCTTTCTTTTTTTTTTTTTTTGTGGTACTGGGGTTCCTGGAAGCCCTTCTATCTCCGGGCTACACTCCCAGACCTACTATATATATATATATATATTTGGGATGGAACCCAAGGGCTTTCTACCTCCAGGCTACACTCCCAGACCTTTTTTATACTTTATTTGGAAACAGGGTCTCACTAAGTTGCTGAGAGCCTCACTCAGTAGCTGAGGCTGGAAGCCCCTTAGAGATGTGACCCAACCCCTTCTCAGGAGTGTTCAGGATCTTCTAGGATCCAGTGCTCACAGTTAGGATGGAGGCTGTGGGTCGAGGTCCTTGACTGAGACTCTTCGGTGCGTGGTCCTGGTCAAGTTAATCTCTCTGTGCCTCAGTTCCCTCGTTGGTGGACCGTGGGTAATGGTGGTGGCCTCTACTATATATATATATATATATATATATATATATATATATATATATATATATATGGTGGCCTACTATATATATATATATATATATTTTTTTTTTATTTGGAAACAGGGTCTCTTTTTTTTTTTTTTTTGGTGGTACTGGGGTTCCTGGAAGCCCTTCTACCTCCGGGCTACACTCCCAGACCTATTTTTACATTTTTTTTTATTTGGAAACAGGGTCTCCTAAGGCAGCGCGCGCGGCTGGCTTCGAACCCGCGCGATCCTCCTGTCTCTGCCTCCCAAGCGCAGGGATTACAAGCGTGCGCCACCACGCCCGGCTGGAAACAGGGTCTCTTAAACCAGCGAGGCTGGCTCCGATCCTCCTGTCTCCACCTCCCAAGTGCGGGGATTACAAGCATGTGCCACCACACCCAGCCTATTACCCAGTATTTTCTACCAGATCAAGTGGAATTCTGCCTGGGTGAAAGATCCACGCAAAATGCAACATAAGCTGGGCGTGGTGGCGCACGCTTGTGATCCCGCGCTTGGGAGGCGGAGACAGGAGGACCGCACAGGTTCAAAGCCAGCCTCAGCTACTGAGTGAGGCTCTCAGCAACTTAGTGAGACCCTGTTTCCAAATAAAGTATAAAAAAGGTCTGGGAGTGTAGCCTGGAGGTAGAAAGCCCTTGGGTTCCATCCCAAATATCACAGAAAGAAAGAGAGAAAGAAAAAGAAAGAGAGAAAGAGAGAGAAAGGAAGGAAGGAAGGAAGGAAGGAAGGGAGGGAGGGAGGGCTGGGGGGGCAGCGCTTAGAGATAGAATGCCCCTGGGTTTTATCCCTAGCACAAAAAATTCTCTATTTTGAAATATATGCTAGTAGGTTTTCTATTCACTGGCCTGTTGGTAAGCTCTATGCCTCCCTCCAGCACCCTGCAAGCTCTCTGAGAGCAGACACGTTTGCAATCGTGATCTCCCACACCTACAAAGAGGCCTGGCTCAGAGTAGATATTTATTTGTTGAATGAATAAACACAGTTGGGAAACAACTAACCTGTCAACAAGAGGATTCCTGATGCAATGGCTGGCCTTTCCTGCGCACTCTGTGTGCCCTGCCCTCAGCTTCCTCCCGCTCTCGTTACTGTCCCCAGCAGCCTACGAGGCCACCACCATTACCCACGGTCCACCAACGAGGGAACTGAGGCACAGAGAGATTAACTTGACCAGGACCACGCACCGAAGAGTCTCAGTCAAGGACCTCGACACACAGCCTCCATCCTCACCGTGAGCACTGGATCCGAGGAGATCCTGAACACTCCTGAGAAGGGGTTGGGTCACATCTCTAAGGGGCTTCCAGTTCTGCGGGCCTGAGAACATGAGGTTCTGCATGAGTATAGCATTCCCGGAGTCTCTGAGTGGTCAGCCAATTCTTTTAGCCAATAAATACGTATTGGCCTTTGGCTGGCTACGTATCAGGTTTTTGGGCTAAGAATTTCTTCTCTCTCTTCTCTCTCTCTCTCTCTCTCTCTCTCTCTCTCTCTCTCTCTCTCTCTTTCGTGTGTATGGTACTGAGGATTTAAGACAGGGTGTTCTACCTAGAAGCTATATTCCCGCCCTTTTTATTTTGAAACAGGGTCTCAGTAAGTTGCTGAGGCCAGCCTGGAACCCATGATTACTGGATTACTGTTCCTCTATGCTCCAGCCTGGTTCTCTGCTGGCAAAGAAAGGAGGCCTTTGGGGCCCTTGTTCAGGAGATTCTGATGAACTCACAGAGGCTTGTTCTGAACCCAGGGAGGGTTCAGGTTTGGAGGGTACTAGCATGGTCTAGGAAACCTGGCTATGGAGCCCAAAGAGTCCTCCCTCCCTTTCTCTTCTCTCTCTCTCTCTCTCTCTCTCTCTCTCTCTCTCTCTCTCTCTCTCTCTCTCTCCTCTCTCCTCTCTCCTCTCTCTCTCTCCTGGGATAGAACCCAGGGGCAGTCAACCTTCAAGCTACACTATCAGCCAGCCCTTTTAAAATGTTTTATTTTGAAACAGGGTCTTGCTAAATTGCAGACGCTGTCCTCGAACTTGCAACCCTGTGTCTCATCCCCCCCCTCCCCTCAAGTACTGATATTACAGGAGGTGTGCCCCACCGCTCATGGCAAGAAGAATTCTTACCAAACCCTTTTTATACGGGTTCCCTCCTTTCCCTCTAGCCGACTGTGGCCAGTGTCAACCGCTGCCACGACTGTGATCCCCAGGTAATTTACCAGCAGGGGCCTCCAACCATCCGCCCGCGTCCCGCAAAGACCACTTTCCCATCAGCCATCTCTCCCCAGAGGCTAAAAAAGCTCCCTGGGCTGGCTGCAGCAGGGAAAGAGCGCCCGAGCCATCAAATGGAAAGTCTCGCCCATCCAGGGACCCAGCCAGGGAGGCGGGGAGGGGAGGCTGGCTCCAGAAACAGGACGGGGTCATGTGATGGCCACCACCCCGCCCCAGGCTGGCAGAGCGCTGGAGCCGAGCCCCAGGCGCGGCAAAACCCCATTGCTAAGGCTGGAGCCCCCCCCACCCACTTCGTGGCAGGAAGTCCAGTGTTTTCCAAGAACCCGCAGCTCGCAGGGCAGGACCCAGCGGCGGCCCGGGAGCGCCCCCTGGAGGCGGGTCCCGCGGGTCCTTCCCCCTGGGGCGGAGACGTGGCATCCTCGTCCCGGCCCTCTGCGGCTCGGAAGGTACCTCCTAAAGGCATCTTTGAAGTGAGGGGTGAACAAAACGCCTTCCCTCTGGTGCTTCAAAGTCCCACTGCAAAGCTGCCAGGGGCCCAAAAGATGACAGCTGTTACTTCACACCTGGAGGCCCCCCGCATTCCTCCAGGGGGCGTGAGCGCGCACTGCAGGGACCGGTTTTGGGGTTCAGCCCACGCGCTTCCCTGTCTCTCCTCCACCACCGCCTCCTCCCTTTGTGATACGCTCAGGGCAGTGAAATAATGCACATGGGTGTGTGCATGCGTGCGTGTGTGTGTGTTGCTGGGGTTGAACCCGAGGGCATTCTACCACTAAGCGACACCCACAGCCCTTTTATTATTTTGAAACAGGACATCGCTTCTGTTTCTGAGGGGGTAAAAAAAAAAAAAAAAACAACCAACCAGCATCCCGTCCCCAGCAGGGCTGGGAGTAAAATAGAGAGGACTTACCGAGCCTTCCGCGCTGGCCCAGTTCTAGGTACTTTTCACAAGTCCCCGTCCCTTCGAGTTTCAGGACAAGCCTACGACGAGAGAGGCACTATTCTCTCCGTTTCACAGTCAGGAAACTGAGGCAGGGAGGTAAGTAACTTGCGTCCCAAGGCTGCTGGTGGCAGCGCAGGATACAAACGCAGACCATCTGGGGGGCTCAGGCTCCTACTCCCAACACTGCTGAGGACAGGCTGGCCTGAGACACCCCTGGAAGTGGCCGGGGTCCAAGAGGGCGGCAGAGACGCCCCTCCGTGACTGTTTTGTGTGACCAGTTCATAGTCTCCAGTTGTGTGTGTGTGGGGGGGGGTACTGAGGATTTTTTAATGATACTCAGCCTCCCAAGTACTGGGACCGCAGGCATGTGTCACCACATGCACCTGGCAAGGTGCAATTTTTTTTCCCCCAAATATTTTCTTTTTCTTTTTTTTTTTTTTTGGTGGTATTGGGGTGGAACCCAAAGGCCTCCTACCTCCGGGCTACACTCCCAGACCTATTTTCTATTTTATTTGGAAACAGGGTCTCATTTAGTTGCTGAAAGCCTCACTCAGTAGCCGAGGCTGGCTTCGAACCTGTGTGATCCTCCTGTCTCAGCCTCCCAAGCGCAGGGATTACAAGCGTGCGCCACCATGCCCGGCTCTCCCCAAATATTTTCCATCTGCAGTTGCAACTGGTTGACTCTGCTCCGCTGATACGATGGGCCGACTGTATCCACATCTACATAGCGATACCCATCATCTGTATCTATAGCTATCCTTCTGGTTCTGTGTCTCTGATTTCTCGAGCTGAGCCCTGACTACTGCTGACCAAAGACCAGGCAGATGCCTGCTCGGGGAGTCCATGATGCCCCGCTCTAGGACTTGGTCCAACAAAAGTCCCTGGTGAGTCCCCTCCAATGGCCACTGCAACCCTCTCAGAGAGAGTGGAAAGTCCCAAGCTGCCTGAGGCTGTGTTTCCATCATCAATAGGAATGACAAGTTTGTAAAGAAATTAGCTCAGATATTGAAAAATGAAGACAGTGACTTCTGCAGTATCAAGCATGTGGGCTGAGGCTTTTTATTTTTTACTTTTTGGCAGTACTGAGGATGGAACCTAGGGGCATTCTACCTCTGAGCTACATCCTCAGCCCTACTTTTTTTAGCCTTTATTTTGAAACAGGGTCTCACTGAGTTGCAAAGGGCCTCACTAAGTAGCCAAGGCTGGCCCATGAACCGCGATCCTCCAGTCTCAGCCTCCTGAATGCTGGGATTACAAGCATGCGCCATCACGCCTGGCTGGGCTGAGTTTTAATGCCTACTCCTCCATTTGGGCAGCCTACACCTACTTCAGGGTCAACAAAGGACAGAGACACAGTAGCACCGACCACGCTGCAGCGACTGCAGGGAGTGTCCTGTGGCGACTGAGCACCAGGCGGCGGGCGTGGTGCTTTCTTTCCTTCATCTTCATCCTCAAGGCACCTTGTGAAGGAGGATGTTTAACCCCCTTCACAAAAGAGCAGCTGAGACCTGAGAGGAAAACGTGATGGCTCCAGTGCTCTGCAGCTGGTGAGCGGGAGTCAGGATTCAAGACCATCGCTGTTTGCCTCTGAGTAGATATGTTTTGCTGTTCTCTGGAAAAATTATATATTCCCCCTCTCAGACCCACTGTTCTGCCTTCAGAACTCCCAGGGAAGCTGTGCATGGTGGTGCACACACCTGTAATCCTAGTACTTGGGAGGCTGAGACAGGAAGATCGCAGGCTCGAGGCCAGCCTCAGCAAATTAGCAAGACCTTGTTTCAAAACAAAAAAATAAAATAAAATAAAGTAGGGCTGGGGTGTAGATCAGAAGTAGAACATGCCTAGGTTCAATCCTCAGTACCCCCCCCCAATCAAACTCTGTGCCGAGCGTGGTGGTGCATACTTGTAATCTCAGCATTCAGGAGGCTGAGGCAGGAGGATTCAGTTCGCAGCTAGCCTCAGCTACTTAGTGTGAGGTCCTTTGCAACTCGGTGAGATCCTGTTTCAAAATAAAGAATAAAAGATAGGGCTGGGGGTACAGCTTGGAGATAGAATGCCCCTGGGTTCCATCCCTAGTAACACACACAGACACACACACACACACACACACACACACACACACACACACACCAAACGCTGTCAAGTGTGCCCTTCCCATGCCGCAGCTGACCTCTTTCCTCCTTTGGTTTTCCCAGGACCCACTGCCCACTGGCAGGCTCCCAGACACTCAGTCTCTGCTGCAGACGATGCTGTGTCTCCGCCTGGGGGCTGGGACATTGCTGCCTCCCATGGGACTCCAACAGCCCTTGGCTAGAAAGGTTCATTTCCTACCATAGAGGCTAAAAATGCCCGACACTCACTTCCCCGTATCCCCTACGGTCACAGTTGTGGCACTCAGGTGGCCATGTGACCTTTTTTTGGAGGGAGGTACTGGGGACTAAACCCAGGGGCATTCTCCCTCTGAGCTATACCCCCAGGCCTATTTTTTATTCTTATTTTTTTTGAGATACTAGGAATTGAACCCAGGGACATTCTACCCCCAGCCCTATTTATTCTTTTTGTTTGTTTGTTGTTTGTTTGTTTTTGTGGGTCTGGGGATGGAACCCAGGGCCATTCAACCTCCGAGCTACACCTCCTGAATGCCCTATTTTTTAAAAATTCTTTATTTTTTTATTATTTTATTTTATTTATTTATTTTTGGTGGTACTGGGGGTGGAACCCAGAGGCTTTCTACCTCCGGGCTATATTCCTAGACCCATTTTTATTTTATTTTGGAAACAGGGTCTCACTAAGTTGCTGAGAGCCTCACTAAATAGCTGAGGCTGGCTTCGAACCTGTACGATTCTCCTGTCTCAGCCTCCCAAGCGTGGGGATTACAAGCGTGCGCCACCATGCCCGGCTCTTTATTCTTTATTTTGAAACAGGGTCTCACTAAGTTGCAGAGGGCCTCACTAAGTAGCTGAGGCTGTCTGCGAACCGTGATCCTCCGTCCTGGGATTACAAGCATGCGACACCACACCCAGCTTTTTTATTCTTTATTTTGAAACAAAGTCTCACTGAATTGCAAAGGGCCTCACTAAGTAGTAGCTGAGGCTGTCCACGAACTGCGATCCTCCTGTCTCGGCCACCCAAATGCTGGGATTACGAGCATGTGTCACCACGCCCAGCTTTATTCTTTATTTTGAAACAGGGTCTCACTAAGTTACAGAGGGCCTCACTAAGTAACTGAGGCCGGCTGTGACCCTGCACTCCTCCCATTGCAGGCTCCCAAGTACAAGCGTGCGCCGCCATGCCCAGCTCATGTGATGATTTTTTAACCAATGAGATATAAGGAAACTTTTCTGGGAAAGATCTTCTTTCCTGGGCAAAATAGAGTGTGATAGAGAAGTTGGGAGGAAGAACATATGAGAGGCCAGAAAGTTAAGTTCTCTTGCAGCATCGGAGACCCCTTTACTGCCTAGCTTTGGAAGCCATTGTATGCAAATATGGCATCTGGGGCCATGGCCCTATGTCCCAACCACGAAGTGACAGGCCTGGAGAGGAAAATGTAGCATATTCCGCCTGACAGAAGGAAAGGACAGAAGAACCTGGCTTCTGGATGACCCAGCAGACAGCCCAGGCTCAGCACTGGAGCTGCCTACTTACAGCTCTCTTGCTAAGTGAGACAAACATTTGTATTGTTTAAGACCCTCAACAATTTGATGGTCTGCTACCGTAGCTGAAAGCAACTTTTACCACTGTTCTGCCACACTGGAGCTGGGAAACACCTCCTCCCAAAACTCACACACAGGGTAAAACTGAGCAGGTATTTTTTAAATGCTAGGAAATAAATAAATAATAAATAAGATGTTAGATAACACAAGCAGCAAAAACAAAAACACAGATACAGAAGCTGGGTGTGGTGGTGCTTGTCTATAATCCCAATACTTGGGAGGCTGAGACAGGAGGATTGCAAGTTCAAGCCCAGCCTCAGCAACTTAGTAAGACCCTCGGCAACTTTGTGAGACCCTGCTTCAAAATAAAAAATAAAATAGGGATGCGATTCAGAGGTAGATGCTCCTGTGTTTCATTCCCATTACGACCTCCTCCCCACCAAAAAAGATACAGAAGCGGGGCATGATGGTACGCGCCTATCATCCCAGTAATTGGAAAGTTGACAGAGGAAGATTAGAAGTTCAAGGCGAGCCTCAGCAACTTAGTGAGATCTTATTTCAAAATTAAAAAAAAAAAATAGGGCTGGAGATGTAGCTCAGAGGTAGAGCATCCCTTTATTTAATCCAGTACCACACACACACACACACACACACACACACACACAAACACACACACACAGATATATTGGATTTTTTCACAATTAAAAATGTGTCCATTAGGGGCGTGGTGGCGCACGCTTGTAATCCCCGCGCTTTGGAGGCAGAAACAGGAGGATCGCGCTGGTTCAAAGCCAGTATCCAATGGCTTAAGAGACCCTGTTTCCAAATAAAAATATAAAATAGGTATGGGAGTGTAGCCCAGAGGTAGAAGGGTTTCCAGGAACCCCAGTACCACCACCAAAAAAAAACCCCAAAACAAAAACAAACCAAAACCACGTGTGCATCAAAAGGCATTATCATGAAAGTAAAGAGATAAATCTACATAAGGGAAGACAATATTTGCCAGTTATATATCTGATAAGGGCCTCATATCGAGAATATAGACAGAACTCTTATTACTCTGCAACAGAAAGAAAACAACTCAAAATATGTGCAAAAGACTTAAATAGCCGATCGACTTAGACAATGGCCAAAAGGCACATGTAAAAGTGCTCGGTATTATTAGTCACTAAGGAAATGCAAATCAAAACCATAATGAGATACCACTTTGCACCCACCAGGATGGCTATATCCCCAAACAACATAGACAAAAAGGGAAAGAGAGCCGGGCGTGGTGGTGCACGCTTGTAATCCCCGCGCTTGGGAGGCGGAGACAGGAGGATCGCGCTGGTTCGGAGCCAGCCGCGCTGGCTTAAGAGACCCTGTTTCCAAATAAAAAAATATAAAAACTAGGTCTGGGAGTGTAGCCCAGAGGTAGAAGGGCTTCCAGGGACCCCAGTACCACCAAAAAAAAAAAAAAAAAAAAAAAGGGAAAGAGAGAGAGAGAAGAAAGAACGAAAGAAAGAAAGAAAGAAAAGAAAGGAAGAAAGAAACATCAAGCTCGTGAGGACGTGGAGAAATAGGAGCCCTTTCACATTGTTGGCTGGAATATCAAATGGTAGGGCTGGGATGGAAAATAATGTGTTTCCTAAAATAGCCAAACATAGAATTACGTGACTCAGCGGCCCCCTCCTAGACAGAAGCATCCCCAGGAGAACTGGAAACAGGCATCAGCCCCAAATGGCACATACAGCGCCCCAGAGCACTGGCCAAGAAGGGAGGCTGCCCGACGGCAGATGGATGTGGTCTCAGAGCAAATGTTCAGCCATACCTCAGCCACCTGCCCTTACGGGATGGAGTCAGAGGCCCCGGGAGAGAGGGGCCGCAGTCACACACACAGGGAGGAGGCCAGAGCCCCGCCCCTGGGGCTATCGGCCAGCTCCCACCATTTGGTTTCTTCTTTCCGGTGGCTCAGAAGGTGCCCAAAGTCACACAGCAAAGCCAAACCACAAAACCCAAGCAGCTGCTCCAAAGTCAGGGCTCCGAGCCTGGAGGTGGTGGGGCCTCCTCTGGCTTCTGCCTTTCCGCCTTTCGCCTCCGCCTACCTCGTATTGACACGCGTCCATGAGCCCCATCCGACCCATCAGGGAGGCCTGGGAGGCGGTGCACCAGGGCAGAGGAGCAGGCGGGCCAGGCAGGGTCACCCCGGGAAGCACCGGCGTAGGTCATCTGGCCAAGAGGCAGGAGCCAGGGAGGACTACGCCTCTGTTGGTGCTTCCGTGGCCAGGACAAGGCACACGCCACACCAGTTTAGAGACTGGCCAACGTGAATCATTTTGAATGGCGCTCGGCTGGGGGCCGGGATCCCTGGTGGCTTGGTACCTGGTCCTGAGATGGGAGGAGCAGAGGGACAAGGGGTGGTACCTAGTGGGGTACAGGGATGGTAGAAAGGGGGTGGCTGTGCACTGTGGGTTTGTGTTTCAAAGGCAGGCTTGGAAGGCTTCTGAGATGTCTAAACATCATAATATATAGAAAATTTAAAAATATAAACAGTACACATTCTAAAACCAAGCTGAACCCCAGCCTATTTTATTTTTTTAATTAATTAATTAATTTATTTATTTTGTGGTACTGAGGGTGGAACCCAAGGGCTTTTCTACCTCCGGGCTATACTCCCAGACCTACTTTATACTTATTTGGAAACAGGGCCTCACTAAGTTGCTGAGAGCTTCACTAAGTAGCTGAGGCTGGCTTTGAACCTGTGTGATTCTCCTGTCTCAGCCTCCCAAGTGCGGGGATTACAAGCATGCGCCACCATGCCTGGCAACTTTTTTTATTTTTTGTTTTTTATTTTGAAACAGGGTCTTGCTGTGCTGAAGCTGGCCTCAAGCCTGCAATCCTCAATCTCCCAAGCTTTGGGCTTAAAGGCGTGAGCCACCATGCCTGACCAATACAAATAACAAAATACCCCCAAACAATAAACAGGGGTGTTCCAGGTTTCTGTGGGTCAGGTCCACTTCTGGCTCATGTCTCTCCCATAGCAGCCACTGACCTGGACTGTACTAGTATTGGGAAGAGGTTTTAAAATGTATTAATGTACCAGTATTGGGAAAGATTTCCAATTTTGAAAATATATCATTTGTACTAAAGAAAGCCAGGATTGTCAGGAAGAAGAGCCTCTTTACATTTCTAAAGAGAAGGAAAGAAAGCCAGAGCCAGGGGTCTCTTTACATTTCTTTTTTTCTTTTCTTTTTTTTTTGGTGGTACTGGGGTTCCTGGAAGCCCTTCTACCTCCGGGCTACACTCCCAGACCTACTTTTACATTTTTATTTGGAAACAGGGTCTCCTAAGCCAGCGCACGCGGCTGGCTTCGAACCTGCGCGATTCTCCTGTCTCCGCCTCCCAAGCGCGGGGATTACAAGCCTGTGCCACTAGGTCAGGCCCTGTCTCTTTACATTTCTAAAGAGTGACAAGCGGCCTACAGGATGGGAGGATGGGAGGAAATCCCAGATCCCAGAGAAGCAACTTGACACATCTTGGAGGGTAACAAAAGGTGTGGAGGTCTATGCTCTGAGACAGGGCTGCCCCCCCAATCCAGCTGGGATGGAGACAGCAGAAAACTGGGCTAAGACACAGGGCAACATATCTACATATCAAAGGACCTGGGCATATCAAAGGACCTGAGAACACTCAGCATACTGGGGTTCTTTGGTAAATTCATTCGAATTGCCATGCTTTGGCACAGGGCTGTAACTATCTCCTGTGTTTCTATCTTTTTAATAAACTTCTTTAAATCTTCAGCAAGAGTTCGGGCTAGTGTGTATTTATACTTAGCTCAGAACAAGGACCTGCGGTTTTTCTGTTTTTCTGTTTGTGTGGTTGTGTTGGGGGAATTATTTCTCCCCTCAGACTCCAAACATACTTCACCGCAACATGGACCACGGTCCCCTCGAGTTCCCCTGAACAGTCCAGCTCAGGCAGTGACAGGACTTGGTCCCTCAAGGGCTGGACCTCCACTCCTGCCAGCTGAACTTCTCCCTAGAGCAGCTCCCACGACAGCCAGCTGAAAGGTTTGAGCCACTGCCCTGCAGGGGGCGGGGCCGGAAGCTAGGAGGCAGAGCTTCCTGGTTCCCAGAGGAGGCCACGCCCCTCGATTTAAGGGAGCCTCGGCGACCTGAGGAGAGAAGCCCAATAGAGACAGAGAGGCACGCTCTCCCCAGTAGCCCCCGCGGGCCTGCGGGGGCTGGCAGCCGACTTCCCACGAATAAAGGCATCCATACCACCTATAATGGATTTCCGTGTGTATATGTGCACCGATGGGACCCGCCGCATCTTTATTTATTAATCATATTGGTGCCGAAGGCCGTATCGAATTAATGGGGCCTTAACCTGGACCTGCCTAATGGACCTACGCTTCTTGGACCCTCCATCCGCTCTGCCTGCAGCTGACTCTCCATCTGCACTCGGAGCTCAGACTTTACACAAAAGCGCCGCACTCCAGCTCCATCCTGCCGCCGACATGGCGGTGAAAGCCCGCCCCTCCATCCAGGCGGCTGCCGAGCTGCCACACACTGGTGGCTCAGGCTCCGGCCCCCGCGCTGCCGTCCGCAGCTCAGGCTCCAGCCGCGGCCTCCGCGGCCCCGCCACGCTCCAGTTCAGGTGTGCGCCCCCGCTGCGCCACCGCCACTGCCGCCGCCACTGCCCTGTGCCTGCTCAGACTGTAAGCCTTCTTCCCCAGCTCCGTGCTCTCTGGGAGAGCCCGGAGCCATCTTTCCAGCCCTGGCTCTGCTGAGAGCCGGGGGCCATCTTTCCGGGCCCAAGCCAGGCTTCTTGGGTGATGCTGGCACCTGCTCTTCCTGCTGACCGCCTGCGCGGGCCAGGACCTCTGCTGCCTCTTGGACCTCCTAAAACCACCGTTCCAGCTCGGCGCTCCGGTCACCCGCGGGACCTCTGGCCGGCTTGCCCCGCCCGCCCCGAACCAGGCTCAATGGGTGGCGCACAGCCGGCCTCGGCATCCTCCACAGTCACCGTGCCAGGCGTAGCTCTACTCGCTGCTGCTGCTCCATTCTGCCCGTCCAAGCCAGGCTCACTGGCGGTGCTCCTCAGGGCCCAGCCTCAGCGTCTGCCGCGCGCCTAGAAGCCATTTTGTCTCCACGGCAAGCCACGCCACCTGCGCGCCCCTGCTGATCCTGCCTGCGCCAGCCGCCAGCACCATCCACACCAGCCACCGGCATCCACACACCCCAGCTCCACCGCGCCCCCAGCAGCTTCTCAGCGCTTCTGTCGCAGCCAGCGCTGGCCGGCAACGCTTCACTCCGGTAAACTGCCTCCTTCCCTTGGTTAGCGGGTTCTGGACTTGGGTCTTCTGGTCCACTGGGACCCCAAAATCCAAGCGCTTGGTGACCCATTGTCCCCCGGTCCACTGGGACCACCCTCCGGATGACCAGGTCATCCTCCGGTTTGGAGAAGGGATGAAGACGCTCTTCTCTATCTCTTAACCTCCGTTTCCGAACGATTGAGCAGGGAAATCGGGGACTCCCATTTCCTGCTCTTCGTTCCTGCCCGCAAACCAATTATGGGAAGTCGGACCTTTAAACTAGCAGATGCCCTGAGCGCCTGTCTGGCCTTGATACGAGCTGGGAAATGGGTTGCGGTGGCCCAGGAATAGTTAGGAACTTTTCAGCTGCTATTTATTTTCCTGCCAGCCACAGCCGCCATCTTGGACACCATATGGCAACTCATAGGCGCCACCTGGTGGTCCTTCTGGGTCACAGGCTTATAATTCTGCAGGCTCATGGCTGCCATTTTGCGATGAAACGTGGGTGCCGGGGTCACAGGCCCCATCTCCCTCTCTCCTGGCCCCACTTTGTGAGGTGGCTGGTACAGAAGGTGTGGTCCGGGTCCATGTTCCTTTTTCCCTTCATCCTCCTTCCTCCATCTTCCTTGCTGGTCCAGGGTAACTCTACTGGTACAGGGTAAGCCAGTTTCCTCTTTGGCCTGCTCAATCTTTCAGGCCTTAGTCTTCCTCCCCAATCTCGGTCCAGGGTGATGACGGCAAGCTCTCCTGCCTCTGCCCACGGCTTAGGCTGTATCTAAAGGGGCTCCATTACAACAGCTCCAGGACAAATTCTCTTGCATGGTGTTGGGACCCACTAAACTTTGTTTCTCTCAACATAACTCTCTTTGATGTTTATATTCCAGCAGGTCCACTTGTTTACATACTACGGTGCTCTCCCTCTTCGGATGCCAAACTGCCATAAGTATTAAACCTCTAAAATGGGTAACTGATGCTCCTGACGCAGTAACAGGTATTTGTTTGACCAGACAAATCCATACCCACTCACTGCTGAAAAGAGTGGTGTGTGGTCCTCTCAGGGAGGTGCTGCTATTAACGACTCTGGTCTAATGAAAAACTGCTAAAGGGGCGGCACACGTCTTCCTCAGGGAAGTGCCGCTATTTGTATTAATAGATCTAGTGACAATCTGCCTCATATCAAAAAGGGCTCCTGCCCAGCCTGGGTTCCACTCTCACGATTTTCTTTTTTTCTCTAATAGTACTTTGCCTGTTAAAGTCTCCTCAAAGCAAACCATGTCACCAAGCTCTCCAGGGTAACCTCCAACTCTTGCTGCAACCACACCCACCTGCCCCCTTCCGGCGGCTCAGACTCTGATTTCTCCCGGCCTGGGGCCCCTGACGATGCCCCTTCACAGCAGGAAGTAACTAGAGGGGGTAATCATCGTCCTGTATCCCCCTCTTAGTCAAAAAGGTCGGGATGAAAGGTTTGAGCCGCAGCAAAAACAAAAACACAGATACAGAAGCTAGGTGTGGTGGTGCTTGTCTATAATCCCAATACTTGGGAGGCTGGGGCCAGAAGCTAGGAGGCAGAGCTTCCTGGTTCCCAGAGGAGGCCACACCCCTTGATTTAAGGGAGCCTCGGAGACCTGAGAAGGAGAGAAGCCCGATAGAGACAGAGAGGTGCGCTCTCCCCACTAGCCCCCGTGGGCCCTTGGGGGCTGGCGGCCGACTTCCCACGAATAAAGGCATCCATACCACCTATAATGAATTTCTGCGTGTATCTGTGTGCCGATGGGACCCACCGCATCTTTATTTATTAATCACCAGCCTTGTCAAGGAGCAAAGGCAAGAGAGTGACAGAGGGCCGGCAAGACAGGCAGTCTTTTTACAAATTAATATTTTCACCAGGCGTGGCGGTGCATACCTGCAATCCCAGTGTTTGGGAGGCTGAGACAAGAGGATGGCAGATACAAGGCCAGCCTCAGCTACTTAGTGAGGCCCTCACAATTTACTGAGAACCTGTTTTAAAATAAAGAAAAAAAAATAGGGCTGGGGGTGTAGCTCAGAGGTAGAATGCCACTGGGTTCCACCCCCTGTGTTTCCTTCCTTCCTTCCTTCCTTCCTTCCTTCCTTCCTTCCTTCCTTTCTTTCTTTTTTGCAGTACTGGGGATGGAACCCAGGGGCATTCTACCTCCAAGCTATACCCCCAGCCCTATATTTTATTCTTTATTTTGAAACAGGGTCTCACTGAGTTGCAAAGGGCCTCACTAAGCAGTTAAGGCTGGCCTCGAACCATGATCCTCCTGTCTCAGCCTCCTGAATGCTGGGATCACAAGTGTGTGCCACCACGCCGGCCCCCCTGTGACTTCTATTATACCATCTGTTACCATGACCCTGACTTCTCTTGGTGCTCACTGAAGCAGAACCACAGGAGACTGGTCCTTGTGTGCCTGGAGCATTTCAGGGAGATGTCCTCAGGGTTTATTTGAGCTGCGGCAGGTGTCAGGTTTCTTTTCTTTTTTTTTTTTTTTTGGGGTGGTACTGGGGGTGGAATCCAGGGGCTATCTCTGGGATATACTCCCAGACCTATTTTATACTTTATTTGGAAACAGGGTCTCACTAAGTTGCTGAGAGCCTCACTAAGTAGCTGAGGCTGGCTTCGAACCTGTGTGATCCTCCTGTCTCAGCCTCCTGAGTGCTGGGATTACAAGTGTGTGCCACCACACCCGGCTTCTCTTCCTATTTATTTATTTATTTATTTATTTATTTTTATCGGTGGTTCTGGGGTTCCTGGAAGCCCTTCTACCTCCGAGCTACACTCCCAGACCTATTTTATATTTTTATTTGGAAAATGGGTCTCCTAAGCCAGTGCAGCTGGCTTGGAACCTGCGCGATCCTCCTGTCTCTGCCTCCCAAGCGTGGGGATTACAAGCGTGCGCCACCACGCCTGGCTCTTCCTTTTTAAGGTTGAATTCTATCTCATCATACGAATAAGCCACATTTTGTTTATCCATTCATCCGTCATGGACATTTGGGCTGTGTCCACCCTTTTTTTTGCTTGTCGTGACTAATGCAACTGTTACGTACCTTGCTGTGCTAACCTCTGCTTCAGGCCCTGCTTGCTTGCTGCTTTTATTTTATTTAATTAATTAATTTATTGTTTTTGTGTGTGTGGCACCTAGGTGATTGAACCTAGAGACATTCTACCTCTGAGTTCCATCCCAGCCCTATTTTTTATTCTTTATTTTGAAACAGGGTCTCACTGAGTTGCAAAGGGCCTCACTAAGTAGCTGAGGCTGTCTGTGAACCGAGATCCTCCTGTCTCAGCCTCCCAAATGCTGGGATTACAAGCGTGCGCCACCACGCCCAGCTTTTTCTTTTAAAGAGCCATCCTAACAGAAGGGGAGGGACTACACAGAGGCCTAAGTACCAGGTGGGCCTGGGCGGGTCCCTGAGGGGCCTTCTTAAGCATTACCACAGGAGGCAGCTGCGGTCACACTGGGTGTTACCCTCTTGTTGGTGCACAGGATGGGTGAGCGCTGTCTCGGGAAGAAAGAAGGCACTTTCAGGATCCCCATATGGGACTCAGTTTCTCTTTCATGCTCCTCTCTTCTCCCCGGCCTGTGCTCTGGTCCTCTGCCGTCCCTCCCTCCCACAGGAGGACATAGCCTCTGCCCCACATCTGCCTGGCTCCTGCCTGCCCTGCCGGCCTCTGGCCCTCTCCTGAGCCCCGCCCAGGCCTCCCTGCCTTGGCTCCCCGCCCATCAATCAGGTCAAACCTCAGTCTAGAAGCTTCGCTCTTCCTTCTGCTTCCATATCAGGTCTGACCTCCTCCTAGAGGCTGCCCTGTCCTCCCCACTGGGCCCCAGGTGGCATGGGGGGTCTGTCACCCCCGACCCAGCTCCCCAGTGCATCCCCGGGGACTCTGACCTCCTGGTGGGCACGAGACTGGGCCTGGAGGTTGACAGTCACTCTGTAAATATCACTGTCCTCTTTGCGCCTGCGCGAGGTGTAGGCCCCCGCTGGTCCTCTTCCTTTCAGTGAGCTAGCTGGAACTCTGAAGAAGAACCTGGACCAGGGGACCATCAGGGCAGTCGGGGACCTCCTGCTGCCTTCCCATTCTTTGCAGGGTTGTAGACAAAATACAGGGTGCCCAGTTAAATGTGGGTCTCAGATACGTGTCAAATAATGTTTTAGTAGCCGGGCGTGGTGGCACATACTTGTAATGCCAGCATTAGGGAGGCTGAGACAGGAGGATCATGATTCAAAGACAGCCTCAGCTGCTTAGTGAGGCCCTTTGCAACTCAGTGAGACCCTGTTTCAAAATAAAGAGTAAAAAAATAGGGCTGGGGGTATAGTTTGGAGGTAGAATGCCCCTGGGTTCTATCTCCAGAACCACAAAAGAAAAGAAAGTTTTAGTGTGAATGTGTTATATGCAATATTTAAGACATTAAATAATAATACATGGTAAATTCAATAATATGTCCTAAATACTGCATTTTTATGAGCTTCTTAGTGGATCTTTCCTTAGGATTTAGACTCTCACCCCAGTCACACCTACTGTGATTTATGGGGGCTTAAGGATGGGCGCGAGATGCCATCACCCGGTACGAGGCGTGTAAAGGTCACACCAAGGACGTGGGAAGGCAGGTATCACTGCAGCCATTGTTGTAAACACAGCCTGCCCCTGCATCTCATCCACAGACCACATGGACAGCAAACACTCAGGCCAGGAGTGCTGGTGCAGGCCTAGAACCCTAGGACTTGGGATCACAGGTTCAAGAACAGCCTCAGCAACTTGGCAAGACCCTATTTCAAAAGAAAAATAATAACAAGGGCTGGGAGTGTAGTTCAGAGGTAGAATATCCCTAGGATCAATTTCTAGTACTCCCCCAAAACCCTAAACCAACAGAAAAGTGTGCAGGTGTGACATGCACATCTTTACTGTGGGCTTTTGAAAACTGTCAAAGGATGGTGACGAGGAGGTCTCAATTTATAACACTCGGCGATACATCTGTGTGTGCGAGAGAAAAATACAAAGAATAGAACCCAGGGCCATTCTGCATCTGAGACATACCTCCCAGCCCTTAAAAAAAAAAAAAGGAAAACAGGGTTTCCTTAGGTTACAAAGGGTCTTGCTAAGTTGCTGAGGCTGTCCTCCAACCCGAGATCCTCCTGTCTCAGCCTCCCAAGTCCTGGGATTGCAGGGATACACCACCATGGCTGACCTTAGCAATACATCTTAAAAATGTCTTTCATGAGGGCTGGACCAAGATGATAGGTCAAGCACATTTTTTTACATCTACTTTCATTTCCAATCTCCAACAATGACAGAAAAGACATATTTTAAAGTCAAAGTTTCTAGGGAGAATAGAGAGAAAATAGGAAACAGAAGGGGCTTTAGATACATGGGGTCTGGGAGTGTAACCCGGAGATAGATACGGGGAGAGAGACTAGGAGAATAGTGGAAGGGGGCTGGGCCGGGGGAAGAAGAGGTGATGAAAGAAACAGTCCAAGGAAAGCTAGCCCGTATTTGAAGGCGTCACTACCAGCCTCGCTAAGCTATACAGGAGGGAGGGGTCCTGGGACCTGGGAGAAACACGCCAAGCGCCGGGGCACGTGTGTTGGTGCCACTTTGAACCTCGCTATATGTAGAGTTGCAATTACCAATAAAAGTTTAAAAATAAAACAATAGATTCATAACAGTTCCGAAAGACAGAGCGGCATGAGCGGGCCAAGTAATGTCTCCAAAGGACGGAAGGGAATCTCGCAGGACAGCGTGGCTGTGGCTGGTAGCAGTTCTTGGAGTTTCCCAGGCTGTAGGCCACGATCTCGGGAGCTAGATGAGGCCCTGGGGTCATCATGCAGGTGACTGAAAACTGGCATCTAGAATAAGAGGTTAAGCTGGGCGTGGTGGCGCACTCTTGCAACCCCAATACGTAGGAAGCTGGGACAAGAGGATCACAGGTTTGAGGCCAGCCTCAGCAACTTAATGAAACCCTGTTTCAAAATAAAAGATAAAATAGAGCTGGGAGTGTGGCTTGAAGGTAGAATGCCCCTGGGTTCAAACCCCAGCACCAAACAACAAAAAGAACAGATTAGTCCTTCCATTTCCCCACTTTGCCAAGCAGCAGGTGGGGGTGGCAGTGGTCTCCGGTGACACAGCAAACAACAGGGCGATGCTCCAGGCAGCTGGCAGAACCCCGGAATAACAGAAGCCCCACACTTCCCAAAGGCAGCCTCCGGAGCACACCACCATGTGTTTCCCCCTCACATCACAGCCCCAGCCACGCAGGAAACTTCAAAGAAGTGCCAACACTATAGAAGATGGACCGATATTTAGGAAACAGAAGAGAATGTAACTGAAGTTTTTCCGCCTCCTCAGAGGAATCTGGGATGCTCAGAGCTCCCATGGGACAGGATGTCCTAGACACCATGCGTCCCATCCCCGTCCCACTTGATGTATAGTCACCTGACCCCACCAGGCAGCACCCGCATTTCTCTGCCGGAGGTGTCCCCTGCAGAGTCCTAGGTGACAGTGTGTGGCCTGCCTGAGATGCCTAAGAATTACCACTTCCTACCCTGGACGTAGCCCGTAACCGCTGGCCAAGAGGCTGTGGTGTAAGTACCCCAGTTCCCTCCCCCCTTGGGTGCAATAACTCCGCCAGGTGTGTTCTGCCCTGGCGCTGAGGTTCCCAGCGGGACTCTTTGTGGCCACTGGTCTGACACACACTGCACTGGCTGCCTTCCCTTCCCCGCTGCTCTATGGGGAGTTCCTGGTGCCCTGTCCCAAAGAAGTCATTTGTATTCAAATAGTTTTTAAGGATTTCCTTATTAGATAATCCAAGAAGGAAAGCGGCTAGATGGACTGGATAGCAAAATGAATGCAGATAGAGAAAGAATGAACGAAATATGGAAAATCTGAAAGAAAAGTCAAGTGACATGGCTGATAAATCCGGAGTTTCAAAGAAGAAATCATTCGAAAGAAGAAGTAATCCAGGAAATGATAAAGGGAAATTACCTTACTGATGAAACACACAAATCTTTGTGGGCTATGAATGCAGAACAGCTGAAATCGCGTTCCTGAATGTCTAGGCTAAAAGAGTCTTTTTGTTTTTTTGCTTTGTTTTTTTTTGTTGTTGTTGTTATTGTTGTTGTTTTTTGGTGGTACTGGGGTTTCTGGAAGCCCTTCTACCTCTGGGCTGCACTCCCAGACCTATGTTATACTTTTTTATTTGGAAACAGGGTCTCTTAAGCCAGCAAGGCTGGCTCCGAACCTGCGCGATCCTCCTGTCTCTGCCTCCCAAGCGCGGGGATTACAAGCCTGCGCCACCACGCCGGGCGAGTCTTGAACATTTTTAAAGGTAAGAGGCAGATCCCCTACAAAGAGATGAGCTGGATCAGAAATTGCCTTAAAAGAGACTTCCGGGAAGATGGCGACCGAGAAAAGCGGGGCTTAAGAGCCCCGCTAACAACAAATCTCCATTACCACAAAATCAGCGCCTTTCAAAGCCAGAAAACAACATCACCAGAGAAACAAAAAAAAAATCACCAGGCTCCAGAGAGAAAGTGGACTGAGAACAGAGCCAGAGAGGAGATCCTCACGCCCGAGGACGCGGCTTCACGCCCGAGGACGCGGCAGCAGCGCCATACTGCTGGCGGCACTGGCGAATTCACGGGACGGCTACAGCAAGCCGAGGGGAGCCGCTGCAGAACAGCCAGGCGGGATTTCTCGGCGCAGAGGACATCTAAAGCTCCCAGTGTCTGAGATCTGCACACGCTGCAGGGATTCAGAGTGGAAATCAAAACCAAGAAAAAAAAAAAACACCAGCCCCATAGCCGAGGGCGTAGCAGAAGCGCCATATTGTCACCGGCAGCAACAGCACCGAATTCACCGAATTCAGTACAGCTACATCTGTGTACTCAAGAACAGTGAGTCAAATTGTGGGCCACAGAGGAGAAATCCCAGTACTGTACTCACTGGGACTTGACCCAGTGGGAGAGGGGTGGTGGCAGTGATATCACACCATAGGAGAACGTGCAACCTGGCACCCCCCACAGTCTAAAGCAGCCTCTATCGACTCTCTGGGTCGGAGACTCTGTGATAAAACCCAGTAAAGGAGTAGTGGGGTCTGAGATACTACTGACTCGAGATCCAGAGCACCTTAAGTGAAGTCATAGTGACCCAAGGGAAGAACCCAGAGAAGGCACAAACTTCCGAAATCATGGGAAAGAGGAATAATACTGGAGCAATGAATGCTCACAACCCCACAACATCAGAACCCAATAAAACAGAAAATCAGAGATTTCTAGAAGATCAAATCAGGAAAATAACTGTAGAAATAATAGAGGTGCTTCGAAAAGAACTCAGAGAGAGCCAAAAAGAGATAAAGGATGCAATTAATGAAGTAAAGGCCTCAATTCAAAGCACAAACAACCCATTAGACCACATGGAGAACAGAATCTCGCTCTTAGAAAATGATCATTCCAAAAATGAACGCATAGTTTCTAATCTAGGAAAAAATATCCCACAGCAGGAATCTGATATTGAAGAAATATGGGCCCATTTTAAGAGAGCTAACCTAAGAATAATTGGAATAGAGGAGGGAAAAGAAAGTGAAACCAAAGGGATCAACAATCTCTTCAAGGAAGTAATAGCAGAAAATTTTCCAGACATAGAGCAAGAGGTCGATACGCAGGTCCAGGAAACGTATAGAACTCCCTTTAGACAGGATCGGAGAAGAGGATCCCCACGCCACATAATTGTCAAAATGACCAATGTGGAAGCCAAGCAGAGAATCTTAAAGGCAACAAAAGCAAAGGGCCAAGTGACATTCAGAGGCAAACCAATTTGAATCACTCCAGACTTCCCAAACCAAGTTATGAGAGCCAGAAGGGCTTGGAGTAACATATTCCCAATTTTGAAAGAAAACAACTTCCAGCCAAAAATTTCCTACCCAGCAAAACTTTCTATCAAATTAGATGGAGAAATAAGAAGCTTCCATGACAAACAGAAACTGAAGGAATTTATATCTTCAAAACCAGCACTAGAGAAAATACTCAAAGAGATTAACTATAAAGAAGAAATAGGTAACACACATCAGAACTAGAGAAACAAGATTTTCCATCCAACAGACAACTAAGATTGGTTATCTGTTGAGATTCATTACTTATGTTAGTCTTTTACCTATCTGTAAAGGGTATTGTTTGCCTTTATTGTTGTTAATTTTTAGGATTTCTAGTTGGAATATTAATATAGCTTCAGATATAGCATTTGGAAATATTTTATCCCATTCTATTAGTAACTGTTAACTCTGTTTACATTGTCTTTGGATATAGAATATGTTTTTTATTTTTTAGGGAGTTTGTATACTCTTCTGTTGCCTGTGCCATTGAAATCATAACCAAGAAATCACTGCCAATTTCAATGTTGTGAGGTTTTATGACCCAGATTTTCTCCTAAAAGTTTATAGTCTTAAGATTTATATTTAGGTCTTTTATCTATTTTGAGTTAATATTTGTATATGGGATTAGATAAGGGTCCAATTTTATTCTTTTCCATGTAATTATTATTTTTCAACAATATTTAGTTAAAAGATTATTATTCCCACCACCAAATGTTCGTGGAAACCTTGTCAAAAATAACTTGACAATATAGGGAAGAATTTAGCTCTAGGCTTTTATTTAACTCCAATGGTTTATATATCTGCCTTTAGAATAGTACTATACTGTTTCAATTATTGTAGCTTTATATGGTTTGAAATCAGAAAATATACATCTTCTAGCTTTGTTCTTTTTCAAGATCGTTGTGGGTACCTAGAGTCCATATTCCATATTAGGATAGATTTTTTTTTCTGAAAAATAAATATATAAATATATGATAGTTTCACCTAAAAAACAGAAAAAATAGATTCTCTGGTAAGAAAGAAAGCAAAAAGAAATATTGAAATGTTATCTTTAAGTCATCAAAAGCTTGGTATCAGACAAATGAAACTGTTATGTGAGATTATCATTTTTAATTTTTGATAAATTGCTATAATACTAGATGTCAATCACTAAGCCAAGCATGGGAGGGAGGGATAGGGAGAGAATGGGGTGGGGATCGGGTGGGGGCTGACTGGGCAATGTGTGCATGTATGTCTACAAAAGTATGTATCCCACTATGATGTATGAATACAGTGCACCAATTAAAAAAAAAAAAAAAAGAAATTGCCTTAAAAGCCGGGCGTCGTGGCACATGCTCATAATCCCAGCCTTTGGGCAGCTGAGACAGGAGGATCGCAGTTCGAGGACAGCCTTAGCTATTTAGTGAGGCCCTTTGCAACTCAGTGAGAGCCTTTTTCAAAATAAAGAATAAAAAATAGGGCTAGGGGTATAGCTCGGAGGTAGAATAACCTGGGTTCCATCCCCAGTAAGAAAAAAATAATAATAAAATAAATTGTTCTGGATGGCCAGACGTGGTGGCACATACCTGTAATTCCAGTATCTGGGAGGCAGACAGGAGGATCACAGGGTTGAGGCCAGCCTCAACAATTTAGCAATGCTCTCAGCAACTTAGCAAGAAGACCCAGTTTCAAAACTAAAAAAATTACAAACAGGGGCTTGGAGGTGTAGCTCAGAGGTAGAATGCCCCGGGTTCAAGCCCCACTATAATACATACATACATACGAGCATAACGTGTTCTGAACGGCTTCTCGAAGCTCAGTGGGCTGGGTTCTCCACTCCCTCTGTCTTTCCAGGCTAGTCCCAGGCCGCAGACCCGCCTTTCCCATGCTTCTCTGGGCTCCTTCTGAGCAACGTGGTGGAAGCCAGGAGCCCAGGCACAGGGTACACCCACGCCTCGCCGGGCTCCGGACAGTGCTCTCAGGGGTTTGTGAGGGTCCACTCCTCACCCCTGTCCTACTGGGGAAGAACGAGGGTCCACCCCATCTTTTACACAGGGAAACTAAGCCACAGAGAGGGGAAGGGATTTGCTCAAAGCCTGGTGAGGGATGCGGCGGGCCGGGTGTCACCACGGTGGACCTGGAACACCCAGAGGCCAGAGAACCAGTGGGTGGGTTCAGAGGGCAGCGAGAGAACACCACGGAGAATTAGGGTCGGAGCCTGTAGGACATGGTGAAAATGGATTTGGAAGGTGGGGTTCTGAACAGCAGTGCTATGTGGACGCCTAGAGAGTTGTAGGTTTACACGGCTTGTTTGTGGGCTCACTGTACGTATTACTTTGTCCTGACAGCAGTACTTTGAGACTTAGAGACAGGGCTAAAACCAACCATTGTTGGTTTTTTTTGTTTTTTCAGTACTGGGGATGGAACCCAGGGTCATTCTACCTCCAAGCTCTACCCCAACCCTATTTTATATACACCCCAAACCTATTTTTTATTCTTTATTTTGAAACAGAACCTAAGTAGCCGAGGCTGGCTTTGACCCTGTAATCCTCCTGTCTCAGCCTCCCAAGTATTGGGATTACAAGTGTGCGCTAACACGACCGGATGGAAATCTTTTACTTTATTTTATTTATTTATTTATTTATTGTTTGTTTGTTTGTTTTGGTGGTACTGCGGGTGGAACCCAGGGGCTTTCTACCTCCATGTTATACTCCCAGACCTATCTTATACTTTATTTGGAAACAGGGTCTCACTAAGTTGCTGATAGCCTAAATAGCTGAGGCTGGCTTTGAACCTGCGCGATCCTCCTGTCTCAGCCTCCCAAGCACGGGGATTACAAGCGTGCGCCACCATGCCTGGCTATTTATTTATTTATTTGTTTATTTATTTATTTATTTTAACAGGTGAGGAGTCTCGGGCTCAGAGAGGTTAAGTGACTTGCTCGAGGTCACACAGACCTCTGTAGCTACCTACCCCAGGCTAGCAGAGGCAGGGAGCAGCGCAGTGCGCGCAGCCCCTGCTCGCTGGGTCTCAGGAAGCCCAAAACACACCGTTTCTATTAATACCCGTCTTGTTTGCCTTCTGGAAAGAGACCCACAGTGTGTTTGGCCAGGGGTTACCAGGGGAAAGATCTCCGCCCCCACCCACCCGTCCAATCCCTTCTGCCCCTGAGTTGTCCGCCCCCTCACAGGGGCCAAGTTTGGACCAGACGCTGGGCCAGGGGGAGGGAGGGAAGGAATGACCTGGAGACAGTTTCCAAGACAGAGCGGCTGGGAGGGGAGGAGAGGGGGCTGGGCTCCATCCGGGACATTTGAGGTTCTGCGGCTTCTTTCAATTACCTGCAGGGCAGCGCGGCGGGAGGAGGGGCCAGAGATGTTGCTGGAGGAACAGTGGCCGAGGCAGAAAGCGGGCACCCAGGGCAGCCCGCTCCTTTGTTCCCCTCTTGGGTGTGGGGCCAGGAGCCTCCCAGGAGGACGGCTGCGGGAAGGGGGGAAGGTGGTCCCCGGCACCAAGCAGCTGCTGCGGCTGCCCCGGCTCCCCTGCCCCTTGGCCCTTCTCCCCGTGCATCCTGCATCTGGGCATCCGGTCCCCCCTGGCCCCGGAGGGGAGGAATGTGCCTGGGCCTCCTGCCATCCATCCGGAAGCCACGTGTGCACCTCATACCTCCCATGTGGCCAGATGTGCAAAGAAACGGGATTCCTGAGGTCACTGTCAGGACAAGCTCCTGGTATTGTGGCCGTAGCAAATGATGGGGCTTCTCTAGGTCTCGGGGTTCCTGTTGTGACACGGGGAGCTAGTAGGGCTAACCCAGACTGGCGGTGTGGCTCAGTGGTAGGGCGCTGGCCTAGCACCCAGGAGGCCCCGGGATACACGCCAGCACCGCAACAACAAATGGACAAAACCCTCAGATGTGGGTGGCTGGCAGAGGCAAAGTGCAGGCAGGTCGGCTCTTTCTTTTGTTTTATGTTCATACTGTGGAATTGAACCCCGGAGCCTTCTACTTTGAAGCTACACTCCCAGCCCTTTAAATTTTTTATTTTGGAACCGGGTCTTGCCGAGTGTCTCACTAAGTTGCAGACGCTGGCTTTGAACCTGCAATACTCCTGTTACAGCCTCCCAAGTCCTGGGATTACAGGCATGGGTTACCATGCCCAACTCCGCTGTTTCCTAATTAGCTGCAGAGAAGGAAGTGTGGGCCTGGAGCAGGGGGCAGCACAGAGGGGGACTGAGGCCCTGAGGAGTGAGGAAAGGGTTAAGGGAACAAGAGGCCCCTCCTCCAGGCCTCCCCCAGTGGCTAAGAGCCAGAGAAAAGAAAAGATTTGAAGGGAGGGGAAGTAGGACAGGCTGGGGGGGGGGCTGGGAGGTTGGGGTCAGGGGTCTCCTGTGTTGGAGAGACTGTGGACTCTTCTCTGGGTCCAAACCACCCTCCCACCTCTGCCCAGGCAAGCGGGCAGCTTCCTGCCAGATTGGGAAATCGCTTTGCCTGGAATCCTGCTTGGGGTGGGGGGGTGTTTTTGGAGTGAGGTTCGCTGATCTAAAAATCTTGTTACCAACATTCCTGAAGCCGACCCAAAGGAAGGCCACCAACTGCTCAGACTCCAGGCCTGCCAGACACAGCTGCCCGGCTCTGCAGCTGTCCTGGGGCCGGCCTCTCACTGGACTCATCCCTGAGGCCAAGGCTGGAGTGGGAAAGATTGATCACAGCAGGACACCCAGCCCCCTGTGCGTCTGAACCCCGGGAATCAGGTTTGGAGGGAGCCCAGGGCCAGCTGCACACCCACTCCTACAGAGGAGGAAGGAGAAGGTTTATGCGAGGCAGTACTCTCTCAGTTGGAGAGCGCAGCCTCACCCGTCCATCCATCCATCCATCCTGTCAGGGGACAGAGAAAGCAGGTTACCTGCTGGCATCCCTCAGCCAGCTGGCGGGAGGTCCCAAAGGCTGCGACTTCATCTTAGGGAGTTTGCTAAGCTCAGAATGACGCTGCCCCGGAAGAACTATGATCAATTCACGTGTCTCTGTTTTCCCAACTAAGAAGTCAAGACTCAGGGAAGCTGAACAACGTCTCCAAGGTCACAGCCGTCTCCAAGGTCACAGCCAGTGGACTGGGACCCGCACAGTTTCCCCCAGGACGCTGTCCTGCCCGCCAGCTCAGGGAGCCACTTCAAGGAGTCTCGCCAGGCTCTGGCCTTTAAGATTCTGTTGCCTTTTGAAAGCAGCTCAAATCCCAGTGGGAATTTGATGCTGAGAACGTGTGCGGCGTCTGTGTCGTCCCTTGGACTGTGGCCACCTCTTTATGTCTCAGCTGAGCCCAGGTGGATCGATGTGGGTTAGAGGAGTGGATTTACGTAACGGCTTGTGCTGTGGGAACAGGGCTCCGGCGCCATGGCCGCAGAGCTGGGTTTGAGCCCTGTCTTTGCCTTGTGGTCCTCAGTGACCTTGGTCGGGTCAATTAACAAAGCATATATTTTTTGACCAAGTCATAAAGGTGCATATTAGAAATTTCAAAAGCAAATGAAATGAAATGAAAAACATACCTTTCTCATACCCCGACCTCCCAAGTTTCCCCCTCCCAGAGGCAAAGCTCTATCCATTTCTGGATCTTGTACTGAAACTCAATGAATATGCGAGTATACTGTGCTCACTTGTAAGATGACGAACAGAGCTATTTTAAGGAGTAAGGGCCTGGGGAATATTTAGGCTTCACCTGTAGGGGGAAGAAAGGAGCATAATAACAGCCTGTTGGATCTGTGTTCTCTCGCCCCTCTGCAATAGAAGAAGGCCAGCTTTAGCCTCCAGAAAGGCTGACCTGCTACTCCCACACCTTGGTGCAAAACAGGTCTCCTTGCCCTCTGAATCAGGGCGGGTCATGTGCCCCGATTTGACCAATCAAATGCAGCAAAAGTGTCAATTTCAGGCCTGAAGCTTAGCAGACCCTGCGGTCTTTGCCTCTGCCCTCCTGTTCCCCCGCTGGCCGGTGCTAGGGAAGTCCGAGCTATCCACGTGGGGAAGGAGAGAGCCCCAGAGGAGGTGGCTGAGTGGGGAGAGGAAAAGAAACGCCAACACTTCATTCTGGTTTTTTTTTTTTTTTGGTGGTACTCGGGGTGGAACCCAGGGGCTTTTCTACCTCCAGACTATACTCCCAGACCTATTTTATATTTTATTTGAAAACAGGGTCTCACGAGGTTGCTGAGAGCCTCACTAAGTAGCTGAGGCTGGCTTAGAACCTGCGCGATCCTTCTGTCTCAGCCTCCCAAGTGCGGGGATTACAAGCATGCGCCACCACACCCGGCTCAACACTTCATTCTGAGCTGATTCAGTTGCCAGCTCCCCTTCCTCTAACAGAAACCCAGTGTGATTCTGAAAGCCAGGCCCCTGTATGAGCCACAGATGGTGAGCCGCCTACCCCCCATGCCAGCCCCAGGGCATGAAGACTGTTAAGACGAGCCTATCAGGCTTCCGGGAAGATGGCGACGGAGGAAAGCGGCACTTACAAGTCCCGCTAACAATTCAACTCTACTACCTCAAAACCAGCGCCTTTCAGAGCCAGAAAACACCACAGCAAAGAAATAAAAACGGTAAATACAAGGGACAGAGAAAAAGGGCTGGAAAAACAAGACACCGGAAAAAAACCAGCCCGAAGTGCCGCGCCCGCGCGGCGCGGAGCGGCCGGAGCAGCCGGAGCGGCCAGAGCCGCAGCGTGGATTGGGGGGAGCCGCGGAGCGGAGCGGCCTGAGCAGCCGGAGCAGCCAGAGCTGCGGCGCGGAACGGCCGGAGCGGCCAGAGTGGCCAGACCCGCGGTACAGAGCAGCTGGAGTCGCGGTTCCGAGCAGCTGAGCAGAGCGGCCAGAGCAGCCGAGCGGAGCGGCCAGAACAGCCGGAGCAGTCAGAGCTGCAGCGCGGATTGGCTGGAGCGGCGGCGCGGAGTGGCCGGAGCCGCGGCGTGCAGCGGCCGGAGCAGCCGGAGCAGAGTGGCCAGAACAGCTGAGCGGAGCGGCCAGAGCAGCCGGAGCGGAGCGGCCAGAACAGCCGGAGCAGCCAGAGCCGCGTCGCGGAACGGTCGGAGCGGCCAGAGCAGCCAGAGCAGAGCGGCCAGAACAGCCGGAGCAGCCAGAGCCGCGTCGCGGAACGGCCGGAGCGGCCGGAGTGGCCAGACCCACGGTGCAGAGCAGCCAGAGCCGCGGTGCAGAGCGGCCGGAGCAGCCGGAGCGGCCAGAACCGTGGTGCGGAGCAGCCAGAGCCGCGGCGCAGAGCGGCCGGAGCAGCGCAGCCTACATCTCCCCTAGCAACACCAGGCTCCAGAGAGGAGGGAGACTCAAAACAGAGCTCAAATCCAGAGAGGAGGTACTCTGGCCTCGCGGCCTAGGATGCAGAAGCAGCGTCTTACTGCTGGCGGCAGCGGCGAGTTCACCGGACGGCCCTAGACCAACTCACTCAACCAGCCACCAGGCGCCTGAGAGGAGGGGTGGACAGCGAGCCGAGGTGAGCAGGTGCTGAACAGCCGGGCGGCAGTCAGCAGTTTTGTTGGTGCAGGGAACATCTAAAGCTCCCAAGGGCTGGGCGCAGCACAACTGGCAAGGACTCAGAGCAGAGTTCAAAACCAGAGAAGAAATACGCCGCATCACAGCCGAGGGCGTGGCAGTGGTGCCATATTGCCAGTGGCGGCAGCAGCGAATCCACCGAGTTCACTACAGCTCCATCAGCGCACTCAACAACCGTGAGTCAAATTGCGGCCCCTAGGGGAGAAATCCCAGTACTGCACTCCCAGGGACTTGCGCAGATAGTCTCCCTGGGTCGGAGATTTTAGCAGTGCAGCCCAGTGGGGGAGTGGCAGTGGCAGAGATATCATACCATAGTCACAACTCCCCACTGGAGAACGCCCAACTTGGCACCCCCCACGGTCTAAGCAGCCTTGATTGACTCCCTGGGTCTGAGACTTTGTGATACAACACAGTAAAGGAGTAGTGGTGACTGAGATACCATAGACTAGAGATCCAGAGCATCTTAAGTGAACTCGTAGTGACTCAAGGAAGAACCCAGAGAAGGCACAAACTTCCAAAATCATGGGAAAGAGAAATAACACTGGAGCAGTGAATGCCAACAACACCACAACATCAGAATGTGATAACACAGAAACCCAAAGATCTCTAGAAGATCAAATTAGGAAAATAACTTTAGAAATAATAGAGGACTTTCGAAAAGAATTTAGAGAGAGTCAAAAAGAGATAAAGGATGCAATTAATGAAGTAAAGGCCTCAATTCAAAGTATAAACAACAGATTAGACCACATGGAGAATAGAATCTCGCTTCTTGAAGATGATCATTCTAAAAATGAACGCATAGTTTCTAATTTAGAAAAAAAAAACCCGACAGCAGGAATCTGACATTGAAGAAATATGGGCCCATTTCAAGAGAGCTAACCTAAGAATAATTGGAATAGAGGAGGGAAAAGAAGGTGAAACCAAAGGGATCAACAATCTCTTCAAGGAAGTAATAGCAGAAAATTTTCCAAACATAGAGCAAGAGGTCGATACACAGGTCCAGGAAACTTATAGAACTCCCTTTAGACAGGATCAGAGAAGAGGATCCCCACGCCACATAATTGTCAAAATGACCAATGTGGAAGCCAAGCAGAGAATCTTAAAGGCAACAAAAACAAAAGGCCATGTGACATACAGAGGCAAACCAATTAGAATCACTCCAGACTTCCCAAACCAAGTTATGAGAGCCAGAAGGGCTTGGAGTAACATATTCCAAACTCTGAAAGAAAACAACTTCCAGCCAAAAATCTCCTACCCAGCAAAACTATCCATCAAATTAGATGGGGAAATAAGAAGCTTCCATGACAAACAGCAACTAAAGGAATTTATGTCTTCAAAACCAGCGCTAGAGAAAATACTCAAGGAGATTAACTGCAAAGAGGAAATGGGTAATTCACGCCAGAACCAAAGAAACAAGAATTCCCATCCAGCAGACAACTAAGCAAAGAAGAATAAACAGTATCTCAAACAGAAATAAGATCTTAACATGTTGGGAATTAAAAATTATCTCTCTATAATCACACTGAATGTAAACGGCCTCAACTCCCCAATAAAAAGACATAAAGTGGCAAAATGGATTAAAAGCCAGAATCCATCCATCTGCTGCTTACAAGAAACACACCTCACAAGTAAAGATAGGAACAAACTCAAGGTAAAGGGCTGGAGCAAGGTAATCCATGCTAATGGTACTCGAAGACAAGCAGGAGTAGCAACTATGATATCAGACAAGTTAGACTTCAAACCCAAACTTATTAGAAGAGACAAAGAAGGTCACATTTTACTGGTAAAAGGAATAGTCCAGCAAGAGGAAATAACAATAATCAACATCTATGCCCCAAACATAGGGGCAGCTACTTTCATAAATCAAACTCTTTGTGACATGAAGCCACACATAAATCCCAACACAATAATACTGGGAGACTTCAACACACCTCTCACAATACTAGACCGATCTTCCAGACAAAGGGTCAGTAAAGATGTCTCAGAACTAAAGAACACCATTAACCAAATGGACCTTTTGGACACGTATAGAATATTTCACCCAACTACAGCAGAGTTTACATTTTTTTCAGCTGCTCATGGAACCTTCTCCAAAATAGATCACATCCTGGGACACAAAATGAGCACTAGCAAATTTAAAAAATGTTACATACTTCCCTGTGTCATTTCAGACCATAATGGAATGAAACTAGAAATCAACTATAAGAAGACCCAGAGAAACAACATAAACATGTGGAGACTGAACACCACACTTCTGAATGAAGAATGGGTCATAGAAGATGTAAGAGGTGAAATCAAGAAATTTCTAGAAACAAATGAAAATAAAGAAACAACATATCAAAACCTCTGGGACACTTTGAAGGCAGTATTAAGAGGAAAATTTATAGCACTGAGTACTCACATAAGAAAAACAGAAAATCTTCAAATAAATAGCCTTATGACACACCTCAAAGCCCTTGAAAAGCAGGAACAATTGAACCCCAAAGCCAGCAGAAGACGGGAAATTATTAAAATTAGAGCAGAAATTAACGAAATAGAGAATAAAAAAACAATACAGAAAATCAACAAAACCAAAAGCTGGTTTCTTGAAAAAATTAACAAGATTGATAAACCACTAGCCAACCTAACTAAAAAAAAGAATCAACCCAAATTATGAAGATAAGGGATGAAAAAGGAGACATTACTACTGACAGCGTAGAAATCCAGAGGATTATCAGAAACTACTTTGAAAAACTATACTCCAACAAAATGGAAAATCTGGAGGAAATCGACAACTTCCTAGATAAATACAACCTTCCTAAACTGAGTCAAGAAGATATAGAACACTTAAACCAACCAATAACAATCAAAGAGATTGAAATAGCAATAAAGAGCTTACCATCAAAGAAAAGCCCAGGACCAGATGGTTTCCCAAGTGAATTCTATAAAACCTTTATAGGAGAACTAATCCCAATACTACTCAAACTATTTCGGGAAATAGAAAAAACCGGGACTCTCCCAAATACATTCTATGAAGCCAACATCACACTAATACCCAAACCGAATAAAGACAGTTCAAGGAAGGAAAACTACAGGCCTATATCTCTGATGAACTTGGATGCAAAACTATTAAACAAAATACTAGCAACACGCATTCAAAACCACATCAAGAAAATCATTCACCATGACCAGGTAGGGTTTATCCCAGGGATGCAAGGCTGGTTCAATATACGAAAAACAATCCATGTAATTCATCATATAAACAGAATCAAAGACAAAAACCACATGATCATCTCAATAGATGCTGAAAAAGCATTTGATAAAATTCAACATCCATTTATGATAAAAACACTGCAGAGAATTGGAATAGAAGGAACATATCTCAACATTATTAAGGCAATCTACAATAAGCCCACTGCCAACATCATATTAAATGGGGAAAAACTTCAAGAATTTCCCCTAAAAACTGGAACGAGACAAGGATGTCCACTATCACCACTTCTCTTCAATATAGTACTAGAGACTCTAGCCAGAGCAATAAGGCAAGAAAAGGAAATCAAAGGAGTACAAATAGGAAAAGAAGAACTTAAGCTTTCACTATTTGCAGATGACATGATACTATATTTAGAAAACCCAACAAACTCAACCAAAAGGCTTATAGAACTGATCAACAAATTCAGCAAGGTATCTGGATACAAAATCAATCTTAAAAAATCAGAAGCTTTCCTGTACACCAACCATAAATCCACTGAAAAAGAAATTCAGAAAACACTTCCACTCAGGATCTCCCACAAAAAAATAAAATACCTAGGAATAAACTTGACCAAGGAAGTAAAAGATCTCTACAAAGAAAATTATAAAACACTGAAAAAAGAAATCGAAGAAGATCTTAGAAGATGGAAAGACCTTCCATGTTCATGGATTGGCAGAATTAATATCATTAAAATGGCCATCCTCCCAAAAGTGATCTACAGATTTAATGCAATGCCCATTAAACTACCAAGATCATTCCTCACAGACATAGAAAAATCAGTCCTTAAATTTATCTGGAATAACAAAAAGCCCAGAATAGCCAAGGTAGTTCTCAGCAACAAAAACCACGCAGGAGGAATCACAATACCTGACTTTAAACTATACTACAAAGCCGTTGTAATAAAAACAGCATGGTACTGGCAAAAGAACAGATATATAGACCAGTGGAGCAGAATAGAAGACCCAGAAACAAGTCCACACACTTTCAGCCAATTGATTTTTGACAAAGGGGCCAAAAACATACACTGGAAAAAAGATAGCCTCTTCAACAAATGGTGTTGGCAAAACTGGTTAACCATATGCAGAAAATTGGATGTTAATCCCACTTTTTCACCCTGTACAAAAGTCAACTCACGATGGATCAAAGACTTGGGAATTAAACCAGAGACCTTGAAGCTCCTTGAAGAGGGCATAGGTCCAACACTACAACACATAGGCACAGACAAACATTTCCTCAACAAGACCCCAAAGGCACAACAAATTAAAAGGAGAATCAATACATGGGATTGCATGAAACTGAAGAGCTTCTGTTCAGCAAAGGAAACTATCAAGAACCTCAATCGAGAGCCAACAGAATGGGAGAAGATTTTTGCCACCTACACCACTGATAGAGGACTAATATCTAGAATATACAGAGAACTCAAGAAACTCAACACTAAGAAAACAAAGCATCCAATAACAAAATGGGCAAATGAACTAAATAGACACTTCACAAAAGAAGAAATTCAAATGGCCAATAAATGCATGAAAAAATGCTCAACATCACTGGCAATCAGAGAGATGCAAATCAAAACTACCCTGAGATTTCACCTAACTCCAACTAGAATGGCCATCATTCAAAATACAAACAACAGATGCTGGCGAGGATGTGGAGAAGTGGGAACTCTAAGACATTGTTGGTGGGATTGCAAATTAGTGCAACCACTTTGGAAAACAGTATGGAGAATCCTCAGAAGAATGGGAACAAACCTTCCATTTGATCCAGCAATACCACTGTTGGGTATCTACCCAAAAGAAAAGAAACCAAACTACCAAACTAATGCATGTGTATCTATGTTCATAGCTGCACAATTCACCATAGCCAAACTATGGAACCAGCCAAGATGTCCATCAACAGATGAATGGATTACAAAACTATGGGATATGTACACAATGGAATTTTACTCAGCCATCAAAAAAAACTCAATTACATCATTTTCAGGGAAATGGATGGAACTGGAGGACATTATGCTAAGTGAGATTAGTCAGGCACAAAAAATAAGAAATCAGATGCTTTCCCTAATATGTGAGAGTTAGGGAGAAATGGGTCATAGGAGGAACTCTTGGAAGAGGATCAGTAACTTTTAACTCTGTTTACATTGTCTTTGGATATACAATATTTTTTTTTATTTTTTAGGGAGTTTATTTACTCTTTTGTTGCCTGTGCCATTGAAATCATATCCAAGAAATCACTTCCAATTTCAATGTTGTGAGGTTTTATGACCCAGATTTTCTTCTAAAAGCTTATAGTATTAAGATTTATATTTAGGTCTTTTATCTATTTTGAGTTAATATTTGTATATGTGTTAGGTAAGGGTCCAATTTTATTCTTTTTCATTTATTATTATTTTTCAACAATATTTAGTTAAAAGACTAGTATTTCCTCCACCAAAAGTTCATGGAAACCTTGTCAAAAATAACTTGACAATGTATGGAAGAATTTATCTCTAGGCTTTTATTTAGCTTCAGTGGTTTATATATCTGCCTTTAGAACAGTACTACACTGTTTCAATTATTGTAGCTTTATATGGTTTGAAATCAGAAAATATACATCTTCTAGCTTTGTTCTTCTTTGAGACTGTTTTGGGTATCTAGAGTCCTTATTCCATATCAGGATAGATTTTTTCTGAAAAATAAATAAATAAATGTATGATAGTTTCACCTAAAAAAAAAAAGAAAAAAATATTCTCTGGTAAGAAAGAAAGCAAAAAGAAATATTGAAATGTTATCTTTAAGTCATCAAAAGTTTGGTACCAGACAAATGAAACTGTTATGTGAGATTATCAATGTTAATATTGTATAAATTGCTATAATACTAGATGTCAACCAGTAAGCCAAGCGTGGGAAGGAGGGATGGGGAGGGAATGGGGTGGGGATCGTGGTAGGGGCTAACTGGGCAAGATGTGCATGTATGTCTACAAAAGTATTTTCTTTATACCACTATGATGTATGAATACATTGCACCAATAAAAAATAAATTAAAAAAAAAAAGACGAGCCTATCATAGTAAGTCTCTGAGGGTCGGTCTATGAAACAACCCGAATCGGGTTATGGTAATAGGACCCGAGTCTGCGGTGGAGAGGGGGTTGCTTTGGGGATGGCTTCTTAGTTGGGAGAGATAGCAACCTCTTTTTTGCCCCTGAACATTGGGCTGTGAGGCTGATACTTGGTGAACTATCTACAGCTATTCTGTGACCATGACCATGACAGGGAGAAGCTGACAAGGATGGCGATGTCGGCAGAGTCAAAAGAAAGAAACCGGGTCCCTGATGATGCCTCGGGCTGCTGGACTAACCAGCTCGGACCTGCCTATTATCACACAAAATAAGCGTGAAGCTTATTTTGTGATATAACAAATCCCACCATCAATTAAATAAGTTAAGCTAAGGTTTCTGTTACTTGGCACTGAAGAACATTCTTATTTTTATTTTCTTTGTATTGGGATCAAACCTAGGGACATTTGATCTCCAAGCTATACCCCCAAGTCTCTCCCTGTTTGTCTTATTTTTTTTGGCAGTAATGGGGATGGAACCCAGGGGCATTCTACCTTTGAGCTACACCCCCAGCTTTATATGTGTGTGTGTGTGTGTGTGTGTGTGTGTGTGTGTGTGTGTGTGTAAGTATATTTATTTATTCTTTATTTTGAAACAGGGTCTCACTGAGTTGCAGAGACCTCACTAAGTAGCTGAGGCTGTCCACGAACTACAATCCTCCTGTCTCAGCCTCCTGAATGCTGGGATTACAAGCGTGCGCCACCACGCCCTACTCCCCCCTTTTATATTTTGTTTTGAAACAGGGTCTTGATAAGTTGTTGAGGGCCCCGCTAGGTTGCTGAGGCTGGCTTTGGACCTGTGATCCTCCTACCTCATGCTCCCAGTGCTGGGGTTCCAGATGTGTGGCACCAGATGCCCAGCTTGGGGAACATTCCTTCCCACACACTGACGCGGGCCCTGTCTGCTCATCTGCATGTGGTACTTGTGCCCTTCAGCATTCCTGCCGCCATAAACTAAAGATCTGACCACATAACCTCGAGAAAAGAAGATCTATTTTCCTACGGTTTGGGGCTCAGTCCATGAAGCTGGGACCGCAGATCTCCCTGGCATGGCGGAGGGAGAGTCTATGGGCTGTGCTCCTGCATGGAGGAGACTGGAAGAGAGAGCAGGGGAGGAGCAGGGGACCCCCCTCCACACGCACCTCCACACGCACCCTACTCGCTTACCAGGGACCACCCAGGCAAATCCACTCACCAAATCCATAAATCCAAAGTGGATTTGTCCACACCCAGGACTCAATTACCCCAGCTCCAAACTCAATGCATGAGCCTTTCAAGGGGCTGCTTATATCTAAACATAATGCACCCCCCACCCTCGCTCCGGGGCGTGACCAGGTCCTGGGCAGACAAAGGACCCTCAAGTGTCAAGGAGAACAGGCCACTAGGACCCCTGCGGGTCAGCGGGCAGGTCTGAGAGGCACTGAGTGAGGACTCCCTCCCCCGGAGTGTGGGGGACCGTCCATCCCTCAGCAGACACCCGACTGTCACACTCAACCTTTTTCCTCTAAATAGGGTTACCAACCAGAGCTTTTTGTTTCTTAAGCATTTTCTTAGAAACATAGTAGACAAAGATGTGTACATAATATATGAAAATAGTTTAAAGAATAATTCACTGTTACTCCAGTGCACGTAGCAGCAGTTTAAGGAAGACTGTCTCAGCCTTGCGTGGTGGTGAACACCTGTAAGCCCTGTACTTGGGAGGTGGAGACTGGAGGATCCCAGGTTTGAAGCCATCCTCGGCAACTTAACAAGACCAATGGCAACTTAGCGAGACCCTCTTTCAAAATTAAAAAAATGCTGGGCGTGGTGGTGCACACTTGTAATCCTAGCATTTGGGAGGCTGGGACAGGAGGATCATGGTTCGTATACAGCCTCAGCTACTTAGTGAGGCCCTTTACAGTTCAGTGAGACCCTGTTTAAAAAAAAAAAAAAAAGAATAAAAAATAGGAGGGTGTAGCTCAGAGGTAGAATGCTCCTGAATTCCATTCCCAGTACCAAAAAGAAAAAGAAAAAAAAAAAAAGCTGGGCACGGTGGCACAACTTGTAATTTCAGTCATTGGGAGGCTGAGACAGGAGGATCACAGGTTCAAGAACAGTCTCAGAAAGTAGTGAGATCAACCTAGCAAGATCCTGTTTTAAAATGAAACAGTACTTGGGAGGCTGAGACAGGAGGCTCGCACAGGTTCGAAGCCAGCCTCAGCTACTTAGTGAGGCTTTCAGCAACTTAGTGAGACCCTGTTTCCAAATAAAATATAAAATAGGTCTGGGAGTATAGCTCAGAGGTAGAAAGCCTCTGGGTTCCACCCCCAGTACCACACACACACACACACACACAAAAAAAAAGAATAAAAAAATAGGGGTTGCTGGGCATGGTGGTGCACGCATGTAATCCCCACACTTGGCTTAAGAGACCCTGTTTCCAAAAAAATATATAAAAATAGGTCTGGGAGTGTAGCCCGGAGGTAGAAGGGTTTCCAGGTACCCTAGTACCACCAAAAAAAAAAAAAAAAAAAATAGTGCTGGGGGGTAGAATGCCCCTGGGGTTCAATCCCTAGTGCTGCAAAAAAAAAAAAAAAAAAAAAATTAAATAGGGATAGGGGTGTTGCCTCAAAGGTAAAATGCCTCTGGGCTCAACCCCTAGTATTAAATAAATAAATAAATAAATAGAAGACTGGGGTGTGGCTCAGAGATAGAATGGCCCTGGGTTTGATCTCTAGTACCATAGATAACAAACAAACAAACAAATAAGTAAATAAACAAAATAAACAAATATATATATATACTTTTTAAATAAGAAGGAACACATCCCAGTATCTTTAAGCACTTGCAGTTCCCCCCACCATGGCGCCCTCTCTTCCCTCCAGAGGAATGGTGACTCCACGTCCTATGTTAACTACTCCTGTCTTCCTTTGTCGTGTTGCCGTCTGTGCCTGTTTCCATACATGCTGCATGTTCTGCTTAACCTATGTGAGGCTCTCAGCAACTTAGTGAGACCCTGTTTCCAAATAAAGTATAAAATACATCTGGGAGTATAGCCCAGAAGTAGAATGCCCCTGGGTTCCACCCCCAGTATCACAACAACAAAAAAGAAAGTAAATGGCCTTATGAGGACAGCTAGCACACTGTAAATATGGACCGCATTACATCATAATGTAGAATATAGCCTGATATAACGCAGGAACCCCAGCCTTGCCGTGCAGTTTCTGAGCCATACACACGCTAAAATTCTCTTTCATCTGTCTGAAATTCAGTTAACTGAATGTCCTGTATTTTAATGTGCTCAATCAAGCAACCTTAAAATAATAATATATGGCATAAAAGCTCCTGAATTTGATACTATAGTGATCAAATGTTATAAATGCTACATACTCTGAAATATTGTATAAGTATATGTTAATATACTTTATGCTACTGATAATGTTTTTTTTTTTTTTTTTTTTTTTTTGCAGTACTAGAGAGGGAACTCAGGGGTATTGTATCTCCGAGCTACAACCCCAGCCCTACTTTTTGGTCTTTTTTATTTTTATTTTTGTTTATTTATTTGTGGTACTGAGGGTGGAACTCAGGGGCTTTTGTACCTCCAGGTTATATTCTGAGACCTATTTTATACTTTATTTGGAAACAGGGTCTCACTAAGTAGCTGAGGCTGGCTTTGAACCTGTGCGGTCCTCCTGTCTCAGCCTCCCAAGCGCTGGGATTACAAGCGTGCGCCACCGCGCCCAGCTAGTCTTTTTATTTTTGAAGCAGGGTCTCACTGAGTTGCAAAGGGCCTCGCTAAGTAGCTGAGGCTGTCTGAGAACCACGATCCTCCTGTCTCTGCCTCCCGAATGCTGGGATTACGAGTGTGCGCCACCGCATCCGCCTTATGCTACCGATATTAAAAACTATAATACTATAGCTGTTAAGAAGGGTGATCACCTTCCTAGGAGATACTCCTAATACTCAAAATACCTGTATATTTTTGCCTGGTCCAATAAAAATATGAGTGATAATAATAAAATTAATAATAAAGTTTCAAAGCGAATGTGGACAACTGTTAGCCAGTGATGATTCTCGGTCAAGGGTGTATCTGGCTTTGTTGTGTCTCTTAAATCGTCTGCAAGTTTGACAGTTGTTCAAAATAAATTTTTTTGGAAGAAAACAAAAGATGAGTTATGAAGCCAGGAAACAAGTCCAGGCAGCGGGGAGCGGGAGTTGAATCAAAGCCAGAGAGGGGGAAGGAGCAGAGCAGCAGCGCCGCCGGCCCTAAACAGTACTGAAGGCCCGGCAGGTGGTAAGTCCACCTCTAGGTTCCCAACAGCAGCTGGGGGTGGAGGGCAGCAGGGATGAGGAGACTATGCCTTGGGGGGGGCGATGCAGTGCACTGAACCCAGGGCATTGTACTTCTGAGCTACACCCCAGCCCCTCCCTCCCTCCCTCCCTCCCTCCCTTCCTTCCTTCCTTTCTTTCTTTCCTTATGCTGGTACTGGGGTTCCTGGAAACCCTTCTACCTCCGGGCTACACTCCCAGACCTATTTTATATTTTTATTTGGAAACAGGGTCTCTTAAGCCACCTGTCTCCGCCTCCCAAGCGCGGGGATTACAAGCGTGCGCCACCACGCCTGGCCCTTATTTTTCATTTTGAAACAGGGTCTCACTAAGTTGCAGAAGCTGGCCTCAAACCTACAATCCTGTCTCGGCTTTACCAGTACTGGGATTATAGGTGTGTGCCACCATGCCTGGCTCTGTCTTTTTCTTAATGATTTGAGAAATCCCTTATATATTCTAAATGCTAGATGCTAATCTGTCATTTACGTGTTGAAGATATCTTTGACCAGTTTATGGTTTGTTTTCTTTTCCTTTATGTTTTTTTTGTTTGTTTGTTTTTGGTACAGTACTGCGGATGGAACCCAGGGATATTCTACATCTGAGATACACCCCCAGCCCTATTTTTTATTCTTTGAGATAGAGTCTCACTAAGTTGTAGAGGGCCTCACTAAGTAGCTGTTGCTGGCCACAAACCTCAATCCTCCTATCTCAGCCTCCCAAACACTGAGATTTACAAGCATGTGCCACCATGACTGGCTTTATGGTATCTTTTTCTTTTTTTTTCTTTTTTTTTTTTTTAGTTCTGGGGATTAAACCAATGGGCATTCTACCTCCAAGCTACATCCCTAGCCCTATTTTTTATTCTCTGTTTTGTTTTGTTTGTGGGTCTGGGGATGGAACCCAGGGGTGTTCAACCTCCCAGCTACACCCCTGCCCTATTTTTTTATTCTTGATTTCGAAACCGGCTCTCACTGAGTTGCAGAGGGCCTCACTAAGTAGCTGAGGCTGATCGCTAAACACGATCCTCCTGTCTCAGCCTCCCGAATGCAGGGATTACAAGCGTGTACCACCACACCTGGTTATTCTGTTTTTAAACAGGGTCTCAGTGAGAAAATGGGCCTCACTAAGTAGCTGAGGATGTCTGTGAACCGCAGTCCTCCTGTCTCAGCCTCCCAAATGCTGGGATTACAAGTGTGCACCACCCTCCCTGGCCTTTATTGTATCTTTTGATGATTTTTTTTTTTTTTGGCAAGGATTGAACCTCTGAGCTATACTCTCAGTCCTATTTTATTTTTTATTTGATAACAGGGTCTTTCTAAGTTGCTGAGGCTGGCCTTGAACCTGTAATCCTCCTGTCTCAGCCTCCCACCTAAATACTGAAATTACAGGCATGGATGATGGATTTTGATGTAGTCAGATTTATCAATATATTTTCTTACAAAGTTCTTTCTTGCCTAAAGGCTATAGATAATTTATCTTGTATTTATTTTTCTTCTAAAAATCTTGTCTTTCTTGCCGTGGTGGTGCACGTTTGTAATCCCAGTACTTGGGAGGCTGTGACAGGAGGATCATACAGGTTCGAAGCCCTCAGCTACTTGGTGAGGCCCTCTGAAACTTTGTGAGAATTAACAAATGGGGCTGGGGGTGTAGCTCAGAGGTAGAGTGCCCCATGGGTTTTTGTGTGGGTTCTGGGTTCAATCCCCAGAACCACACAGATAAAATAAATAAATAAAAGTCTAGTCTTTCACTATTACATCTGGAATTGGTTTTGTTTTTGTGAAGAAGTGAAATGCAGACCCCTCTCCCACCCTCCCATGCATGACTCGTGTGGGACACATAACAGCCCTGACGGGAACATTCTGCCCATAGCCCGTTGGCAGCCCTGATGGATCGCCTGTCTGCACACTGCGGAATGCTTTCTGATCCCTGATCTCTGAATGTTCCCATAGCAACATTAATTTCCCCTCACCCCTCGCCATCCCTGCATAACTGTTAGTTGACCTTATCCCAGTGTTTTCCTAAAGGCTACACTAGCCCAACAGCGGGTGAAATCCTCTTTAGACGCCATCCCTGTGCCCTTATACCATTCCCATCCTCACCCATCCCCACCCCTGTATCGGTACCTTGCTTAATAAATTCCCCTGCCTGGATCCTCAATCTGTCTCTGTGCCTGTACCATCGCCCTCCCTGACCCTGATAATTAAGGTGTGAGGTCGGGATCTACTTTCTTTTTTCCTTGGAGTATACAGACAGTGGAGGATACAGGCCTGTGACCCAGGGCTCTGGTGACAGGCCACGGGGGGTAGGGGGCCCATAAAAAGTGACCCTGATGCCAGCGCTGATATCCCACATGCACAAAACCAGCGGGCGTGAGTAGCCAGAGGGAGTCCTCAGGTGATTTCAGGGAGGGAAGAGAACCTCCATGAAGAATGGGGACCCAGGCAGGAGCGGGGAATGGTCTCATAACCACGTGATCCACGGTGGTCCCGTAGACACTCCAGGCAGCTGGTGAATTGAGCTGCTTCCCAATGGCGACCAGGAGTCCAGCTGGACAATGATGGGTCTAAGCAGAGACCTTCTCCCTCTTCTGCCAGCTCCTGACACTGTCTAACCAGGTCTAGATCATATCCAGAGCTCAACAAGGTCCCCTCCTGGCTGTGGTCAGCTAGGCCTTATGAATTCAATCCTTAAAGCACTAGAAAAAAACTCAAAACCCAACATGGCCTAGTGTGCACACACGCACAGAGCAGGGGGGCTTTGCTTCGAGTTTCCTTCCTTTGTGGAGCTGCCCCTCCCTGCCCACGCCGGCTCTGCCTGGGCCACAGGCTCGCCATGGATGAACCCCACTTCCCCATCCTGCAGGAGGGGGAGCAAAGCACAGAGAGGTCGAGCAAACTGCTTGAAGACACATCAGGGTTGGAGCTGGGGTTCAAATGCGGGCAGTGGAGTTTGCCTTTGAGCCCCTATGTGATGCCATCTCTCAACAAATTATTTTCATCTGATTGAAAATCCACAGCAATTTTCCATGTTCCAGGCCATTTTTTTTCCATGTCTACAAACGCTTTTAAGAAACAAAAAAGCCGGGTGTGGTGGCGCACGCTTGATAATCCCTGCGCTTGGGAGGCGGAGGCAGGAGGATCCTGCAGGTTTGAGGCCAGCCGCGCTGGCTTAAGAGACCCTGTTTCCAAGAAAAAAATATAAAAAACAAATGTCGTAGGGCCAGTGGTTCCTCCATCTGTGATTCCGATTGGCCGCTGGTTGCTTCCGCCCCTCCCTGGGGGTGGCTAATGGGAGGCCCAGGTGAAGGAGCCTGGAGACCCTGGTTCTGCACAAATTGAGAAGGTGACCTTGGCCAGGCCCCTTCCCCTTCTGGCTCCAGGCTCCACCTGGAAAGCCGGGACGCTGCTGCAGCAGGAGCCCATGACCTCCAGGGGCCTCCTGCGCAAGGATTCTCTGGCTCTCTCTATTTTTGCCTGACACCTCTCCCAGGGGCCTGAGGGCCTGAGCTAATTTCCCTGGCTGGCCCCGATCCAGGCAGCTCAGGTGGAGAGTGCTGAGCTAAGGAGGCCAAGGTCATGGGCCAGTTAGCATCTTTTGGAGGAAACTGTGGCTTTGCAGCCCGACCGTGGCTCCCTGCCAGTCACTGGGCCCAAGCACCGCCCGCGGCGATGCTGAGAGCGAATCTAGCTCATCACACAAGTCACCGCCTCTACCCTCTACCCGGAGCCACTGGGAGCCCAGGTCCCCCTGGTGACTGCAGGGAGTCACGTGGACACGTGGACACGTCAAGGCCTGGAGGAGTGTGTGGGGCGGGGAGGGGAGGACCAGATGGTTCCCTGAGTGCGCTCTCCTGCCTGCTCGTAGGCCCACACCTGGTCATGCCGGGAAGACCAGAGCCAGCCCTGTCTCTTTAAATCTAAGCGAAGGGCATGTCCGGGTCCTCTGGGGCTGCCGCTGCAGGGCTCTCCCTCATGCAGGGCATGTCCACCATCTTGCAGCCAGAGGTGGGTAGAGCAGCGCTTCCTCGCTTCCATGATTACCACGAGGGCAGGGGCTGGGGGCTTCCTCTCCACCTCATCCCCGGCACCTCCACCAGTGCCTGGCGTGAACGGCGCAGCCCCATAGACACTGGCTGAGCCAGTCAGACCACCTTTGCCCAGCGAGGCTGCGGCTGCGGTTGCCTTTGAACGGCTGCCTGAGTCACCAGGAGTCGGGCTGGATTAGCTCCGAACATTTCTATTCTGAAGAGTCTGGAGCAGCTTATTTAGGGAGAAGCTGTGTGGAAGGCTCTAGAAAAAAGAAACCTTCCTTTTGTGTGTGTGCGGTACTGGGATGGAGCCTGGGGCCTTCTAACTCTGAGCTGTTCCTCCAGCCCTATTTTTTGTTTTTGTTTTTGTTTTTTGCAGTATTGGGGATGGAACCCAGGGACATTCTATCTCTGAGCCTCACTCACCCCCAGCCCTATTTTTTAAATTCTTTTTTTTGAAACAGGGTCTCAGTAAATTACAAAGGGCCTCACTAAGTAGCTGAGGCCGTCCGTGAACCGCGATCCTCCTGTCTCAGCCTCCCAAGTGCTGGGATCACAAGTGTGCGCCACCACGCCCGGCTTCCAGCCCTGTTTTATTTTTTATTTTGAAACAGGGTCTCATTAAGTTGCAAAGGGCCTCATTATATTGCTGAGGCTGGCTGTGAACCCGTGACCCTCCTGTCTCAGCCTCCACGTACGGGGATTAGGAGCGTGTGCCACCACGCCAGGCTAGAATCATCCCGTTTACAATGTGCCACCACTCTCTGATTTGAACATCTTGCAAAACACTGAAGCTTCTTATTCTTTTTTCTTTTTTTTCTTTTGTGGTGTCAGGGATTGAACCCAAGGGCATTCTACCTCTGAGCTACGCCCTCAGCCCTTTTTATTTTAAAATATTTATTTTGAAACAGGGTCTTGCTAGGTTGATGAGAGTCTCACTACTTGCTAAGGCTGTCCTCAAATCTGAGATCCTCCCGTCTCAGCCTCCCACGTGCTGGGATTACAGGCGTGTTCCAGGTTTTTTAATTCAGTTCAGTGAATATACATTATTGTTTAGCATTATCATATTACATAATATTAGCTGAGTTCTCACTGCAAGCCCGGCTGTGGACTAAACGCACGCCATGTATCAGCTCACTTACCTTTCCCAACAACCATGCAGGACGGGCACTACCACTGTTCTCACTTCACACAGGAGAAAAACACGGTGGATGGAGAGCAAATGACTTGCTCAGGCTCACAGGGACGGTAAGTTCTAGAGCCCCAAACTCCAGAGCCCAGGGTCCCCAGTACAGCGAATGCTGCTCCTCAGGACTTGTTTATTTTTGGTGGTACTGGGGTTCCTGGAAGCCCTTCTACCTCAGGCTACACTCTCAGACATAGCGCGGCTGGCTGTGTGTGTGTGTGTGTGTGTGTGTGTGTGTGTGTGTGTGTGTGTGTGTTTGGTGGTACTGGGGGTGGAACCCAGAGGCTTTCTACCTCCAGGCTACACTCCCAGACCTATTTTATATTTTATTTTGAAACAGGGTCTCACTAAGTTGCTGAGAGCCTCACTAAGTAGCTGAGGCTGGCTTCGAACCTGCGTGATCCTCCTGTCTCTGCCTCCCAAGTGCGGGGATTACAAGCGTGCCCAGGCAAGTGTCTATATATTAGGATTCTAGTGGAGTTAAACACGAAGGAGGCTCTCCGCAGGGCACGAGGAAGCAAACTGTGGGTGCCTACGACACCACGGATACATGCAATGGCTGGTGCTTCCAGAGATCACTCTGAGTGCTCCAGGCCGGCCCCCAACGTTACACAGCATAGGACTTCATTTCCGCAGCCTTCTTGAAAGGATGGAATCATAGGAATGAAGAATAGATTAACAGTTGCCAGGGGTTGGAGGGACGAGGTGGCAAGGATGTGGGGGCACCCATAAAAGTCCAACAGAAGCCAGGTGTGGCGGTGCATAATCCCAGTACTTGGGAGGCTGAGATAGGAAGATCACAGGTTCAAAGGCAGCCTCAGCAAGCAGTGAGATTCTCATCAATTCAGTGAAACCCTATTTCAAAATAAGAATAAAATAATGCTGGAGTGTAGCTCAGGGGTATTATACCCCTAAGATCAATCCCCACTAACACCCGCATACACACACACACACACACACACACACACACACACACACTACAACAAAGAGATCCTGGTGGAGGCAGGAAATATTCTATACCTTGTCTATGGTAACAGCCCTTGGGTACAATTAAACACATGTAGCAGCTAATAAGCCCAAACTAGAAAATTGGCCAGCTGTTTATTAAACGTGTATGTGTTTGTAGAGACAGAAACTGCATCAGCTCTCCATCACTGTAATGAAACACATGAGATAATCAACTTATAAAGAAGAAGGGTTAGCCAGGTGTGATGGCAAACCTGTAACCCCAGTACACGGGAGGCCGAGACAGGAGGATTGCAGATTTGTGGCCAGCCTCGGCAACTTAGTGAGTCCCCCAGCAACTTAGTGAGGCCTTGTTTCAAAATAAAAAATGAAAAGGGCTAGGAGTGTAGTCAGTGCTAAAGTATTCCTGGTTCAATTCCCAGTACCAACTCCCGCCATTTTTTTAATTTAAAAAATAAAAATTAAATAAAAACAAGAATGCTGTTCTCATGGAGTTCATGTTTAGGCATCAAGGTAGTGACAGAGGACAACAGGAGAGGGCAGTAGAGCTGCCCCTCCAGGGGAGTGTCCGGGTTAGGAGGAAGACAGGACAGGAGGCAAGTGGGGTGCGGGCCTTCTTGCCCCAGGGTCACCCCTGTGGACCTAGAGGACCGCAGCTCATTCAGTCCGCTGTGCAGATAGGCTTACTGTAATTATTCCCCACCTTCTTCATATTTTATTTATTTATTTATTTGGGGTATTGGGGATGGAGCCCAGGGGCATTCTATCTCTGAGCTAAACCCCAGTCCTATTTTTTTTTTTTTTTTTTTTTTTTTGCGGGTCTGGGGATGGAACCCAGGGGCATTTGACCTCCAAGCTACACCCCCTGCCCTATTTTTTATTCTTTATTTTGAAACCGGGTCTCACTGAGTTGCAGAGGGCCTAAGTAGCTGAGGCTGTCCACGAACCGTGATCCTCCGGTCTCAGCCTCCCAAATGCTGGGATTACAAGCGTGCGCCACCACACCTGGCTACTCCAGTCCTATTTTTTATTGTTTATTTTGAAACAGGGTCTCACTGAGTTGCAAAGGGCCTCACTAAGTAGCTGAGGCTGTCCTTGAACCGCGATCCTCCTGTCTCAGCCTCCCAAATGCTGGGATTACAAGTGTGTGCCACCACGCCCGGCTTGTTCCTAACATTTTTTTTTTTTTTTTTTTTGGTGGTACCGGGGTTCCTGGAAGCCCTTCTACCTCAGGGCTATACTCCCAGACCTATTTTTTATACATATAATTTGGAAATAGGGTCTCTTAAGCCAGAGTGGCTGGCTTCAAACCTGTGCGATCCTCCTGTCTCCGCCTCCCAAGCGCGGGGATTACAAGCGTGCGCCACCACGCCTGGCTTGTTCCTAACATTTTTAAATGATGGGCAAACGATCTCTTTAGATTTTTCTTAAACCTAAAGCGCTTTGTAGCTTCTTTGGTAGAGAACCCAGTCAGAGAAGAAAACGGACAAAGATTCTGTTGTGAAAAATCACGCCAAAGCCGGGCGTGGTGGCGCACGCTTGTAATCCCCGCGCTTGGGAGGCAGAGACAGGAGGATCGCGCAGGTTTGAAGCCAGCCGTGCTGGCGTAAGAGACCCTGTTTCAAAAAATATATATATAAAATAGGTCTGGGAGTGTAGCCCGGAGGAAGAAGGGCTTCCAGGAACCCCAGTACCACCAAAAAAAAAAAAAAAAAAATCACGCCAAGCGGGGTTGGGGTTAAGTGTAGCTCTTATCCAGGCCTCAGGAAGCTGAGGTGGTAAGATCACTTGAGCCAGGAGTTCAAGACCAGCCTGGGCAGCAGAGCCACAGTCTGTCTCAAAAAACAATCTTGCAGCTGGGCATGGTGGCGCACACTTGTGATTCCAGTACTTGGGAGGCTGAGACAGGAGTATTGCAGGTTTACGGCTAGCCTCAGTTATTTAGTGAGGTCCTCTGTCATTTAGTGGACCCTGTTTAAAAATAAAAGATAAAAAAATGGGGCTGGGGGTATAGCTCAGAGGTAGAATACCCCCGGTATTGAAGAAGAATCTTGCCAGAGAGCAAGTATCTTTGTTCAATCATCTTTCGCTTTCACTTTAGTCAAAGGCAGATGTTAATGATTTTCCTGTTACAAGATCGTTTCTTTTTAAGATTTTTTTTTTCCTTGGAATGAAAATACAGCTCAGTGGTGGGAAGCGTGAGTGTTTTGGAGTCAGAGGCCCCTGTGTTTGAATCTCAGCTCTACCGTGCACTAGTTATGGTTATGGTCTTTAGTGTCCTGAGACTCACTCCCTAGATCTCTACAGTGAGACTAATAATACTGAACAGGGCAAAAATACCAAATCCTTAGAGCTCGTGGTGAGGATTAGTGAGAAAATATACACCAAAGAACCTAGTATAATTCCTGACATAGAGTAGCTGTTCTATAAGTGATTCTCATTAATGTTAACGATAATTGTAGTTTATATAACACATTAGAGATATGTACCTTTCGCAGTTCTCTAGAGAGTGCTTGGAGAGCCCCAGGAGCTCCGAGAGTTTGTATTAGCCAGGAGAGTCTAGGTTATGCTGCAGTAACAAACAGCTCCCAGCTCTCAGCATTTTACAGCAGAGGCGACTGCTTGCGCACACTGCATGTCTGCCACATGTCAGATGTAGCTCTGCTCGTCATCTTCCCTCCTGGACCCGGGGGGCACGGAAGAGAGTCTTGAACATTGCTAGCTGTCACAGTAAAAGAAAAGTCTTTTATCAGCATCAAACGCTGTGGCTGAGGAATGACATACTATTTCCACTTAAAACTCATTGGCCAGAGCTGGTTAGGCATTCCTACCCAGCCATGAGGAAATTAGGAAATTCTGGAGAGGAGGAAAACTAGAAAAGTGTGGCCGGCAGCCCTAGCCAGAGACTACCACAGGCCCAGCTAGACGGCGGGAGGAGGTGGAAGCCAGAGGGGGATGTGGAGGGCCCGGGCTCAGCGTGGAGGGCAATCCCCAGTCAAGGTGCAGGGCTGAGCCAGAGGAGCACTGGGCGCCTCCCTCACCTGGACCTGAACACAGACAGACCCTGAACTGTTCCGTGCTGCAGGCGAGCAAGCCAGTTCTGCTGGAGGGGGAGCGCGGGGTGTCCACAGGGCTGGGCCAGCCGTACGGAACCAGTGCCTTCCTGGCTGCCCAGTTCAGGGACAGAACAGTCGTCACAAGGTGGTGTGTCCCTGTCTCCACCCCTCCCTCGCCGATGAATTCCAGAACCTATTCGGTTCTTCTGAAAGAGCCCCCCAGGTAGTGTTTCTGGTGTATTTTCAACTCAGTGGGCCCCCGGCTTTTGGGTGCCAGCGACTTGCCCCCCCCCCCCCCCGGGCTTTTTGTATCTCCTGCTCCCGCTCACATGCTGACGTGAGCTGACGGACGCCAAGTCGTCCAGGGCCCCGGCAGATGTCTGTGCCGACAGTGCCCCCTCCTGTCCCTGTGTAGGCTGCTGGCCACGCGCAGGCTGGCAGCGCCCCAGAGCTCCTGCAGCCTGCTCAGGAGGATTCGGTGTGGGCCCTGACACGGGAACGCGGCGGTGGCTGACTTTGCAGTTTGGTCATTTTCCGCTTTCCATCCGTCATGGTCTAAACCTCAGCCTCCCTCTGACGACCTCCTGACCACAGCCCTTTGCAAACAGAGCCCGGCTCCTGGAATACTCTTGTGTCCTTCCTTTTTTTTTTTTTTTTTTTTTTTTTTTTTTTTTTTTTTTTTTTTTTGAGGGTACTGGGGATGGAACCCAGGGGCATTCTACCTTCAAGGGACACCCTCAGCTCTATTTTTTATCTTTTTTTTTTTTTTTTTTTGGTGGTACTGGGGTTCCTGGAAACCCTTCTACCTCCGGGCTACACTCCCAGACCCATTTTATATTTTTGAAACAGGGTGGGTCTCTTACGCCAGCACGGCTGGCTTTGAACCTGCGCGATCCTCCTGTCTCCACCTCCCAAGCGTGAGGATTACAAGCGTGCGCCACCACGCCCGGCCTTTATCCTTTATTTTGAAACAGGGTCTCACTAAGTTGCAGAAGCCCTCACTAAGTAGCTGAGGCTGTCCGGGAATCTTGATCCTCCTGCCTCAGCCTCCCGAATGCTGGGATTACAAGCGTGCGCCATCACGCCCTTTCTGCCCCAACCTCCCCTTTCCCTCCACGAACTTTCAATATGTGGCTCCAACACTATTTCCACAGGGAAGCCTGGAACCTTGACCAGCCTCTGCCAGGGGATGAGTCCCCTTCCTGTCGGATTGGCTAGTAATGATAGAGGACCTGGGGGACCAAAGGCATTTCCAAGCATCTCAGAATCCTCTGGGGAATGATACCCACCCCTGAGACCAGCTGCTGCCACGGCATTTTCCTGCAGCCAGGAGGGCGGGTGCTTCCCTGCCCTGCAGACCCGCTGCTCACAGGAAGCCCCTACCCCGCACCCTTCTTGACTCAGTCAGCTGAGCACAGGCTTCAGGGCAGGTTCTGCTACACCGGAGGAATTACCTAAGCTTCCTGTGCCTCCCATCTTCATTTGACGTATGGGGATAATTAGTTTATTTTATTTATTTTTTTGTGCTGTGATGCTGGGGAGCATCTACCTTGGATCCATATCCCCAGCCCTCCTGTTTTTGTGGGTCTGGGGATGAAACCCAGGGGCATTCTACCTCCGAACTATACCCCCTGTCCTATTTTTTAATTTTTTTTAAATTTTGAGACAGGGTCTCACTAAGTTGCGGAGGGCCTCACTAAGTAGCTGAAGCTGTCCGCAAACCGCGATCCTCCTGTCTCAGCCCCCTGAATGCTGGGGTCACAAGCGTGTGTCACCATGCCCGGCTTTAACAGGCTATTTTTAGTACGAGGCGGGAGGGAGGCCATGCTCCCACCTGCTTTCTGGGGTGACTGACCTGGGGGACCCTGGTTGGTGTCATCACCCCTCGTCACCAACAGGAGGACCTGTGCTACTGACTTTTAACCAAGACCATGTCCCCTCCTCCGTCCCCCAATTCTAGTATCCAAGATGTACAGAAAGGAAAACTGAAACTACAGAGGAATAAGTCAGCCGGGCTCCGCCCCTGACCTCAGTTCTACCCCTCCCCAGGCTGGCTGCCCAGACCACAGATGGAATCCAGCCCCACAGTCCAGCCTCCGGTCCTGCGGAGGACCTGACGGGGTCTCCCACACCACACAGCTCCGTGTCTCCTCAGGCCCAACACTAACCCTGGTGGCCTTTGTTTCTTGACCATTCTGGACTCACTTACCTCCTGCCTCTCCCCCGAGCTCTGATCCCAGGCCCTGCTGTGGTTCCCGCTCTGAGCAGCGCCTGGGACACAGCAGGCGCCCGGTGAACGCAGCACGTGTGGCTGTTTTTGTTTCATCCGGTTTTGCTCACACCCCAATATCTCTAGGAGATGATGTCAGTACAGTTCAGGCTCCCCGACACATTAAACTTTGGAAACATGAAGGACAAGTTTGCCCACAAACAGCCTTTTCATACAGTAGCCTCCTCACCTGCGGTTCTGCTTCCTGAGATTTTAATTACTCTTACATCAGACGTGGCCTCTCCCCTGAAGAGCTCAGAGTTGATATGGTTGAGTCACGACAAATCCATAATGGGTTTATCTGGGTGGTAACCTAGGCTGGTAGGCTGTGACTGGAGAAGGTGGGTCCCTGAGGTACGGCCTTGAGGACTGTGCTGTGTCTTCAAATCCTCTTGTGCTTTCTCTCTCTCTCTCTCTTTCTCTCTCTATCCTGCCCTCCATGACGTGAGAGCAGAGCCCTTGCCCTCTCCCTCTCTCTGCTCCTCACCAGCAGGCCTCACATGAACTGAACTCAGAATCTCCAAGAAACTGGGAGCAAATTAATCTTCCTTCCTCTAAGTTGTGTGGTCAGTTGTCTTGGACTATAGGAATAAGAATGCTGACCAAGACATTACTGGAGGTCAATTGCAGTCTGAAATATTAAACGGAAAGTTTCAGAAATAAACAATTCATAAGTTTAAAATTGCAAGCTGTTTTTGGAGTAGCCTGATGAAGTCTCTTTTACTCCACCCATACGAGACTTGAATTGGCCCTTTGGCTAGCATATCCATGGCGTATATGCTACCTTCCCATTAGTCACACAGTATCTGTCTCATTGCCAGAACAACTGTCATAGTTTAATATTTCTTGTCTTCAAGCAACCCTCATTTTATTTAATAATGGTCCAGGACACAGGAGCAGTAATGCTGGCAACTCACATAGGCCAAAGAGAAACTGGAAAGTGCTTCCCTTAAATGAAAAGGTAAAAAGGTGAAAATTCTCAACTTAATAAGAAAAATCTCATATACATAGGACTCAGTGCTATCTGCAGTTTCAGGAACCCACTGGGGACCTTGGGATGTCCTCTGAGGGGTTGCCGCATAGAAAGACGGGCAAAGAAGTAGGGCGTGGTGGCGCACGCTTGTAATCCCAGTACTTGGGAGGCTAAGGCAGGAGAATTGCAGGTTGGCAGCCAGCCTCAGCTACTTAGGGAGGCCCTCCGGGTGTGGTGGCGCACGCTTATAATCCTAGCATTTGGGAGGCAGAGACAGGAAGATCGCTTCACGACAGCCGCTATTACTTAGTGAGGCCCTCTGCAACTTAGTGAGATGCTGTTTCAAAATAAAGAATAAAAAATACAGCTGAGGGTGTATCTCAGAGGTAGACTGCCTCTGGGTTCCAACCCCAGTACCACAAAAAAACAAAACAAACCAAACCAAACCAAACCAAAACAGGGCCGGGTTCTATCCCCAATACTGCAAAAGAAAAAAAGAAAAAAAAAGATGGGGAAAAGCTGAAGTCATGTCTGGCTTAGCAGTTTCCAGACCTCTGTGCTTTCCACCATGGAGAATTCTTTGGTGGAGCTGGGGCGAGGAAGGCACCAAGACAGTTCCCGCTGCGTTCGCACAGTGGGCAGGCTTGCCGAGAAGGCCGTGCCCTGCATCTGAACAAGGTCCATGAACCTACTCTACACAGCAGGACCGCTCCAGTGCCCACCTAGGAGGAGGGTGAGGGCTTGGGCTCGAGGCGGCGTCTGCGACGGGTCCTGATGCCGGTGCGGATGCAGGTGGGCGTCACCTGGGATCGCTGTTTTGGCGCGTGGTCTTGTCAGGAAGTCCCACGTTTAAAGGTCTTGGTCACCTGGCTTTCTCACCGCCCTGTTAGCCATGGCACAAACTTTTACAGAGCACGAAGCCCCCGGAACCCAGGGATGGTGTCAGATGGGAAAGAGCTGCACTGATGCAATTACTGAAGGCCTTGTGCCTACCCACGGGCATTTAGAAGTTTGTCCGTGCTTCTCCCTCTACCGAAAACGCTCTGAAGATAAAAAATAATCTTTTTTTTTCTTTTTTTTTTTTTCCCGGTACTGAGGATGGAACCCAGGGAGATTCTACTTCCGAGCTACACCCCCAGCCCAATTTTATTTTCTGTGTGTGTGGTACTAGGGGTGGAACCCAGGGGCTTTCTACCTCTGGACTATACTCCCAGACCTATTTTATATTTTATTTGGAAACGGGGTCTCACTAAGTTGCTGAGAGCCTCATTAAGTAGCTGAGGCTGGCTTCGAACCTGTGCGATCCTCCAGTCTCAGCCTCCCAAGTGCGGTGATTGTAAGCGTGCGCCACCACGCCTGGCTCCCAGTTCGATTTTTTATTCTTTATTTTGAAACCGGGTCTCACTGAGTTGCAAAGGGCCTCACTAAGTAGCTGAGGCTGGCCACGAACCAAGATCCTCCGGTCCCAGCCTCCCGAATGCTGGGATTACAAGCGTGCGCCACCGCGCCCGGCTGCACCAACAACTCTTAAACCTTCACGCTGAGGTTGTGTCCTGAGAGCTGTGCAGGGTCCCTGTGGTTCTCCTCTGTCTGCGACTCTGGTTGATGCTGGGGACAAAAGCCACCAGCAGGGCTGATGGAAAAGACCGAGGCACTGGAAACCTCAGAAGCCAGAAGACGGGAGAGGAACGTAATGAAAGGGCCAGAAAGAACCCGCCAACCTGTACACAGACAGCTTTCATGCGTGCAAACCAAGCGATGACGGGTCTCCATGGAGAGCGAAGCGAGCTCACTACCTCCAGAAATGCGTGAAAATACGCGCACAAAGCATCCTCAGCTGACGAGAAAGGGTACCCAAGGGAGAGTCGCGTCTCCAGAAATAAACGAAGAGCACCACAAAGTATAAATAATTGGAAAGACTGGTTTTTCTGTTACCATTACTTGCTTCAAAATAGGTGTGACTTTTTAAAGCAAAAGGTAAAATACCACTTTGAAGGGTTTATCCTGAATGTATGTAAATATGGCAGTGGCAGCGCTGGAGATGGAAGGGTGGTAGACGAGCCTAAGCAGTGTACTCACTCCTCCCTCTCTTCCTTCCTCCCTTCATTTCTCCCTTATTGAACCCAGGGGTAATCTACCTCTGAGCTTCTTCCCCAGCCCTATTTTATTTTATTTTATTTTATTTTATTTTATTTTATGATACTGGGTATGGAACCAGGGGCTTTCTACCTCCAGGCTACAATCCCAGGCCATTAATTGCCTTATATTTTATTTGGAAACAAGGTCTCACTAAGTTACTGAGAGCCTCACTAAGTAGCTGAGGCTGGCTTCGAACCTGCGCGATCCTCCTGCCTCAGCCTCCCAAGTACTGGGATTACAAATGTGCACCGCCATGGCCAGCTCTATTTTATTTTTTATTTTTAAACAGGGTCTAAGTTGCTGAGGCTGTCTTTGAACCTGTGATTCTCCTGTCTCAGCCTCTTAAGAACTGGGAGTGTGTACCACCGAGCCAGCTAGCTGTCTGGTTTCTACACTTTGCACAAAGAGGTAAAATAGCAGGCCTAGTGAACCGTCAAAAGTAAAGGATGAGCCGGGCGTGGTGGCGCACGCTTGTAATGCCAGCATTCGGGAGGCTGAGACCGGAGGATCACCATTCACAGCCGGCCTCAGCTACTTAGTGAGGCCCTTTGCAACTCAGTGAGACCCTGTTTCAAAATGAAGAATAAAAAATCGGGCTGGGGGTTTATCTCGGAGGTAGAATGCCCCTGGGTTCCATCCCCAGTACCACCAAAAAAAAGAAAAAAAGTGAGGGCCATGAGATATGGGATCCTAGAAGGGCATCATCAGACTCCCACAGGAGCTGGCTCTGTGCTGAGTGACGAGCGAGCAGGAGGTGGCGGTGAGGGCAGGGCCAGGTATGTAAGATGGCCGATTTAACAAGATCCTATTACAACATTAAAAAGTAAGACGGGCTGGGGGTGTAGCTCAGAGATACAACGCCTCTGCCAGACGTGGTGGCGCACGTTTGTAATCCTGGTACTTGGGAGCCTGAGACAGGAGGATAGCGAGGCCCTCTGCAACTTAATGAGACCTTGTTTCAAAATAAAGAATAAAAAGTAGGGCTGGGGACGAAGCTCGGAGGTAGAATGTTCCTGCATTCCATCCCCAGTACCACAGAGAGAGAGAGAGAGAGAGAGAGAGAGAGAGAGAGAGAGAGAAGAAGAAGAAGAAGAAGAAGAAGAAGAAGAAGAAGAGGGGAGGGGAGGAGAGGGGAGGGGAGAGGAGAGAAAATGCTTCTGGGTTCAATCCCCAGTACCAAATAAATAAATAAACAAACAAACAAACAAACAAGTACAAATCCCTCTGGGTAAACACTGTCTCTTAGTTCTTTGTGCAGTTTGCTAGACTTTAGCTTTGTGACCTTGGACTCAGATGTGCCGACGGGAACACAACAGAGTCCTATTGGACGTTTTAAATATTCATAAGAGCTGAGGCTCCGGCAGGCTGGATGATGATGAAGAGATGTCAGAAAAGACACGTGCGATAGAAATGCTGAATCCGAAATTAAGGCCGAGGAGCCGGATGTGGGGAGCGACTCAAGTGAGGAGACGCAGCAGCTTAGCAAGACCATTTCAGAATAAAATAGGGGCCAGGTGTGGCGGCGCACGCCTGTCATCCCAGTACTTGGGAGACTGAGCCAGAAGGACTGCAGGTCCGAGGCCAGCCCCAGAAACTTAGCTAGACCCTCAGCAACTAGCAAGATCCTGTGTCAAGATAAAAATCAATATGCCAGGTGTGGCGGTGCATGCCTATAATTCTATTACTTGGGCAGCTAAAACAGGAGGATTGAAGGTTCGAAGCCAGCCTCAGCAATTTAGTGAGAACTTGTTTCCAAAAAAAAAAAAAAAAAATAGAAGCCAGGCATAGTGGTACACACTGTATTCCTAGAACCGGGGGGGCTTAGACAGGAGGATCACAGGTTTGTGGCCAGCTTCAGCTACTTAGTGAGGCCCTCTCCAATTTAGTGAGACTTTGTTTTAAAAATAAAGAATAAAAACATAGGGCTGGGGGTGTAGCTCAGAGGTAGAATGCCCCTGGATTCAATCCCAGTACTGCTAAGGTCTGGGGGTGTATCCCAGAGGTAGAAGGCCCCAGGTTTCCATCCTTAGTAACACACATACACACAATAAACAAAAAAATAAAATAAAAATAAAATAGGCCTTGGAGTGTAGCTCAAAGTTAGAATGCCCCCTGGGTTCAATCCCCATTACCATAAAAATAAAATAAAATAAAACCAAATAAAATAGGGCCGGTAGTATAGCTCAGAGATAGAATGCCCTTGGGTTCAATCCCCAGAACAACAACAACAACAACAACAACAACAACAACAACTAAATAAATAAATAAATAAAACCTCAAAACCAAAACCAGAAGATGTACATGTGTGTCCGCTAGAAGCACCCACTGCAGAAACAAATCCAGCCCCCTTATTCCCAGGTTGGGTTGATCTTAGAGGCGAGGTCGTCTCCCACCAGCCTCACATCTAACGGTGGCCTGCACCGCCGCTCTGGGCCTCCTGAGCACACCGTCTTCTCTGGACTTCTCCCATCCTTGCCTCCCCCTGTGCATGCTTCTCAAAGTTCAGCCCTTCCTGCTTCCCATCTGCCTTTGAGCCCCCCTCAAAACTCACGAGTTAACTCCTGCAATACTCTGCTCTGACCTCGCCACTCAGCTCTGCTCGGATCTCAGCTGTTCCCCTGTGGTTCTCAACAAGGCCCTCTCTTGCCGGGCGTGGTGGCGCACGATTGTAATCCCCGCGCTTGGGAGGCAGAGACAGGAGGATCGCGCAGGTTCGAAGACAGCCGCGCACGCTGGCTTAGGAGACCCTGTTTCCAAATAAAAATGCAAAAATAGGACTGGGAGTGTAGCCTGGAGGTAGAAGGGCTTCCAGGAACCCCAGTACCACCAAAAAAAAAAAAAAAAAAAAAAAAAAGACCCTCTCTTGCCATCCCTTTCCTCAGTGGGAGGCAGGTGTCCCTCCAACCTCTTTGGATCCTGCGCCCGCTGGACCCAGCAGCAGGTCCACACCTGTCTTTCCTAATCCCGCTTGCAGGCACGCGGAGGGGTGGCCGGAGTTCCACGGGTCCTGTCTGCTCAGCCTTCACGCCTCAACCTTCCTTCCCAGGAACTCCTGTTTCTCCAGCTAAATCCATGTCCAGTGTCCCTATTCTGACAGCGAGTCCAATCCTGACTTTTAACCCATTTCACTGCTCCCAGATGCTCTGAACAACCGAATTCCTAGATACGGGCCCTTAAAATTCTCCTTAGCTGATGGATGTCTACCTCTGAGCTCTACTCCCAGCCCTATTTTTATTTGTTATTTGGAAATAGGGTCTTGTTAAGTTGCCAAGACTGGCTTGGAACCTGTGATTGTCCTGTCTCAGCCTCCCACGTACTGGGATTATGGTGTGCACCCCACACTCGTATTTGCTTTCACACTGTTTTGCTTGGCTGTTCTGCTTGCATTCAAAGGATCTTCACACACAGGAATTGGTACCAAAGACTTGGTTGCAGACAGAGACCTCAGGGAGCCCGGCCTGTTTAGAGCCGGTTTTCAGGCAGGGTTGCGGGGCAGAGCAGCACTGAACCCCACCCCTCCAGCACCTGCTCTGTTGGCCGGCGTGGAGGGGTCAGGAACGCTTGGACCTGGAGCCGACGGTCACTTTAGATAAACACTTGGCTGAAGTCTTGATATTTTTCCTGAAGACATGAAATAAATCCTGGCTTTTGATGTTTTCAGCTGAAAGTTTCTCTAATAAAAAGCAAATTCAGACATCGGTTCCGTAGGTTTCTTATATGCAGAATGAATTTCGTCCTCACTAGACCGTCTAACTGAGAACTGAGACACGGCGGGTGTTAGCGTCCTATGGCTGTTATAACAAAGTGCCATAGATTTAACAGCTTAAACTGACACACAGTTATTCTCTTATACTCCTGGAAGTCAGAAGCATGAAAATCAAAGTGTGTTTCTTGGGCTGTGTTTCTTCTGGAGATGTTGAGAAAATCCATTCTCTTTTATTTTGAAACAGAGTCCTGCTAAATTGTGAGGCTGTCCTCCAACCCGTGATTGCTCTCCTCCCAAGTACTGGTATTCCAGGCATGCACCACTGCTCACAACTCCAGCTTTTATGCGCATGTTATTTTGAGATAGTCTCACTAAGTTGCCCAGGCTTCCCTCTAACTTGTGATCCTCTTGCCTTGCCTTACGGAGTAACTGGGATTTTAGGCCTGCACCATGATGCCCGGCTCTTTTCCAGCTTTTAAAGCCACCTGCATTCCTGGGCTCTCGTGCCTTCATCCCTTTGTCCATACATAAAGCCAGCAACATAGTGTCTTCCCAGTCTCCTCCCCTCCTCCTCCTCCTCTCCCTCTTCCTCCTCCTTCCCTGAGTCCCTATCTCCTCCTCTGAGATGAATCCTTGTGTTTATCTTGGGCCCACCCAAATAACCCCAGATACTCTCCCCATCTCCAGAACCTTAACCAAGTCACACCTGCAAAGCCCCTTTTGCTATGTGAGGTGACATAATCACAGGTTCTGGGGATGAGGAAATGGACATTTTGCGGGAGGGGGGGTTCCCTCTTCAGTCTAGCTGCATCCAGAAAATTGCAAGAGGGATGTCTGAGGGCATGTGAAGACTCCTGATCCCCACCATGTCCAAGGCTCCTCCGATGTGCAGCCCTTGCTGGAGGAAGCTGGCCCGCCCAGGGCACGTGTCGCCCGGCCCCACAGTGCTGGTGGACAACCAGGATCAGAAGTCAGTGCGGCCCCTCCAGTGAAACACGGACTAGAAATGACAAAGCCATGGCCCTGGTGCACCGTTCGGGCTCCGCGCCTCTGGGGTAGGTTTGTGGGGTGGAGGCCAAGGGTGACCAGAAGGCCCAGGGGCCCTGATTTTGTATTCACGGCTCTGAGCATCCTCAGCTGACACTGTCTGTCTGTATGCCCCAGCAGCAGGCTGAGATTCTACCGCCAGCGGTAGACACGGAGCCTTGACTCAACCCTACAAAGCCAGAAAACACTTGACAGGAAGAATGAAAAGAAGAAGGAAGAAAAGGGGGACAGAAGGAGAGAAAGATAAAGAGGGAAGAAAAGGAGGACACAAAGTGTGTAGGCACCTGAGCCAGGCACAGTGGTGCGTACCCATCCCTCCCAATACTTGGAGGGCGAGACGGGAGGATTGCAGGTTTGAGGCCAGCCTCAACCACTCAGTGAGACCCTGTTTCCAAATAAAGTATAAAATAGGTCTGGGGACTTCCAGGAAGATGGTGACCGAGAAAAGCAGCGTTTACGAGCCCTGCTAAAACTCAATCTCTATTGCCACAAAATCAGTGCTTTTCCTAGCCAGAAAACACCATCAGCAGAGAAATAAAAAATGTAAACACAAGGGACAGAGAAAAAAAAAAAGACTAGAAGAACAACAAGAGACCAGAAATCAAGCCGCAATGCAGCAGCGGGGCCGCGCCGACACCATCTTCCCTCACAGCACAAGGATCCAGAGAGGAAAGGTAAACAAGGAGCTGAAGTGAGCAGCTGTGGGTCATTCGGGTGTAATTAAGCAGTTCTTTCAGCGTGAAGAATGTCTAAAACTCCCAGTGGTCAAGCTCATCACGCCTTCCAGGGACTCAGAACAGAGCTCCAAACCAGAAAAGAAATACACCAGCCTCACAGCTGAGGGCGTGGCAGCGGTGCCATATTGCCAGCAGTGACAGCGAGTTCACCACGCCCTCAACAGCTCCTGATCAACACGCACAATAACCGTGAGTGAAATTGTGGCCCCTAAAGGAGAAATCCCTGTATTGCATGCCCAGGGACTTTGGTAATCTCCCTGGGTCTGAGATTTTGCAGTTCAAACCAGTGAAGGAGTAGCGGTGGCAGAGAATACCACAGACTCGAGATACAGAGCACCTTAAGTGAAGTTGTAGTGACCCAGGGAAGGCACAAAATTCTGAAATCATGGGAAAGAGGAACAACAATAGAGCAATGAATGCCCACAACCCCATAATATCAGAACCTGATAACACAGAAATTCAGAGATCTCCAGAAGATCGAATCAGGAATATAACTGTAGAAATAATACAGGACCTTCGAAAAGAATTTAGAGAGAGTCTGAAAGACATAAAGGATGCAATCATCGAGGTAAAGGCCTCAATTCAAAGTATAAACAATCAATTAGACCACATGGAGAATAGAATCTCGCTCCTAGAAGATGATCACTCCAAAAAAAAATGCATAATTTATAACTTAGAAAAAGAAATTAGACAGCAGGAATCTGACACTGAATAAATATGGGCCCATTTTAAGAGAGCTAACCTAAGAATAATCGGAATAGAGGAGGGAAAAGAAGGTGAAACCAAAGGGATCAATAATCTCTTCAAAGAAATAATAGCAGAAAATTTTCCAAACATAGAGCAAGAGATCAATACACAGGTCCAGGAAACTTATAGAACTCCCTTTAGACAGGATTGGAGAAGAGGATCCCCACGCCACATAATTGTCAAAATGACCAATGTGGAAGCCAAGCAGAGAATCTTAAAGGCAACAAAAACAAAGGGCCAAGTGACATTCAGAGGCAAACCAATTAGAATCACTCCAGACTTCCCAAACCAAGTCATGAGAGCCAGAAGGGCTTGGAGTAACATATTCCAAACTCTGAAAGAAAACAACTTCCAGCCAAAAATTTCCTACCCAGCAAAACTTTCTATCAAATTAGATGGGGAAATAAGAAGCTTCCATGACAAACAGAAACTGAAGGAATTTATGTCTTCAAAACCAGCACTAGAGAAAATACTCAAAGAGATTAACTACAAAGAAGAAATAGGTAATACACACCAGAACCAGAGAAACAAAATTTTCCATCCAGCAGACAACTAAGCAAAGAATATATTCATGTGTTTATTGGTTAAAATCTTTGGAGATTCATTATTTATTTTAGTCTTTTACCTATTTCTAAATTGTATTATTTGCTTTTATTGTTGCTAATTTTTAGGATTTCTATTTGGAATATTAATATACCTTCAGATATAGCATTTGGAAATATTTTACCCCATTCTACCAGTAACTTTTAACTCTGTTTACATTGTCTTTGGATGTACAATTTTTCTTATTTTTAGGAAGTTTGTTTACTCTGTTGTTGCCTGTACCTTTGAAATCATATCCAAGAAATCACTGCCAATTTCAATGTTGTGAAGAGTTATGACCCAGGTTTTCTTCTAAAAGTTTATAGTCTTAAGATTTACATCTAGGTCTTTTATCTATTTTGAATTAATACTTGTATATGGTGCTAGGTAAGGGTCCAAATTTATTCTTTTTCATGTATATTATTTGTCAACAATATTTAGTGAAAGGATCATTATCTCCTTCACCAAATGTTCTTGGAAACCTTGTCAAAAATAACTTGACCATATATGGAAGAATTTATTTCTAGGCTTTTTATTTTACTCCACTGGTTTACATATCTGCCTTTATAGCAGTACTACACTGTTTCAATTATTGTAGCTTTATAAGGTTTGAAATCAGAAAATGTACATCTTCTGGCTTTGTTCTTTTTTGAGATTGTTTTGGGCATTTAGAGTTCATATTTCATGTTAGGATAGATTTTTTTTTTCTGGAAAAAATGTATGATAGTTTCACCTTAAAAAAAAAAAGAAAAACATATCCTCTGGTAAGAAAGAAAGCAAAAAGAAATATTGAAATGTTATCTCTAAGTGATCAAAAGTTTGATATCAAACAAATGAATCTGTTATGTAAGACTATCATTGTTAATTTTGGATAAATTGCTATAATATTAGAGGTCAACCACTAAGCCAAGCATGGGAAGGAGGGAGGGGGAGGGAATGGTGTGGGGTAGGGGCTGACTCGGTGATGTGTGCACGTATATCTACACAAGTTTTTTACCCCATTATGATGTATGAATACAGTGCACCAATAAAAAAAATAAATTTAAAAAATAAAATAAAATAGGTCTGGGAGTATAGCCCGGAGGTAGAAAAGCCCTTGGGTCCCACCCCCAGTACCATAAATAATAAATAAATAAATAAAATAAGAAGGGCTGGAGGTATAGCTCAGAGGCAAAATGCCCCTGGGTTTGATCCTTGGTAATTAACTACAACAACAGAAGGTAGGGAGCCAGGAATCAGGCTCTGTCGGGAGTGATGTGCACTGCCCCCGCCGCCCTGAGACGCTGCCCTGAGATGCTGCCCTCCATCGCTCCATCAGCGCCTCCCAGGGGCTCCTGCTGCGGCCACTGGGACCAGCTCTAAGCACCCGGGCTGGGCCTCGCCCGCTCACGAGGGCCTGGTGCAGGAGCTCGGGACGCCAGGGCAGGCGGGTGAAGAAGCTGCTTCCACAGTCGCTTAGGAAGGCGAGGCCAGCCTCTCTACGGCTACACATGCTAGAAAAACATGTGGGAAGAGAAGAGAGTCAGAACAGCCCTCTCCCTTAAAACGAACCTATTACGCCCGGGGCCACCAGAATGGCGGCCTTTCGGTGTATTGCTTATACAGCAAGACCTAACTCCAATTTGCAAAAACTAACTGCAGCTGGGAGTGGTGGCACACGTCTATAATCCCAGTACGTGGGAAGCTGAGAGAGGAGGATTGCAGGTTTGAGGCCAGCCTCAGCAACTTAGCAAGACTCTGTCTCCAAATAAAAAAATAAAAAGGGCTGGGGGTGTAGCTCAAAAGTAGAATGTGCCTGGATTTTATACCAAAAATACCAAACAAACAAACAACACCAATAGCAACAAAAACTAACTAGAAAATTAAATGACTGACCACACAGAAGCCAGGGCTGGATTCGGGCACCCATACCGAGTCGTCAGAACTCGGCCTCCCTCAGATTTTACGGGGCTTCCTGCCCAACACCGCGGCTTCAGGATCCCCGCGGACTGACAACTGGTGTTCCTGGAGACGACAGAGAACACGGGCGTCCGCTCCGCTGCAGGGAGCGCCCTGGGGCCAGCGGACGCGTCACCACCTGGTAACAGCTAAGGGTCTGGCTGGAAGATCAGTGCTCTGGAAGGAATAAGCCAGGAGTCAAACCTCTTTAGGGAAGAGGTATAAGGCTGGGGCTCTCAAAAGAGGCCAGAGCTGGGAAACCCTCCTGTCCCATGTGCTTGCTCAGTGAGAGGCCGCTGCTATCAAAGGGACGCACGTGTGCATGTGTGTATATGTGCGTGTGTGGTGGCTGGTAGTGCTAAGGATTACACCTAGGGAAATTTTACCGCCAAGCACACCCAGCCTTATTTTTTTTTATTTTGACACAGGGTCTCAGCCAGGTGTGGTGGCGCACACCTGTAGTCCCAGTACTCGGGAGGCTGAGACAGAAGGATCACAGGTTCGAGGACAGCCTCAGCACGTAGTGAGACTCTCACCAACCTAGTGAGACCCTATTTCAAATAAAAATAAAATAGGGCTGGGGATGTAGCTCAGAGGTAGAATGCCCCTGGCTTCAATCCTTAGTACCACAAAAACAAAAACAGGGTCTTGCTGAGTTGCTGAGAGCCTCGCTAGGTTGCCGAGGCTGGCCTTAAACCTGCGATCCTCCTGTCTCAGCCTCTCAAGTACTGGGACTACAGGCATGCACCGCCATACCCGGTCCAAGGGACTCTTAATGATCGAGGGAAAGGAAATCTCAAGGCTGCCAGCCTCGGTCTTCCCAGTAGCCCGGTGTTTTCCAAGTGGGCTCCATGACCAAGGGCAGGGAAGGAGGCCCTGTTGAATCAGACTCTACTCAGCACATGACGGATCTCAGCCCAGAAGGTGGCCACCTCGGACATCACTGAGGCACACGAGGGCTCGGCACCAGGTCAGCACCCCAAGGGGCAGGGAGCCCCTGGACAAGCCGAGCTCTGCACGCACACCCGGGACTTCGTGGTTCCCTCCCGTGGCCAGCATCTGTGGATCTGGGCACTAAGGTCAAGATGAGGGTGGTAGCACCAGGACTACGGGCATGGACCACGTCTAAGCACTGTGCTTTCACTCCCCGGCTCTGGGACCTTCCAGTTAGAGGTTTGGGTAAGGAGGTGGGAAGGCGCCTCAGAGCTGACTAGGGCGATGCCTGGCTCCTCCTGCACTGGGTATAGTGAAGGGACAGCGAGGCCGCCGGCTGCACACGCTCCTCATCTTGATTAGCAAGAGAAACTCACGTCGCTACACCGTAGGGCAGGAGAAATCTGAACAGACTTTAGGGACTCCCCACACGTCCTTCTCGCGCGGCTATGATGAATAATACAGGGTAAGAGAAAATTCCAGCCGGGCGTGGTGGGCACGCTGGTCATCCCAGCATTCGGGAGGCTGAGACCTGAGGATCGCGGTTCGCGGACAGCCTCAGCTACTCAGTGAGGCCCTCTGCAACTCAGTGAGGCCCGGTTTCAAAATAAAGAATAAAAAATAGGGCAGGGGGTGTAGCTCGGAGATCAAATGCTCCTGCCTGGGTTCCATCCCCAGACCCGCAAAGAGAGAGAGAGAGAGAGAGAGAGAGAGAAGATGAAGAAGAAGAAGGGAGGAGGAGGAGGAGGAGGAGGAGGGGGAGGAGGAGGAGGAGGAGGGGGAAATCCCACAGCCATGCCGAGGCGAGGCCGTCCAGGGGCTGAGTCACAAGAATGACTGGTCGTAGGCAGGAGGGATGAGCAGGGGAAGGCTCCAGATGGGGAGGCAACGAGGCAGCGGGAGCCTCTACTGCACCCCTTTGTTACACACACACACACACACACACACACACACACACACACACACACACTCACGATAGGAGCCCCTCCGCCCTCATGACATAGCTTCAAGGTTCGGAAGGTCGAGGTCATCTGGGGCGTCTGGCATGGGTGAAGCGGCGCATTCGCCGTTGCGCTTGGTCTATGAGGCCGTAACAGGTGTTTCGTTTCGCGCGCTCTGCTGTAACCCTTCACACCTGACCACCACAATTTAGAAAAAGAGTCATGTGCTCACAGTTCTGGAGACCTCAGGGGTTCAGTCCGTGTTAGGCCGGCTCTGCGGAGCTCGGGACATGGCGCCGGAGCAGAGAGAGCGTGCACCGGGCTCTGCTCTCGCATGGCGGAGGCCAGGAGCAAGAGGGACACAGCAGGGGAGGAGGGGCCACGCACACATCCTCGAGGCCACGCCCCCAGCGGCCAAGCCCCGCCCTCAACATGGCTGCCTTCCTGCCGTGAGGTCTAGAGGGACGGCTCAATTCAAACCCTAACACAGGTTGAGGAGAGCAATTGTGCTTGTATGAGAAGGGTGCACATGTGTGTCTGGCAGGCAAGGGCTTAAATGTATACAGTGAGCACAGTCAAGCGGTTGCTCACCTTGACACTCCTTCCCAGGGCCCTCTATCACCTGGCTTCCTTCCTCATACTCTGGCCTGATTGGTCCAAGAGCACAGTCACTTGACCCAAGCTTTTTTTTTTTTTTTTTGTAGTACTGGGGATTGAGCCCAGGAGTATTCTATCTCTGAGCTACATTCCCAGCCCTATTTTTTTATTCTTTATTTTGAAACAGAGCCTCACTAAGTTGCAGAGGGCCTCACTAAGTAGTTGAGGCTGGCCTGGAATCTGTGACCTTCCTGTCTCAGCCTCCCAAGTACTGGATTTACAAGTGTGCGCCACCATGCCTGGCTTGACCCAAGCTATTTATCTCCTGAGATTTGTTTTTGTTTTTTTTGTAGAACTGGGGATTGAACCCAGGGGCATTCTACCACTGAGCTACACCCCCAGCCTTGTTTTATTTATTTATGTATGTATGTTTTATTTATTTATTTATTTTGGTGGTACTGGGGTTCCTGGAAGCCCTTCTACCTCTGGGCTTCACTCCCAGACCTATTTTTTATATTTTCTTTATTTGGAAACAGAGTCTCTTAAGCCAGCGAGACTGGCTCCCAACCAGCGCGATCCTCCTGTCTCCACCTCCCAAGCGCGGGGATTACAAGTGTGCACCGCCATGCCCAGCCCTTATTTTATTTTATTTTGTGGTACTGGGGTTGGAACCCAGGGGCTTTTCCACCTCTGGGCTACACTCCCAGACCTATTTTATTATTTTGAAGTAGGCTCAGTAAGTGAGCACACAGTGGCCTCAAGCCCGTGATCCTCCTGTCTCAGCCTCACAGTACTGGGATCACAGGTGTGAGCCACTGCGCCCAGCTCTCCTGAGAATTCAGAACCTTAGTTTGAGTGAGACGCTGTGTGCTTGGACCTCAGCCGGGTACAGAGCCCACCGAGGGCTGGCCACGCGTCCCCGACGTAGGACCCGCCCGGCTCCCCCCTCGGTCACTCTGCAGTTTTTTTCTTCTAGCCTCTGATTTTCCCTGGTTACCTGCCAGTGGGTCTGGGCCTCTGTTTATGTCAGCCAGACTCCATTTCTGTTGCTTGCAACCGAATGAATCTCAACTAATAGGAGGATTGCGGCGGAATTGTGCTCAGTGCAGGTTTCAGGGTGGAATTCATCTCAGCGTGTAGGGGGAGGGCAAAGGGATGATAGGACAGCTCCCCGCTCGGTGCCTGAAACCCGCAGTGCCCAAGCGAAGTCTAGGAAGGATGGTGAATTATCCAAGACCTGATGAAGAATCGACAGAGGAGTGGAACGTATCGTTCAGAGGAGGAGGGAAGGGCTGTGGCTCGACTGACTTCTTCAAAAAGACATGGAAGAATCAGTTGAAGCCGGGCGTGGTGACCCATGACTGTGATCTCAGGACTTGGGAGGCTGAGACAGGAGGATCGCACGTTTGAAGCCAGCCTCAGCAATTAAAGCGAGACTTTGAGCAACCTAGCAAAACCTCGTTTTAAAACAAAACATAAGCCGGGCGTGGTGGCGCTCGCTTGTCATCCCCGCGCTTGGGAGGCAGAGACAGGAGGATCGCGCAGGTTCGAAGCCAGCCACGCGCGCTGGCTTAGGAGACCCTGTTTCCAAATAAAAAAAGTATAAAAAATAGGTCTGGGAGTGTAGCCCGGAAGTAGAAGGGCTTCCAGGAACCCCAGTACCACCAAAAACAAACAAACAAACAAACAAAACATAAAAGGGCTGGGGGCTCAGCTCAAAAATAGAATGCCCCTGGGTAGCCAGGCGTGGTGGCGCACGCTTGTAATCCCTGCGCTTGGGAGGCTGAGACAGGAGGATCGCGCAGGTTCAAAGCCAGCCTCAGCTACTGAGTGAGGCTCTCAGCAACTTAGTGAGATTCTTTCCAAATAAAGTATAAAAGAGGTCTGGGAGTATAGCCCGGAGGTAGGAAGCCTCTGGGTTCCACCCCCAGTACTACAAAAAAAAAAAAAAAAGAATGCCCCTGGGTTCAATCCGCAGTATCGAGGAGGAGGAGGAGAAGAGGAATCAGTTGGAGGCCTTAGGGAAACCTGGGCAGATGGAGCCCTAGGTGGTGCACACTTGTAATCCCAGTACTAAGATAGGAGGATTGCAGGCTTGAGACCAGCCTCAGCAATTTAGCGAGACCCTTACCAAATTAGCAAGACCCTGTTGTCAAAAAAAAACAATGAAAAATAAAAAGGGCTGGGGTGTAGCTCAGGGGTAGAATACCCAGGAATTTAATCCTGAGTACCAAAAATAAAATATAATAAAATAACGCATCATTGAAGCTTCATGTTTTCTTTCTTTCCTTCCTTCCTTCCCTCACTCCTGTTCTAAATAGGGCCGCTGTGCCTGAGCCCAGCCTCTGGCTCTGTCTTTGGGGACCGCAGGCCACAACGGGCTACTGTAGGCAGCATGAAAGCTCAGAGATTTTGTGCTGAGAGTGATCAGAAACCACTGAAGGCTGGGCGTGGTGGCATGCACGCCCAGCATGCGGGAGGCCGAGACAGGAGGATTGTGGTTCGCAGCCAGCCTCAGCTGCTTAGTGAGGCCCTTTGCAACTCAGTGAGACTCTATTTCAAAATAAAGAATAAAAGTCAGGGCTGGGGGTGTAGCTCGGAGGAAGGATGCCCCTGGGTTCCATCCCCAGTACCAAAAAAAAGAAAAAGAAAAAAGAAAAGAAAGAAAAAAAAGCAAGTCCGTCCTGGTCTGGACTTTCCCCTGACTGCCATGGCACGGCCCACTGGTCTTGGTCCCACACACGGTCCTCGGTAAGAACTACGCTCTGTAACCCCGGATCTTGCTTTGGTCTCCTGGTATTTTCTGCCTATGGCGGTCAGCTCTTTCACACTCGATTTCCCCAGAACAAGCAGTTAATATTTCTTGAGCCAAAGTCTATACAACACAGACAGGAAAAGCCAGGCAAATCTGAACTATCATCTTTGTCACAGGGCTGTGGGTATGTCAGTGAATCTTGACTCAAGATTTTATTCTAAGGATGCCAATAGGGTAGACTACAGGAGGGCTACGGAGCTCATTGGGGTCCAAAAAAAGAGGGCAAAGGCCGAAAGAAAGGGTCCCCTGGTGCATGGTGGGTTTTTACACATTGCTGAGAAATTGCATCCCTTTTATGTATAATAATTTGGGTTTCGTGCCCCAGCTTAGTGCAATGTGCATGATTACATCATGTGGAAAACCTAAAGCTGTACACATTACACAGGCTGGAAGTCTGACCACAGCTGGCCAGGGCAATTCCTGTACTTTTTTGGGAAGGTTTTCTCTCTGTCCTCTTTTCTGCCTCGTTTATTCCTATCTACATATAACATTCCCCCCTCAAGAGCTAGAGGCCCTGAAATCACTGAGGGAACATGGGGGAAGGTCCATCTTCTGCAGCTTCTTCAAGCTGGACAGGGATGTAGACATGTCAGGGCCTCTTGCTCTTGCGGTCTGTCTGGGCAGGGCATGCTGGGACAGGATAAGCTCCTTCCTTGAAGGCAGGTCGGTCCAGGGGTCCCCGATAGAAGGCAGCACCCACTGTAGAGTTGGCAGTCCAGCCCGAGTTTTGTTTGAAGTTTGATAGCCTGGAATTGAGAAGAAACAAATTTTGTTAGCAGGTTTAGGAGACCAGGGCCAAAGAGTAAGACTAGGAGCATTGCAGCTGAAGGCCCCATGAAGCCAAGGGCCAAGAAAGCCAGGGCCGTGTCTCTTGGTATCCATCCCTGGTGGCTTGTTCCCTCGGGCTGGATGCCCTTTTTATGAAGTGTCAGCTGCTCTCCTGCACACGACCTGGTCTGCTGACATAGAAGCAGCATTCTTCCTGAAGCATAATGCATATGCCCCGTCTGGCCACTGTCATGAAGCCCAACACTCACAATGTAAACAGAGCCGACAGGCATGGGCAGAGGAGGAGTCAGCCGCTTCATCTGACGTGGTCCCTGCTTGGCCCTGGAGTGCTGGATCCAGTGGACAGAAGAGCAGGAAAGGTCCTTCCCAAAGAGGGCCCAGTTGACGACTTGTCTAATTGTCGCAATAGGCTTCAATTAGCATCGCAGATGCTGATTGGTAGAGGGTGTAGTTGAGCTCCCAGGGAGAGGAGGACCTGTTGTCCAAACTCTTGGAAGGCTTTTTGATATCGACCAAAGGCCATTACATTCTGGGTGAGTGTAACCTGCTCCTCACAAGGCTCCTGATCTATGGTGGGTAAGCTAGTAATGAAAGGACTTGATCCTGTTTCTTAATCCTTCTGGAAGGCAGGCAAGAAAGGCGTCTCTTACCCATATTCCACAGCTTGCATTATAATCCCACTTGGGAGTCTGTCATGAGAACAGCTATAGCTCCTAAAGAATATTTGAAGTTTAGTAAGTGCATCTGGTCCCAAAGTTCCTTTGCAGCCTCAGTAACCTTTTGTCTTTCTGACTCTGATAAAGACTGTCCTGGAATGATGTTTATGTCCTTGCAGGTTAAATCAAAAGCCTGGACTAGGCGCTGGAAGGCTTCATAGAGCAATCTGGGTCATCAGAGAACTTTCCCAGATCTTGCTTGATTTTAGAGAGAAGGGTGCCGGGGTCCAGCCTCGGCCAGTCCAGGGTTTTTTTTTTTTTTTTTTTTTTTTTTTGGTGGTACTGGGGTTCCTGGAAGCCCTTCTACCTCCGGACTACACTCCCAGACCTATTTTTACTTTTTTTTTTTTTTTGTAAACAGGGTCTTCTAAGCCAGCGCGCACAGCTGGCTTCGAACCTGCGCGATCCTCCTGTCTCTGCCTCCCAAGCGCGGGGATTACAAGCGTGCGCCACTACGCCTGACTCAGTCCAGGGGTCTTGAAGGAGGCGTAGGGTCGGCGAAATTGAAGAATGAGAGACGCCGTTCTTAGCAGCAGGGGGAAGGCATCTCTGCCTGTGCCCTAGAATATACTTTATTTATACATGAATCTGATAAATTGCAGCAAGCCACATCATACATATTTTGCTTTTCATTTAGTTTTTTAAAACCACATTACACAAACATTGTTTTTCATTTAGTTTTTCATTAACCTGAATTCCATGTAGCAGGCACACCTCGAAGCCACCTGTTTTTCCTGTTTTTTGTTTTTCGTAGGCTTTTACATGGAAATACTTGGTATTAACAACTTTTGGCAAAACTTGTCCTTAATACATCAGATACAAACAACTTTTAGCAATACATGTTTTCAATATATCTAGGTACATTATGCACTGTGTTTGGAACAATTCAACCTGCCTCAATGAGCTCAGATCCCAGTACCCGAAATTATCCAAATTAACGTCATACAAATCATTCTGGTTACCTAGTCACAAATATCAACTTTATTCTAATTATTAACCTAACTAACAATGGAGCTCTGTGAAGCACGTTCAAACCTAAAGCTAAACCGAAAGTACAGAAAACAAGGGGCTTTTCCATTAAAAGGAACACAAAGATTTTAAAAGATCTTTAAGGGGCACAAAACATTTTACTTTTATATTTTATATTTTAAAATACTAAATACACAATTTATTTTCTTAAATTCTTATGATCTTTGATCAAAAACACTAGAAAAGGGGGGGCTCTGCCTAGCCGATTTCTCCATCACACATAATAAACTTTCACTAAACTTATCCTTAACTACTAAATGCTAAACTTACTATTTCTACTTCTAAAATTAGCTGCTAATTTTATCTCTTATTTATTTATTTATTTATTTATTTATTTATTTATTTATTTATTTGTGGTACTGGGGTTCCTGGAAGCCCTTCTACCTCCGGGCTACACTCCCAGACCTATTTTTTTTTTTTTTTTACATTTTTATTTTGGAAACAGGGTCTCTTAAGCCAGCGCGCGTGGCTGGCTTCGAACCTGCACGATCCTCCTGTCTCTGCCTCCCAAGCGCGGGGATTACAAGCGTGCGCCACCATGCCTGGCCTTATCTCTTATTTTTGACTACTAGGTATTCTATAACTTATTTTGACCCAACCACCAAATTTATACTAAACTTATTCTATTTCTTTAACATACAATGCCTACATCTAATTTCCTATAAAACCTATTAAGTTGTCTGCCAAGAGAACTCTTGTCTTTAGTGAGCAGACACCAAGGAGGTCCCCGCCTGCCCAACCCTCTGTAGGAACAGCCGAGTCCTGACATCAAGCCATTTTCCAGTAATATTAACTCTGTGTTTTCCGATGATCATCGCTCCTTACAGGAAAGTGGAGGCTGGTTGGAGGTGGAAAAGTATTCTGATTAGCGCTAGCCCCTTGAGGGGGATACTATAGTCGCCCCTCTAACTTATAAGCAGTCATATGGAGGGCCCTGCACAGTAGGTATAATTTGCCTAAAGTTAACTTTTTTCTTTCATAACTAAAGCCTTAAATAAGTTAGGTGTTGTAAGCAGAGGAGCAAAGAGCTCTTTTCTATGTAGCTTTTTGAAAGTTCTCCCATAGTCATATTCTTCTTAATGCTGTTCCCAGCACAGATCTTAGGGCATCTTCCAACCATATTCACATCAATTTTTAGATTATTATAAGACATCAATCCTCGATCAGAGCAATATTCAAATTTCATTAATATTATCATTATTGTAACTAAAATCAAGAGGGATAATGGCTTCAGTTTTGCCAGAGTCTTCCAGCCCTGCGGAATTCTCTTCCCAGCTGCGACCCTGTCACACAGCAGAAATGGCGCCGCCTCCGCCAGAAGGGCCCTTGCACCTGTGTGTATCCAAATTCTCCACCCACCTCCTGTAAGGAACGTACCTAGGAGGTGGCGGGGTGACCCTGAGGAGGACGAGGGTTTGGGAGTGGTACTGAGGGGTAGAGTGCTCTAGGGGCCACGGTTATTTGAGCTTTTGGAGGGTGTTGAGGAATTGGCCGGTTCCTCTGGGGGAGAGTTTGGGAAGTCTTTCCCCACGGAACCATAAGGGCAGGGTCAACTCTGCATCCTTGATAAAGGTCTGGCTGATTTCTTAAAGCAAAGAATGATTGGATATAAACAACTCCTCCCATTTTCCTTCCCGGAGGCAAAAGAGATCTAGCTATAATATCGTGTTGAAGTTTAGGTTCCCGTTTAGGGGTCATGTTTCTTGGTTATCTAATGGGTATTGGGATCGAGCTGTATTACAAAAGAAAATATGCCTTTTTAAAAAAGTTTCAGGAGCAAATCTTTCTCAATTCTTTACATCCCAATGGAGAATATACAGGCATTGTGGTCTGAGTTTCAATCTGAAGAAGGCAGAGACTCAAGAGGAAGGGATCCTCCTGCCTCCCAAGTTAATAAACCCTTTATTCCCAGGGTCCTCAGGACATCCCTTTGGGCCTTGGAAACTGGGGACCCAGAGTAACCAGTCGGCCTTGTCAGATCTCGAACCTGCTTATTGTGTCTTCTTGAGTTTTTTCCTTTTATGGGAGGAGGTATAAATTTGTTAAGCCTTTTAGTTTTCTCAAGAATCATTTGTTTTAAGCCGGGCGTGGTGGCACACGCTTTGTAATCCCAGCATTCGGGAGGCTGAGACCGGAGGATCGTGGTTCGAGGACAGCCTCAGCTACTTAGTGAGGTCCTCTGAAACTTAGTGAGACCCCTGTTTCAAATTAAAAAAGAATAAAAAATAGGGCAAGGGGTGTAGCTCAGAGGTCAAATGCCCCTGGGTTCCATCCCCAGATCCCCCCCCCACACACACACACATACAAAATCATTTGTTTTAATTGAATTTTACCTTTTTTTTTTTTTTTTTTTGGTGGTACTGGGGTTCCTGGAAACCCTCTACCTCTGGGCTATACTCCCAGACCTGTGTTTTTTTTTTAATATTTTTATTTGGAAACAGGGTCTTTTAAGCCAGCGCGGCTGGCTTCGAACCTGCACAATCCTCCTGTCTCCCCCTCCCAAGCGCGGGGATGACAAGCGTGCACCACTAGACCCTGTGAACTTACCTAATTTATACAGTTATTTATAGATTAACTCTGAAAATCAGGATACTAAATGATCAACATTAACATTCAAGCAATTTTTCTATCAGATAAATCACCCAGGAGCAATGGATACTGTAGTTTAAAATATCTTACAGAGCCGGGCGGGTGGTGCATGCTTGTAATCCCAGTACTTGGGAGGCCGAGACAGGAAGATCACAGGTTTGCTGCCAGCCTCAGATGCGTAGTAAGGCCCTCCATACTTAGTGAGATGCTGTTTCAAAACAGAAAATCAAAATAAGGTTGGTGGTGTAGTCCAGAGGTAGAACGCCCTTGGGTTCAGTCCCCAGCACCAATAAAATAAAATAAAATATATGTATTCTAAATAGGCAAATGTAACCTTGATTTAGCCACCTAAGAGATATGTTAGATGATTTTAAGTGCATTTTGATTTTCAGTAAATTCAAATCCACTTAGTTTTGCAAAAGTTTTAAATTACATGAGCTAAAAGCCATTTAGATTTATGAGTCTTTAATTTATGGGCATTCATTTATATATAAGCCAATTTGGTATCCTGTAGACAATATACAAAACATAATAAGCAATACCCCTTACACAAATATGTGTAAAAAATAAACAGAAAACAAGAATTTTAAAGCTTTCATTTACCAAAGATTGGGATCCCACAGATATAAGATACAAGAGTTACAGATGATTCCTATACAGAGTCCACCAGAGTGAGAGCTTCCGAAAACCAAGGCATTTCCTGTTCCAGATTTTATTGCATCACCAAACGTGGGGAAAAGCCGTGTATTTGGGGTGCTCGGGCAGAGTCCGTGAGCCATGGGGACAATCCGTTGACTTTAAGCTGCCACTTTTCTTCCCATGGCAGGCAGAGCTACACCAAACACTCCCATTTTATTTCCTCTGAGATTCCCATGATCTCTGTTTCTCTGCTCTTTGAATGCAAGATGAAACTTAGAGGTAACCTAAGTAAGCCAGCAGGAGAGAAAAAACTTTCAAAAAGCCTCTAATTAGATAAAACAAGAATGCACCAGGGGCTGGGGATGTGGCTCGTGGAGCTATTACCCACCATGCCTGAGGCCCTTGGCTCAAAACCCAGCACTTCAAAAAGTAAAAATGAGCTGGGCGTGGTGGCGCACGCTTGTAATCCCCCGAGCTTGGGAGGCGGAGACAGGAGGGTGGCGCAGGCTTGAAGCCAGCCTCTCTGGCTTAAGAGACCCTGTTTCCAAATAAAAATATAAAATAGGTCTGGGAGTATACCATCCCTAGTACCACCCCCCAAAAAAATAAAAGTAAAAATAAAAACCCAAAACACATCTGACTTAACTAAACATGCAAAACAGGTAAATTTATCGGAAAAAAAATTACCATGACCTCAAAAGACCAAAGAAATTTAGGGGGATGTCAAGTCCAAGCCACCACAGGTGCACGAGGTCATGGGGAGGCCATTGGGGCCCATGATGGTGGCACCGTGGGAGCCAAAGATGGCGTCTGGAGGCTGCTGGTGTGGAAGGGCCCCACAGGTGATGGTGGATAGCTGCCAGTAGCTCGCCGCACACTACTGCAAGCAGGCCCTTGCCAGGAATCCTCCAGAAAGGCTGGCCTGAAAATCCCTGCTGGGGTAAATCACACACACGCCGTGGCCCCCACACACATCTAGGCAGAGGGCTGTCTGCCTTTGTCTTTCCAGAAGCCAGAGAGGCAGTTTCTGGGCCAGTTACCATGCCTTAGTTTTCTCTTAAATCTACATTTAACCTAGATAAAATTATATATTTTATGATTTTATAGTGTTCCCATCAGAGCATTGCATAACCTCATATATAAAATTATACATTGAATAGAAAGCAATTTGTGGCAACCTGTGTTGCCTTTAGTAAAGACCCCTAAAGCAAAGTCATCCTGTCTGTATTATCTTAGATTTTAAGAAGCCAAGAGCCTTTTAAGGCACTCATTGTGTCTTGGATTATACAATTTAATTTTAATCGTTATAAATCACCCCCAAAATCAAGCCATTTGACAAAAACCATTCATATTTTAAATCACCTTTTCCTGTTTTAGGTACTCCACAAACCGGGAACCTTTACTGGGTTCTTATCTAGGGAGAAAAAGCATTGAATTAGATACATAGAGACTATATGGTCCAAAGCCAGTTAAAAATGGTGCCGGCCATTCACGTTAAGATCGGGTTAAAATGGTATCAAGACGGGGAGGGTTTCCTTCCATTACATGCTAAAATGGTGCCAGTTTGGGAACTGTGAAGTAGAGTTGGGGGGAGAGAACTGCGGGCTGAAGCCACTAAGAAAGGTGAACGGGGACATGGGGAAGGGAAAGCCAGGTGGATAGCGCCTTGCTCGTGGAATCAAAAGATGGCTGGGAGTTTAAAAACAGCAGAGGATGGGGGCCACGGGCCAGACATGGCGGCCTGGCCCGCTGGATCAAAAATGGCAGGGAAAATTAGCGGTGTGAATCCAAAAGCAGCGAGTACAATCAGGGCACGGCCAGGAGCAGGGGTGGGGTCCAGCCCACGGGATGGGGAGGCAAGGAGGGGGCATGGCGCCTTCCTCCAACTATATATTCGAGTCATGGCACCACTTATGTTATGGGGCCGTGTCCCCCGAAGGAAAGACTTCATCCTGAGGATGCCGACAGGGTAGCCATGAAAAGCTCTATTGGGTAGATTCCTCAGGAGGGCTACGGAGCTGGTTGGTGACCAAAGAGAAGAGGGTGAGGGCAGAAAGAGAGAGTCCCCTGCTGCACGGTGGGCTTTTATATATTTCTTAGAAATCACGCCCCTTTTACTGTGTCATCATTTGGGTTTCGCGCCCCAGCTTAGTGTGACTGCTCGTGATTGCATCGTGTGGAAAATCTAAAGCTGTAACATCATAGGCTGGAAGTCTGCGGCCACAGCTGGGTGGGCAGTCCCTGTCCTATTCTGGGAAGGTTTTTCTCTGTCCTCTTTTGTGCCCCATTTATTCTCATCTAATTATCTAACAATCTTGTCCAATACCCCTTCCCCACATGATAAAGAAAACCAAGGCTTAGAGAGGCTACATCTCTCGATTCCAAACCGGTTGACCTCTACACACAAACCCCTTCGCTCATTCCTGGAATCTAATTTTGCCCACACCTCCAATCAACTACTGTCCCAACACAGCCTGTGGGGTTTCATTGGAATTTCCCTGGACCCTCCCCAAGGAGGACCACCCCTCCCCGCCTAGGCCCCACCCACTGTGGCCGCCACCACCACACTGTCACCTCAAGACGTCACTGCCCATCACCCCAGTACTTAGGAGGCTGAGACAGAAGGATCGTAGGTTTGTGGCCAGCCTCAGCTGAACTTAGTGAGAACCTATTTCAAAATAAAAAAATAAAATAGGGTGGGGATTGTAGCTCAGAGGTAGAATGCCCCTGGGTAGAATGCCCTGGGTTTTTTGGTCTCCCCCACCAAAAAAAAAAAAAAAAAAGAAGAAGAAGAAGAGGGGTCACTGCCTCCTGCTCAAGGTGAGGTCCCGAAGGGCAGGCCGGGGAGCAGCAGGCGGCCTGCAGGCCTGTGGGATGCAGGACCGTGGGGGCGCTGGTAGAGTCACGGCCTCCCCCGGGGTTGCGGGCATCTGAGCTGTAACTTCCTCCTGGTTTCAACTCCTTACTTTTTCTGACCTTCCCGTGCCTCTCTCTCCATGCCGTGTATGTGCGTGCGTGCGTGCGTGCGTGCATGCGTGTGTGCGTGCGTGTGATGGAGTCTGTTTGCTCAGGCTGGTCTTGAACTCATGGGCTCCAGCCTCAGCCTCCGGAGTGGCCGGGACTCCAGGCGTACACCATCACGGCCGGCTCGCTTGTGTATATACACACACACTTTCACTGGTGCACTGGAGTTATACACGTTAGTGAGCTTGGCATATTATGCTAAGTGAGAGGAGTCAGGGCAGAAGTTTTCTTTCATATGTTTAAACAAGAAAGAAAATGGAAATTGAAAGGGACCTTTAGATAATTGAAATGAAAGAGACCAGTGTAGTGTTTTTGGTGCTAAGGACTGAACCCAGGGCCATTCTACAGGCCTTTTGTTTTGTTTTGTTTTGTTATTTTTTTTTGCAGTACTGGGGATGGAACCCAGGGGCATTCTACCTCAGAGCTACTCCCAGCCCTATTTTTTATTCTTTATTTTGAAATAGGGTCTCACTCAGTTGCAAAGGGCCTCACTCAGTAGTAGCTGAGATGAGCTGCGAACCAGGATCCTCCTGTCTCAGCCACCACGCCCAGCTCCCAGCCCTTTTTATTTAATTTGATTTTTAAATTTTGAAACAGGGCCAGGCGTGGTGGCGCACGCATGTAATATCCGTGCTTGGGAGGCGGAGACAGGAGGATCGTACAGGTTCAAAGCCAGCCTCGCTGTTTCCAAATAAAAAAATATATATATATAAAAAATAGGTCTGGGAGTGCAGCCCGGAGGTAGAAGGGTTTCCAGGAACCTCAGTACCATAAAAAAAAATTGAGACAGGGTCTTGCTAAGTTGGTGAGGATCTAAGTTGTGGAGACTGGCCTCAAACCTGTGATCCTCCTGTCTTAGCCTCTCAAGCCCTAGGATTACAAGTGTGCACCACCATGCACGGCGATTCTTTAGTCCAAAATGGCTTCACTGTGTCCTCTGACTCTGGACTCCCCTCCGCTTGTTCCTGCCTTCTCTGCGACTCACTTTCCATCTGCATTAACCCTCCTTTACTGTGCGCAGTCACAGGGATGCCGAACTCCTGTCTCCCCCTTCCACAGACTTTACCCCACCACCCTCCTTTCCCATGTAGCCCAATGCCTCTGTTGAGTCAGGTGTGGTGGTGTATGCCTGTAATCCTACTATGTGAGAGGTCGAGACGGGAGAACCACGGGTTCAAGATCAGCCTCAGCAACTTAGCCAGACCCTATTTCAAAACAAACAAACAAAAAGGGCTAGAGGTGTAGCTCAGAGGTACAATGCCCCTCAGTTCCATCTCTAGTGCCAGACACAGAGGAAAAATTAAATAAAAATAAAAATAAAAAATAAAAATAACAAAATAAACAAAATAAAGGCCTCCACTGGTCCAATCCTCCATCCAGCACACCTCTCCTGACCGCGCTGCAAACTCTCGTGGATGAGGGTGAGCTCCTCCAGCTTCCTCTGCAGCTCCGCAGCCCACTGCCTCAGCTCCTCGGCCGACTCTGCTCTGGCCCCTTCACGCAGATGCGCTGACTCCTTCACAATGCTGACCACGTCCAGCAGAACGAAGAGACCGGCGGTGGCCGCGCCCGCCATCCGGGCTCCTTTGGACATCGCCAAGGCGGTGCCCCCGAAGGCTTTCTGCACCTGCTTCCCGCGCCGGACAGAGATGCTCCCGGTGGTCATGAGGCGCCGGGAACGGGCTAGCAGGCGCGAGTTGCCTTTGGCCAGCTTGATGGCACGGATGTGCTTGCCCATGTCTTCCATGACGCGAATGCAATTCTTGGTTAAGGAAAAGGCTTTGGGTACGCTCTGCCCCACGACCTTTGCGAACGCTTCCGCCTTGTCCACGCTGGTGGGCACCAGGTTGCTGGCTTCGGCTTTGATGGACGACTGGATCGAGTGTTCCGCGATGCTCGTGGAAACACTAGTCACGGAAGCCGCTAGTCCCAGTCCTATCCCCGTTGCTGAGAGAGCCAGGCTGACCCCTGCTGTCACGGGGGCCAGAGCCAGGCCGAGGACGGTCAGGACTCCAGAGGTGGCGCCGGCAGAGCTGGCCACCACGTTGGAGATGGTGCAGTTCCTGTGCACTTCGTCCATCTTGTCAGCGAGGGCGCAGAGCTTTTCTATGCGCTCCTCGAGGTCCTTCTTCACCCGAGGAAACTCCTCCAAAAACCTCTCCCTGTCCAGCAGGTCCTGTTGGAGCGCGTCTTTGTCCTTCGAGGCCGCCTCTGCTGTGAACTCGATGAGATCTTCACGGAGTGCTTCCGCCTCGTCCCTGTGACAGCAAACATCAAGTGACCGAGAAAGGCGATTTGCAGCAGGATGTGATGGTGTACACCTGCGTTCTCAGTACTCGGGAGGCTGAGATGGGAGGATCACGAGTTCAAGGCCAGCCTCAGCAACTTAGGAGGCCCTCAGCCACTTAGTGACACCCTGTTTCTAAGTAAAAAAAAAAAAAAAAAATACAGAGGCTGGGGGTGTAGCTTGCAGGTAGAATGTCCCTGGGTTCAATCCTCAGTATCAAAAGAAAAAAATTTTTTTACTTATCTGTAAAATGGGCTAAATAAGAGCTAAGCCCAGAGCTTTTACTATAAATCAAATGGAAAGGACTTTACTGACAGACCCAATTTCTCTTTCAGTGCCAAGTGTGTTTGGCACGGCACGGGTGCTCCGTGGCCTTAGTGGGGGTCGGAGGGCCTACGGTGTCTTAGGCTGCTCCTTGGTGGTGGGAGCTGGGCAGATGTGCCTCTTGCTCAGGGTCGGTGCCCTCACTACCAAAGCAGTGCTAAAACTGACAGAGAAGTGATACTGGAGCATAGCAAAACTGAAAACCCCACAAGGAAGCCCTTAATTCCGAACTTGCTGGTGTGTAGGCTAAGACATAGCCTTACCCCTTTGCTGCCGGGAAGGGGCCGGCTGGCCCTGGGCTGTCCTGCCTGCTAGGACTGTCTTTGTTTGCCTGGGGACTTTGGCCACAAGACCATCTAGATCAGGCATTCCTCATCTGAAATGCTCCAAAATCGGAAACCCCTTGAGCACCGGCCTGATGTTACGTCTGGAAAGTTCCGCACCTGACTTGGGACAGGTCCCGGTCAGGAGGCAGGCTGGCTAAAAATATTGTATAAAGTTACCTTCATAACTTTAAGTTGCTTTTAAATTTTTTAATTTAAAAATGATGTTTTGCTGGGCATGGTGGTGGCACACACCTATAATCTCAGCACTCTGGAGGCTGAGATAGGAAGATCACAGGTTTGAAGTCGGCCTCAGCAACTTAATGTTATGAAGGTCTCAGCAACATAAGTGAACGTCATGTTTAGACTTGGGTATGATTCCTAAGATATCTCCTTATGTATCTACAAATATTTCAAAATCAGAACAAAATTCAGAATCAGAAGCCCTTCTGGTCTCCAGCATTTCGGGATAAAGGATGCTCAGCCTTGGCGGCTGGAGTGTCCTTTCTGACCTCCAGAGGAACAGGAGACAGAGTCGCCACCTCCGGGATGGGCAGAGACCCCGCTCTGCCCCAGGGCGGGAGGTGACAGGTCACCCTGGTTGTCAGGCGGTGAGCTTGGGCTGGGAGACGTGGAGAACACGGTAAAGCATTTTATCTGGGTGTGTCTTCGAGGATGTTTCCCGAGACCTAGGTCTGGAGTCAGAGAACCGAGCGGAGAGACTGCCCTGATCGTGGGCGCTGTCATCTAAACAGGCTGGGCCCAGGGGGAGGCAGGGGGGGCCCCTAACTGGAGGCTACCTGGACAGACCAGCCTTGGCCACACATCTCTCCCAGGCTTTGGGTTCAGTGAGCAGGAGCCGCAGGTCCTCTCTGCTCACCTGGCTCCTGAAATACTCGATGATGTCCTCAGTGACGCTTCCGCGCTCTAGTTAGGAAGAAAAAGGAGTGAATTAGTGAATGGTGTTCTGCGGCCGGGCAGAGCAGCGGCGTGCTAGTGCTGTCCCAGGCAGCTGCACCTGGGGCGCTTTTTTTCTTCTCTTTTTGTGGTACTGGGGATGGAACCCAGGGGCATTCTACCTCTGAGCCTCACTCGCCCCCAGCCCTATTTTTTATTCTTTATTTGGAAACAGAGTCTCACTGAGTTGCAAAGGGCCTAAGTAGCTGAGGCTGTCTGCAAACCACGATCCCCCTGTCTCAGCCTCCCAAATGCTGGGGTTACATGCACGCCGGCTTCATCAAGTTCATTCTATTGCAACTGTACGTTTTTTTTTTTACTTTTTAAATTTTAAATTTAAAAATGATATTTTGCTGGGCATGGTGGTGGCACACACCTATAATCTCAGCACTCTGGAGGCTGAGATAGGAAGATCACAGGTTTGAAGTCGACCCCAGAAACTTAGTGAGACCCTGTTTCAAAGGTCTGGGGATTTTCAAAACAGAAAATAGGCCTGGTATGGTGGTGCACGCTTGTAATCCCAACCTTTGGGAGGTGGTGACCGGGGGATCTTGGTTCCCAGAGAGCCTCAGCTACTGAGTGAGGCCTTTCGCAATTCAGTGAGAACCTATTTCAAAAAAAATAAAAAGACTACCAAATAGGGCTGGGGGTATGGCTTGGAGGTACCATGCCCCTGGGTTTTATCCCCAGTACCACAAAAATAAATAAATTAATTAATTAATAAACAAATAAAATAAAATAGGTCTGGGGATATAGCTCAGAGGTAGAAAATTTCTGGGTTCAATCCCCAGCACAATAACAATCATAAACAAAATAAAAATTAATTAATTAATTAATTTTGCAGTACTAGGAATCCAACCCAGGGGCATTCTACCTCTGAGCTATATCCCCAACCCTAGTTTATTCTTTATTTTGAAACAGGGTCCCACTAAGTTGTAGAGACCCTTACAAATCGCTGAGGCTGGCCGCTAGCCTGTGATCCTACTGTCTCAGCCTCCCAAGTACTAGGATTACAAGCGTGCATGACCATGCTCAGCTTAAAAATAAATTTTAAAAAAGGCTTGGGGTCGGACACTTGTGATCCCACAATTCAGGAGGCTGAGATTGGAGGATCACGGTTCATGGACGGCCTCAGCTACTTAGTGAGGCCCTCCGCAACTTAGTAAGACCCTGTTTCGAATAAGTAATAAACGGGGGGGGTCAGGGGGTGTGTCTTGGAGGTAGAATGCCCTTGGGTTCCATCCTTAGACCTGAAAAAAAAAAAAAAAGGCTTGGGGTATAGCTTAGAGGTAGAGTGCCCTGAATTCAATCCCTAGAACCAAAAATAAATAATTAAATAAATAAAAATAAAAAGGTCTGGGGTGAGCCGGGCGTGGTGGCGCACGCTTGTAATCCCCATGCTTGGGAGGCTGAGACAGGAGGATCATACAGGTTCGAAGCCAGCCTCAGCTACTTAGTGAGGCTCTCAGCAACTTAGTGAGACCCTGTTTCCAAATAAAATATAAAATAGGTCTGGGAGTATAGCCTGGAGGTAGAAAGCCTCTGGGTTCTACCCGCAGTACCACAAAAAAAAAAAAAAAAAAAATAAGGGCTGGGGTATATCTCAGAGGTAGAATGACCCTGGGATTCATCCCCAGTACCTTACCCCACATAATAATAATAATAATAATAATAATAATAATAATAATAACAACAACTACTGTGCAAAGATGATTCCTGCTGCCAATCATAGCCCCCTAAGACCCTCAGAGGAGGGCTCTTCAGGGGGTGGCGATGTGGCCGGACCCTCAGCTCTGATCCTGTGGTCTCGCCACATCTCGCGGGACACAGCTCCCCAGTGGCACCTCTGCCCCCAGGCTCCCCCTTCACTGACCCAGGGGCATCCAGCGGCCCCAGCCCTCGGGGCTGGCTTCTAATGCTCACTCTCCCTTCCTTACTCCTCAACGAGGCTCCCTAGAGGCTTCCAGGAGCTGGTTGCTGCTCCAGGCTGGCTCTGGGAGGAACTGGCCTGGCTGCCAAGGCAGAGGGCGCCGAGGGGAGGGCTAGTCAAGAGAAAGCGAGGCTGAAGGATACAGCGGTGGATGGGTGGACGGAGGGCTGCTTTGTCTTGTCTCCAGTTCAGATATTTCTGTTACCTGAGGCCATTAGATCAGTCCCTCCCAGAGGCCGGGAGCAGGTGCTTGTCACTGGGTCCCACCTGGATGGCCACGTTCCAGGCAGAGGGGAGGGCCTGGCCTGGGCCATGCACACGGTCACACCTGGTCCTCACAAATGGTGGGGCGAGGTCAGGAGCTGGGGGGTCCCAGATGGCAGGTGGCCAAGGTCACCCTGGGCCTGGACACCCTGAGTCACCTGGGGAGAGCTGTGGTCCCAGGCCAGAGGTGTCTGGTGGCCGCTGTCTTCCTCCCCTCCGCCTCTGTCCCCTTTTCCTCCCCTCCCCACCCTGTCCCTGCGGGGTCCTGGCCGCACCTCAGTGCCAGACTACCAGGCAGGCGGGGAGGCCCAGCCATGCCCTGGGGAGGAGCAGGGAGGGAGCCCACACCAGGGCAGGGGGTCGCCTCTGGGGCTTGGTCCTCGAAGCCTGCAGCCAACTCTGCCCTGTCTCGAGTGGGAAGGGGGAGGGAGAATACCTGAGCCGGCCTTGTGGGCTCCGGGGGCCATGGCGCCGGCGGTGTCTCTGAGACCTCTGCGTATCTTCTGAGACTCAGCTGCCGGAGGCCTCTGGGCTGGAGAGGAGGAGAAGACAGTTGGAGGTAGGGGTGTGAGCCCAGCCAGGCGGAGGCCGGGGCCCAGTTCTCCGATTCCTTCTGAGGTGGCAGCAAAGACTTCACCTAAGGTATTTTTCTGCACAGGGGGCTCTGCTGCTACTACTTAAACTTAGAGCCAGGCGTGGTAGCACACTCCTGTAATCCTAGTACTTGGGAGGCTGAGACAGGAGGATTGTAGATTTGAGGACAGCCTCAGTAAGTAGTGAGACTCTCATCGGCCTCACAAGACCTTGTTTCTAAATAGAAATAAAATAGAGCTGGGGCTATAGCTCAGAAGTAGAATGCCTTTGAGTTCAGTCCCCAGCAACACACACACACACACACACTCACACACACACACACACACATCATAGAGTTGGGCGTGGTGGCACACACCTGTGATCCCAGTACTTGGGAGGCTGAGATAGGAGGATCACAGATTTGAGATCAGCCTCAGCAACTTAGGGAGGCCCGCCACAATTTTGAGAGTCCCTCTTCCAAAATAAAAATAAAAAATAAAAAGGGCTGAGGTGTGGTTCAGAGGTAGTGTGCCTCTGGGTCGGGCACGCTTCTTCAGGAGCTCCCACCAAAAAATCACGGCGACTCCGGAGGCTGAGGCAGGAGAGTGGCAAGTATAAAGCCAGCCTGGGCAACATGCTGAGACCCTGTTTCAAAATAATAAATAAAATAGGGCCAGGATGTCGTTCAGAGGTCAAACACCTCTAGGTTCAATGTCCAGTACCACAGAAATAAATAAATAATCTCACAGAATTATCAACCTCAGACAAGGTTGCCCTGAGACCAAGATAAAACGGGACAGAGTAAGTCCACTTCGGGAACACAGGCAAGAACAGGGTCTCTGCGTCACCCCAAAATACCCCTCACTCTGCTGTGTTCTGAACGCGCCCCCCCCATTCCAAGTGCTGGAAACTGAGTCCCCAGTCCCCATGCCGAGGGCATCTTGAGGTGGGGCCTCTGGGAGGGGATCAGGGTTTGATGCGGTCATCAGGGTGGGGCCCATGACGGCGCCACAGGAAGAGGAAGAGGGACTGAAAGGCTCCATTTAGAAGAAAAAGCCCCTAGCCGCTAGCTAACAGTTAAAACAGCCAGCTAATAGTTAAAAAGAAAAAGTATATTTTACTGCAGCTCACAGCTTAGGAATGTAAAATGTGCGATAAGCCCACCCCATCTTATCTATACTGTCTGGGCCAGAGCGCCTTGACCCGGGAGCTTACCGACTGCACCTGGTATTATCTAACTCTTGACTACAAAATGTAATTTTCAAATGATTCTGTAATTTTCTGTAAACGCATGCAATTTAGCCCCAAACCCCCTAATGGTCTTTTCCCTATAAATACCCTCAGTTTCAGCGGCTCGGGGCCGAACTCCTATACGGGTCGGCCCCAGTGCACTGGCTCTTTAATAAACCCTTTTGCTTTTGCATCAAGGAGATTAAAAGTTTCTCGTGTGTTCTTGCTGTCGTCGCTTATCCCGAGGTTGATTGAGGGTCTCCCCTCGGCGGGGGTCTTACAAGACGTGGTCTAGCGCTTGTCTGTCCCGCCTCGCACTGGCCTCCGCCATGTTGAGATGCAGCAGGGAGGCCCTCACCAGAGGCCCGCCGGTTCCCGCCCTCTCAGCCTCTGGAACCTGAGCCAAAGCAAACTCGTGTGTGCGTGTGTGTGTGTGTCTGTGTGTGTGTGTGTGTGTTGCTGGGAATTGAACCCAGGGGCATTCTACCTCTGGACTATATCCCCAGCTCTTTTAAATTTTTAAATAGGGTCTTGCTAGGTTGCTGAGAGTCACGTTAAGTTGCAGAGGCTGGCCTTGAACCTGTGATCCTCTTGTCTCAGCCTCCCGAGTACTAGTATTACAGTATTCATACAGTACCATTATACTTGCTAACCTCTATTTATTTATTTATTTATTTATTTATTTATTTATTTTTTTGGTGGTACTGGGGTTCCTGGAAGCCCTTCTACCTCTGGGCTACACTCCCAGACATATTTATATATATTTATATTTATATTTATTTTTTTGAAACAGGGTCTCCTAAGCCAGCGTGCGCGGCTGGCTTCGAACCTGCGTGATCCTCCTGTCTCCGCCTCCCAAGCGCGGGGATTACAAGCGAGCGCCACCACGCCCGGCGTTAACCTCTATTTTTTATAGATTATCTAGTCTCAGGTCTTTTGTTACAGCCACAGAAATGGATTGAGACACCGAGTCTTAGTTTTGAGGGATGTTCTTTCTTAACAAGTGGCAGTGCTACCCTCTGGCCCCTCCTCTCTCTGAGGGATTTGAGAGTCTCATGTACAGAACTGCCCCACTTTCTGCACACACGCCTTCCTCCAAACAGCCCAAGCGAGGCCCTGGTCCTACAGTGGGTTCTTTCTAACGCCCTCTTGCTGAGGGCCATGTATCTCCAGTGTGCTTTCTCCCTCCCTAAGAAGAAATCTTAGCAATCTAGCGAGAGCCTGTTTTTTGTTGTTGTTGTTGTTTTGTTTTGTTTTTATTTGTTTTTTTGGGTTTTTTGGTGGCACTGGGGGTGGAGCCCAGGGGCTTTCTACCTCCAGGCTATACTCCCAGACCCTATTTGGGAACAGGGTCTCACTCAGTTGCTGAGAGCCTCACTAAGTAGCTGAGGCTGGCTTTGAACCTGTGCGATCCTCCTGTCAGCCTCCCAACCACCACGCCCGGCCATGAGAACCTGTTTTAAAACACAAAAAATAAAAAGGGCCAGGGGTGTATCTTCGAGGTAGAATGGCCCTGAGTTCAATCCCCAGCACCACAAAAACAAACAAAAAAACCCACTCGACTTCTTCAACTAGATAGAGTGTCCCTGGTGGCCTTGGGCCAGAGGACCCTGACTGTGTAGAGACATTCTGCTTCTGTCCTGGAGGAGGACAGAAGGGCCCGGGCAGCAGTGTCGCCATCAGGCCTCCCCACGGCTTCCTTTCTCTTCCCAGTCACAGTGGCTCTGGCTGTGCCCAGCAGATCCACCCCCAGCCTCTCTCGGCCCTCTGTCTCGATGGCACGGTGGCTCCTGTGGTCCCTGATACATGTCCGCCCAGTGCCGAAGCCACCCTCTCGACAGCCTCTCGTCTGGGGTGCTGGACACCCAGGCGTCTGGCTCCTGGGGCCCTCTCCTAGCTAGCAGCAACTGGGTGACCCAGTCCTGACCACGAGACCCAAGGGGAAGTCGGCTGAGGGGCCTCTTGCTGCAAGAGACAGGTGTGACGGGAGGGCCGGCCGCGCATTCCACCTCGCTAATCAGAGGCTGCAAGACCCCAGAGACTCTAGGAGCTGCAGCTCCTAGAGACTGAGACAGAATCAGGAGCCAGTCCAGGAGGCTGGGGTGAGCGGCAGAAGGAGCGGGGCCCCGGGGACTGGGCCCAGTCTCCAGCCTGCACCCGCTCTCTCATCCCTGCCCTATTTGTTCTCCCTTATCTGGGGCCTCAGCCGGCGCTGGCGTGGACAATGCTTCCTTCTGCGGTTGGGCACAGTTGGGCACAGTCCTCCGGGACTGGCCGCAGGCTGCTAGTTCTCAGGAGAGGGGAGGCACTGGGAGGGGGTGCCACGCCTTCTTCCCAGTCTCAAACTGAGCGAGGCTCGTTGAGCAAAAAGCTGCCGGCAGACATTCCCTGGAACGGCGCGCATCATCTCCTTCTGGGGAACGGTATTAGGCATGGGGATTTGGGGATTTTTTGGAATTGGCTTTGTTACCAAAAAGATACCTGAGACTTGTGTTATTAATGGCCCCAAATTGTTTAAAATAATTCAAGACTTATTCCCGGAAGCTTTAGCATTTACGTATGGGTTGCACTTGACCTAACAAGAATTCTATAAAGACTCGGACAATAACAATCAGAATAAGCTTTAAAGGCAACTGAAGCCGGGCGTGGTGGCGCACGCTTGTAATCCCTGCGCTTGGGAGGCGGAGACAGGAGGATCGCGCAGTGGGCTTGGGAGGCGGAGACAGGAGGATCGCGCAGGTTCGAGGCCAGCCGCACTGGCTTAAGAGACCCTGTTTCAAAAAAAAAAAAAAAATGGGTCTGGGAGTGTAGCCTGGAAGTAAAAGGGCTTCCAGGAACCCCAGTACCAAAATAATAATAATAATAATAATAATAATAATAATAATAAATAAAATAAAGGCAACTGATCCTCCCTAGGTTTTTCCCCAAGCAAATATTAACAATAAACCTAAAACAGAGCCAAGACAAGTTGTTCCCACCATCATGAGTTCTAAAAGGCCAGCATGTATAATCAGAGGTAGGCTATGGTAGAGTGGCTACTGACCCCTCAGTAACCCTGCCCCCTTTGGTTGTACAATGCGTACGTGGACAGCAGCAGAATAGATGGGGACCAGGCACAGCCTTGGGACACGGGAAAGTATGAAACGTTCCTCTCCTCAGTAGTGCCTATTGATTAAAAACAAAGATATATATTAATCAGAAAATTTAATGCTTCGTATAAGATATTATTATTATTTTTATTTATTTTTTGGTGGTACTGGGATTGGAACCTTTCTACCTCATGGCTACACTCCCAGACCTGTTTTATATTTTATTTGGAAACATGGTCTCTTAAGAACCAGCGAGGCTGGCTTCGAACCTGCGCGATCCTCCTGTCTCTGCCTCCCAGGAACAAGGATTACAAGCGTGCGCCACCACGCCCAGCCTTAGTATAAGATATTATTACATTAGTAGTTAATAATAAACTTCTGATCTTTTCCATGGTTGCTTGTAAGAGGAAATGTTCCCTTAAAAAAGAAACCGGCCATTTGTCACCTTGCCTTCATGTATTAGCTCTTTGTATACTTACTGATGTATTATTCTGGAAAAAAATATATAAGAATAGAATGTAGCCAAAAAAGCCGGGCGTGGTGGCGCACGCTTGTAATCCCAGCATTCGGGAGGCTGAGACCGGAGGATCACGGTTCACGGACAGCCTCAGCTACTTAGTGAGGCCCTCTGCAACTCAGTGAGACCCGGTTTCAAAGTAAAGAATAAAAAATAGGGCAGGGGGTGTAGCTCAGAGGTCAAATGCCTCTGGGTTCCACCCCCAGACCCGCAAAAAAAAAAAAAAAAAATGTAGCCAAAATGAAAATATAAAATGCTTGCCAAAACCGAAAGTGGAAAGAGCAAAAATGCAAACTAAATAGAGCAGCTTCACACCCCATCGGGTCTGAGCTGTTTCTCTGCTGAACTTCACCGACTCCTCGCTCCACCGCTCGCGGACCCCCAACTCTTGCTAGGGCTGGACCCCGGCAAGGGGGCTCGGGCCGCACACTCCTCCTGAGACTCTAATGGCCTCCTTTACCCGCATCCCGCTGCAGCTCCCCGCCCTCCCTCTCCTCGGTTCCAGCACCTTCTAGGGCTCTGTGTCCTTGACCACAGTCAGGCAGCTCCAGGCTTTGCCGGGGCTGCTCCCTCCCTGCCTTCCTGGCACCTGCAGCCTCTAAGTGCTGGGTCTGGGCCACTCCCAGACTCCCCTGGAGTGCTGTCTGTGTCTCCCCTCCTCTCCCCCTCCTCCTCCTCGGGGCTGAACCCCAAAAGCATTATTCTGAAAGAGGGTCTCACACCTGGGTTTCCATCGGGACTCCCGGGACAAACTCCTCCTACTTCCATCCCCCACCAGCCCAAGCAGGGGCCAGGTGAGGGCCAGGGGCTCCCAGACCTGCCATCAACCTGCTCAGCCTCAGTTTCCCCACAGGGCCCGGCTCAGGCACTTGGGTAACCTCTGCATTCCCTGCATCTCAGAGCGACCCTCTGCCCATTGGCCTCCACAGCAGCACCTAGGGCCGGCCTCTTGGGGCCAGGCTGCGAGGATGGGTGGGCTCTGGGCCTGCCCTCTCCCACCTCCTTCGGCTCCTCCAAGTTTCCCAAGGACTGGGCACTGCTAATTCTACCTTCAGCTTGGGGTCACCCAGTCAAGTCTCCTGCAGCCCAGGACCCAAATGGTCCTGGAGAACCCACCTGACTGGGTCTCACCCTCTTTTTTGCTGGGTGTGTGTGGGGGGGCAAATCCAGGTTCCGCTGCCACTTCTCTGTGACCTGGGGCCGGTTCCCTCCCTCTCTGAGCTCGTCTGTACAATGGGAGCAGGACTCCAGAGCTGTGGTGAAGAGCAGCTGGGGAGATCACGGCACCCCGACTTACCCAGGAATCTTCCCAGCTGAGCCGGGATCAGACCTGGCGTCGGGAGCTGTGCGGGTGCCACGGCGGTCAGCTGAGGCTCTGAGCGACAGCCAGATGCCTCCTCTGGGCTGGGTCCACCAGGCTCCTCAAAAGGAAACCGAAAGTCAATTCTGAGTCAACAAACAAGATTAACAGGGATGGCCGGGCTCTGGCCCCAGGGTCACTTCCTGTGACCCACTGAGAGGTCAGCCCCAAGAACCAACGTCCCTCTTGCCCCCCCACCATCTTGGGGGGGATCTGCCTTTGTCTTTAGGAAGAAGCATCTGACACCCACAGGCTGTGGGGCCCTCCCAGGTGCCTCTGCACCTTGCTCCAGCCTGTCTGCGTCATGGACGCTATGGAATCCTGCTGACTGTATCGCTGTTGTTGAAGGCCAGACCCAATATTTCCTTGTGTGCTTCCAGACATTTCTTTACGTGGGTTTTTCTGCCAGAAACACCTGCTTCTACCACCTGGAAATGCCACGCTCATTCTTCAAATGCCAACCCGCAGGGTGTGGTGGTGCACGCCTGTAAACCCAGCACTCGGGAGGCTGAGACAGAAGAATCTCAGGTTCAAGGCCAGCCCCAGCAAGTTAGCAAGGGCTTTGGCAACTTAGTAAGGCCCTGTTTCAAAAGCAAAACTAAAATAGTGGCCGGGCGTGGTGGCGCACGCTTGTCATCCCCGCGCTTGGGAGGCGGAGACAGGAGGATCGCGCAGGTTCGAAGCCAGCCGCGCTGGCTTAGGAGACCCTGTTTCCAAATAAAAAATATAAAAATAGGTCTGGGAGTGTAGCCTGGAGGTAGGTTTCCAGGAACCCAAGTACCACCCAAAAACAAAAACAAAAACAAAAAAAACCCAAAACTAAAATAGTGCTGGAGGTGTAGCTCAGAGATAGAATGCCCTGGGTGCAATTCCTAGTAACACATGCACAAACATACAAACACACATATACACACCATGCAGGCTCCAATAATAACAAAAAACACCAAAAAACACCATACCTCTCTGCCTGTAACCCCAGTCCTTCGGAGGCTGAGACTGGAGGATCACAGTTTAGAGGCCTCAGAAAGGCACTTAGCAATGTAGTGAGACCGTTTCAAATAAAAAGGGCTAGGGGTAGAGCTCAGAGGTAGAGTGTCCCCGGGTTCCATCCCCAGTACCAAAAAGCAAGAAAACAAAATACCCCAAATCCTCACCTCAAAGGCAGTCCAGGAGGTAGGTGGCTTCACTCCCAAAGGACTCCATCCGGTCATGTCTCCAGGGAGATGTTTCCCCCACATCAGAGCTGGCCCTCATCCAGACAAGCCAGCCCAAGGGAAGGACGGGAGAGGACAGAAAGCGCGAGGACTTTTCTTTCAGGATGAGACCCCCCGCCATTAGCCTGGACCTGGTGACACCACACACAGCTGGAAGGAGGCTGGGCAGCTGTAGTGAGCCGAGCCCGCGGCTCCTGAGGTCAAGAAGGAGGGGATCGGCCCGCTATGGCTGGACACACCTGCAATCCCAGCGCCCGGGAAACTGAAACAGGAGGATCACAGTTCCCAGGCCAGTTTCAGCAATTTAGTGAGGCCTTTAGCAGTTTGACAAGACATTGTTTCAAAATAAAAAATAATACAGGGCGGGGGAGGTAGCCTAGAGGTAGAGTGTCCCTGAGTTCAATCTCCAATAACGTAAAATCAAACAAAAGGAAAGGAGCAAAAAAACTGAAATGGTCAATTTTTTTTTTCCTCGTACTGGGGATTGAAGCCAAAGGGCATCTACCTTTGAGCCATAGCCCCTTCCCTATTCCTTTTTTTTTTTTTTTTGGTGGTACTGGGGTTCCTGGAAGCCCTTCTACCTCCGGTATACACTCCCATGGGCTACACTCCCAGACCTATTTTTTTAACATTTTTATGTGGAAACAGAGTCTCTAAAACCAGTGAGGCTGGCTCGGAACCAGTGCGATCCTCCTGTCTCCGCCTCCCAAGCCCGGGGATTACAAGCATGCGCCACCACGCCCGGCTTCCCTATTCCTTTTTAAAACAGGGTCTCACTAAATTGTGGAGGAACTCACCAAATTGCTGAGGCTGGTCTCCAACTGGCAATCCTCCTGTCTTAGCCTCCCAAGTAACTGGGATTACAAGCATGCACCACCACGCCCAGCTAAAAATAGTCAGTGCTGTGATTTTTAAATTTTAATGTTTCACCATCATAAATTTTTTTAAAAGATGAAAATATGAACCGGGCGCGGTGGTGCATGTTTGTAATACCAGTACTTGGGAGGCTGAGACATGAGGATCGTAGGTTCGAAGTCAGCTCAGCTACTTAGTGAGGCCCTCTGCAACTCAGTGAGACCATTTCAAAATAAAGAATGAAAAATAGGGCTGGGGTTGTAGCTTGGAGGTAGAATGCTCCTGGGTTTCATCCCCATATTGCAAAAAAAAAAAAAAATTTAAAAATCAATTTCTTCTTTAGTTACAAATCTAGAAAGCCCACAGTATTATTTAAGAAATAATATAAAATGAACTTTTACTTTCTTTTTGCATTACTAAGGATGGAAGCCAAGGGGATTCTACCTCTGAGCTACACATCTAGCCTGATTTATTTATTTTGAAATAGGGCCTGAGTTACAAAGGGCCCAAGTAGCTGAGGCTGTTCACGAACTGCACCCTTCCTGTCTCAGCTTCCCAAATGCTAGGAAAACAAGCGTGCGCCACCACACCCGGCTTACCAGGTGATCATTTAAGAAATTGTTTTGAGAGAAACAAGTGGATATCCCCTCAATAGAGGCTCAAAACTCAGGCTCAAAGTAAAACAAAACCATGTGTTGTCAGCTTAGGATACACAGACAATTAAGACTGAAGAGACAGCCATAAAAAGTACATGTGAGCCGGGCGCGGTGGCGCACGCTTGTAGTCCCCGCACTTGGGAGGCGGAGACAGGAGGATCGCGCAGGTTCAAAGCCAGCCGCGCTGGCTTAAGAGACCATTTCCAGATAAAAATATAAAAATAGTTCTGGGAGTGTAGCTCGGAAGTAGAAGTGTTTCCAGGAACCCCAGTACCACAAAAAAAAAAAAAAAAAAAAAAAAAAAAGTACATATGAAGGCCGGGCGTGGTGGTGACGCTTGTAATCCCAGTGCTTGGGAGGCTGAGACAGAATTGCACAGGTTCAAAGCCAGCCTCGGCTACTTAGTGAGGCTCTCAGCAACTTAATGAGACCCTGTTTCCTAATAAAGTATAAAATAGGTCTGGGGGTATAGACTGGAGGTAGAAAGCTCCTGGGTTCCACCCCCAGTGCCACCCCCCCCCTGCTGAGGCGCTCCCCAGCACGACTCAGTCCCCTTTACTATGTGGGTGCCCCTGTTCCAGGCCAGTCTGTCTTCTGTGCCTTTTGACTTATTTCCCGTTTCCCTTCTTTGCCTGGCATCAGGACACTTGCCCTCCACCCACTCTGACTTACCAGTGCTCTTTACCCTCCGGCAGGCACAGGCTGCACCCACTGGGTCCTTTAGTGTGTGCCCCGCCCCTTCCTCAATGCCCTGCACGCCCTCCCCCCTCCAGCCCCGCCCGGGCCGGCCCCCCTGCGGAGGCCGAGATGCCCCCAGGGAGGAGAGCTGGCGCCTCCTGCTCAGTGCCCTGGCCAGCCAGCCCTGGCGGCACCAGGCTGGGGCGCACGGACTCCACCCGCGGCAGGTCCTCCGGGGGCGGTGCAGCCCTCCCGGCCACCCTCCTGCACATGGACACACAGACACACGCTTAGCACATGGTACTTTTTATTGTGACGCTCTGTGGGAACATCTGTAAACCAGTTCACTGCAGTGGTGACGGCCGCAACACATGCTAAGGCACTTCCATTATACAAAAAGGGGCGGGAGTTCTGTTCACTCCTCGTGACAGCAACTGGGACCTGAATTCAGAGCTCTGTAGGCAGATGGAGCTTTTATATAGCTTCATGATGTGTGGAGAGTTTATTTCCTTAAAAAAAAAAAAGCCTTCTTGCCGTAAGTCTAAATGCAGCATATACAAACAGGAGTACACGTAGATTCAGTGACCAGTGTAGACCAGGGTAGGGAAGCTACTCTCTTCTAAACATGGTTCCAGAGGAAAGGCAGTGATAAAGACCTGGAATTTATTCTTGTATCATTTATTACAAGAAGGGAGAAGAAAACCTTTCAAAAAGGCCTGCGCAGGTGGCTGATTTCTGGGCTGTACTGCGCCAGCGGTGCAGAGAAGCTAGCCTCAGGCTTGGCCCTGGAGCAGGCAGAGACCGCACGGAGCGCCCCGCTCACTGCGGCTGGGCTGCCAGGCTCGGACACGTCCCTTAACCATTAAATATATTTGGTCCCCAAGAGTGTTGGGAGAGGTCACAGGAAGGCCGCCGGCCTCTCCACGTGGCCCCGACAGCCTTGCTGTGCAGGGGCCGGCTGCCCTGGGGAAGGAGGGCAGGGGCATTGCACTCGAGATGCTTTAGAACCGGGAAGGGGCATTGGACGGTGGTGCTGCCCGGGGGCACAGGAATGGCCGCTCGCGCTGGTGCTCTGTGCCCTGCACAGAGGCGGAGCTCCGGGCCCGCTCCATCTAGCCGCTCAGGCCCCGGGGAGGGCGGCCGACGGGGCAGGGCGTGAGGTCGCCACGTGTGATTGCCAACAGCAGAGAAGGGCGGAGGAGGGCAGAGCTGGGGGAGGGAAGAACTCGGGGGTGACAATACTTCTGGGAGTTGGGCTATCAAAACCTTTAGTCTGAAGAAAAATAGATTCATAGAAAACTCGTGCCCGCCCCAGGGCCACCCTGCTCGCATCGCCATCTGTGCTGTTAGGCAAGAGAGGGTGGACACCTGCTGGCTGCTCCTTCCCGGCCTGGGCCCCGGCCCTGACTCTTTGGTATCAGATTCTCAGAGGGTGGGAGGGAGCTGGGGCTGCAGCAGAAGAAGCCAATGCCCTCAAGGAGGCCTGGGGGAGGTGGGTGACGCACAACAGCCCCAGGCGGGGTGCTGCGGGGTGGGAAGGGGAGGCAGAGTCGCCCGTCCGTCCATCAGGGCAGCAGGAGAAAGCAGCCTATTCGGCAGGCTTGGCCTCCGCCCCGTCGGCTTTGCCGTCCACCTCTTCGTCCGAGACGTCGCCAGGGCCTTTCCGGGCCATCCGGCGCGGCACAACAAATGGCAGGTCCCCACGCCTACGGACAGAAGCAGAGGGTCAGCGGGGCCCTGCTGAGGGTGGCGGCAGCACAAGACATGTTTCAGTGATTCTTAGAGAGAGACTGGGCACTGGCTGCTCCCGCCAGGAACAAATGAGGCAGAGCCTGAAGCCTCACGCGAGCAGGACACGAGGACTCTCCAGGAAGCAGGTACCCAGAGCGTCTCACAGCTGCTCATGTACCCGACACCCACCAGGGAGCACAGTGGCAAGTGCTGCAGGAAACAGGTGACCCAAAGAGGAGGCACAAGTCACCTGCAGCTGGTGCCCCGGCGCAGACTCCCTATAAAACAGGTGGCGGATGGGGACACTGTGCAGAGCGCTTGCCTAGCGTGCGCCCGGCCCTGGGCTCCACCCCCAGCAGCCCAAAGTCAAGCAAGGTAAAGCCAGGTGCGGCGGCACACGCCTGTGATCACACTACTTGGGAGGCAAAGATAGGAGAACCACAGGTTCAAAGCCAGCCCCAGGAACTAGTGAGACCTGGCTCAAGACACAGATAAAACAGGGGTGGGGGAGCTCAGAGGTAGAATGCCTCTGGGTTCACTTGCCAGTACAGAAAAGAAAGAACGAGAGAGAGAGAGAGAGAGAGAGAGAGAGAGAGAGAGGCCCTCTGAGCATGTCACCTCTTGGATGCTGGCTGCCCGAGGCACACGGCACCCAACACACACACACACACACACACACACACACACACGCCTCACTCCACGGGATGGCACACACACACACACACACACACCCCCCGCACGCCTCACTCCACGGGATGGCACACACACACACACACACACACACACACACACACACCCCTCTGCACGCCTCACTCCACGGGATGGCGCGCGCACACACACACACACACACACACACACACACACCCCGCACGCCTCACTCCACGGGATGGCTCAGGCACCTGAGTGCTGCGGAGCAGACCAGGCGGCCTCCAACTACTTCTAATTCAAAACCCCAGCTTGCAGACCCTCAGGTCTGGAAGTGCAAGGTGACGGACGAGGCCCAAGCCTAGCAGGTGATGTAATAACCCCCGCCCAGCACAGGGTGGTGCTGAGGCGCCGCAGACGGCTCACCTGAGCTTGTTCTTCAGGGAGCTGACCTCGCGGTTCATGGCGTCCGCGGTCTCTGTGGCGTCATCCAGCTCACGCTGCAGCTTCCGGCGCGAGGCGTTGGCCCGCTGAGCCTCCTCCTCCGCCTCCTCCAGCTGCCGCTTGAGCTGCTTCAGGCGGGTGGACGCCTTGTCGGCCTGCAGAGGCACGCGGTCAGGGCCTGGCCAGGGCTGGGCGTGCGGCCTGCTGGCCCGCGGCTCTGTCCTATACACACCTGGTCCTTGTACTGCTCTGCGTTCCTCCGCTCGTCGTCCACCTGCAGCAGCACGTCCTTCAGCTTCTTCTCGGCCCGGCGCACCTGCTTGGAGGCCGCCTGGCGCTCCCTGTGGGCAGAGACATGGCGGCTCAGGGGGACACTCGCCAGGCATTTCCCGGGCCCCGCTGGGAGGCTGCCTCCACAGGGAGGCCTGAGCCAAGGTGCCAGTCTCTCCTGGACACCCACCAGCTGCCCTGCCTCAGGAAGGCAGTCTGACAGTCCGCTGGGCTCTGGGGAGCGAGGGACACGTCTCAAAAAGTACTATGTAGCTAGGAAATGGGGAAATTGAGGTTTGGGCCCCAGTGTGATTCCCGTTACCTCCCCGGAGCCTCAAGCCGCTGAACCTTCACATGGCTACGTATGTGGGTAGGACCCAGCCCCTCTCTGTTGGCTGTCAGGGACAGCTGGCCAAGAAGGCTTCGACGTGGCCATGGGTGCCTACTCAAAGCGCCCAGCAAAAAGGAGGAGGGTCCACAGGGAAAGATGGCTCTGTGCGTGGAGACGAGAGGGCCCTGACCTGGCTAGGACAGGGCCATGGCGGGGCCACCTCCGCCACCCGGGCAGCGCAGGGCACGTACTTGGTCTCGTTGTCCAGCTGCTCCTCCAGCTGTGCGATCTTGGCCTCCAGGGCGGTGATGGAGGCCTTGTACTTGGACTTGACAGCGCTCTCCATCTCCTGCAGCTTGACCTTGAGCTCCTTGTTCTGGCGCTCCAGCTGCTGCCGAGCATTCTCGTTCTTCTGGGCATGGCTGCGCTCCAGGTTCAGGTCGGTGTTGATCTGGTCGATCTACAGGGAGGAGGGCTGGTGACCCTGAGGAAGGCTGAGGCGGCTCCCTCAGAAAGGGAACTCCCTGTGAACAGGGTCTGAGAGAGCTCCCCAGGGAGACCTCTGCGGGCACCAGGCCATCTTCCCAGACGCCTTCAGGGCAGTGGCGCTTGGCCTGTGCCTCTGCCAGCTGCCCCCATTTGACCCAGGTCAAGCCCTGGTGTGAAGGGCTAGTTGGCACTGGCGCCCACCTGCAGGTTGGCCTTCTTCAGCCGGTCGTTGATCAGCTCCGTGTTGCCCTGCTCCTCCTCCAGCTCCTCCTCCAGCTGGGCGATGCGGGCCTCCAGCCGCCGCTTCTCCTCCAGCGCCAAGGCTCTGGGCACCGCAGGAGAGGGAGGTGAGGCCCGTGCTAAGGAGGCCTCCCGCCCACCTAGGGCCCCTCGCCCAGCCTACCCCTTGCCACTGCTGTTGGCGATCTCGTCGGCCAGCTCATCCCGTTCCTGCTGGGCCTGGCGCTTGGCACGCTCGGCGGCAGCCAGTTCCTGCCACAGGGACCCAGAATGTGATCAGCGGGCCACCGCGCCTCCGTTCCCAGCAGGCCAGCACGGCTGACAGCCACCTCCCAAGCCCTGTGCTCCTCTCTACCCAGCCTTTCCCTTGAACACCTCCACCCGCAGGCTGACTCTTCCCTCAGAGGTGAGAGCTTAGCACATGTCTACAAAACCCCCATATGGTGGTAGGACCCACGTCAGGTGCCAGGATGTAACTAAGAAATATCCTGGCCCAACAGGGGAAGCCTCCTTGCTGCTCCCTGTGCATTCCAGAAGGCAGGGGCAGGACAGAGATCTGAGTGCAGGCCGCAGCCTGGGGCTCTGCACACCAGGCACAGGGGCCAGGCTTTCCCGGAACGTGGCAGCCTCCATGGGAGCCACGTGGCACAGAGGGAGGGGCACCGGGCCCAGGCATGGGAGCACCCAGGAAGGGGAGCAGAGCCACGGCAGGACACAGGAGGCATGCTTGGAGTCAGGTCTACTAGCGCGCTGGAAGCCAGTCACAGATCAGGGCGGGAGACCCCGCAGGCCCAGGACTGTTTTCACAGTGCCTCAGCAGCTCGGACAAGGCAGCAAGGGGACACTCGGGCCCCTGCTCCAGACGGTCACCATCAACCCACTTCTCTCCCTGCCCCGCCATGGGGAGCCTGTGCAGACAGAATGCCCTCCTCCCGGCCAGCTCACCTCCTGCAGCTGCATCATCTCCGCCTCCATGCTCTTGAGCTTCTTCTCGTTCTCCTTGGCCTGCGCCAGGATCTCCTCGCGGGAGGCGCGCGTGTCCTCCAGCTCACGCATGCAGTCCTTCATCTGGGCCTGGGTGGGGAGGAGAGGTCGGCACTGCCTCTGCATCCCGACAGGGGCCCCCGCCTTCCACCCCAACACGCGACATCCCTGCAGTCCTGCCACTGCTGAGGGCACACGGCGCGGCTAGGTAAGTATTAGCCAAGCAATGCCCCGTCCTGCGCTCTGCAACTTCCTCCTGACCTGAACCCAGTCACACGTGACTCCAAGTTAGTGCCCAGGTCAGCCTGGCTACCAGGTAGGAGACAGGCTTCCTTCCTCTACCCTCGGCATCCAATATCTGTCTCAAGTCTAAAGATCTTTATCAAACAGCCTTTTTTCAAGCCGGGCGTGGTGGTGCACGCTTGTAATCCCTGCGCTCGGGAGGCTGAGACAGGAGGATCGCGCAGGTTCGAAGCCAGCCTCAGCTGGCTTAAGAGACCCTGTCTCCAAATAAAATATAAAATAGGTCTGGGAGTGTAGCCCAGAGACAGAGGGCCCCTGGGCTCCATCCCCAGTACTCCCCCCACAAAAAAATAGCCTTTTTTCCTTTTGCAGATCAATCCCACACTGGCATTCTGGAGCCAAAGGGGACTCTTGCTGAACACAGCTAGAGCATCCCAGTTAAAAATGCTACCACAGCCGGGCGCGGTGGCGTGCGCTTGGAATCCCCGTGCTAGGGAGGTGGAGACAGGAAGATCGCGCAGGTTCGAAGCCAGCCCCACTGGCTTAAGAGACCCTGTTTGCAAATAAAAATAATATAAAATAGGTCTGGGAGTGTAGCCCAGAGGTAGAAGGGCTTCCAGAAACCCCAGTACCACAAGAAAAAAAAAAGCTACTAGCAAACACTGTGTCTATACCCTGCTTGCCCACAACTATTTGTTTGTTTGTTTATCATGAAGATGAGGACTAAGCTAGGGCTTTGCTCACGCTAAGCAAGTACTCTACCACTGAGATTTATCCTCAGCCCTTTCTATTTTTTGAAGACAGGGTCTTGCTAGGTTTCTGAGGATGGACTGTAACTTGTGATTTTCCTACCTACCTCAGCCTGACAGTTGGGATTATAGGCATGCACCTTGCTAAAATTTATACTTGTTGGCATAATGGGCCCTGTCAGAGTGCTGTGTGTGTGTGTGTGTGTGTGTGTGTGTGTGTGTGTGTGTTACTGGGGATTGAACCCAGGAGCATTCTACCTTTGAGCTATGGCCCAGCTCTTATTTTATTTATTCTTGTGGCCGCAAACCTGTGATCCTCCTGTCCCAGCCTCCCAAGTACTGGAATGACAAGCGTGCACCACCACACCCAGCTTAAAGCTATCTTTAGTGCTATTCTTTGACTGTTAAAGAGAATAGAAGTGTCCCAGGTATGTGTCCCAAGTCTGTACTCTGGGCCACTTCCCAGGGCCGCCAGCTCAGAGCTTTCAGTCACCATCCCATCAGGCGGGTTGGGTCAGGACCTGAGGGGAAGCCAGCCATCCCCAGCCCTCGCCGGTGCCCGCCCAGAACCAAGGCCCAGCGCTGAGCTGCCCAACCCAGCCTCACCTGCAGCTTCCGTAGCTGCTTGATGGCCTCCTCCCGGTTCTTGTTGGCCGTGTCAATGTGTGCCTCCAGGTCCTTCAGGTCCATCTCCAGCTTCTTCCGAGCGGCCATGGCCATTGAGCGCTGCTTCCTCTCGTCCTCCAGCTCTGCCTCCATCTCCCGCACCTGGGGGACACCGGCAGCTCGAGGGCCTGGCCCATGTGAAGGCCCCACTCCGATCAGAGCTCCGGGACCAGTGACGAGCAAAACGCTAATGGAGTGGTGCGTCAGCAAGCTGGGGCTGAGGATGGGAAGCGAGGCTGGCTGCTAGAAATCGGCCAGTGCAATGGGGGCTGGGGGTGCACACCTGTCTGACCAGCTGCTTCTTCTTCTCCTCGCTCTGCTCATCGCGGCCCTGCAGGTCCCGCTCGAACTGGGCCTTCATGGCCTGCAGGTTCACCTCCAGCCGCAGCTTGGCGTCCTCGGTGGCCTGCAGCTCGTCCTCCAGCTCCTCCAGCTGGGTCTTCATCTCCTCTACCTGCTGCTCCAGGGCCCGCTTGGACTTCTCAAGCTCGTGGACCTGAGCCGAGACCCACGTCAGGCCCAGCCATGTAGCCCAGCCCTGCATGATGTCCCCGCTGGCCCCGCACTCACGCTCTTGCCCACGTCGTCCTTGGAGCTCATGAGGTCCTCCATCTCTGTGCGGAACTGCTTATTGAGCCTCTCCAGCTCTGCCTTCTGCTCCATGGCCTCCTCCAGCGCCCGGGCCAGTGACAGGGCCTTGGTCTCCTTCTCTCGGGCCTCCGCCTCAGCGCGGTCCCGCTCCTCCGCATACTTGGCGGAGATGGTCTTCTCCTCAGCCAGGAGCTGAGACAGAGGAAACACCGCGAGCTCAGGGCGGAGACCACGCAGGGGAACGCAGCCGCCCAAGCTCGCCACCTGAGAGCCGGCTGGTTACAAGGACGATACAGGTCCTGTGTGTCTTCCTGGCCAGACAGGGCAGGGATTTCTCTGCCACCACGTTTTACTCTGTTCAGTTTCTACCCTGAATAACTGACTGCCCTTTCCACGAGAACCCACAAGAATCATTCCTGTCCCCACACCTGGAAAGGCTCTCGTTCTCTAGGATAACTTGACCTTTTTTTAACGTGAGCCTGTGAGTCTGGCTGCTGCAAGCCTGAACCTGTGCCTGGCCTCATCTCCGCTGGTCTCCCACCTCTGGTCTGTTCTCTGCGTGGAGCTGACTCTGGTCCCATCCCATCTCCCCACCTCCCCTCCGCCCTGCTCCTGACTGACTCCAGGGGTTGCTAACCTTTTTCACAAAGGACCAGAGAGTACAGTCCTCAGACTCTGCAGGCCGAGCCCAAGCAGTGCCTGTGGCTCTACTCAGCTCTGCTACTCGGGCACACAGCCAGCCAGAGATAAGCAAATGAGCGAGCAAGGCGCGTTCAGTAACCCTCTACCTGCAACAGTGGGATGGGCCGGATCTGGCTGCAGCTTGACTCCTGATTTACCTAATCTGATTCTACTTGGTCCCAGTGTCTCAATCTTTCATTTTTGCAAGCTGCTTCAGATCTTTCAGAATGAGGAACAGATATGAATGTGTACATTTAAGCCACAGAAAACCAGTTCATTTTAGAAACTTTGGGGGGAAAAAAACCAGAAGGGTAAAACTGCTGCCACATCTGCCGTGAAGACACCTCTGCCCGCTTTCTCGCCAGGCCCTGAGAGGCAGCACTGAGGCGCTCTGGATGCCTGGCGCCCTCCCCTCCTGGCCTCCCAGGCACTGCCCGCTCTACCATGGCCTGCGCCTTGGGCTGTGCTGTTGATAAGAGAAAGGAAGAGGCCAAGCCAGGGCCACACACCTGGTCGAACTTCTTCTGCTTCTTCTCCAGGTTGGAGACGCTCTGCCGCTGGTGGTCCAGGTCCACGAGCAGGTCGTCCAGCTCCTGCTGCAGCCGTGTCTTGGTCTTCTCCAGCTTGTCGTAGGCGGCCACCTTCTCCTCATGGTGCTGGCTCAGGCCCTCCAGGTCCTTCTGGAGCTTGCGCTTGGCTTCCTCCGCAGTCTCCAGAGAGCCCACGCCGTCCTCCATCCTCTTCTTCATATCAGTCACCTGATATGAAGGGAGGGAGTGAGGAGACCCCAGGAGGGCGGCTGGCCGGCACCGCCCATGCCCAGGCCTCCCGGGGGCTAGCCAGCAACCATGACGCAGGACCAGGGAGGCGACAGTTATGAAACTGCCCGTCACTTCCCCGCTCCCCAGGGCCAAGGACAGTGGCGTTTGTGCAGAGGTGCACTCACCTGGGCCTGCAGGGTGGCGATCTGCTTCTCCAGGTTGCGCTTGGCCTCCTCCTCCTCCTCCAGCTGCTCCCTAAAGGAGTTCTTCTCGTCCTCCATCTGCTTCAGCTTGGTGCTCAGGCTCAGCTTCTGCCGGTTCTCCTCCTGCAGCAGCTCCTACTCCCAGGGACAAGGGCTGTGGCCACTCAGGAGGTGCGTCTGGGCCCCACGTCCACCCCAGAGGGAGGACCAGTCCCTTTGATTTAGGGCACAGCCACGTAAGGATGTGGGAGGCCCCTGGGGGGGGGGTGAGCAGATGCCCTGTTGTGGGGACTCAGAGGTTCAGTGCTCTGCACACAGGGTGCTCCTGGGAAGGGTCCAGCTCTGGGTCCTTACCTGAGTGTCCTGCAGCTGGGACTCCAGTGCGGAGAAGTCCTTGGTGAGCTTGCTGGACTTGCTGTCAGACTGGTTGAGAAGACCGGTCACGTTGTCTAGCTCAACCTGCATGGGGAGGGAGCAGCGAGGACCATGAGCCCAAATCCTAAGCTGAACGGCAGAGGCCCCGCTGAGGAGCCAGTGTAGGAGGACCGGGGAAGCGCCCTGTGGGTCTGGGCCCAGTGCCCAGGCGGGGGCCACAGGAGCCTCACCTGCAGCTTGGTGACCTTGTCGGCCAGCTCGGTGCGCACACGCTCGCCCTCGTTGAACTTGACCTGCAGCTCCTGCAGCTGGGCCTCCACCTTCTTGCGCTTGTGCTCTGAGTCCCCCTTGCCCTGCAGCAGGGCCTTCACCTCATTGGCCAGCTCTCCCCGCTCACTCTCCAGCGTCTGCTTTGCCTTCTCAAGGGTGGCCTTCACCTGGAGGAAGAGGCAAAGACGTAGATGGGGCCAGTGCCATGACATGCAGTTGGTCTCTCTAATGTCACTGTAAGAGCTGCCTCTGCAGCAAAAACGATGGCTACTAAAGAACCCTGGATTCGGAAAGGCCAGGGTGAGCGAGAGACGTGTCCTCAACCCACCTCGAAAACAATCCCTGCCCGGCCTCCCGCTCCGGGTGGATGGAATGTGCTTTCATGAGGGGCTGCACCTTACAATTTTAGAAATATTTACAACACAAGAAGGGAAACTAATTGTCCCTGGTTTATAATAAAGCTTCTCTGAAATTTGATGTTTAAATTAGTAATGTGAGCTGGGTACTGGTGGCGCACGCTTTTAATCCCAGCATTCGGGAGGCTGAGACAGGAGGACTGCAGGTTCACAGCCAGCCTCAGCTACTTAGTGAGGCCCTCCACAACTTAGTGAGACCCTATTTCAAAATAAAGAATAAAAAAAAAGGGTTAGGCGTGTAGATCAGAGGTAGAATGCCCCTGGGATCAATCCCCAGTACCACAAAATAAGTAAATAAGTAAATAAATAAGTAATGTAATGTTCTTCACAAAATATAAAAGTGGAGCTTACAAAATAAATGTGACAATCAGTCCCATTAGAGGTTGCAGGGAGTGGGCAGGACCGGGTGTGAGTGCAAAGGCGGCGGGGGTGGGGTGAAGACTTGAAAGAACATGGACAGACGCGCAGGGGGGCAAAGGCTCAAGGGGCCAACTGGACAAAGTACGTTTCTAAAGATATTTTACAGGTTGCCACATGGAAGAGCCCTTGACCTCTGCTGCCAAGAGTGACAATGAGCTGGAGTCACAGGAGGCGAAACCTGCCCTGTCTGGGAGCTGCCTGGCCAGGACGCCGGTTAGATGGACGTCACCAGGCTTCCCAGTGAAAGTGCCAGCTGACAGCTCGTGGGGTATTCAAGAGAGGTGCCCTAGTCAGAAAAGGGACCACTGAGGCCCTCTGACACTCGGTTCAGGATCACGCCAAACCCTCGATGCCTCTGCTCAGGTGGGAGGTTGTACGAAGTGCTTTGCACGTCACTTAACCATGAGGCCTCTGCTCTGGGCAGCTGGACACCGGAGCTGCTCTGCTCTGTAGGACTGGTTTAGAGGCACAAGGCCCGGCATGGAAGTGAGCCACCCAGAAGCCCCCACCCAAAGGGGCCTGAGAAGCTTACACACCCGCTTCGTCTGCTCCAGCTGCTCGGCCAGCTCCTCCACGGCCTGCGAGTGCTTCTGCCTCATCTCCTGGATCTGGGCCTCGTGGGTCTTGGCCTCCTCCTCCAGGGTCTTCTTCAGGATGTTTACTTCCTGTTCACGTTTGGACCTGGTGGAGAAACGCCTCAGAATGGAGGTCCAGGAAGTGGGAACAGCGCTGCTCTGCGGTCTTCCCTGAGCAGAGTAGTCCCACACGGGCAAACACCAACATAGCTTGTTGACCACCGCTGTTCCTCCTAGGCCACCCAGCTCAAAGCCCAAACTTGAAGACACATGCTGTAGAGGCTTTGCATCCCCCCCCCCTTTTTTGGTGGTACTGGGGATGGAACCCTTTTACCTCCGGGCTACACTCCCAGACCCCCAGTTTTATATTTTTATTTGGAAACAGGGTCTCTTAAGCCAGCGCGACTGGCTTTGAACCTGCGCGATCCTCCTGTCTCCGCCTCCCAAGTGCAGGGATTACAAGCGTGCGCCACCACGCCCAGCATGGCTTTGCACCCTTTTAGCCTTAGAACCCATTCTTGCTTCAAACCAAACTTCAAGCCAGGTTCTTCAATGCGTCTTGAGGCAGAGATAAGTTGTTGGGACATAAAGCCACTGTTTGTGTGCAGTGGCCTGGGCCCCACCTTGTTCAGACCAAGGCCTTCCTTGACTTCGCAGCCCACCCCGTCCTCAGTGACTTGGCCTGTCAGCCCCATAGCACACCTGAGCTCCTGCTGGGCAGCCGTGGAATCCAAGGTGTCCTCAAGCTCTGTTTTCAATGCTTCCAGCTCTTCTCCAAGATCCCGTTTCTGCTTCTCGGCCTTATTCCTGGAAGCACGCTCAGATTCCAGGTCTTCCTGCAGTTCAGAAATCTGAGATTCCAGCTCCCGGATCTTCTTTAGGGCCATATTCTTCTGGGCAGCTTCTTCTTCCACTCTGCCAAAGAGACCAATAACATCAGTGGTTATGAAGCCATTTTCACCTTTAAGAAGCAAGATGAGGGTTAGGGAGGTACAGTCAATGCTGCACCTGATAATCATAATCATGGCACTTAGGGTCATTTTCAGCAAATCAACATCTAAGGCATCCAGAAGATTTAAGAGTAATACTACTTTGAGAACTAGAAAACAGAGTAATTAATTTTCTGAATTAAGATTTACAACTGTAAATATAAAAATTTCAAAAGTTAAATGTTTAAAAAGGAGGTAAAATGTAACTGAAATATAAATACAACGGACATTAGATTATTAAGAGGTGTCAATGTTAAGTTCACCAGTTCGAACAAACATACCACTCTGGTGGAAGATGCTGACAAAAGGAAGGCTATGCACTGGGGGGCTGGGGTGGAAATGTGTATGGGAAATCTTTGTAACTTCTCAATCTTGCTGTGAATCTAAAATCACTCTAGAGCCAGGCGTGGCGATACACGCTTATAATCCCAGTATTGGGAGGCTGAGGCAGGAGGATCACAGGTTCACAGCCAGCTTCTGCAACTAAATATGGTCTCAGCAACCTAGTGAGATCCTGTTTCTAAATAAGAAATAAAAAATTGGGCTAGGGGTGTAACTTGGAGGTAGAATGCCTTTGGGCTCAATCTTCAGCACCAAAAAAATAAATAAACTCTAAAAAATTTGCCTATTTTAAAAAATAAATTTAATTCAAAAAGAAAAGGGAAAGAACTATTGGAAATGGGTGACAAGAGTTTTGGGTCACTTTTTGGGGATTATGAACAAACAAAAGACAAAGATGCCCTAGACCACGCTCTTGCTGGCTAGGAAGTGTTTTGCTATGAATTGGCTCCTCTAAGACAATAACAGAGAGTATGCTCACAGCTCACTGAGGCACTGGCCGGCTGCCCACTGCTGGGAGCCCAAGGCTCACCTGGCCAGGGCAGCCTGCAGTTCCTCCTCCTTCTTAGCCAGCTGCATCTTGAGCTCAGCGATCTGTGCCTGGAGCTCGGCGATCTGGTCACTGAGATCGGTAGAGTCTCCCTCCAGCTTGCGGCGGGTCTTCTCCAGCTCCTGTCGCTGCTTCTCTTCCCTGCGAAGGCGCTCTGCCAGGGAGGGTGAGAGGGGTGTAGAACCCTTAGTAGCTGCAAGCTTTTTTTTTTTACTTTTAATAGTAATTAAAATACCGAGTATATAAAATACCGAGTACTTGTAAAACATATTTAGGGTTTACAGGGTACCATGTACAATAACCATACCCAGCTCCTAGATGGAGGAATAAAACTCGGCCATGAGCTGCCAGGGCCCCACATCTCTGGAGTCCACCCCGACCTTCCCTGTCAGGGGAATCATGGTCCTCGAGTTGACAATTCCTTTGTTTCCACTCGTGGCTGTACCACGCTCTGCGTGAATCTGAACTTAGACAATGCATTCAGAGGAGCGGTCAGAGTTCAGTGTCTGGCTTTCCACTTCCCGGTGACGTCACTTAGATAACTCACTTAACCTTCCTGTGCCTCACAGGCAATCAGGGTATGAAGACACTCTTCTCAGGCTGCTGTGAAGCACAAATGAGCTAGCATCTTGAAGCCCTTTATGAGTGCTTACGAAGCTTGACTTCCCTAGACTTGCCTCTGCCACTCAAGCTCATGGTCTGAGGACTTAGCATGTCAACTCTCACTGGATATATTTACTTGGCCTTTGGTCTATAGCTCCTTTACATGAACATACCACGACTTAGCTACTGTCCTTCAGTCAATGGCGGTTTGGGTAGTTTGGTAGTGTTCTCTTACAAAAAAGGCTGCAGGCATGCCAAGCTTCAACCTCACCAGGCAGTGGCTGATTGTGCTCGAGTTACGTTCCCACTGTAGCACGCTGCGTTCTGATGGGTCTACATCTCTGTTAGGTGGTGAGTGCGCCACTCCCAGAACCCCAAGGTGACCGAGTCCTTCAGGCCCCTCCCAGGTGGGGAAGAGCTCTCTGTTGGAACCTCTCCTCCCAGTGGTGTGACTCCCTTTATCCTGTACTGAGGGTAGCTGGGCAGGCTGGTGTCACCAAGCTGGGAGAAATCCTTGCAGCGCTCAGCCTGAGGAGTTCTGGGCCTGTGCGCCAGGCCTGGGCTCCCTCCACTGCCTGGCTGTCCACTCCTCTCCAGAGGCAGGGGCGGGGGCTCCTTAGAAGCCACACTGTGCTTTAGCCCAGGCATCCTCACTGACAGAGTCCTGGGACTCGTCACCTTGCCTTGAGGCAAGCACTGACCTAAGCCAGATGTGGGCGTGCATGCCTGAATCCCAGCGACTCAGTAAGCTGAGGCAGAACTGCAAGGTCAAGACCAGTATGGGCAAATCAGCAAGATACTTTCTCAAAAGAAAGTTTAAAAAGGGCTGGGCAAGCCGGGCATGGTGGTGCACGCTTGTAATCCCCGTGCTTGGGAGGCTGAGACAGGAGGATCGCATGGTTTCGAAGCCAGCCTCAGCTACTTAGTGAGGCCCTCAGCAACTTAGTGAGACCCTGTTTCCAAATAAAATATAAAATAGGTCTGGGAATATAGCCCGGAGGTAGAAAGCCTGTGGGTTCCACCCCCAATACCACCAAAAATAAATAAATAAATAAATAAATAAATAAATAAATAAATAAAATAAAAAAATAAAATAAAAAGGGCTGGGCAGGCACTACAGCACTTGCCCAGCATGTGTGAGGCCTGGGTTTAGTCCTAGTACCAAAAAACTAAGTACATAAATAAGAACCTCTGGCAACATCTGTCTAGTACTTGATAGCACAGACATGTTCATGTGCAAACAGTCTATCATGGTGAACCCTTTACAGATAAATCAAAGCCCACAGAGGTTAACAGGTATGAGATGACACCCCTAGTAGGTGACAGAACTGGTCAGTTTTAGGGTCAAACCTAGACTCCCCACGGGCAGTTTCAGAAACTTATGGATTCCAACAACAGCTTCATCCTAAACACACCTCACGCAGGGGACCATCCAGGCACTGGGCAACAGACTCTCCTGGAGGCCATAAATGGTCCCCTCGGTCTGGTGGCCTAGGACTTAAGGCAGAGGCCCAGGCTCGTGGTGGGCTGTGGCTGCCTGGCACCTGGCAGGTCAGCTCTACCCAGGGCCTCACCTTCCAAGTCGGTAATCATCGCCTCGTGCTTGTTCTTGAGCTTGGCCAAGCTCTTGGACTTCTCTTCCTCCTCCATGAGGTTGGTGGTGAACTCAGCTATTCTGTCTTCCAGAAGCTTCTTCTCCTGGGGTAAGACATGTCAGGTGAGGGTCAGCTGAGCACAGACACCACTGATCAGCAAGGTAGGGCCTTAAATATTTGATCAAGTGCATTAGAATTTCCTAAGGTCGTTAGCTCCCCTGAAATAGCTGAATAAGCCTCCTTTGCACCTAAAACTGGGTGCCCAGGCCCTTCCTGGACCTGTGAGCCTTTAGACTCAGGTAAAAAAAAGGCTTCCAGGTGGCACCTAGTGTTGGGCAGGGATGAATGGCTATTCCCTTCAGAGGCAGCCACCTGTGACCAGGCCATCAGAGGCCAGGGCTGCTCTCCTCAGCTGCGCACCACTGGGCCCCACTCTTCATAGGGGCGCACACCACCTGCCACACAGCCCTGTGGCTCAGACGTGTGTCCTCCACACCCTCTGTGGCTCCAGGACAGCGTGCTGACCCTGTCCTGCCTTCTCTACCCCATCTCTCATCTTATCTGCTCACTGGGGCAGATTCTGACAAAGACACAGTCTATTTCCAGGAGACACAGGTGCTACTCCTGGGAGGGATGGGAGGAAGGTTCTGTGCCTCAACACCCAGCCACCAAGGCTGCCCAAATTCCACATGCACCGCCACCAGCTGACATAGCTCCTCAGAGCCTCAGGTCTAAAATGCTGGGGGATTTACTGGGGAAGTGGCAAACCTTTCCCCAGGCCCAACCGTTCATGAGAAATCACTTTAACCATGGCCTTGACTGCGCTTGCCCGCCTCTGACAGTCGCCCGGGCCCACCTTAGCCAGTTTGCAGTTCTGGTCCTCCATGATGATCTGGTCCTCCTCCAGCTTCTTCAGCTTGGCCTCGGTGGTGACCTTCTCCAGCTGTAGCTTCTGCCGGGCACTCTCCTCCTCTTCCAGCTGCTCCTCGAGTTCCTGCCGGGGCCAGAGGGGCCATGAGGCGGCTGTGCTCAGGAGGCATGGGGCTCAGCCAGGACATGGCCAGGCTCCAGCCGAGGGAACCGTGTGTGGCCACGGCATGGCACACCGTCCTGAAGGGCTGCCCTGAGCCAGTGCAACAGACAGCAGCTGAGCTGAGTACCCCGGCTCGCAGGAGGGAGGGCGAGGGCTGACAGGAGGCTCTCGACAGGCTTTGAAGCCTGACTGGGCAGCAGAAGACATGAGACCTGTTACGAATAAATGGCTGAGAGAAAACCTCTGCAGGGCTGGGCTGCCCGAGTGGACAGAGTTGAGAGCTGCTGCTGTAACGGCGGACTCTGTGCCTGCCCTGTGCCGCAGCCCCTCAGGCCAGCGCCCTTCCAAGCCCCGGGGCCCAGCCGCACCCCCTGCAGGCAGCACCTGGATGTTCTGCTGCATCTTCTTCTTCTCCGTCTGCAGATGCTGGCAGCGCTCCTCCTCCTCCTCAACCCTGGCCTCGAGATCATGGCAGATCTCCTCCAGCTCCTGCTTCTTGGCAGTCAGACGGGCCCGGAGCTCCTCGGCCTCAGCACACAGCTCTGTTTCTGCCTGCAGCTGCTCCTGAAGCTGCAACTTCTCTGCCATGAGCTGCAGAGAACACAGAAAACGCAAGCGCTTCAAATGGCTCCCGAGTAGATGCTCTATAGCTGAGGATCCTGAGCAGCAGGTGGATGTGGACGAGAGCAGCAGACAAGAGCAGCTTCCATCTAGAGCCCCAGGGTGCTCCTAACATGCCCTTCATCTTGTCACGAGCTTCAAACAAGCTCCTACAAGCCGGGTGTGGTGGTGCTCGCTTGTAATCCCCGTGCTTGGGAGGCTGAGACAGGAGGATCGCGCAGGTTCGAAGCCAGCCTCAGCTACTTAGTGAGGTTCTCAGCAATTTAGTGAGACCCTGTTTCCAAATAAAATATAAAATAGGTCTGGGAGTATAGCCCGGAGGTAGAAAGCCTCTGGGTTCCACCCCCGGTACCACACACACACACACACACAAAAAAAAAAAAAAAAAAAAAAACAAGCTTCCTACAAAACAACTGTGGGGTTCATGCTGGGGCATGAACCTAGAACTCATGAAATTCTATCCCATTGGGAGCCTCCCTCTAGCACATAACCCCAATGGCGTCTGCAGAGACAATAACTGCTTTCCTGCAGGACAGCAGGACAGTTCCTAAGCTGCAAACCTGTCTGCCTGCTAGTGGCCAGCAGGTGGCAGCATTGGGAGCGCTACTCTGCTTGGGCAGAGCTTCCCTGACACCCACCTGAGACTGCAGGGTCTCCATCTCCGTGAGCCTGTTCTCTGCGGCCAGCTGCTTCTCTCGCACCTTTACCAGCTCCTCCTCTTTGGCCATCATCTCTTCCTCCTGCCGGCTCACCTGCAGCAGCGGCTTGACCTAGGAGAGGGGGTGGAGGTAACAGTCCTGCCCACGGTAAGCTCACAAGGGGGCAGACGTGGGGAGGAGGTGCAGGGGGATAACCTTCCTGGAAGTCGACCTGATGCCGCCATTCACCTCTGACCTGCTAGTTACATTTCATGGAAACCAGCCCTAAACATGCATGAAGATGTTCATGACAGCCTTGCTTACAAGAGCAGAATTTAGAACTGACACAAAGATCTATCTTTGGGGAAGCGGACAGATTATTTGTCCTCTAGGGAATAGTACAGGGACTTCTAAAAAGCTGATACTGGTAAGAAATTTTAAGTGCAAAGTGTAAAACACAGGAGTGTTTATGCAAGTCAAATCTCAGCTATTTAAGAATGTATGTGGTTTACATAGCTCAGATTTATAGGAAGAAAAAAATAAACACTGAAACATCTATTGTTTTGGGGTAAAGGAATTATGGCTAAGCTTTTTCTTAATGTTTTTTGTCAGTTAACTTTTCACAACTCCCACAATTACATATTACAAACAAAAGTGGCCTGGCTGGGGCGTCACTTCAGCAGCGGCAAAGCTTCTGAGCAGCTACATGTGGCTCCTGTGAGGACAGTGCCTCCCTGCAGGGGTGGGGTCCTGGCAGGAGGTCCTGCTGGGCCCTGACACTGTGGGAGCCACTCTTTGGGCCAATTTGGCCCAGCTGAGGCTATCCATGCCAGAAGAATGCCATGGCTCATAGAGCCCTGGACCCTAAGGACAGGACCAACTGGGCTGTACTGCCTGGCACAGGAGAGCCGGGGCAAGGCTCACGCTGCGTGCAGGGGCCCGCAGAGGCCGCATGAGGCCCACGCATCCTCTCCAGCACGCACCTTGGTGAACAGCCTCCACCACTGCCAGTTGCGCAGCTTGAGGTAGGCAGCACAGTTCCTCTGCAGGACCTTCATGGCGGTCAGCTGCTGCTGCCGCTTGGCAAATGCCCTGTGGATGAGGGACATGGTCAGCAGTCTGGAGGACAGCAGGCACACCCACAAAGTCTTGACCCGAGTTAAACACCTTATGGTAGGCGACGGAGGCCTAGGCCAGGGGAGCACTGCCCCCCATTACAGAGCCGCCATGTGAAGGCCCATGTGACCAGCGCAATGCTTCTCATGGGGGCAGGGCTGTGATCTGATGACACCACCTGCCCGCCACATGCCTCCATGTCTGATTTTTAGGGGGACAGAGAATGTCAACAGCTGATGTTTCACAAAGGTGGGCCGTGCTGTAGATAAATGAGGTACCAGTTGCCCCGATACCACAAACTCAAACTGAGTGTGGGCTCAGAGCGAACACTGAAGACACGTCCTGAGCCGGGCGTGGTGGTGCACGCTTGTAATCCCCACGCTTGAGAGGCTGAGACAGGAGGATCGCGCAGGTTCGAAGCCAGCCTCAGCTACTTAGTGAGGCTCTCAGCAACTTAGTGAGACCCTGTTTCCAAATAAAGTATAAAATAGGTGTGGGAATATAGCCCAGAGGTCGAAAAGCCCCTGGGTTCCACCCCAGTACCACAATTAAAAAAAAAAAAAAAAAAAAAAAAGCCGGGTGTGGTGGCGCACGCTTGTAATCCCCGCGCTTGGGAGGCAGAGACAGGAGGATCGCACAGGTTCGAAGCTAGCCGCGCGCGCTGGCTTAGGAGACCCTGTTTCCAAACAAAAATGTTTCCAAACAAATAGGTCTGGGAGTGTAGGAGATAGAAGGGCTTCCAGGAACCCCAGTACCACCAAAAAAAAAAAAAAAAAAAAAAAAAAATATATATATATATATATATATATGTGTGTGTGTGTGTGTGTGTGTGTGTGTGTGACACATCCCTGAGCAAGAACCTGGGGGCCTGGTGATAAGTGTGCAAGGGAAACTCAGCCTCCCCCAGGAGCTGCTCTGGATCCTGGATGCCCCACCCTAGGCGCACAGGGCTCCTCTGGGGCAGACCAGCCGTGGATGTTGGTTCCAGAAGGCGAAACAGTGAGGCATAGAGCATGGGCTTGGGGACAGGCCAGCCTGAGCAAAGTTCCTCTTTCCACTGGCCTCAACTGCCACTGGAAAATACTGCCCACTTCTACTCTCTGGAGGTGGGAACCCAGGAAGCAGAGGCGGCAGGAGAGTCTGTGGGACTCCCCTGGCCAGGGTCTGCCTGGCATGAGTGCCTGGCACTGGCTGGCTAAGTGCTCCCAAGCCACAGGAGGCATGCAGGCTCGGCATGCTCAGAACTCACTTCCTGGCCAGGTAGCCCCTGCAGCAGGCCTGGAAGCCTATGATGACGTCAGTGATCTTCAGGTCCCTCTCCTCCTCCAGGTGGGCCAGCACGCCGGCCCGGAAGAACACCTTGCTCTGGCCAATGCGGTACAGGTTGCTGTCGAGCTCCAAGGCTTTGATCTGCATGGAGGAAAACAGGCTGCTGACTGCAGACCCTCGAGCCCATGGCCTGACACCCGCCTCAACCAGGGTGGGCGGAGAGCCCAGCGAGGCCCTGGGGGGCTGCTGCTCCTCTGCTGGAGGCCTCCTGCCCAGGGCCAGAAAGAAGAGGGACAGGCGGGCCTCAGCACCGCGGGATGACAGGCCAGGCTTTCAAAGAACTATAGGACCTAAGAGTTAAAGGGAACCCGAGTCTCTTCCTGCCTCTGTATTCTGGAATCCTGGCCAGGCCACCTCCAACGGGGGCAGCTGAGCGTCACTGGTAAAGATGAAAACACGCACAGTGGGCCTCAGGATCAAATACTAGTTGGGGAATGGGAATAATGCTCTCTTTAAAGAAAGTAAACAACAAAGAATAGTGCGAATTAAACAGGAGGCACATAGATGCTGAGTGTGGGGCGCCAAGGGCTCGCTGCCATCAGCAACTTGAGCATCTCAGCATGAGGAGGCCGAGGAAGCTCCCGTTAGCCCGCGGGCAAGGGTGTGTGTGTGTCTGTCTGTCCACCTGCCCTGGTGGGACGGGGTTTAGAACAAGCTCCCAAAAGCCATAAACACTCTACATGGGTTGGACTGGGGGCCTAGACACCCACAAATATCCCTGCTGGCATGGGAAAATGTGGTGGGAAAGCAGACCAGGGGCAAGAGGACATGGAGGGGCAGCGCCCCCTGCTGCCCAGCCTTCTCACTGGGCAACAAGCCCTAGGAGCACCTGCAGAGCCAAGGAGGGACAGGTGGCTCACTGGCAGGAAGAGCCCAGGCTCCTGGGGAAGAGGCGGCCCACAGATGCCAGCTGGGCCCTCGCTATCCCCTCCTCCGCTCAAAGCATCTGGAGAGCAGGGAACTGTCCTTTCCCCTCCTTTTCCTGTCCGCCTCTCCCTGTCACTGAGCAGAACTATCTTCTCTTTTCCTCCCATCGCCTGCCCACCCCACTGGCGCACACTCTGATTCTTTAGAAAGAATGCCGAGTAGGAGACAACAGGCAGTGGCTGCTAACCCTGGCCGGGCCAGGAGGGACGCCTGCTTGCAAAGTGGAAAAGGACCCAAGACGAGACCGAGCCCTGGCAAGGCTGCTTAGCACCGTGGGGCTGCCACCCATCCAGGCAGAATCCCAGGCGTCACGCACCGCACGGGCAGGCTGGAAGGCAGGGAGGGAGGGCAGGTCAAGAAGCTGGTGGCTTTGGGGCGGCTGTGGGGATCTGGGCCCTGGCCCTGGCCCACCTGCCACCCCGGGGGCAAAGGTCAGAGGAGGCTGAGTGAGAAAGAGGGGAATGATCCCCACGCAGAGACCGGGAGACCGCCTCGCATCAGTGCCGTGGCCTCAGCTCTCGTCTCAGGGCACCCAGCAGAATCAGAAGCAGAGCGCCGGAGGGCAGCACAGCACAGGGCAGTGCAGGCGTCGCCATGTGGCAGCGGCGCAGCAAAGGCCACCCTCCAGAGGCTGCAGCCGACTCACCATGAGCACACACGCCTGCTTCCCGTCCATGAAGCCCTTGGGGATGGAGTTTGGTGTCAGAATCTCGTATCTGAGGAAGGAAGCGAGCCTGGTTACCCGAGCCCTGGCCTCAGTTCTGTGGGGCCAGGAAAGCACCCGGGAGATGAAGACCAGCCCTAGGGCAGGGGACACAGAAGTCTTCATTCTTCCCAGAGTCTCCTAAGGAAAGACCTTTGGCAAACGCCACCTGGCTCTTTTTTAGGCTGAGCAACACAGGAAGGCTGGCACTTCACGGAAAGTGAAGGAACCTCATCCTGGACGGTCAGGCTCCCTCAACTCCCTGCCCAGAGTCCTGTCTGAAGCCCAGACAGCCATGTTCACATCCTCCTGGACACCACAGAATGGCCCAACAGCCATCAACACAAACACCGTTAGGCGGACGGGCCGGCGTCACCGACACCCGTGCACACAGCGCGAGCTGCACTTTCTCACCCTCTGCTCCTATGAAGGTCCTTCACTATCCAGCATCTGGCTGACGCCTTCTACATTTCTTCCTTTCTTTTTTTGTGGTACTAGGAATTAAACGCATGAGTGTCCTACCTCTGAGCTAGACCCCAACCCTCAGGATCTCACTAAGCTGCCGAGGCTTACCGCAAACCTGCAAGCCGTATCCCAGCCCATGGTTATACGTGTGCGCCACCAAGCCCAGCCTAAATTCCTTTCCACAGCTTCTCTAACTATAGACACTGAACAGTCACCCTTGCAGTCACTAGGAATGAAAGTCAATAGTGACGTTCCTTTCAGTAATAAAGTGGGGCATCGCTCTTCATTTTGTAAAGGATGAAACAGAGAAGGACCATGTGGAGAACCCACCAGACCTCCGCTCAACACAGCTGGGGCCACAGCTCCCCAAGGACGATCCCTGCCGGGAACAGCCCACCTGGGGCTTTCTCCACGTGCATCTGGGCCCAGGAGGGGCTTGGGCCCTACTCACCTCTGACGGAACTCCTGGAAGACCACCCTGTTGGGGAAGCCCTGGCGGCAGATCCGGATGCCTTCGAGGACACCATTGCAGCGCAGCTGGTCCAGCACAAGGTGGGGGTCCAGTTTGCCGGCCTAGAGAAGAAAGTACAAACATGTGATCTCGTTCCTTTACCCAGGACCTGAGGGAGAAAGGGTGATGGCCCTCAGAAGTCCCTGGGTACAAAGATCCAGGTCCAGAGAGGCTACAATGGACAGTGTCATTAACAGGAAACGGGGCTACAAACAGCACGCGCCCCAAGCCTCCAGCTCGGGAGGAGCCTCCACCGAGGGCTCTCTGTGTGCTGGGGACGGAGGAATCCCGGCCACTGGGGAGACGGCAGAACTCGGCGGCTGTGAGCGGCCCACCTTCTTCTCATGGTTGGGGATGATGCAGCGGACAAAGTTGGGGTTGGTGTTCCTCAGCGTGGCCATCAGCTTGGCCAGCTGCTCCTTGTACAGCTGCCCGACAGTGCGGAACATGCCCTTCCGTGTCTTGAAGGCCCCAGGCAGTGCTGTTTCAGACATGCCGGCCACCTGGTCCAAGCCAATGATGCGGTCCACTGCGGAGACCAAAAGAGCATGTGAGTGCCTGGAAATGCCAGCCGAGGGCGGAGGGCGTGGGACAGAGACAGACAGATGCTGGACAGAGGAGGAGGAGGGACCGTATGGAACCACAGGACTCTTGTGCCCAGAGCTGCAGAGTGCTGAGGTCGGCCTCTCCAGCAGACCTGAGCTGGACTGGAGCACAGGAGCAACTTGAGAGTCACTCGGTTCGTCTCCCGGGGAGCAGCACACCTCCAAAGCTACCTGTGTGCACATCCGGTTCTGAGCCCCCTTTGGAGACAGACCAGGCCCGACGCCCAGAGACACAGTGAAGTTGGTAATGTGCTTTGGAATGAAGAATTCCATGAGGCTGGCTGTAAGGCGATGTTAAACCCCAGCTTAGAGCACCCTACAGAACTAAGCTTCTGGCTGAAAAACAAAACCAGAATCTTGAGTTCATACTGATGGTTACCTAAGGGAACTGGGCTAGGAGTGGGGGCGGTGGGAGCTCTAAAGCTGCTTTGCCACAATTGACAGGGCTCTGGACAATATCTGCAGTCTCCTTGGGCTGAGGTCTCTAAACCAGTAACAGAGCAGCATGCGGCTGATTCAGAAACAGAGAACCTGGAAGAACCACTACCAGCCGTGCCTGTTCCCAGGGTCTCTTCACATTCCTGTATTTTGCCTCCTAGCTCACAGATCTTTATCATTAAACCTGGTCACCAAAGGAAGTAGCTCTTATCGGTGCAGCTCACGCCCAGCAACAGTGAAATGAACTGATGCCTCCCAGATGAAAAACCAAGACACCAAACCAAAGTGGCTGCCAGCTGAGATCACTCATTCTAAGCAGGAACTAAAGTTAAGCTTGAAGCTTTCCCCTGCTCTATGTAGACATCAATAGTTCCATGAAAAAGCCCACTCCCTATTCCTTCGTGGTTAGATCTCTGTTCTTTCTTTGAAGGCAGCAAAAAGTACACTTGCTTACAATGGAAGCCAGCAGTGAGACTGGACCTATAAGCCAGCCAAGTAGACGTGGGGCACCTCTGACCTTGTACCCAATTCAGGGCCTGTTTTATTGGCCACCAAAGGCTTCCTGGGGGTGGGGAGCTGTGCAGAGGAAGGTGGATGTGGACCACCATAACTGGTCCCTTGATGTAAGCATGTGCCCTGGCCCAGACAGCACACGCCCTTGCTGACTGTCGAGCACAAATGCCATTACAGCTTCCAGGTGCAGAGACACACGGCAGCGTGCACAACAGCTGACGCTCATGCTGAGACACTTGCAGCCACCCAAGCAGTAAGATACCACCTTCAGAGGAGGAGCTCTAAGGAGGATATGGGTTTTTAAACAGCCCCCCACAGATAACACGAAGGTCCTTCAACATCTCAATGTGGCCCCTCATTCATAAGTTTTTTATTGGAGGCCTGTGCGGGCAGCGTGGAGCCTGCCCAGGAGCGCGGGCAGGTCAGCTCAACAGGCACAGCCAGGCAGGAAGAGCCAAGCGGGTGGGATGCGGGGAAGGGCTTCTTGCACCACACAAACACACACACGAGAGTCTGGGGCAGCCGGTCACCTGATTCTAGGTGGAGAATGGGAAAGCGGTGATAGAAATAGGCTCTCTGAGTGCTCTGCATCTCTGCAACAGAGAGGTTAAAGCAAGACCCGGCAAGGAGAGGGAGAGACCAGAAAAAACAGTGAAAAGGAATAGGTTCACAGCAACCAGCCTACCAAGGAGCTGAGGCAGAAATGCGAGGAGGCGCAGGGACCAGAAACCTGCGCATTGAGGCCCAGGGCCGCCCTGGACTTCCCCAGAGCAGAGGGCACCGCGACCATCTGCGCCTGCAAGACCCGGAGGAGCCTCTGCCCAGAGAGGAAAGGCTCTGGTGCATGCCCCTGGTAGCCTCTCCTTTTCTTGTGGCTGATGTGGGGCCCAGTGTGGAGGTGGGAGGGTGCCACCCATAGCTGGGGAGGCCAGTGTGGAGGGCAAAGGGCGTACCATCCTTCCACAGCTCGGAGACAAACTTGTCGGAGGACTGGTGGAGGAGCGTGGCAATGTTGTCGTTCAGGGGGTCCATGTTCTTCATCAGCCACTCGTCAGCTTTGTAATCCACCTGGAAGAGCCAGAGCCCAATCACAGGCCACTCTGGGAACGTGAGTTCTCACCCCATCTCCTGGGGCATGTCCACCCGCATGTGGGAAACTCGGACACCGTGGGCACCATTCGACCCAGCATTTCCATCCCCAAGAAGGAAATGGCAAGTGAAAAACCAACGAGATCTTGAGAAAACATTCTCTGTGGTGTGACAAGGAAGAGTAAACAATTCAAAACATCACAGTGCACCAACAGGATTACTAACAAAACGATGCTGCAGCTGTGTGGCTGGCAGAATGGCATTCTTCTTATTCTCTGTGTGTGTGTGTTGTGTGTGTGTGTTTTGCTGAAGATTGAACCCAGGGGTGTTCCACCTCTGAGCTATTTTTATTTTTTATTTTGAAACAGGGTCTCACTAGGTTGAGCCTATGATCCTCTTGTCTCAGTCTCCCAAGTTCTGGGATTACAGGTATGCACCACCACTCCTGGCTTTCTTCTTCTTCTTCTTTTTTTTTTTTTGGTGGTACTTGGGGTGGAACCCAGGGGCTTTCTACCTCTGGGCTATACTCCCAGACCTATTTTATATTTTATTTGGAAACAGGTTCTCACTAAGTTGCTGAGAGCCTCACTAAGTAGCTAAGGCTGTCTTCGAACCTGTGTGATCCTCCTGTCTCAACCTCCCAAGAGCTGGACTTACAAGCATGTGCCACCACACCCGACTTTTTTTCCTTCTTCTTAAAGGTAATATGAACATAAAGAAAAAATCCTAGAAGGATAACCCCAGAAATGTTAATAACATTTTTTTTTTTTTTTTAGCCATAAGTAACTTTTTAAGAAAGGTTCATAGCTGGGTGTGGTGGCTCACATCTATAATATTTGGGAGACTGAGGAGAATTTCAGGTTCAAGGACAGTCTCAGCAGTGCAGTGAGACTCAGCAATACAGCAAGACCTCGTTTCAAAACAAAAAAAAAAACAGTCTGGAGATGCAGCTCAGAGGTAGAATGCCCCTGTATTCAATCCATGGTACAAAAAAAAAAAAAAAAAAAAAAGAATGTTCATGCTTCTCCAATATACGTATGTCAGTCTTACCTTTTTGCGGGTGGGTTTGGGGATGGAACCCAGGGGCATTTGACCTCTGAGCTACACCCCCTGCCCCATTTTTTATTCTTTTTAATTTTATTACAGAAGATCCCAAAACAAGACTAATGGAGCAGTGAGCATCCTGGTCTCCTTCTTTATAACCTAAGCTGCAGCCCAGAGGCACACACAGGTGCACAGCTGTTGACACTAAGGTGTGTGGCACCAGCTTCTTTATCTGGGATCAATGCCTGCTGAGGTGACAGCGCCCGCTGCCAGGTGCCTTAGCGATGCTTCCACCTGGGCACAGGCAATGTCCTGCAACTCACCCTGGAGCAGCCCATGCCACGCCTGGCAAGCCTACTCCATACATGTAACCCTAGGTGGTGGGTGTTACCCCATCTTCCAGAAGCGAAAACCTAGGCTCACAGACATTAAATAACTGGCTCATGAATGGCAGGACTCTAATCACAACCAGATTATAGCCAGATCTCCTGGACGACGGATCTAACAGTACCACGGGACACCATCACCCCCAGCTCCTCCTCCTCCTCGTGAGGGAGGGCTACAAGCTTCTAACAACAGGCAACTGGTGAAAGTGACACTTAAGTCGCTCAAATGCCAACTACGGTCACAGTTGCATCATCCCACGAGCCACAGGACCTGCCTGGGCACTGACCCCACCCCGAGCTGCAGCCTCCTGGCCCTCGTGCGCACTCACCTTGCCAGCATAGTGAATGATGCAGAAGTCGGCCTTGTCCTTCAGCTGCTTGGGCTTTTGGAACTTGGGGTGGGTGCCCTGCTCCTGCACCACCTTCTCCACAAAACTCTTGTCGGTGGCCTTGGGGAACCAGCACTCCTCATCCAACAGGGCCAGGATGCCAGGGGGGCCTGCCTGGAGGAAGCACAGTATTGGCACAGAAGAGCAGGACATGCGACCACACCCGACCCACCAGAGAAGCCAAAGCCTGGTAATAGAACCTCCAGGCTAAAAAACAGAAAGCACTCAATTTAAGAATTTTTTAGAGAAAGTGCCCAATTTAAGAGTTTCCGTTTAAGACAGGCATGGTAATCCCAGTACTTGGGAGGCTGAAGACAGAAGAATCAAAAGTTTGAGGACAGCCTCAGGAAGTAGTGAGAATCTCACCAACTAGCAAGACTTTGTTTCAAAATAAAAATAAAATAGGGCTGGGGGTATAGCTTGAAAGTAGAATGCCCCTGGGTTCAATCCCCAGTACTACAAAAAACAAAAAATAAAAAAAGAGTTCCAGTTTAAAAAGAAATCTCTGGAGCCCAGGCTATGGCTGAGACCCTAACACAATGATCTGTCATGGTGGCTCTGCTGTGTTGGTGACTTCACTAGTGCAATGCCCTGGGGGTTTGATGAAAAGCATCCCACTGCCCCGTGTGCCCAGAGCAGCTGGTCCCAGGGTGTAGAGTCTGCCCAGGTGGCTGCCACAGGATTGGGGATCCCTCACTGAACACCATGTCCAGGTTCTGTCCAGTGAAGTTGTATGGATACTTAGGATGGCCCCTTGGAGAGAAGAGTCCCAGAGACCCAACAATCTTTTGGACACTGAATTTTATGATGAAAACTCAGGTATGGTGATGCACAACTGCCATCCCAGCTACGTGGAAGGCTGAGGAAGGAGGATCACAAGTTCAAGGCCAGCCTTGGCAATTTTGCCAGACCTTGACCTCCCAAAATTCAAAAGGCCTAGGGTATAGCTTAGTGTTAGTTAGTTCCAGGTTCAATACCAGTATATTAAAAATAACATATATATATAAGAAAGCAGATTCAGACAAGACTTCAAGCCAGGTAGACACTTGATAATTAGAAAATTCAGGCGGGCATGGTGGCGCACGCTTGTAATCCCCACGCTTGGGAGACAGAGACAGGAGGATCACGCAGGTTTGAAGCCAGCCGTGCTGGCTTAAGAGACCCTGTGTCCAATTTTTTTTTTAAAGTATAAAATAGGTCTGGGAATGTAGCCCGGAAATAGAAGGGTTTCCAGGAACCCCAGTACCACCAAAAAGAAAAGAAAATTCAATTGACTAAGAAATACATGAAAATGTTGCCTTCGCTAAAGTAATAGATCATGGAGAACTCCAGGCCCCCAACCCCCAGCAGTGCGTCCAAGGTGAGCAGATCTTGTCCCAGGCCTCTGTTTCTGTGTAACTCAGGCATCGGTGCCCTCACACCATGCAGGATTCCAGAAGAATGCGAGTTTGGTGTGTTTCACTCCGTTTGAGATAACCCAGGAGAGAGTTGAGACTTCATTGCAGAGCACACATCCCCTAAAGGCAGCATCGACAGGTGACCCAAACCCCGCCTAGGGAGCCTTGACTGGGATCTGCTCAGAAGCTGGAGAAGGGGACCCCTCCTGGCCCTAACCATCCTCAGTGGCCAGTGCCAAGCCAGTCCTGAGGTGGGAGGTCCCAGGTCATAGCGACGCTCGGCCCAGCCGCATCCCTGACCAGCTAGCAGTGTAGAGAGTCAGCCTGCAGCTACAGCCCTGAGCACCTTCTCTGGGGGAGGTGCCTGGGCCTGCCAGGCACCAGCTCTAAACCCTGAGCCTCGCCCTCCAGGTGGCACTGACTGCAAGAGGACCTAGACCCTTCCATAGCCAGCACAGAGGAGAGGAGCAGGCACTAGAGGGGAACAGGGTCTGCAGCAGAGACTCATCCGGGTCTTACTGGCTTCTCAATGAGGTCGATGCAGGGCTGCAGGTCGAGGCCAAAGTCGATGAAGTTCCACTCGATGCCCTCACGCTGGTACTCTTCCTGCTCCAGGATGAACATGGTGTGGTTGAATAGCTGCTGCAGCTTCTCGTTGGTGTAATTGATGCAGAGCTGCTCGAAGGAGTTCAGCTGTAGAGGGAGAACAGTGTCAGAGAGGCCACACCCATGGAGGGCCTCGAGGGCACCTCCACGGACGCCTTACAGCAGGGGCCCAGGCCCTTCCCCCTTCACCTCCATGCACAGCCTTACAGCAGAGGCCCAGGCCCTTCCCTCATCACCTCCACGCACAGCCTTACAGCAGGGGCCCGGGCACTTCCCTGCATCACCTCCATGCATGGCCTTACAGCAGGGGCCCAGGTCCTTCCCCCATCACCTCCACGCACAGCCTTACAGCAGGGGCCCAGGTCCTTCCCCCATCACCTCCACGCACAGCCTTACAGCAGGGGCCCAGGCCCTTCCTTCATCACCTCCACGCACATCCTTACAGCAGGGGCCCGGGCACTTCCCTGCATCACCTCCATGCATGGCCTTACAGCAGGGACCCGGGTCCTTCCCCCATCACCTCCACGCACAGCCTTACAGCAGGGGCCTGGGTACTTCCCCCATCACCTCCACGCACAGCCTTACAGCAGGGACCCGGGTCCTTCCCCCATCACCTCCACGCACAGCCTTACAGCAGGGGCCTGGGTACTTCCCCCATCACCTCCACACACAGCCTTACAGCAGGGGCCCGGGTCCTTCCCCCATCACCTCCACGCATGGCCTTACAGCAGGGACCCGGGTCCTTCCCCCATCACCTCCACGCACAGCCTTACAGCAGGGGCCTGGGTACTTCCCCCATCAAATCCACGCACTGCCTTACAGCAGGGGCCCGGGGCCTTCCCCGCATCACCCCTGCGGTCTGTTAAAGCCCATTTCAGAATGTTGTTTTAAAATGTGTAAAGTAGTTTAACAAGGAAAGATGTTAAGCTGAATATAATTATCAAAATAATGAGATGGAGAAACACTGTTCCTTAGGGACAAGAAGCAGCTATAGGCCAACTTCCAAAGTCTGGTCGTAGAGGTCAGCATCAATGACAGCACCAGATCTCTATGACTAGACTATGACATGAACACATTTGATTGCTAGTGGTAACAAATTACAAGCGCTGCTAATACAGCTGTGGTTTATACTTTATTTAAAAAAATTTTTTTTTCCATAGTGGGCATGGAACCCAGGGGCATTCTATCTCCATGCTATGCCCCCAGCCCTATTTTTTATTCTTTTATTTTGAAAGAGACTCTCACTAAGTTGCAGAGGGCCTCGCTAAGTAGCTGAGGCTGGCCATGAACCTGCGATCCTCCTGTCTCAGCCTCCCAAGTACTGGGATTCCAAGCATGCGCCACCACACTCAGCTTGGTTTATACTTTAATTCACAATTGAAAAACGTGTATGATTTCAACAAGAAGTCAATAAAAGACAAAGATGTAACTTCCCAAATTAAGTTTATGGCTCCCCTGAAAACTACTGTAGACCCGGGTTAAGAGCCTGTGATTTGGCAGGTGTGGTGGTGCATACCTGTAATTCCAGGACTTGGGAGGCTGAGACAGAAGGATCACAGGTTTGAGGTCAGCCTTAGCAACTTAAGAGATACCCGCAGCAACTCAGTGACACCTGATTCAAAATAACAAGGGCTGGGGGTATAGCATGGAGGTAGAATGTCCTTGCGTTCAACTGCCAGTACGCAGGAGAATAAAAGGAAAGAAAAGAACCTCTAATCTGCTAGCGGTATAGTTCAGTGGTAGAGTCCTTGACTAGCAGGTGTGAGGCACTGGGTTTGATTCCTAATGCCAGGAACAAAACAAAACAAAGACAGCTATGGGGCCACTGAAAAGAGGATTCTTAACCCAGGAGGCCAAGGAGGTAGCAAGTTAGGTCATCAAGGGCAGAGCTTACATCAAAGATCTCGAAGCCGGCGATGTCCAGGATCCCGATGAACGAGGCGCCCTGCCTCTTGGTCTTGTCCAGAGCTTTGTTGATGCGCAGCACCAGCCAGCGGAACATCCGCTCATAGGTGGCCTTGGCCAAGGCCTCAATGGCAAAGTCGGCCTGGGGAGCACATCCAGGGGACAGCGTGTCAGGTGCAAAGAGCTAAAACCCTTGTCCACTGTGCCCTAGTCATTTCAATTTAGGGCCTCCCCCAAGAAACAGCCCTAAACACAAAAGAAGGGAAAAAGCAGCATGTAGCTGTACACTGCAGCATTATTTATAATGATGAACACTTGAAAAAAACCTACATAATGCAACAATACAGGCATAGTAAATGCTGATATTTGATAAGACCTTTCAAAATAAAGTGCAGATATATGACACTATTTACAAAAGTGGTAAGATGCCTGAGATTTACTTCAAAATGAGGGCAGGATAGAAAAGACAGTAACGACCAAACATGTCGTGAGTTAGTAAATGCTGAAGTTCCCGCTGTGATGGGGCACACAGGGATCTGTGTGTTATTCTGTCTTGTTTTGCATTATGTTTGAAAATCTAAGAAAAAGCCAGAGTGACATCTATGTTAAAAAAAAAAAAAAAAAAAGCCTAGCAGGAAACAGCTGCCCAATAATAATCACCACTGGGTAGGACTGTGACAATATTTTTCCTTCTCCCAACTTTATTGTATCTTAAGTGTTTGTGTAGTATTTCTGTTATGAAAAACAAAGAAGTTTCTCCTTAATTATTAGAGAAATACACGGCTGGCAGTAATCATGCACTGTCTTTGAAAACAACGTTCTCATCCCTATGTGGGGAATCTGCACAGAAGCAGGCTCAGCTGTCAGCACCAGGGAGGGGGGACCCTTTGGGATGAGAGTTAATCAGTGGGATCTTCCAAGTACTGAGAGAGGGGCCTGGCATCTCCCATGACTCTCATGACAGGTATCACGATTAAAACTCCAACAGAGGGGAACATGTTCTGGCCTGAGGACCGGGACTCCGGGACAGCAGGCACATTCGCCTGGTACAGAAACACCTGCTCATCACTCAGCACATGCAGAAAGGCAGCAGGTGCTGGAGAAACAGCCGCTTGGCCTAGGCTCCAAGGATGATGTAAGCTGCCACCCTGGCACCCGGAGATATGCTACAGAAACATCCAGTCCTCAATTTATGCAGAGCGGCATGCTGACGCCCTCAACCATCAAGCTGTCTAAATACTGACTCTGTGGAGAGACACAACACAGCCTAAAGGCGGCACATCCCGGGCATGAAGCCTCAGCACAGCACTCAGGTTTCCTGGGTTTAGCTTCCTCATGCTCTACACAGGACTAATGCCACCCTGCTCTGTAGGATGCTGACGAGTGAGTCAAGGAATCCACGTGCACATGCCTTACACAGCTGATGGCCCAAACCTCACTGTGGTGACAGCAGCCCAGGAGGCAGCCCAGCGGACATACCTGCTCTTTGGTCTGTGCCTTCTGCACATAGTCCCGTCCCACCTTGATGCGCGGGGTGAGGATGCCTCTGGTGAAATCGGTCACATTGATCCCCAGGAGGTGGGACACCTTTTGGGCAGCTGATATTTTCAAACAGAAAGAGGGAAGAGTAAAAGGTTTAATTAGACCCAAGAGATTGAGTCTTTCAGGCAGAAGGAAAGCAACAAAGGTAACTGAGTGATCATTACCAGGACAAGTGAATCCGGGCCCTTCTTTAGCAGGCATCCTTTACCACCACTGAGCCTCCAGGGCAAGTGGTGCCAACTGGAGACCATGCACTGCAGTGTTAAAACAGGTCCCCACCCAACAACAGGACTGAGATGGGACAGGCCTATTCTAGTGCCAAAGGCACAGCAGCCATGCCCTACGAGCGCCTGTGTACGCCATAATACCCCTGTGTTAAAACTTCTAGAGTGCCAAGTGCACTGCACATGCCTATAATCCTAGCGATTTGGAAGGCTGAGATGGGAAGATGTGCAGTTCAAGGCCGGCCAAAACAACAACAAGATGCTATCTCAAAGCAAAAATATAAAGGACTGGAGGTGTAGCTCATTGGTGGATCTTGTGCCCAGCATGCATGAGGCCCTGGGTGTTAAATCCTCAGTTTAAAAAAAAATTCTCTCTCCCTCTCCCTCTCCCCCTCCCTCCCTCCCTCTTTCCCTTTCCCCTCCTCTGCCCCTCTCTCTCCCTGTCTCTCTCTTTTAGAGAGACCCTAAGAAGAACATATTATAACTAAGTAACTTAAATGGGGTCCTATGCAGTGAGGCATGGAAACAGCAGTAGCTGAGTCAAGGGCAATAACACTGTGATGTCAGATCCTGATGTGCGCACAGGTGAGGCTTCTGTTACTTTGGTGCTATCTCAGAAATAATTGCTTTAGTAACCAAAACGAGTGGTTTGGCCTCAGGAATGAATGGAGGAGGTCCTGGTTCATACAGCCAGGAGTGTTCCTAGCTCATTCTGGTGTTTATGAGGAAAAAGCAGGGTCCCACTCATGTGTATTTTATATCTGAACAAAAATACAGAGAGACACACAGTCATAAACACAAAATTTTAAAAAAGAGAGGAGCCGGTGTGGTGGTGTATGCTTGTAATTCCAGTACCCGAGAGGTTGAGACAGGAGGATCACAGGTGCGCAGCCTGCCTCAGCAACTTAGGCACTCTGCAACCTAGTGAGACCATTTCAAAATAAAAAATAGCCGGGCGTGATGGCGCACGCTTGTAATCCCTGCGCTTGGGAGGCTGAGACAGGAGGATCACGCAGGTTCGAAGCCAGCCTCAGCTACTTAGTGAGGCTTTCAGCAACTTAGTGAGACCCTGTTTCAAAATAAAATATAAAATAGGGCTGGGAGTATAGCCCGGAGGTAGAAAGCCTCTGGGTTCTACCTCCAGTACCACACACACACACACACACACACACACACACACACAAAATAAATAAATAAATAAATAAATAAATAAATAAAATAAAAAATAAAAAATAAAAAATAAAAAATAAAAAATAAAAAATAAAAATAGGACTGGGGCATAACTCAGTGGTAGAATGCCTCTGGGTTCAACCCCCAGTACAACAGAAAAAAAAAAAAAAGAGTGTGTGTGTGTGTGTGTGTGTGTGTGTGTGTGTGTGTGTATGAGGGTCTGGAATTTCTCTAAGACTTTTTTCTCCTAGGAAATCCACACCCAGGCACCTGCCCCCGGAGTTCAGGTGAGAGGCTTGATGGCAGGGTTACCTGTGTTGTCGGGCATGGATGCCTGGTCGGTGTTTCGCTCCTTCTTGAAGGCGATGTTGCCGAGCTGGAGAACCCCAGAGATGACCCGCAGCAAGCCTTTGGGACATCAAAAGCAGGTCACAAGCAGACAGGGGTAGGAGGAAGGCCCTGAGTGTGGTGGCCACGCCCCCAGGGATCCTTAAGCAAGACAGCCCCTACACTCCCAGGGACACCAGATCTGGTCTAAAGGTGTGTGGTGGTCCAGCTACCCTAGAAGACGTCCCACCTCACTCCTATTTGGCCTCTCTCCCAGGTCCTGGTAGACCTCAACTTGGGCAACCCTAAACTGAGACAGATATTCTGATACACTCTCAACATTTCCATATCTGAGGCAAAGACATGCTCTAGTCCAGTGCCCACTGCCTTTTATAAATAGTTTTACTGGCACATAGTCATATTTGTTCATTTACATACTGTCTGTGGCTGAGCAAAGATGGCTCTGATCCTAACCCTTGATGTACTCTCCCACAACACACACTCTGCCCCAAAGTAGATACAGCTAGAAAATAGCATATTCTCCCAAGACCCATCTTTCTAAGACCACAGCCTCATGCAGGTGGAGGACATAGCCCTCTTCATCCTCCCTCCAGGGAACCAGAAGACACATGCCTTTCCACACTGCTATTCCCTCTGGGCTTCGCCAACGCAGAGCCTGCCCCAGCTTCTGCTCTACTCCGCCGAGACAGTGCATGAATGTGCCACTGTTGGCACTGGAGAAGGCTGTAGCGGTGGACGCGGTGCCCGTAGCTAAACACGTCTGTTGTCCCTTCTGTGAATGCCTGCGGTGAAGCTCCACCCCCCACACTGAGGGTCTACCTCCAGCCTCTATGGCGGCTCTCCCCTGGCCAATGGCTGCCCTGAGGTCCCAGAGTATGTTGCCCAGCCTCCCCTGCCCCTCCCACCCACAGGAGGGATAGCACATACCCATCTGCTCATCCTCCGGGATGCCCATGATCCTCATGGCCTCCATGGTCTCCTGGAACATGTCCTTATCCTGCTGCCCGGGGATGGTGACGTGGCCGTTGGACAGGAAGCGGTATTTGTTGTATGGCTCCAACAGGAGGTCAGCTGTGAGGAGCGGAGGCCGAGGGAAGGTCAGTGGGGTGCTGAAAGCTGAGGCTTAGGAAACAGCCCGAGCCCAGGGTGCCCCGTGAGCAGGGTGGCGGCACAGCTGACTCCTCAGAGTGGCACCGGTGTGCCCATGGAAGAGCTTGGCTCTGCAATGTGCAGCTGGCCTGGGATGCGCCCTAGCCTCCCCTGGCAGGCTCAGAAACAGGAGACCCCATCCTCAGGACGGCCTGGGGACAGCAGCCACTCTTGCTTCTCCTCCCCAAACCAAGCCAGGGTTTCCACACTGCCCCCAGTGTGCAGCACCCTGCGGTGCACGGCGGCCCGGCCCGGCGGCCCAACTCACTCTTGAGGTGCTCGCCAGCCCCAGACAGAAGGTAGTAGAAGATGTGGAAGGTTCGCTCCTCCTTGGCCTGGCGGATGGCCCGAGACTTCTCCAAAAGATCTTTGCAGACATTAAGGAGCAACACAAGCTGGAGGGAGGCAAGCCTTCCGCTTCTCTTGCTGCCAGGAAGAGAAGGGCGCAGAGGGCAACTCAGAGCAAGAGCGAACTCTGTGGTTCCATGCTTTTGGCAGGGAGCTAGTCCAAAAGAGTGGCTCACATCCTTGGGGCTTTGTCTATGTGAAGGGTCCCCCCATCTTTTTTTTTTTTTTTGTGGTACTGGGGGTGGAACCCAGAGGCATTCAACCTCCAATCTACACCCCCAGCCTTATTTTTTTTTTTTATTCTTTATTTTGAAACAGGGTCTCACTGAGTTGCAAAGGGCTTTACTAAGGAGCTGAGGTTGTCTGCGAACAACAATCCTCCTGTCTCAGCCTCCCAGATGCTGGGATTACAAGTGTGTGCCACCATGCCCGGCCACGGGTCCCCTTTGACAAGTGACTCCACAAAGGTCACCTCACCATGCCAGTACAGGGAGACATGAAGGAGCAGCCACCAGACACCACTCCTCGGGGACTGTGCTCGTGCTGGATGACTTTTCATAGTTCCCTCCCAGTCCACAAAACCTTATCTTGCCCCAAATCCTGAGCTCTGTGCTGGGTTTTCAATGGGCTCATGCTGGTATCTTCCCAACTCCACAGAGGCGGCATCCCAGGGAAGTGCTGGAATCAGGAGGCAGCTTCTTCTCCATAGAGGCTGCTTGCTCCCCTGCCCCCACTGCTCATCCACTTAACCCACAAGGATACAGGTTTCAATGTTGGCCCCCACGATGTAGCCATTGACATCAAAGTTGATGCGAATGAATTTGCCCTGAGGAAAGACAAATGCAGAAGTCAGAGGCCCTTGCTTTAGAGAGCCAGGGAAGAGAGGAGTTCCAGCCCATGCTCCTGTGTTCCGTGGGTACAGGCAGAAGGGAGAAAACCACGAGGCTGCATGTGCCCCTGTCCTGGGCTAGCATGGCACGCAGGGCTCAGGTGGTGCCACTCCACCCAAAGCTGAGAGCCAAGACGAGCCCAGTTGGTGCCTGAGAAGGGAGGCAGGAGACCAGTGACCAGCATGTTCCTCCTGCCCTGGGTACTACCTGGCAACTGGCTAAAGTGGGTCTCTGTGGAGTGCCAGCAGGTAATTGACACCTCCCTCGCTGGCTCCTTTTAAGAAGGAGGTTGAAGAAAGAGGGGAAGGGCAGGAACATGCTGACAGAAGCCCATCTCGCCCCTGGGTGGGGAAGCTTTCTTTCTGAGGTGAGAGCACCAGGTGGAAGGCCAGGTGCACCAACACTCTACGCAGGGCCCTCTGTTCCAAAAGCTGGGGCCCCTGTCTGCTACTCACAAATCGAGAGGAGTTGTCATTCTTCACAGTCTTGGCATTCCCAAAGGCCTCCAGAATGGGGTTGGCCTGCAGCAGCTGCCGCTCCAGCTCCCCCTGCAAAGGACCCAGTGGTGATGGCCAAGCAGTGGCTTGGGCTGCCATGCCTGCCCCGCCCAGGGAGGGATGGCGCAGAGCCCCGCCTGCAGGCCCCACATGCCAGGACGGCGGTTGCCACTCCAGCCTCCGCCGGGCTCCTGCGTTGCTCAAGTGCAACCTCCTGCCAGAAGCGTGGAAAGTCTGACTGCCTTGGACTTCCTTAAACTCAGCGAGCAGCAGCACTAGAGGGAGAAAGCAGACGGCTCCTTCGGCTCCAGGAACCTGGCACTAGAAGAAGGTTTGAAAATAGCAGTGGACACCATGGTGCTGCCTTTCTCTGGATGGTCTCTTTCCTGTAGACACTTGCCTCCTGCCTCCTCCTTATCGGTAATCCCCACAGTTTTATTTTCGTAGGACAAAAGACACAAGCTCCTCTCTCCGTGTCCTAATCAACATTTGCTGTCCCCACTGAGCGCCAGCCCTGCTCGCCCCACAGCAGGTCGGGAGTGTGCACTCAAGCTACTGACCAAGGTCAGTAAACCCTACTGTGGACTTCTGGTGCTGTGCAGGAATAAAAGGCACCTGATGGGTTCTCAGCCCTGGGTCCTCACAATGACGGCGCAGGCACAGGCGGCAGGATGGAGCAGCCCCGCCCCACAGAAGGGGAAGCCGAGGGTGAGGGAGGAGGACTGACTTCCCTAATGCCAGCCAGTTATCACCCAGCAGAGCAGGAAGTCAAATCTTCTACCCCACCCCCGCCAGCCACGGTGATGCCCCCTTCCCGCCTAGCCCCATGCAGGGGATCCACACTGTCAGGTCAGACCAACTTTGGAAGTAGCCACTCTCCTTCCCGGTAGGCCAGGTAATGGCCAAGACGGGCTGGGGAAAGAGCTTCTCATTTCCCTTAATGGATGGAACTCTCTACGGGGAAGACCCTCACACTGGGCTGGGCGAGGTCTGCATTTATTAGCAAGGCCGGAGGGGGCCAGACCTTTACAGGAACATGTCCCTAATAGGTGACAGGAAAACTGGCAGCAGCGGGAGCCCCCAGGTGAGGCAGGAGGCCAGCTTCCCAGCACACCTGTGACACGCACCACCCAGGACGCTTTGGAGTCTGCTGAGCCAGTCGCAGGCCCGCCAGAGGCAGGGACCGGAAACAGCCTCCTCCTCGACAGCCATCCTTGGCCAGGACCTGTCCTGGCTGGGGAAGCACATTTCCTGCCATACAGATAAGCAGTGTCTTGCTCTGAGAAGGGCCAGGGTCAACCCCATGGAGCAAGCTCACGTGAGCACCGGGCCCAGCAGTGACGACACGGGTTCCCACTCGGCATCGGGCATTCTGGGGAAGCGGCCCCGGGAAGCTGGCTGAGGCAGCCAACGAGCCAGATTAGGGTGGGAGCTGCTCCCCACCCACTAAAGTGTTCCATCAGAGCACAGGCCAGGCTGCCAGGCTGGCCAAGCCGCTCCCATTCCCGCAGACGATGGGAGTGCAGCCCCACCAGTTTGCCCGCCCAGCTTGGAGCCAAAGCTGGGGCCTCTGTTTGGAATCACACACAGTTGCTGTGGAAAGTAGGACCACGGGCCAACTGGGAGCCACCACTCCGGATGCCGAGCTGTTCCCTGCTGACAATGGTGATGGCTACCCTATGTTTTATCAATATTTGGTTAGGCACAGAGACTTATTTTTCAATGAGATCTGTGTAAGTTGAAATGATGAGGTAGCGTATGCCCATAAGCTTGGAAAGACCAATCAAGGTTCTGAAAGGCTTTAACAGTGATGGTGTTTCTGCCAGGGGGGGGGGGGGGGTCAACCAGTACATAAAAAATTGAAGGGGGAGTGCTGTCACAGGCTAATATTCAGTCTACGGAGGTCCACCTGGACAGTCTCTTCACCCAAACTCAGCTGTGCCAAAGCCAGACGTCATTCTGGTGGTCTGAGGATGGCCAATGGGGGCAATGCGAAGAGAGAGAACTCTCTCCCTGAGATGCCATGGCTGCCTCATTCAAGAGCGTCCCGTGTTCCATGCCCCAGCTGCACGTGGGCAATCAGTGCAGCTATGTCAGCCATGGACATCAATGACCGCGGGCCTGAGCAGTGGTGGACGCCTGAGGTGACCTGCTCAACAACCCTAGATGGACAAGAGCCAGGGTGTGGGGCTGCCATGTTTTGCCACGTCACCCCCACTGTCACCCCACCACAGGCCGTCGGAATGCTCGCACCCCTGTCCTGTCTGTCGCTACAGCCACCAGGCACGCCGGTCCACTTTATCTCTCCCTCTCTAACTGTGGTCCTGTCTCCCGTCCTCCAGGGGAGGGACTCCAGCATCACCCTCTCGAGAACCGGCACATACCAAGCATTCAAAAAATAGTTGGGAAATGGATTTTACTGCAAACTCAGAGACAGAAAACCACAGCTAGAGAACTCTTAACCTCGCAGCTCTGTTTTTAAAATAGGCCCCCTTAGGAGAATGGAAAATGAGGGGTGGAGAGAGAGAAAAAAAGAAACTTTATTAGCTTCTAAATATAACTCCTGACACCCCATGGAAAAAGATTTAGTCGTGAGAAGTTTGGCACATGAAAAGTTACTTCTGGTCTGGTTCCAGAAAACTGTACACATTAGGACATTCTGCAGGACGCACCCAGATCTGCATGCAGAGACACACGCCTCGACTTACACATGAACGCTGCGCACAGCACACCTGTGAGGCGGAGCCACCAAGTGCCGCAGAGTTCCCTTGATGGCTTCCTCTGGCGCTTAGATCTCACAGGGCGGTTTAAGTGCGCTTGAGAGAGAGAGAGCGCCCCACGGTCATGCTTAGGGCTGACTACCCCAACCTCTGTGCACTCCAGCGTGGGGCCTGGCACTGCTTCCGACCCTCTGGTCTGGACCGCAGAGCCCAGGAGGCTCCAGGAGAGGGGTGCCCACTCCACTGTGCGGAGCTCTGAGGACAGCTGGTGTTGACCCTCTGCACCCCTGCACGAGCTATCACTTCAAGGTGTAAGAGAGGCCACTGTGTGCCACACCCAGCCCCTCCTGCCAAGACAGTCAGTGAGCCGAGCCTACAAGAAGAGTTCTAGCTGCAGAAAGTGACAATGGTGTGGAGTGAAAAGCTGCTAGAAAAAAACAGAGTCCAAGGGCACACGATGGCAGAACACGCATTCCCGGTGCAGAACGTGCAGAACGTGCAGCTCACCTAGCCAGGATACTGCTGAGTTCGACCAAATTCCATCAAGAGGGAGAGGGAAAAAATGGAAATAAGAAGATGACTTTTCAATCACCCTTTTGTCTTCACTGGGGGTTGTCTACCCAGAGGCAGCAGGGAAGAGAAGCGGGGACTCAAAGGCAGGCCTGCCTGAGGCCCACCAAGACTCCTGCAACTGAGAGCCAAGCCTCGCGCTCCCTCCCAGCCTCAGAAGTGGAGGACACACAGCACTCTGTTGCAAATGCCAAACGCACCGCTAAGTAAGCCCTGGGACAGCTTGTTTCCATAGCAACTCACAAAGAAGGGAGGCTGAGAGCGGAATGGGCTTGCTACCACCAGACCACTCCCAAGACCGCTCTGCTGCCACCTACAAAAGCGGGGCGGGCCTCCACTTCAGTCCCCAAACCACCCTCATTCAATGGAAGGCCATCTTAGGTGCCCTGCCTCTGTCAATCCAGGCCCCGTTCAGGGAGACTGGCACTCACCTGGTCCTTCTTGCTCTTGTGTGAGGAGGCCACATGAGCCAGGTACTGGATGACCTTCTTGGTATTCTCTGTCTTGCCCGCTCCAGACTCTCCCCTGCCAAGAGAGCCAAGGAAGTCCTCCAATGAGGCGTGGCCATGCCCTTGGCCTCGGTCCCTCTCCCCTCCACACTTGCTGCCTACTTCTGCCCTTGTGTTGAGGGCCCACAAGGGACCCAACAAAACTGGTGGGAAAAAAAGAACAGCCAATGAAATGCTAGGTTCTGGAATCCCCACTCAGTCCATTTCCCATGCCCCTCCAGGGGCTGGACCAAAGTCAGCTCATACGCACTGCCTGCCCTGGTCACTTGGCAGCCCTCGTAGCCAAATGCTTTAGGAATCAGTGTGAGGCAGCTGCTGACTTGAGGGTCAACGGCACACATGTGTGTTCCTTTGATACTTCACTTGAAGTTGTGTCCTGTCTCCCTCAGCACTAGGGACTATGTCTCTTTGTTACACTCAGAAGGTACCAGTGTCAACCTAAATCCGGGTAAAGAAAGAGGCAGAAGAAATGTCCTGCTCAGGAGATCAGGAGAGGCTAGTCAGTTCCCAGATGGACTAGTCAGGAAGTCCCTCTGTGGTGAACTTATCCTGAGCACCGACCTTTTTGTTATATGTGTGTCGTATTAAGATTGAACCCAGGGCATTCTACCTCTCAGCTACACCCCCAGCCCTATTTTATTTTTATTTTGAAACAGGGCCTCACTAAGTTGCAGAAGGCCTCACTAAGATTCTGAAGCTGGTTGTGAACCTGTGACCCTCCTGTTTTGGCCCCTAAAGGAGTACCTACTTCTTAAGGAAGCGGGTAAAGCCTCTGGCTGTGAACAGCAAACACATCATCCTAACTCCTGTCCCAGAGCAAATAGGGGGAGGTAGGTAGAGAAAAAAGCTGGGAATGGAATTCACTGGCACAGGTCTTAGCAGGATAAGAATATTCTTTCCTCAAGAATAAGAACAGAACTCGAGTTGATCCCCAGCACCACAAAAGGGAGGGAGGCAGGGAGGCAGGGAGGGAAGGGAAGGGAAGGGAACGGAAGGGAAGAAGGCAGGCAAACAGATGGGGTAAAAACAAGACCCCCAATGCCCAGATAGAGAAACACTTACGTGCACAAAATGGACTGGTCTTCTCGGTCTGTAACAAAGGAGAAAACTGGTTAAACTCTGGTCAGATACCGAAGCCTCCCAGCTCTGGCTCTGTCCACTCCCCAGATAAGCACCACAGAACCTCAAACGCCACCATGCAGGGACCCTCGCAGCCCGCCAACCCAGCTAAGCATGGGAGGCAGAGCCCTGGGAAGCCACCCCTGCCCATGCTCGGACGCTGCTCACGCTGCCCGCCCACCCATGATGCCCAATAGCTCTCTTTCCCCACCTCAGAGAGAGCAGTTTTCTGAAAAGCTCCCAGAAGCTGCTTCTCAAGAATCAAGGTGCAGCCTGCTCCTGTGGGCCTAGAGCCAGCCTAAGGCCTGTGGCAGGTATTCTCCACTGCCTAAGAGACCAGGGGCCTGGTGGGAGGGCACATCATGGCCCGGCTCGACACTGGGCAGCCCAGGCCCAAGCTGCACCTCCCATCATCCTGTGCAGCCTTCCCTGAGCCCTAGCCCTCCGCCTGGCGCGGGACGGTGGCCTAAGAGTCAGTGAGACACACGGACACCCCAGCACAGTGTGTCTGGCATATGTAAGGTGTGGGTGTGCAAGATGTCACTTTAGAAGGGGCCTGGAAAGACCAATGCACGTGACCAATGCATGTTCTCTAGGCCTGGGAATGGAACTTCCAGAAACTGTCCCAACTCTCTGAACTGCTCAGCAAGGAAGGATAGGAATACACTTCTTGGGTACAGGGAGTGCTGCAGTGCCCACACTTTGAAAGCTAAGCTTAACAGAAAAGCTTTAAGATAATCTGGCTAAAGTCAGTGCTGGGCGCCATATCTTAAGCAGAAGCCAAAACCATAAGCTCATTTTTTTTCCTTTTTATTTTATGCCATAGAACATTCCCACCCCCTTGGAACCAAATCAGCATAAATCTAGCATTGGGCTACTAATGTGTGAGCAGTGGCGAGATACACGAAGTCAATATGCTACTAATTTCCTTGTAGGATTATCTTAAGCAACAAGTAATGTGTACAACGGACCCGCTGTGACACTGTGGACAGAGTGAGCGCTCCCAATGGCCTGTTTGCTTCTCCACCATGACCATGGTCACGAGAGTGGGACTGGCAGTGGAGGAGTGCCAGTGGTCACTGGTAATATCAGCACACAGAAACACAGAGGCTGGCGACAGAAGGCCATGCACCCTGGCTCCTGCAGCCAGCCTGGCCGCTGGAGAATGACTCAGGGCTTTGTGTGTGTGCGGCCTCAGGAGATGGATTTGGCTGACAACGCCAGCAGACAATGACCAGCGGGCCACCTGCCATCTGCTTGCCACTGGGGTGGGGGCGGGAAAGAGTGGACAGGAATTAAAAACAAACCTCGTGCCCCACACAAACAGCGGCTGCCCCTTCCCTCAGCTGTAGTTCCCCTAAGAAGGATCTACAGGATGCGGGTAGGAGGTGAGCTAGTGGCTCACATTCACACAAATACACCCCACTCCTTGCTCTGAGGCAGGGACCATTCAGGGGGAAAGCCATGGGGGAGGGGGGCTTCCTCCCCTTTGTCATCCTTTCCAAAAAACAGTCCTTCAAGGCTGCTCCGCAAGGACAGACACCAGAGGAGAGACAGGCAGGAAGACAGAAGGGGAGGAGGAGGCGGGCTGGGGAGAGAGTGGTTTTCATCCCTTGTTCCCTAACGGCAGTTTTCTGGGGCCCTGCCCTCCTCCGCCGCAGCTCCCTGTGGTCTGCCCAGCTGTGGGCATGTTTAGTCACCGCTCCACAAGCAGGCAAGAATGTACCTGCGCGTGCTGGCAAGTCGCGAGCAGCAGTGGCCCAGCCCGATGCTACCATAAAAGGAAACATTCTCCATCCCTTTCAGAAGGAACTGCTTTCCCAGGCTGTCCAAGCCCAGTCCCTGGGATGGCTGGAATTCCTCTGTGTGAGGAGGAGTCAGAGGCTCTGCTGCTGAACAGGAGCAGAGCCCCCTGCACACTGCAGGGCAGGCCCACATGGGTGTGGGTATGCACAGAGACAGGGGCATGGCTACCCAGGACATGTGCACACGGCCATACTCAGACACAGCTGCCTGTGCCTATACAGTCCCATATGGTCTATACGGTCCCATATACACAGACGTACAAAGGCATACATACACATGAACACATGCACACAGGCATGTGCGTGAAGGAACATACACATAACTGCACGCATATATGAACTCAGCACGCACCTGCACCCATGTGCACAGGCACATGTGTGCAAACACAAAGAACACATGCACACACAGACATACATTAACACACACAGGGACAGGAACACACTCCAAGCTCCTAACCCCAGAGCTGGACTCTCCATCCAATCTCTATCCAGCCACCATTCCCATCTATCCCTAGCGCTGACCTTTCACCCCCAGTTCCCGCAGCCTAGTTACCCATCAGCACAGCCTACACACGCTTTAAGGAAGCCTTAATTCACCAGAAACCTTATTCAGGAAGATGCTTTCGGAAAGGAAAACCAATGGCTGTCCTCACTCCTTGACCTCTGGCCCCACCTTGGCATCCCAGGGCCACCTGCCTAGAGGGACGCACATCGGCTCTTCACATCCGAAGGGCCCTTGCTGTGCTAGGGTGGGTTTCCGTCTGCTACCCTGTGTGGCAACACAATAACCTCACGAGGTAGAAATGTTGTGAGTTACAGCTTCTGTTTTGTGTGAAGTCCTTTAACACAGCAATAAGGAATTTCTTCCTGAGCTCAGAGCATCCCTTCAGAACAGCTGAAGGCTAAAATTCTTAGCATGCCAGGCTCTTAGACTGACCTAGATCCTCCTGCTGTCCACTGTCCTCTATATTCTAGCACTGAGGCCCCATACTGTCATCATAGTGGACACAGACATTTAAAGTCCAGTACAATCTACTGGTTTGGGTTCAGGACTTTTTTTTTCCCAGTACTGGGGATTGAACCCAGGGGCATTCTACCTCTGAGCTAATCCCCAACCCTATTTTTTATTATTATTATTATTTTTTGGTGGTACTGGAGATGGAACCCTTCTACCTCCGGGCTATACTCCTGACCTATTTTATATTTTATTTGGAAACAGGGTCTCTTAAGCCAGCAAGGCTGGCTTCGAACCTGCAGGATCCTCCTGTCTCTGCCTCCCAAGCACAGGGATTACAAGCATGCGCCAGCACGCCTGGCTATTTTTTGTTTTTGAAACAGGGTCTTGTTAAGTTTTGGAGGGCCTAAGTAGCTGAGGCTAGCTGCAAACTTTTGATTCTCCTGTATGAGCTTCCCAAGTACTGGATTTATAAGCGTGTGCCACCGTGCCTGACTTTGGGCTCAGGTCCTTATTTAAACCAGTGGGGAATGAAGGCGCAATTGGAAATGCCCTTCTTTCCTCTATACAGAGGGAGGCCTCAGGGCCTAGGCAGTGCACAGCCACCAGAGACCAACCTCTTCTGGGAGGAACAGCATCTGAGACCTCCTACTCCGCCCATTTTGAGGCGTGGAGGATAGAGACAAGACAGAGCCTCTTGTCCCTCTTTGAAAAAGCAGCAGCCTTACTGCAAATAAACTCTCCCCAAAGCCTGAGCAGGGGATAGAGGGTGGCAGAGAGGACAGTTTGACAACCACTGGTCTGTATGAACCACACCTGCCTGAAGCAGCTACAGAGAGGAGGAAGCCATGGGCTGTGAACTCTGGAGCCTTGGGTCCTGTCCACCTTCAGCCCTGCATACTCCCAGGTGATAGCTACTCCCAACCTCTAGGAACCAGAGCAGGCTGCTGTGAGGACTGGAGGGAACAGAGTGCACAGGCCCTCACTCAGACCTCTTCCTTCACCACAGACTCTGCATCTCTGAGCTCCCCACTGGGCCCTCCGAAAGCACAAGAAGGACTTTCATGAGTTACACACACTATGACCAGGTCATTCCCTCCTCTGGTTTTATTTTAAACCCAAAAGGCCCAAGGCTGAGCCTAAGGAATGACATCACTTGATCTGATGTGGCCACCCAGTGTGGACGGGTGTTCCCAGCCAACTCAGAAGGCTGGCCCAGGTGGGAGGAGAGGAACCTGGCTACAGGTACTGCAATCCAGGCATTTCAACCCAGGTACAGACATCTGGAGGGCCTTATCACTCACTTCCTCTGCTAGAGGAGCTGGGGCTGATTCTTGTCCATAAAAGGCCACGGGCCTCACACAGCTGTGACATCAGCCCTACAGGAAGTACAGGAGGAAGGGAGCGGGGCCTGCTTCACCGGCAGCCATTGCTGGGGACTGACTCATGGCAGGCTCCCAGGGTCCCCGTGAGCAGCTCTTGTGAGCCACAGCTGGACGTGTGCCCTGACCACACATCTCTGGTTCGTGGGGTTCTTTGGTACTAAGAAATGGAACAGCCTCTGAGACTGCAAAGTCACTTCTCTGTGGATAGCATCTGGGTTCTTAGAGGGCCAAAGTATAAAGCACTTTGAAAAGTATAAAAGTTTTCCTTTCTAAAAGCATTTACTCAAATGAGCTTTCTATCAAAGCAAATTAAGATTTCTTTCAAATGATTTAGGCAGTGTTGACAGTGATTACCAGGCCTCAGGAAGTGGGGGTGAGGGGGGTGGGGAGTTTGGGATGGTGACTGAGTGGAAATTGAGTGAGAGATGGTGAGAGAGGAAGATAGGGAAGTGCAGCTCCAGCGGGAGGTGCACCTGCGTGGGGCAGGACCAGCAGGATGGTCCATGACAAACAGGCCCCAACCTCCCCTCTCGGAAGGGTCTTCGGTATTCCTGAAGATACCAGCAAGAACGCGGGCAGCTCCCTGTGTGCAGGCTGCATGTGCAGGGTCCCCTGCACTGTGTCACCAGGATGGGGATTCCCAGCTTGTCCTGGGCAGACTATAGTCTCCTTTCTGCAGACAGCATCTGGGCCTTAGGGGCCAAAGTGCAAAGCACCTCCCAAAGTATGTGACCTGCAGCTCCAGCTCAGAACTTGGGGGCTGAGAAGGCCTTGGAGAACACCTGGTTCTGTTACCTCAGCCCAGATATTAGGCCTCTGAGTCCCCAGAAACCTAGTGATTTGGTCAGTCACAGAGCTGAGCTGAGGAGCCAGGACAATGGATTCCTAGTTCTTCCCCAAGCTCCCTTTCACTGAGGTGACAAGCTCCTGGGAAGCAGATGGAGGTGAGAAAAAAGCAGGTGCAAAACACTGCTTATCAGCAGAGGCTGCAGATGAGACAGGAGCCACATGCCTCCCTGCCTGCCCAGCAGGTGGCCAGACAGAAGGAAGATGCTGCCAGCGGCCCCTGAGCACACAAGGTGGTCTCCCAGGCACATAGACCCAGAACAGGGGAGATATCCACACAGCAGCCATCTAAGCCAGTGACAGCTGGACTTGGTCCAGGGCCTCCACCCACGGCCCTGTGCTCCTCAGGAGGCCCAAGTGCCCAGGAGCAGAAGTCAGAGAACAGGCGGCCCTCCCCACCAGGCACCCTGAATAACTACGAAGCTCTAGGGGCTGCTCTTGACTTTGACTATGTTAGAGGGTGGGCAAAGCCCCAGACAAGCCTTCTCTTCTTTTGGTCAAAATGCATCAGAACACAGTGGTTCCTGTGCACAGACAAAGCTAGCAGGAAGGCCATGCAGACTGGCACAACAGGGCTGGGAGGGGAGGTTCTCTTTGAGAGTGCTCACAGGCAGCTCCAGCAGGTTTGCCATGCTAGCGGGGAATTCAAAAGCCACTTCTGAGTGCTCACCGCCCACGGCAGATGTCATGGAGATGCTCCGAGTTCAGCTCTGCCTTGCTCTTATTTAATTCTCCCCTTGGGGAAAAGAAAGCAGGGCAGGAAGGGACCAGGGCAGAATTCTGGGCAGAGAGGAAGAGGCCCCAGTTCACAGTCCCGTAGAGGGCTGGGCTCTCAGGGGGGGAAGGAGCAAGGGGAGAACAAGAAGGAAGGACAGTGGGACAAACACGGGGGCATGCTGGACACAGCCGGTTCCCAGCTGGAGCACAGGCAACCCCGGATAGGGAATTCAACTCCCTTGGAGTCAGGCTTGCTCAGAACACCCATAAGGGGTGGGGGGCATGGCCCATGGGCCATTTCCTGAAGAACCCGGAGGCCCAGCTACCTCGGAGAAGGGGCAGCCAGTTTAATGAAAGGTATGCTGGCAGCCGCTGGGCAGCCTCTGCCCCTGGAGCACAGCACGCTCTTTCCTTTTGGCTTGGACCTGGGCTGTACTCTATTTGTGGAGTGTGTCGGACAGAAGACAGCATGAAGAATCAAGAAGCCTGAGTGGAGTAACACCCTGAGCCCCAGTCACTGCTGTTTGCCAAAAGAACATCTTGGGTCCTTGATTTATTACAGTAGTCAACACTGGACCAACAGCTTGGGTCAAGGCTACAGGAATTTTATACCTGCAGGCTTTCAACTTGTTTATCTCTGAACTGATAGCTGAATTCCAGAAATGTGGAATTCAATCACGTCAGCGCCCAGCCCTGGCATCCTGGGCCACAGTCCTACCGGTATCTCAGAGCCAGAACTTGAGCGAACAGGACAAAGGAGCTGGGAAGCATGGTGGCCTTGTTGTTGGGCTGAACAAAGCAAAGGCCGAGCATGACAGCACATCCCTGAAATCCCACTCCCTGCAAGGCTGAGAAGGAGGATCACAGGCTTGAGGCCAGTCTCAGCAAGTTAGTGAAGCCCTCAGTAACTTAGCAAGACTCAGTTTCAAATTTAAAAACAAAATAGGGCCAGGGGTATAGCTCTCTGTAGAATACCCTTGGAGTTCAAGTTCCAGTACAATTAAAATAAATAAATAAATAAATAAATAAATAAATAGGCAAAAGTAGGCCTAACGCTGAATCCTTGAAAAGCATCTTCACCACGCTCCTCTTCTAGAAAGATTTTCTAGAAATGGGACTGTCAGGCATACACTGCTGTAATAGGCTGGCCTCCTCCAGCACCAGGTCAGGGTCCACACATCCACCAGCAGCCCAGTGAACAGAGAGCAGCTCAGGGCCACAGGAAAGTCACGCGGCGCAGTGTCACTCTCCTGACCACTGCTGCGGGCCTATCAGCCCGCAGCCCTGCTGCTGGGGGAACACGTCCACTCCAGCTCTACTGTGCTCCTTGGCGGCCGCAGAAGAGGCGCTTTGAGAGTCACTTCCTGCTCCGGCTGCTTCGGAGGACCCGAGCTCTCCCAGGAGTCTCTTTGAGGAGATCAAGAAGCCCGCCTGGAGGAAGAAGCTGGGTGTCACGCTGAGTGAACAGGAGTGTGGCCAGGACTGGGCGGTGGGAGGCTCAGGGCGGCCAGTGCTTCATTAGGAAGGTGGACTCCCGTCTCCTACGTCCCCTCCTCCAGGCACTTGTCGCGGGCAGCACATCACGGTCTCCTTTAACTCTGTAGCTCAGCCACATCACTCATAAGCCCGAGGAGCAGAGAGAAAACGCAGGCTCCATTACAGTAAGTCGATGTGTCCTGGCAGGTCAGTTAGGAAGTGACAGGGCCCCACTCCGTCCAGTTCAAGCCCTGCGGTCTCCTCTGCTCAGCGCTCCCCCTTGTTCACGAGCAGGCTCCTCCTAAAGCGCAGGCCGAGAGGACCCAGGCCCTTCCTGGAGGCCCACCCCACCCTAAGCAGCTCCACGGGTGCCCTCCTCAGTGCTGGACCCCTGCTCTCAGGGAGGAGTTGATTGACGTGCCTCGGGACGGCACAGTGACGTCCTCCGCAGGACCCACGGTCCACATGTGTACTCTCTGCACAGTGGCTAGCGCACAGCAGGAGCATGGCTGGCAGAGTGATGGCCGTGTCATGCAGGCACAGGGCTTGGCTCTCCTCGGTGAGCCCACACTGCCTCCCTAGGCACAGGGGGAAACACAGGGCCTGGCTCCAGACCTCCCAGCAGACAGCAGGGCCTTTGTGTGTGGACGGCAGGCAGGGCTCAGCCTCCCAGCCGGCACATTCCTGCCTGAGTGGAGTCATCGCATCTGTGGCTTCCCGCTGCTCCAGTTCCTCAGCAGCCGTCCTGGCCATCCTCACTGTAGCCCTGAAGCATCCTCTGGCCTCTGACGAACATAGCTGGCGCTTTGTCTCAGAAGGATGTTGGGAAGCAGACAGTTCCACAGGGCATGGAGCATGTGCAGAGAGTCCAGGAGGTCTCTCCTCTCCCCAATCTCCGCCTAGCCACTGAACCAGCCAGAGAAGATGGGAGGCAGCAGCAGTGCCCGGGCCCATGCCCATGGAATCAAAATCCCTGGGTTCTGGGGCTGGTTCTGTGGGCCTTCAGACAATTTAGTCACCATATCTGAGCCTGTCCATTTACCTACGAATGGGATGGACCATGCTCAGATGGGAAGACAGCAAAAACTCTGCCCTTCGCTGTTTACCCAGAAAGGTTAGTCAACCAGCCACTAAGAGAAGTGTGGTCACATGCTGGGCACTAGTAGCAACTGCTGGCGGCTGGCCACTTCTAGTGTAGCTTCTGCAGAAGCAGAGGTGGGGTGGGAGGGGCAGCACAGAGCTGTTCTGGAGTGCCTGAGGCTCAGAATGAAAGCAGACCCTGCTGTTGCCTCCCCCAGAAATGCTAGAAGCTCATTAAAATACCACAGTCAAGGAAAGTGAAACCTGGCATTGCAACTAATTAACATAGAAGAGGCCGTTTCTATGCTTGTTGGGAAGATAACTGGGCTCAAGTCAAATTCTTCTACTGGTCAGCTAAAAACACCCACAGGGAGAGTGCAGAGGGCCTGGCCCCAGAGCAGGCCAGAAGTAACATTTCCCAGGCCTTGTGAGGCTACATGTGGCCACTGCCTGAATTCCACAGCAGCCCCTTGTGCAGCCCCAGACACACGGTGTACCCCTCAACACTGGCGAAGCTGCTGCTCTCCTGCCCTGGTGGCTTTGGGCAGTTCAGAGCCTTCAGAACTGTTAAACCACCCTGAAGAATGGCTCAACCCCAAGGCTGGAAGACCCGTTAACGGCTTTAACAGGCCTGAGAAGGTGGGCCCACCATAACACCACAACTGGAATTCAACCCAAGGCTGAGGATTAAAACAAACAGAACTGTGCAGACAGGTCTGGGCTGCGTCATGACCACTTATTGACACATACCTACCAGGCTTTCCTCAGGAGTTGACCTCCACAGTACCTTCCTGACCAACCCAGCCCTCAGCCACCATGCTTTCTCTGAACTCCAAGACACCTGATACCTGTCAGGGTCAAGCCACCACCAGTGTCAGCAGTGGCTTGTCTTGTTATACAACTATAGCCATAAATCTCTGTCTGCAAATATGTCCCATTTCTCTACCTAGACACCTGAAGCTTCCAGTACAAGGTAAAATGCAGAACTTCTCAGCATCTGGCACTTTCTATCACCTATATTCATGGCCTAATCCAAGGTCCCATATGCTGCCCTATCCTGTGCCTGGCAGACAGCACTAATCTACCCCAACATTCTTTGGCATTGAGTACTAAGTCCTTGCCAATACAGGATCCAGGCAGCCACTACTGACCAATTGGAATTGACAGAATAAAACAATCTTTGAAGCTTAGTCCAGTGGTTCTTAACTGGGGAGAACCTTGCCCCCGAGGGAACATTTGGTGGCAAGGACAGTTTTTGGTTGTCACAATTGGAGAGTGAGGGTGCTGCTGGCATCGAGAACAGAGGCTAGGATACTGCTAAACATCCTACAAGAAGCAGGACAAGCAGAAACTCATTCAGCCCCAAATGTCACTAATGCCAGGGCTGAGAAACCTGACAAACAGTATAGTGACATGTAATTTATCATCTGAACTAGAAGGCTTTTAAGGTTAAAGAGGGTTTATCAATAATGACTGCAAGACAACAGGCAGAAATCAGGATGGAATAGGCAAACCAGAACATGTCAGAGATGACAGGCAGGGGAAGGTCCCCGGGAAGTGTCAAAGAGCTTGTCTCACAAAGTCTCCAGACAAAGCCACCAAATACACTTTTTGGCAGAGTAAATGCTAATATGTCATAAGCCATAGCCAGCTTAGGAAGGAAATCTTTGATTAGTTATTGTTACAAAAAAAAAAAAAGAACCATTTGGCTGTGCCCTCTGAGACCGAAGTGACAGAGAACAAAGCCATTTCCCACCGATGCCAGGTGGGCAGCATGCGCAAGACTTTACTCCAGAATAGAGAGCAACAGGCCTCAAAAGCCCGTGCCCCCAAGCTCCGCTGATGGCACCTGACACAGAGCAGGAACCACAGGCTCCTCTCAGAAACGTCCTTCACTAGTCTCTTGTCCTAACAGGGCAACGTCCTCCCTGCCTACTGAATAAGAAAACTATGACTAAGTGATCTGTGGGTCCACGGTGCACAAGAAGGAACTTTTCGACAGCTTGGAAATGTTCTTAGCTGGTCAACATGGGAGCTAAAGAGCCCAGTACTAAGAGGGCAAGGTAGAAAGTGCTCAGACCAAGAGTTGGAAAACAACAACAAAAGAGTTAGAAAACACACGGACCACTGTGCTTGCACTGACCACTAAAGTAGAGCATCAGACTTCAAGTTCCTCTGCTGACAAATCCACTTCTTACCCCTGCTCTGCAAAGATGAAAGCACCCACCCACCTACTTGCCATCCCAGGTGAGGGCAGCGCCTCATTCCTATTGAGGCCATTCTGTTCCAGACCGAAGGAAGCTCCAGCTCTTCATATACCCCTCTCCACCCCAGTTACTTACAGTTTATGGGGATTCTGGAAACCCCCCATCTATTTTTTTATTCTGAGCAAATAAAAATGGACGAATCTCTTAGGGAAAGTCCCACAAGTTCTCTGTAGAACATCTGGAAACACAGTTCCAACAACTCTGGCTCCTTGCTCTCTAGCACCACACTGCTCCCATCAGAATGGCCTACACACAAGACAAGCAGCCTGCCTGCTGGATGACCGCTCAGATCCCAGGTCCAAGTGTGGGAACATGCCCTTATTCAGTAGTTCAGCTCTCAAAAAGACCCTAGAGTGCACTTCCTGCTCAAGGCCAATGAAGACAGGCAGGATAAAACTGACTCATAACCTCTGGAGACAGAGACTCAGACTCTTCTGGAATCTTACAGAATGTTCTTCCACCAGACTGTTCTCATTAGCGCTTTAAACAGCCATCCTACTTTGAAATTGAAAGGCTGGCTTCTGAAAGGACTCCTGGTAGATGTGAACATAAGCCAAAGGCTAGGCCAAACTTGTACATCCTACACAATACCTAAGCCTGGCTGTGAAACATCTTCTCCTGCCTCTGTATGGTGCAAGATACATGTTGCCACTTTACACCACCACTGGAGGACACACTATAAAATTCATTACCTAGATGGACTACAATGTTTAATAAAGAAAAGAAGATACTACTGATACAAAATAGAATCTAACCTGACCTGAGAGTCAGGTTCAAGTTAGGATTACACATGCCAGGTACCTGGCTAAACTCTACATGAAAATATAAGAGCAACCTGGCCCTGGCCATACAGAGGTGCGAAAAGGCCAGTGTAAACACCCACGTCAAATAAAGCATTGCCAGGCTCTGGTGCAAATCTAGCCCAGACCTTCTCTCTGTAGGGCATAAAGCCACAGTGACTCTTAAAAAAAAAAAAAAAGAAAAGAAAAAGAAAAAGAAAAAAGAAAAGACAAACCATATGTGTGGGGCTGGAGGCTGGTTATGTCTCTACTGTAGAGTTTCTGATGCTTGAGACCATGGGCTCTGTCCCCAACACCACTAGCTAAATAAGTAAGTAAGAGTAGGAACTTGCCAGGCACTGCGGGCAGATGGAATGGGCATGGTGCTTTGAAGCAAAAAGACCTGCTAGAGCAATGCAAGGGGTTCCCTTAGCCACGGCTGGAGAGGGAGGCACTGCGTGCTGCTAGAGTTGGAGTGCTGTCTCTGCAACAATGAGGAGCCTTTTCAAGATTTGCATTCCAGAAAGATAACCAGGCTGCTGGAGGCAGAGGGAGGGTTGAGACAGTGAAGGTTGCGAGGCCAAGCAAGAGTTGCAGGAAAAAAACCGCGAAAGCGTAGCCAGGTGTGGTGGCGCACACTTGGAATCCAGTACTTGGAGGCCAAGACAGGATGATTGCAGGTTCATGGCTTCAGCTACTTAGTGAGGCCCTCTGCAACTTCGTAAGACCCTGCTTCAAAATAAAGAGTAAAAAATGGGCTGGGGTGCAGCCTGGAGGTAGAATGTCCCTGGGTTCCATTTTCAGTCCCACAAAACAAACCAACAAACAAAAAACTACAGAAGCCTGGGCCATGGTAGAAAGGAGGAGGCAGGATCAAAAATGTTAATAGCAAGAAAACGTATAGAAAGTCTCGCCTGACTTGGGAAAAGGGACGAAGGCGAGAGTGTGTGATGAGCCCCAGGCTCAGCGAGTTGGCAGCTGGTGGCGATGGAGTGACAGTGCAGTTCTCAGGCAGACAGGGACGGTGGGAGCCTCTCCAGGGGAGCACTGGGAGTGAGGACAGGACAAGACCTAAGGGAGCACATACGTACAGCAGGGGAGACGCCACACAGATGGGGGCCACGGGCTGGGGAGCACCGCAGGGCACAGAAGGAGCGGGCAAGGCAGTTCTAACCAGGGAGCAGTGGAGCAAAGCGAGAATCACAGATACAACGCAGTCAGCCACACACCAGGCAGGGGTTGCTGTCAGTCTGGCCAGGCTTGACCAGGAGCTGAGAATGGGGGCAGGGCACAGATGCCTCTGCTGCAATGGGCCAGCGGGCCTGGGATGAGCAGAAGGTGCTGAGGCCAGTAGAGACTGCGCCTCACTTTTTTATTTTATTTTATTTTTTTTGGGCGGTACTGAGGGTGGAACCCAGGGGCCTTCTACCTCCGCGCTACATTCCCAGACCAGCTGAGGCTGGCTTCAAACTCATGAGATCCTCCTGTCTCAGCCTCCCAAGCGCGGGGATTACAAGCGTGCGCCACCACGCCCGGAAATGTGGCTCACTTTTAAAGGTGGAAAAAACTTGAAAAGTTTCCAGCCGTGGGGAAGGGGAAATGGAGAGAAAAGGGAGTAACTGATAGGAGGACCTTGGAAGAGAGCAGAGAGGACTGGTGCAAGCACTCTTGCAAACAAAAGAAACTGGGAAACCCACAAGGAAAGAGGCTTTTTAAAGCTTCATAAACATGTTATATACACGTGAACATGCCCCTAGATGGCCACTGGCCCTGCCTCTCCTGAGACAATTTCCAGGACACACTGCCTCGCCCCAGCCATGAGGCCACGTGGATGAGCCCCGGCCAGCCCTGCCCCTGGCGCTCACCTTGCATCATGCTCCGGTAGGCTGTGTCCGTGATGGCGTAGATGTGCGGCGGCATCTCGTGCCTTTTCTTCCCCTTGTACATATCCACAATCTCTTCTGAGTAGATGGGCAGGTTCTTGTAGGGATTGATGACCACACAGAACAGGCCTGAATAGGTCTAAAGAAAAGAGCAGCAAAGAGAAATGGACTCAGTTAGGAAGTCTGACTCAACAGCATATAAACTTCGTGATGAAATGTGCTGCTTCAAAGGCCCCAAGTCAGCCTGACATAAAAGCCCTCCTGGTGCCTCTGTTCCGCAGACCTGCTGCAGGTGTGAGGACACCAGCATCCTATCTCTGCTCCCTCCCGACTGCATGATGGCTGCCAGCTCTGTATGTTTCTGAGTGTTCACTGGACAAGACTGTTGGCAAAGCAGACAGAGGTCCAATTACCAAACTCAGACCACCCCAGGACAATAAGAGATGTGTTTGTCATCGTGAGAGATGCAGAAAGGGAAAAGGATTCAGCTGCAGCCCAGAAAACTACGTAGAAACACAAATTATTCTGCACTGAAGGATTCTCAGACATTCAAACTTAAACCTCCCTCACACTGGAAAACTCATCATGTGTTAAACCAATTAGAACCTTTGTGGGCTAGCAGCTCGCTGACAGCTAGCTCGCTCTCTGTAATATTACACAGACATGAATGTGCAAATCCCTCAAACACTTTTTCTAAGAAATCCTTTTTCTAATAAGTTTTTTGCTATTTTCCCCCCAAAGTCTCTCTCCTTCCACCACACATGCAAAAATGCCAGACTGTAGCCAAGCATGGTGGTGCACACCTGTAATACCAGTACTTGAGAGACTGAAACAGTAGGTCCACAGATTTGAAGCCAGCCTTAGCAACTCAGCGAGGTTCTCCGCAACTTAGCAAGACAAGACCCCATTTCCAAATAAAAAATAAAATTGGTCTGGGGGCATAGTTCAGAGGTAGAATGCCCCTGAGTTCAATCCCTAGCACCACAAAGGAAGAGAGACTTCTAACAGCTACATGAGATCCCCAACCACACAGTGGCAGGTGCTTGGTCTGGGGGCTTGGCTCACTTTAATTGGCTGGAGCAACCCAAGCACCGTCCTCCTAGGGAAAGGGGCCAGGGGACAGAAGGCTGGTGGAGGAGGCCTGGAGCTCACGCTTCACACTGCCGCAGACCTGACTCGGTTAAGGGATGACTAGGATCACACAGCGTCCAGCCACGCCGGGACCACCTCAGGCCTTCATTTTCCTCACCACGCTGCCTTCATCTCCAGTGTTCACAGCTCCACTCCTCGACCACAGAGCAGCCAGTAACTGTGGAGGTTGAACTGTGGCGCCCACTCAGCCCTTTACCCTGCCCCTGCCCCCCAAACTGAGGATGGATCTTCAGGCTGAAGCCAAAGGCAGGGTCCACATAGGAACCGGGTGTGAAGAGGACGGCTCCTCCCCTGCACTGGCCAAAAGGCTATGGAAGCCCCAGAAACAGCCTGCAGGAGAACCCCAACCACACAACGGTGAGCATGGAGACAGTAGGTGGGCAAGGACACAGACTGGCATGTCACCTGCCTCCTCTGCTTGCAGGAGAAGCAGGCTTGGGTCTCCTTTCTTCCTGGGACATTTAGCATTCTCCCCTCCAACTACCCTTCACAAGGGACCAGGAGAGCTCTGAGGCAGAGAAGTCCAAGTGTGCTGCTGGCAATGGAGGGCTTGGGCGCTGCGGAAGGAAGGAGTGAAACAAGGACCTCTTCTGCTGTCTCCTGCGTGAAGGCGGGCGGGGACAAGACAGAAGGCCAGGGAGCGGCGAGGTCATCCCAGGAGCTCAGCACAATCACGCTTTGTTCCCGGGCTTTGAGAAAACCCACACTCTAGGAAATCCAGCTCAGTAAAAGCCAAGGACACATGGTCACACATGTAGGGAGTGCCCTGGGGCCAAATGTTTAGAAACAGCTGGCAGCAACAGCAAAAGGGGACGAAGATCTTAGGAAATGTTTTTCTGTCAGCTAGGTAGGCAGGCAGCCGGTGCGGGGTCTCAGGGGCCCTGAGCTCTCTGGGTGACTGCCCTCCAATCAGTGTTGAGGACCAACTAAGCCCTGGGGTGACGCACAGCTCAGGTAGGAGGCAGGCGCCGCGCTGGGTGCCCATGGAGGCTCAGACACTGAGCAAGTGGCTCGGCTCCCACGCAGCCACGCCAGGGAGCTGCTCCATTCACAGGCCACAGAGGCTCTTTGTGCCCAACCGCCCCCCGTCCCAGGGCCTCACCCCCGAAAAGGAAAAGACAGAGCAGCTGCGGTGTAGAATTAGCCACGCCGCCCACAATGCCAGGCAAACATGTGGCATGAAGGCTCCTGAGGTCACACTGCGGAACATCATGGGCAGAGAGGTGGACTGTGCACGAAGCGGCACCCCTGCCCGGCAGCCACCAGTGGCTTTGATCTCCCACGCTCTGCACCTGTTAGGTCTCCAGCAGGACAACTGCAGGGACAACCGGCCTCGCTTCTGGTGATGCTGCCTAGGAGGGCCCGTGCGAGGCAGGAAGAGCAGCACACGAGACGGCAAAGGAGCAAGGCGGAACTGATGCCTCCAGCCAGAGTTCTGGAGAAAAAGCCCCAGTACCACCACCTCATCCGCCATCGCTGTGAAGCCCTGCACACCCCTAGCCACTAAGACAAGGTGCAGCAACTGACACCCTCTACGCCTAGTGCTGGGGAGCAAACCTGGGCCTTGAGCACACTAAACGAAATGCTCTGCCACGGAGCCACACCCCTGCTGAGCATGCGCGTGTGCACACACATGTGCACATGTCTGTTACTGGGGATTTAACCCAGGGATATTCAAACTCTGAGCTACACCCCAGCCCTTTTTATTTTTTGTTTTAATACGGGGTCTTGCTAAGTTGCTGAGAGTCTGACTAAGTTACCAAGGCTGGCTGTGTGCCTGCAATCCCCCTGTCTCAGCCCCCCCAAGTACTGGAACTATAAGCGTGCACCACCATGCCCAGCTAGAATGCATTTTAGTAATTACTATTTCCCTTCAGCAGAGGAAAGCAGCCAGCTGACATAGGCAAGCAGAGGCACCTGACCTGGGACCAAGTGAAACGAAGACCGAGCAGAGGAAGAGGAGTTATCTTCACATACAACAAACAGTGGCAGCCACAAGTGCAGGCCCTGCACAGGCCAGGCGCTGCTGGTAGTGCTACAAAGTTCTCATGGAATTCCCAGATAAGGACGCCCGGCTCCAGGCCCTGGAGGCTTGAACTCCGTGCCCCTGCAGGCCCTGCTTTCCTAAGAGAGCCTGTCTCAGCTTAGTGGCACAGCCACAAGGGGTGACATGAGCTCAACAGCCTGCCAGTCAACAGGACTGCGGCTCCCCTGCTGTCCCTGCGGACAGGCGGGGCTTCCTTAAAGGCCCTCGTTTTTCTGCGGGTCATTACTTCTGAATTTCAGTGGGTGAGACTCCTTAGGGTCAGGAGTTTCTCATTTGGTCAAGACATACTGTCATCAAGAAACAGATAAGAGAAAATTGGGCTGAGAGTCAGGAAACCTTGAGTTCCGGTCTCGTTTCTGCCAACACCTTGCTGTGTGACTCCGTGTTAAGTCCCTTGCTATCTCTGCGGCTCGACTCTTTGATATCACAAGGTTGGACTAAGTTGTCCTATACAGAAGTGCTTTTCCAATGAGAATATTCCATGTATCTACTTGTTAAAAGGTCCCGACCAATCAGGCGCAACCCCAAAGGATGGCCATCAATGGCAGGGAAACAAGGACTTCATTACCAAGGACCGACTGAGCAATCCCCAAGGTAATGCAGTCTGTTCACAGGTCAGGACTTCGGGGCAATTCAAAATAGCTGAGACTCAACTGAGGGCTTCAGGACATTTTAGGGCATTCAGCAAAAGTACCAGTCTAGTGCAGAGGGGGAGTACACTACAGAAATACGTTAGGTTGTCCTGAAAGCATATAGAAAAGTAAATGGCTGACCCTTTGGGACTGCTCACCACCCTGTAACAAGATGACCCGCTGCCCTTTTCCACTCTACGTATGATCATGGGCAAATCCCTCAGTCTGAGATTTGGTCTTCCCATCTGTAAACAGATATGGTTGTAATAAGCTTGAGAGTTTTCATGTCCTTCTGTTCAAAAGCATTCTGAAAACTGTTGTTCAGCCCTGAGACCAAGAAGCTCAAGGTGGTTATGATAGCTCATTTAAATAAAGAAGTTATTTTCGCAAGCTATTTCTTTCCCACTGGGGACAAAAAAACAGAAGGAACTATCTAAACTGAACAGTGGACTCTGAGGTTCATACTAGAGAGAACCTTGAGAGCCCAGGTCAGAGAGCTTGAAGCCTACTGCAAAGAGACGGCAACGGTCATATCCCAATGTTCCCTGACATCATGATGGACGTCCTTTTGCAAATGTAGTCCCACTAGAGGAAAGAGAAAAAGATGCTCCTGGTCACGCTAAGCGTGTTCTGGACATGCTGTGAGCACACCTGCATGAAAGTGTTGCCTGGTCTCACGATTCCAGTCTTATTCTTGGTGGCTTCTCTGCTCTAAACATGGTCCCCAGGAAGGAAGTAACACCCACATGCCTCTACAAGGCACAAATGGCAGAGATGCCAAAAATGAGATTGGGGCAAATTAGGAAGAGAGGGGACCAGATGGTACAGGAGGAACAAACTGGGAAACCAGGAAGAAGGCACCTCTGTGCTAGAGAAAATCTACCACGTGGCCTGAACCCACACATCTCCAAGATTTGTGGTCCAAGCCTAGCAGATGGGCTGCCCTGAGACAGGGCATGCTCTTCTTCCTCTGTCTGGCCTAAAACAGGCTTCCTGTTGTGCTTTTGGCTGCACGAGGAAGAGAAGACAGTAACGCTGTGAGAACACGCATCAGGAGGCGCGGATGCGGAGTGCACGCCGGCCGCCCTGCGGGCCGCACTTACATAGATGAGCCCCGAGTAGTAGCGCTCCTTGAGGTTGTGCAGCACCGAGGCCTCGTTGAGGCACGTGAGCTCCGCCATGTCTTCCACCTTGGAGAACTTGGGCGGGTTCATCTTCTGGATGTCGTCCTTGTTCACCTTCACCTTCTTCCCGTTCTCCACCAGCTCCACGAGGGCCTCCTCGCCCATCTCTTCCTTGAGGCTGGCGGGCTCGAAGCCACTCTTGTCGGAAGGCACCCATACCAGCTTCTTGGCGGCCCAGTCGGCCTGGGCCAGCGGGTTGTTGATGAAGTTTTTGTCCACATAGAGATACTTATCGGCAGCTTGCTGCGCCATGGTGACTTACAGCCAGGACCTGAAAGAGAAAAATGAACAACATGTTAGCTATAACTACATCAGCAAGCGGCATGTTGGCGCACGCCTGTAATCCCAGTACTTGGGAGGCTAAGACAGGAGGATCACAAGTTTGAGGACAGCCTCAGCAAGTAGTGACACTCTCATCAACCTAGAGACCCTGTTTCAAAATAAAAATTGAAGTAGGGCTGGCGGGCCAGGTGTGGTAGTACACGCTTGTAATCCCAGTCCTTGGGAGGCTGACAGGAGGGTTGCAGGTTCATAGCCAGTCTCAGAAACTTATCAAAGCCTCCGCAATTTAGTGAGACCCTGCTTCAAAAATAAAGAATAACCCAGGCGTGGTGGCGCACACTTGTAATCCCCGCGCTTGGGAGGCTGAAACGGGAGGATAGCACCAGTTCGAAGCCAGCCTCAGCTACTTAGTGAGGCTCTCAGCAACTTAGTGAGACCCTGTTTCCAAATAAAATATAAAAAAGGTCTGGGAGTATAGCCCGGAGGTAGAAAGCCTCTGGGTTCCAACCCCAGTACCACCAAAAAAAAAAAAAAAATTAATTAATAAAATAAAATAGGGTTGGGGATAGAGCTCAGAAGTAAAAGTGCCCCTGAGTTCAATCCTCAGTACCACAAAAGAAAGAAAAAGACCCAGAGCGGGGGGGTGGGGGGGGGTCTCAAAGGTAAATATCTCTCTCTGGATTCAATTCCCAGTACCACAAAAATAAATATATAAACTACATCAGCAACAGGAAGACCACCTGCCTTTTCTCTCTGCAAACTCTAATATAGTAAAATTCTATGTAACCAGGCTGTATAACTTGCCACAATTTTCATGTTCACTATTTTGGGAAGAAGATATGCATCATGGTCAAAACAAGTTGGCAGCAGAGGTTTTGCTAGAAATTCATTGTAAGGGGTATCACGCTAGGGTCACTACATAATCAGCAAATCTATAAACAAACACAGTCTCTCAAATGATAAGCCCCAGAGTCTCAGCATATGGATGAGACCAGAGCCGCTCCGCTGCACACCTGCCACCACAACACCAAAGCAACCACACAACGTATGAGCTTCCAACAAAAACGGGGTTCCAGTTAGCCAGACACTGCGAGTCCCTACAGAATGGCGGCATTCTGACCGATTTTTTGGGGGGGCAGGTCTGGGGATGGAACCCAGGGGCATTTGACCTCTGGGCTACACCCCTGCCATATTTTTTTTATTCTTTATTTTGAAACAGGATCTAAGTTGCAGGGGCCCTCAGTAAGTAGCTGAGGCTGTCCATGAACTGCGATTCTCCTGTCTCAGCCTCCCGAATGCTGGGATTACAAGCGTGTGCCACCACGCCCGGCTCTAATTTTTTTTTTTTTTACATAGGCAATTAAAGCAATGAAAGAAATTATCAACATACACTGTTTTAATTCTGTCTTAACAGAGCTCAAGAAAAGAAGGGACACGCCATGGAGAAGAGTTGGACGGGGCCTTTGGGGGTGTTGCGGGCACGCAGAGGAAAAGGCAACAACCCTACAGGCCAAGAAGACTTAACACATGTGTGGTTTGCTATTTTCAGAACTCATCTGAAAAATAAAAAATAATCCCTCACATCTTTGTGGTTTTACATAGTTCAAGAAATGCTTGCACACATTCTCTAAAGATGTTCATCTTAACAACTAAGTAAGGCACCCATTATCACCCCATTTTACGGATGAGCAAACAAGCTCCCAGGGTGAAGGGACGTGCCACCCAGTGAGGCCCTCCAACTCCTAGTGGTGTGGCCTATCCCAACTAACACTGCAGCCAGTCCAGCTCAAAGGCACAGCCTGGGACTCCCAACGGGATGAGTGAACCTGAACCAGGCCCCAAAACCCTGGTCTGAGTCCTTAGCCCGCGGCCCCCAGCACAAGCAGCCAGACACTCCCTTCTGGGCTCGGACACTGGAGGGCTCTTCCCTCTGTCAGATCAACACCCCCCTACCCCTGGAAATCCAGAAAGGTCCCAGATAAATCTACAATCATCCAGCTTTCAGGCTTTCTCCAGATCCCAGCAGGCACCTGGATGCCAGAGAGGCTGGAGGCTTGAGAGGCAAAGAACAAAAGGAGAAGTTGCTGCCCGGCCTTCTTATCTGCACTCCTGAAATGGCTTCCAGATCAAGGCTGAGGGCTCCCCTGGACTTGCTCCAGGAGGGGCCCTTTTCCTGGAAACCTGGTGTTCACTCCCTCCTGACAGGAGCCAGGCAGTGGAGAGCTCTGCACAGCCTCACCAGCTCCCTCCGCTGGCAGCTTTGTTTATATTCCAGCACAAGCAAACCTGTAGCTCCCTTCAGGGGACCACCCCAAAGAAGGTAGGCCACCTCTCCTGTGGGTTAGGATCCACAGGGGCCGCAGCCAGGGCACTGCCATGTAGGGGCAGCTGTCCACTCTGGCCAGCCTGTGACTGTGTATCTGACCCCAGACAGTGACCTCGAATCACATCCCTGCCCAGCTCACAAACCAGCAACAAGCACAGTTCTCCCCAGCCACTGTCCCCAGCCTCTTTGGAGACCTCAAACCCATAAAGAATAAGATAACCAGCCGGGTGTGGTGGCGCACATTTGTAATCCCAGGATTCAGGAGGCAGAGACTGGAGGATTGTGGTTTTTGGACAGCCGCAACTACTTAGTGAGGCCCTCCACAACTTAGTTAGACCCTGTTTCAAAATAAAGAATATGGGGAGGCTGAGACAGGAGGATCGTGGTTCACAGACAGCCTCAGCTACTTAGTGAGGTCCTTAGCAACTCAGTGAGACCCTGTTTCAAAATAAAGAATAAAAAAGTAGGGCTGGGGATGTAGCTTGGAGGTAGAATGCCCCTGGGTTCCATCCCCAGTGCTGCAAATAAATAAATTAATTAATTAATAATAATAATAATATAATAGGGCAGGGGGTGAAGCTCAGAGGTTGAATGCACCTGGGTTCCATCCCCAGACCCGCAAAAAAAAAAAAAAAAGACAGCCCCTCATCAGTGCACAGAGGGAGACTTCTCGAACCCCACTCCCCCAGATCCTAAGTCTGCTGTTGCTGGTTAAGAGTTTCGCCTCCCACTGACAGACACTCCTCACGAGATGCCCGCCAGGAGAAGGAGGGCGGGGACAGTTAAGGATCTGCTGACCAACATCAGGCTCAGTTTACTCACTATGTCACAAAGCCATCAATCCCTCTGGAAAAGAGCTTTGATCATCTACAACTTATAAAGGAGGAAACCGGCTCAGAGAGGTCGCGTCACTTGCCCTGAGACGCCCAGCCTCGTCGTGGAGTGGGTTTCCAACCCAAATTTGCTGGCCCTGTACCTGCAGTCCTGGAGCTGGGCCATGACTGCCAATAAGCTGAGTGCAACACAGGAGTAGACAGGAATGCATTCCACAGCACTCAACAAATATTTACTGGGTGTTACGGGCGGGCGGGCGGGCGGGCCGAGAGCGAGCCTTCCCAGGGTGGACCACATGGCCATTATCAGAAAGCTGAGCTGTGTTAGAATTTAGCACCCTCCCTCAGTTCCCCACTGTGAGGTGACAGCCTTCATCTAAGCCCACTTCAGCCCAGCAACGCCAGCCCCTGGCCACTCTCCTGGAAACCTGGTAAACCTTTAGCCCGCCCTCCCCTCAGCGGGTCTGCTCTGGGTGGCCACATGCGACAGCTGGCAGCGGGAGAATCCTGCCTGAGCACTGGTCCCGACTCCTCACCCACCAACCCTCCAACCTTGGTGGTGGGACAGTCACAGGCCAGTACTGTCTATCCCAGTGGCCACGGAGGCCTGGAGACCGAGCCATGCTTCCCGCACAGGAAGCGTTGTGGGGGTACAATGCACCCCTCAGGGCTGCCCTACCTCCAAAGACCAGGCGTGCGGGGCCCCGCTGCCTCCTCCAGCAGAGCTCTTCGGTCCACAAGGCTGGGCCCACTCAGCCAGGCCAAGGACAGAGCTATTTGGTTTCCGCAGCTCTACAGGAATGACGTGGGTCAGCAGCAGTGCCAAGATCAATACAGGGCTGCGGCGGGGAGAAGGGCCGCAGAGGTCATGATACACAATAGGGTTTCCACGAGAGCCCCCTCCCTGCCTGGATGGGAACGTCCACGTCCACACTGGTGACTGGGGGCCCGGGCTTAGCTTCTGCTCCCACCTGTGTGTGGCAGGTGAAGGGGCTCCTGAGCCCTGTGGTACTAAATCATGCCCAGAAGGCTAGCGCTCACCTCTCCAGGACGCAGGTGGATGGAGCCACCTTGGCAAGACGCTGTACATCCCCTCTATAAACTGGGGATAGATAGTAGCACGCTGTTCAAAATTGAATAAGGGGCACTACAGGAAGGATTCGAGGGAGGCAATCTGCTCAAGGCAGCAGCCGGCACACGGCCACTTTCCATGGACTCCAAGCCTCCTAGACGATCATTTAATGGCTGCATAATATTGCCAAGGGGTTTAAACTGCCATTTTTTGGGTCTTATCTAGTGTGCCCCTTGAGATGAGCTCCCAGCAGTGCAGCCACTGGCGTGAAGGAGCATGGGAGCACTTCTATGTCTGTGATGTGCCTCCCCTCCAAGGGGGCTGATGTAGGTGTGCTGCCTCCTGGGCAGGAGGCGCATATGAGTGAGGGCACGGTGCCACTGCTTACAGGGACGATCTCTGTGGTCGGGATTAATGCCCCTGGGCAGTCAGGAGCCAGGGAAGGGTTAAGAGGGAAACAGCGGCTCAGCCCACAGGAGACTGGGTCGGGCTGGGCCACGCCTTCCCTGGTGGCTTCCTGCGGGTGCCAGTCCAAGTCCAGAAACCCAAGAAGTTGCCTTTTTAGGCCATAATCGAGCAGGACACACCAGACGCTAAATTAGGAGTCTCAGGAAATGATGAAACTGAAAGTAAGTAGGTTGACCAAAAACCTCTTCTTTCAACCCAAATGTAATTTCTTGATTATTTGCCTTCTCTGCTTCCCCCCAAATATCCAATTGGACCTTCTATTCTTCCCAGTTTCCCCTTAGAACCCTCTCTCTCTTCCTGTTTCTTTTTCTTTTTAACTTGTTTGTATATTTATTCATAAAACAAAGTGCTGGCACCTTACAGACAGGATTTACTCTGCTAAGCCAAGTCACTGGTGGAAGCCCTGAGCTTTTCCATTCCTAGACAACCAGGACTGAGGTAAAGTCTTCCCAGGGCCAAGCTCCAGACTGGGCGCTTTCAAGTCATGGTCCTCGCTGCCATCCAGTACGGCCCGCAGAGGGCCTATCAGCGAGCACTGCTTCCTCACTCCATCCTGGCAATGATCTCCTAAAGTACAGGCCATCACATTCATTTTACGGGTGAGGGAACGAGGCTCAGACAGGTCACAAAACCCAGGTTTAAACTCAGACATGCGTGGCTTCATGCCCTGCTCAGTTTCCACTTGAACTGGCTTCCCGATGAGATCACCCAGGCCACAGGCAGCAAACAGAGGTCACCTCTTGAAGCAGAGGGACAGTCCTCAGGCCATCGGCCCATTCCCTCATGCTGGCGTGCACAAGAGACTTAACTCACAAGCTAAATCGCTGGAGCTTGAGGAAGAAGGCAGCAGGTGTGACTCTGGCACGCCGTCAGTTCTCCGAGCCTGGCCTAACTAGTCCCTGAGGGCTTGGGCACACCAAGGTTCCAGCTCAGAGACCCTGGCAGCCCTACTCCAGCTCACTCGTGGGTATATGTGAATAGCCCATCTGCTACTGTCTTCCATCCCCCCCGCCCCCCAGAGGACTCGGTGAACATGCCCTTCTCTTTCTCCTGTGGTGGTTGGTTTAGAGTTGAGGTTATCATGCCCTAGATTCCACCAGTAAAGAAAGTTCTAGGGAAGCAGCTGCTATAACAATAAAGTTTCAAACCCATTCGCTTCACTCAACCAATCAGCCAGGATATGTGGAGGACTCGCGTGCCAAAAGTCCAGGCAAAGGTCCCAGGAGCTAAGACCGCAGTGCTGTGACAGAACAGCACGCCCGCAGCGAGCCGAGCGGCAACGCAGCCCCGTGGTGGAGCAGGCAGAGCGGAAGCTGCGCGGCCTTCTGCTGTCCTGGGCAGTGCTGCAGCCCATACCCGAAGGCAGGCCCCGGGAGGCTTCACGGCGAGGCACTGCTTGCCACGCCACACACTGCCTCACCTGGAAACCAGGCGATGTTTCATGCTGCCTTTCCTATTTCATTCAGCTGTTTAACTTCAGATATTTTCTGCAAATGCCCATTACAGTGAGAAAGGACGCCCGTCACTGTCCAACACCCCCTGCAGAGGGCAAGAGCCATGCCAACAAGTAACTGGAGATCAAGACTCAATGAAAGAGGAGAGGAACCAGCAACTCGGCGTAGAAATAAAGAGAAAGGGAAACTCGAGAAACGTGGAGGCGCAGAGGCACCGGCGTTTAAACTGAGTAGCAAAGTGATGAGGAAAGGGAAGAGATGGTGAAAGAGTATTCCAAGCCAAGAGAGGAGGGCGCGAGCCCACATGGAGAGACGGGGCAGCAGTCTATGAATCACACGTAAAACAACGTGGCCAGCTGTGGCAGCGTTTCAACCTCGGCACCATGAACATTTTGGACCAGATAATGCTCTGATGGGCAGGGCTGTCCTGCGCATCCTAAGATACTTAGCAGCATCCCTGAGCTCTACCAGCTAGATGCCAATAGCACCCTGTCCCATGTAACAGCTAAAGGTGTCTCCAGACATCACCAAAGGTGGGACAAAACTGGCCCAGCTGAGATCATGGATTTAAGGGGTGACATGACTGAACTGTGCACAGCAAAGCCAGACTCCTGCTTGATAAACCCCCTGCCAGCTCTGAGGATGCAGGTCAAAGCTCCTTAATAAGATGAAGTCCTCGTGCAAATTGATTCCAGGACCCAGTCCAGATGGCACTGGCACCAAGAAATGACTGTCACTTGTAGTAGACTGTATTTTTTACCTCCATTCATCTGCAGATCTGTTCTATCATCCATCCATCCATCTATCTATCTATCTATCTATCTATCTATCTACTTATTGGTGCTGGAGATTGAATCCAGGGTCTTTGACATGCTGAACAAGTGTTATACCACTGAGCTACATACCGCTAGAACTTAGTTATCTTTAAAGTATAGATCAAGCTGGATGTGGTGGCGCACACCTGTAATCCCAGTACTTGTGAGGCTGAGACAGGAGGATTGCAGGTTTTAAGCCAACTGCAACAATTTAGCAAGACTCTCAAGCAACTAATGGGATCCTGTTTTAAAAATAAAATAAAAAGGGCTTGGGGATATAGCTTGGAGGTGGAATGCCCCTGGATTCGACCCCCAGCACCAGGAAGGAAGGACAGCATCCAGAGCAGTGGCACAAACCTATAATCACCTGAGGCTGAGGCAGGAAGAGCACAAGCTCAAGGCCAGACTGGGCAATTTGGTGAGACCCTGTCTCAAAATTTTAGAAAAGTGCTCAGCAGTAGAGCACTTGCCTACTACTTGCCTAGTATGCCAGAGGATCTCCTAGCACTGCAAAAAAATAAAAGATCCTACACACCCCAGTTTAAAAATAAACCAGAAAAAAGAAACTGTCCTGCCTCCCTCCCTGGGCAGCTGAAAGCTCCTTTAGACCCTCCAACTCAGAGCTCGGCCTGTGAGTCATGAGCACAGTGCACCAGCATCAAACGTCCAGGTGAGTAATGGGAGATGCTGCAGGGCAGGGGTCATGGACTGCTCCATGGCTGTGCCAGCTCACCCCGTGTGGGGAATCCCACCAAATACTATTTAGTGACAATTTTTGGCAAATCAGGGACGATCAGGATTAGTCCCAGAAAGTCCACGGCTTCCATCACTGGAATACCCAGATGGACATTCCCCACCCAGCCCTCCTCCTCTGTGCTCCCTCAAACAGATCTAAGCACCTTCTTCAGAGCTGTCTCCACCTGGACAGGCCGCAAAAGCACAAGCACCATCCCCCCCTCTGCCCCATGATCACTCCCAAGCCTGCACCTCTGGAAAAGACAGCCCACCCTACCACCGGAGACAGTCCTTGTAAACTTCGCCCCAAGCCCTACACCACCATCCAGTGACCTGCCAGGTCCAGGAGCGTCCCCTCCTACTTCTGGGCTATGGCATCTACCTCCTCCCCAGCTTCCCTGGCCTCTCCTGCAGAATGCCCTCAAATCAAAGTTGGCTGCCTTTGAATGACTCAGCAGCTCACATTTCTATTTATACTACCTCCTTTTTTATGGATATTATTTGTTCGGGTCAAATGGCTCCACACCTTCTCCAGAATGAGCCCTAATCGTCTTTGCATGGTGAGTAAGCCTTTTGTGACCCACACATTATTCTGAATGCCCCAACCCTTCCTTTCTGCCACTGTCCTTCCCAGCTCCCCACCAACAATTCCCTGCTCACATTCCACTCTGCTCTGGGCTTCAAAGAAGACATGTCCTCTGTGCCAAGAGCCCTCTTAGATCTCAGCTCAAATGTTCCTTCCTTGGTAAGACCCACAGCAGAAGACTTTCCGCATGGCCCTCCCTCTGGGCTCTGTACTCAGCTCCACCACAGTAACCAAACAGCGGAATTATAATCACTTGCAGTCTTATCTGAGGACAGGGCCCAGTCTCAATCTTGATTTCCAATGTCTAGCACAATGCCTGGAACAGAGCAGGGACTCAGCTGAAGTTTCATGAATGAAAGAATGAGCAAAGAACAAAGCAAAGATGAAGAAGTGGATGGGGGCGGTTTCTATGAGCCTGGGACGTTCTGGGGCTGTGTGAAGAGGGCCAGAGTTAGAGGTGAAGGGAGCAAGGAGACTCGGCTTGAGCCCAAAGGAGAGGGGCATGGTCACCTAAGCTGTACACATGCCGGGCAGTATGGACTGGTTTTTGTTTTTTTTTTTTTTTTGTGGATCTGGGGATGAAACCCAGGGGCATTCAACCTCCGAGCTACACCCCCTGCTCTATTTTTTATTCTTTATTTTGAAACCAGGTCTCCCTGAGTTGCAGAGGGCCTCACTAAGTAGCTGAGGCTGTTCACGAACCGCAATTCTCCAGTCTCAGCCTCCCGAATACTGGGATTACAAGTGTGTGCCACCACGCCCGGCTTGGACTGATTCTTATATCCTCCAAACAAACAAACAAAAAAGTATATTTGGGCTTATAATCTACAAAGACAAATAGGAGTAAGGACACTTTATTGGCTCCCAAGAAGCTCTGCACAAGCTTAAACGATCTCAGTTTCCTAGAACTTTCTTTTTCTTTTTCTTTTTTTTTTTTTTTTTTTTTTTTTGGTGGTACTGGGGTTCCTGGAAACCCTTTTGCCTCTGGGCTACACTCCTAGACTTATTTTTATACTTTTTTAAAATTTGGAAACAGGGTCTCCTAAGCCAGCACGGCTGGCTTCGAACCTGCGCGATCCTCCTGTCTCTGCCTCCCAAGCTCGGGGATTACAAGCGTGTGCCACCACGCCCGGCTTCCTAGAACCTTCTAGCACCCCCTAAAAGTTACCAAGGTGGTAACCAAGACCAACATCTGGAAAGGGCCAGGGCTGACGGCCTCTGCTCCCATTGGGATGCCACGAGAATGCCGTAGAGCAAGTAGCCTGTGTCTGCCAAGCAAGTACCACAACTGTTGACCTTTGGTATCCACTCAAAACACATGGAATCTGCAAAACCCCAGCCATGGGAGGGCACTGGTGCATCCCATCGTGTACCATAATTCGAGGGCCAGACAGCCCTGGGATTAAGTGCTTAGTCCCCTGCTCACAATTCCTGGGGCCTTGATGGCTCTATACCTCAGGTTCCTAGCTTTAGAATGAGAAAACAGAATTACCTCCCCTCCCATCAGAAGAACTGGAGTTCAAGTTCCCAGCACAAACCTGACACTTCCTACCCCTCCACCTGACCTAACAAACCCCATCCTTCCTAGGATGACAACTGGGGCCTCTGAAGCTTCTGGAAGCACAGCGACTCTCTCCAGGCTCCCCCAGTGCAGAGGACCAGGGTGCACAGTGCCTCAGCCCTCTGTGGGGCAGCACGCCAAGCTTGGCACAAGAGCCCGCAGCAAGGAACCCCACTCAACCCCATCCAGTGAGGCTGAGCAAACGGCAGCGCTCTGCCCGACAGCTCTCCAAACTGGTCTGGGAAATGCTGGTCTATGGCAGAAGAGCCAGCTCTGAGTTAGCCATGGCACTGACCAACCAGCTCTCAGGCGTCAGCTTTCCCACCTGCAAAATGTCCTACCTGCAGGCAGTGGTACCAGCAAGACAATGGGGCCTCCATGCAAAAGACACCAGGGCAAGGGGGTCTCTATAGGGAGGAAGGGTCAGAAAAGTGGCCAGCTGCCCCCAGCACCCCGCCCTTCACTGTCCCCAAGCTGTGGAGAGGTGGGGGCTCCTCCCACAGCCCAGAGCACAGAAGGTAGAAGCTGCTGAGGAAGAGGGGCTGCCCCCACCCCCTCTTCCTCCCACCTCAGGAATGTTGTTTGCTTACAGAAGAAGCTGGGGCTTGTTTCCATTAGCAGTCTTCCAACCCAAGCAAGCTCGTGTTGATGCTCAGCAGATAAGGAAACCAGACCAGGGAAAGGCCAGAGAGGAATTCGGCACCAGAGCCCAAGCCCACCCCCACCCTGCCTTCCTCTAGGCTGCACTAGAGGCTGGGAGTGAGGTTTGGGTGACTCTGGAGGGCCCAGGGACACTGAGACATGCTAGAATCTGCCTCAGCACAGATTTGCTGCCGCTGTCCCTTCACCTGGTGCCCAGCAAAGTCCAGGCCGTCAAAAAGGACAACAGTGCGTACTTTGAAACACATCGTATGATGTCTATTTGCCAACTTAATTTTTTCTTTTTGGTGACCCGTATTGGAGGATCAAACCTAGGGCCTTGCATGTGCTAGGCAAGTGCCCTACCACTGAGCCACCCCTTTTTTAAACAAAGGACACCACAGAAGTTGGGTGTGGTGGCACATGCCTGTAATCCCAGTACTTGGGAGGCTGAGACAGGAAGATCACAGGCTTGAGGCCTCAGCAACTTAGCAAGATCCTTTGCAATTTAGCAAGAACAAATAATTAAAAAGGCTGGGGCTATAGCTTGGAGGTAGAACACCCCTGGATTCATTCCCCAGTAAACCCCCACCCAAAAAAGACACCAGAAGACTAAAGATGTAGTTTAGTGGTACAGTACATACATGAGGCTCTAAGTTCAATCCCCACTACCACAAAAGATAAAAAAATAAATAAATATGCCAGATGTGATGGCACATGCTTGTAATCCTAGTACTTGGGAGGCTGAGACAGGAAGACCACAGCAGCCAGTCTCAGCTACTTGGCTTTAAGAGCCTCCACAAGTTGAGACTGTTTCAAAATAAAGAATAAATAGGTATGAGGATGTAGTTCAGAGGTAGAATGCCCCTAGGTTCCACCTCCAGAAAAATAAACAAACCAACCAGAACTTTCTGTGTAGATTCTCTCTTCCTACACATTAAAGAGATGTGGGGAGAGGAGGACTTATCTTGAGATGAGGCTCAGGGGCTAAAAGGGGGCAGCTTACCCAGGATCTTATCAGCCATTTAGGAATGTGGACTTTGTTGTAGGAACATGGGGGGGGGGGGGTGACATCATCAGATTTGTATTTTAAAGAGCTAACCTTCCCTGACCTCCACACTGGCAGCTGGAAAGTATGGAAAGTACCAGACTAGGGGGCGGGGGGGGGGGGGGGGGGAGATGGGGACGGGACGGTTCCCTGCACAGGCCAGCGAAAGGGATTACATGGCAAAAGACTCATGCAGCCAGATTCCACCTCTTAAGACCTGGCTCAGGGAGAGTCCTGGGGGTTGACAGCCTAGCCCAGTCATTTCTTTCTGTGCGACAAGTGACCACATCCCAGGAATTCTGGGGCTAGTGTTGCCCATGTATGTATCTTGGGTACAGACCTCACCAGGTGGTAAGTCACACAGACTATGTAGCAAAGGGACCAACCAGGTCTCTTCCACTAAGTTATCAGTCTCATGGCTTTAGGATCTCAGCCCAGAAACCCTATCTGGAGCGGCTGCCCTGGCCTCTTGTCCACACCAAGCCCTTCACCCCATGTCTCTCAACTCCTTCCCAATCCCCCTCCACTGCCAGGTGCCGATGCCAGCCAGAGTCCACTCCCCAGAGCACAGTCTACTCATGCTGTCCCCTCAAGACCATTCTTCTGGGCTCTCCACTAACTGAGACCCTCAAAGCCAGACAGAAGGTAAGTGTGGTGGTGCACAAATGTAATTGGGACTTGGAAGGCTGAGACAAGGAGGATCGCGGGCTCAAGGCCAGCCTCAACAACTTAGTGAGACACTGGTTCAAAATAAAAAATAAAAAGTGCCAAAGTATAGCTTATAGCTCAGAGGTCAGTGTCCCTGGGCTTGATCCCAACCACCCCCCCCCAAAAATAAATAAATTTAAAAAATGCCAGATGGACCCACCACGGCACCTGGAAGCCTTTCCTAACACCCTGGTATGGATCATTCCTCCTTCTCCCTCTTTCCCCAGGCCCAGCAGTCTTGGCAATCTTGCCCCAGAACTTCTGCTTCTCTGCCTGTCTCCCCAGTTTATCCCTTCAAATTCCTCAAAGGACTGTCCCCCTGCACCTGAGCCTTTCTGCACAGTAGGGGTCCCCAATCAATGCTTCTGGAAGGACCTGTTCAAAATGCTTGGCTGTGTCTTCCAGGAACCTGGTTGTCCAGAATGACCATTGCAAGGGTTACCCCATCTATGTTCCTTAGGTCCAACATCAGAAGGATGGAGGCAAAAGGAAGGAAGGAAGGAAGGAAGGAGAGAGAGAGAGAGAGAGAGAGAGAGAGAGAGAGAGAGAGAAGGAAGGAAGGAGATGAAGGAGGAGGGGAGGCATCAATAACAGGTTAGGCAGCTTTGGCCCAAAGTTAAGAGGCCAGGCAGCCAGGCAGGCCTGGGGCTGAATCTGCAGATAAGACATCTATCTACACTGGACTGTGGCTTTACTTTTAATTGGTTCAATACTTTTGCAGTGAGATCACATGTGTGCTTCACCTACTCAGTAATGAGTTTTTACTCAGCCACCCAGGAGAAACTGCAAAGGAGTAAGTTGTAGGGGTGCTGTCCCTCCTAAATAGCCGAAAGGCAGCCCATTGCTCCTTCTCGGCCCCAAACTTGAAAAGTTGACAGGACTACTGGAATCGTTCACAGCACACCGGCTGGGCCCTCCTGCAGATACCCTCTCCCGGGCTTGCTAGAGGCTGCCCACACATGCACGCACAGGGCAACCTGAGCCCTGCAGATTCCTGCAGCAAAGCTGTTCCTTCCTTTTGGTTCTGCTGATAGAATGGTTTTTCTTTCCTCAAGCATGTGAGCAGTTTGTTGAAATCCAACACAGAAAAATAACCATACTTGAAAGATTTAATTATATGGCCGCCGTCTCAATGGGAAAGTGCAGAATGCTGGTTTTCTGAGTCCACATCACGAGTGCTGAGAAGTACAGCCACCCAAGATCAGAAACAGACAATGTCTAAAGACTACTCAGCCCAGAACCCACCAGACATTCAGTGTGTTTTTATTCTAGTGACTTTTTTTTTTTTGTACTGGGGATGGAACCCAGGGGCATTGTACCTCCAAACTATACCCCCAGCCCTATTTTTTAGTCTTTTTTTTTTTTTTTTTTTTTTTTTTTGAAACAGGGTCTCACTGAGTTGCAAAGGGCCTCACTAGGTAGCTCAGGCTGTCTGTGAACCGCAATCCTCCAGTCTCGGCCTCCCGAAAGTAATATTTTTCTTAATTTTTATTTGTGCGTGCATGCGTGAGTGTGTATATGTCTGGATCAAACCCAGAACTTCACCCATAAGAGTAAGCAAATACTCTACTATGAGCTGTACTCCTGGGTCCTTAAATAATAAGTGAATTATATGGTCACTTCCATGAGTCTTGGTGGGAAGGGCGCTTTAAGGCAGGAATGGAGTCTGGTCACCACTGGGTCCTCATCACTCTATGTGCTGAATAAGACCTGATCTCAAGTAGCCCAAAGTAATAGGGAAGGATCCATTCTTTCTAAAAATCCAAGCTCTAGGAACCAGGATAAAAAAAATCTCTGCCATCCATTCTTCTTTGTTAAGTTGCTAAGGCTGGCCTTAAACTTATGACCCTCCTGCCTCTGCCTCCCAAGCTGCTAGAATGACAGTTGTGTGCCACTATGCCTGGCATCTGCTCCCCGTTGCTAGTGACTGTTAAACCAAATAATCCCAAACTCCATTGTCCAAACATCAGTGTGCCGTGGTCCATCTCTCCCTTTGGGGTTCAGACAGCGAAGGCAGGACCAGGTGTGGCTTCTCTGTGGCAGTCTGGGGCCAGCATCACCATCCATCCACCTCACTGCTCGCTGTATCTCATGTACACTAACTGTTTCGAAGACACACGTGACTGACCGGGGTCAATATCTGAATCTTCCTGATTTGATCACGTGGTCCTTTAAGTGGACTCTGAGAATGAGCTTCTTCCCTAAAAAGGAGAGACACTTTCCAAATGGTGAGTATATACTCATGACCTTCACAGAAGCATCTGTGAAGCCTCGGGGAGCCGACAGACTGGACATGGCCCCTGGCCTCAGGTTCTCCACCTGTGAAATGGAGACAATCTCAGCTTACCCCCAGACCACTACAAGAAGCACAGGAGAATGTCAGGTCTGGCTGCCAGTGCCCTCCCCGAGGCTGCCTCTGCAGGGCCTCCTCACAGAACCATTGTGAGGGAGCAGTGCTTGGTGGCGCCCACAGCCCGGCCGCCCCTCCCCCACAACCTCGGGGCCCCTTCTCTCCAGTCTGTCTCGGCTGAGCTCACAATGAGTCAGTCACAGCCGCTGCCTCACAGCCCACTTCAGGGGCTTGAAGTCACATCCTGCCTAACCCAACTCGACATGATTTATTCTGCCCCAGGAATGCAGCTCATTTCCCAGAATTTTGTCAAGAACTGTAGTCAAGGAGCTTGATCTTGCAGGGGCCCCTTTACAGGCTCCGCTGCATGGGCAGCTAGAGAAGCCCAAGCCCGGCTCAGATCCGGAAGAGGGAGCCACGCAGGCAGGGCCGCAACAGGCCCTGAGCATCTCATCCTGGGCGCTCTAGGTGCTTTTTGTTTTTGAATCTCAAACCACAGTGTCTGAGTATATTTAATTTTTAAACTTTTCTTTTTTTGCAGTGCCGGGAGTCAAACCCTGAGGGCCTCACGTGTGCCAGGTTAGCACTCCACCACTGAGCTATACTATACCCCCAACGCAGTTTTAAAACTTTTTAAGATTTGAACTTTTTATCACAATACAGACATGTCAAAGCTTCATGAAATGATGTATACATGCTGTGCACACTGATGTTTTTATGCAAGTCTATTTTATTTCATTTCTAAAAATACTGGTTGCCACCCATTAATTTCCCAACCTACCAAGTGTCTCAGTTGACAGTCTGAAAAACACCCACCCAACTTAACCTCCACTGGGCAGAAGAAACACAGACTAGTCCAGGGACTCGCCCGCGGTCGCCAGGAATCAGGCCGAGCAGAACAGGTCCAGAGCCAGAGGGGAAGCTGTGGGGATCCAACCTCCCAGCAGGTGAGGCGGCAGCTGCAGCCACTCTGACTCTTTAGACACGCTCATCTCAGTGCTAACTCGGTTTGATCTTGCCAACCTTGACAAAGCTAAGGTAGGTGTCATGCTGCTCTCCCCATGTTAAACAAGAGACAGGGAGGCAAAGTGACTTGCCAAGATACAGAGGCTTCTGGACTATCCTTTAAGAAAGAAAAGAGCTAGGCGCAGTGGCACATGCCTGAGAATTGAAAGTTCCAAGCCAGCCTCAACAACTTAGCTTGATCCTGTCTCAAAATAAAAAATGAAAAGGACTGGGAATATAGCTTAATGGTGGAACACCCCAGGATTCAATCCCGGGAGGAAGGAAGGGAGGGAGGGAGGAGAGGGAAGGTAAGAGATTAGTGAACTGTGGCACACACCTATACACCAAGTTACTCAGGAGACTGAGGCAGAAGGGTCTCAAGTGTGAGGCCAGCCTGGGCAATCTAGTAAGACTCTCAAAATAAAAGGTAGAAAGAAAAAAGGGGGGGTGGGAAGGGGCTGCGCTTGCAGATCAGCGGCACAACACTTGCCTGGCATGTGCAAGGGCCTGGGTTCAATATCCAATATCAGGGAGGGAGGGAGTCCAGGTGAAAGACCACAAGATAGAAGAGTCCAGAATAATACAAGATCAAATCTGGCCATAATAAAAACACTGCCACTCCCATCTCCAGCCCCATGCTGCAGATAGGCCTACAAGTAATAAGATATTACAAGCATAACTCAAGAGAGATCAGATGGAGGCAGCCACAGCCCCACAGCACTGAACTGGGAAGGTGTCACAAACTCATCCCTGGGGCAGCCTAACTGTGTAATGAACAGATCCCTCATGCCTGGCATTAGTGGCCCATCAGCTACATGGTACACAAACATGCACACGTGCTAAAAATAAAAAAATAAGGCTTCCATTTCTCTAGGTCAGTGCTCAAGGACCCCTCTGAGAATTCACTGAAGGTTGTGAACCCTTTGGCTAGCATTATTTTTTGGTGGTACTGGGGTTCCTGGAAACCCTTCTACCTCCGGGCTATACCCCCAGACCTATTTTATACTTTTTATTTGGAAACAGGGTCTCTTAAGCCAGTGCGGCTGGCTTCGAACCTGCGCGATCCTCCTGTCCTCCTGTCTCCACCTCCCAAGCACTGGGATTACAAGCGTGCGCCACCACGCCGGCTTGGCTAACATTTTAACTTGCAGTGCAGTCCATGGACTCCTAGGAGTCCCCTGGTTCCCAACTCAAAGGGAACAGGGGGCATGGCCAGCCTCTCTTTCCACCAAATGCTAGAAGCCCTTTAGAGGGATGCCCTCCTTGACCTCTGGAGGGTCAGATAGGGTCTCCTGAGGAGACAGAGCTGTGGTCAGGACAACCCAATAGTGAGAGTGTGTGCAGGATGGAGAGGGAAGCCATTTCTCCCGGGCAGCTGTGGAGTCCCCTAGACGCTCTACTCCAGGAAGAGGACACTCCAAACTGAAGGGCTTACTGTCTCATCTGCCATTTCTACCCGTTGGGTCAGTTCTCGGCTGAGCCAGCATAGTCCCAGCCCTGGGCATGGAATGGCACGGAAGCTGGGGCAGACAAGCTGCACTCTAGAGCTTCCACCTCTCTGGGGAAGAGGATCCAAGTAAGAGACACGGGGTGGGGATAAAATCCATTTACTTCACACTTCTGAGAATAATTAACTTGCCGTTAATTCCTGGAGCACATTGCACAGCACCCTTGTCTGAAGGCTGGCCACCCCCAGCTGTCCTTGAGTGGGGAGCCTGGCCGGCAGAGATGACCTCACCACGTCCTTCACCAGAAATCTGGTTGCTGCTTATTTTACCCCCCACCAAGAATCACTCCTTTACAGGAACAACAGCCTGGTTCCAAAGTGGCCAGGGCGTGAGAGAAGGAAGAAGCAGCGGCCCTGCCTCAGGAGCGGCCACCATCCTGCCCTGGGCAGAGCCCTGTCGCTCCCCACCTTGACACACACACAGACAGACCTGTGCACAGACATGTTCACACAGATGCCTGCACACGGGCACCAGGGAGGATGCTGGCATCGGGCAGAATGAGAGACGCTCCTGAGTTGGGCAACCAGGATGTGAGTGCTGGATTCTCTACTCACTGGTATAACTGTCCCAGTTATTTAATCATTCTGAATCTCCCTCTCCCTCTCCCTCTCTCTCTCTCTCTCTCTCTCTCTCTCTCTTCATTTGTAAAATAGGAATTACGGCGCCCACCTTTCAGGACCATGTGGACAATTCAATAGGAGCTGCCAGTGCTTGATCTCCCTAGACACAGTAGCTCTGTGCCGCACCTGAATGTGACCTGACTGCTGGCAGGTCTCCAGGGTCACCGCGCCTAAGGGCTCAGTCCCTGCCTGTCAGGACTCAAAGAGGCCGCAAAGGCGCACAGCAGGATACCCAGCAAGGCTCACAGTAGGACCAGGTGAACAGCAGCTGGGATGTCAGGGAGGGAAAGACCAGCGATGACCCTGAGCTTCCCTGTCCTGTTCACAGCCAAAGCAGAGACACTGGTCCTCCAGCTGAAACCAACCCCCTCCAACACTACACATTCCCATACCAAACCCCTCAGAACCTGATTCCTCTAAGATAGAGGGGAGAGGAGGAGATCTACCCACACTACCCCTCCCCTCCGGCTGTCTCCACGGATGAGCCAGGAATTTAATGAGCCCTCCTGACTCCTAACCAACCACAACCAATCCGGAATGTCCCAGGTCTAGGGCACAACAAAGCTGCCCAGTAATGCCCGGAAGAGCCTTTGAGTGCAGCCCCAGCCCCGGATCTTTGCTCAGGTCTGCAATACAGGATCACATTCTTTGCATTCTTGCCCGAAAGCCAGAAGTAAGAAAGGGGGTGGGTGGTGCTGGGGGAGGGGCTTCACGCTTTCAACCTAAGGATAATTAAAGCCTGGGACTTGTTTCAAAGGGTAGATCTACCCACTGCAGTCTCCCACCTCCCCAACCCCAACAATGCTGAGGATTAAACGCAGGGGTGCTCTACCACTGAACTACATTCCCAGCCCTTTTGATTTTTTATTTTGAGACAGGGTCTTGATAAATGCCCAGGCTGGCCTTAAATTTGTGACCCTTCTGCCTCAGGCCCTCAAGTAGCTAGGATTACAGGTGTGCGCCACCATGCCCTGCGCCCCGCTGCCCCCACTCATAGCATCTTTAACAAGCTGCTCTTCCACGGCGAAGGACACCATGGTCAGCACTGCACACCCGACCACCTGGGAGCACCCTATCTTCAGCCTCACACTGTATTTCTTCCTCTGACGAGTTTTTCGTTCCAGCCAGAGAAGCTCACGGAACTAACTGCAGATAGAGCTGGGAAAGGCAGGAGCAGGGACAGTTGGAGGGTTAGTACAGCACTGATGGGGCCGTGTGAATTCCAGAGCTCTGCAGCAAGTAATTAGTTGTATAATGAGACATTTTTCCTGAGCACTTGGCGCTATACATCCACCTCCTCCTCTTCACCCTGGCAGAGACAGGAAAACAGTTGAGGGCGGCAGGCCCGGCTGTGGCAGAAGGCAGGCTGAGAACAGCTTGCTGGTGGGCCAGGAGGAGGCGACAGGGGAGGCTACGGGAAAAGGAAAAGCCGTTTGCTGACCACAGCCCGCCTGGCATGCCCACCTCACCTGCTGACTACCTAGTGGGTCTTGTATGGCACAGGAAGGCTGGATCTTAAGCCTGACAAGGTAAGACCAGCAAGGAACTGTGTATAATTCTGCACAAAAGCATTCACGACCATCACCCACAGAATGGTTTAAGTGGTGTGAGAAGGCCAAAGAGGTAGTGGAAGCAGAGAGAAAATAGCTGGCCTGGAAATCAGGGGCTGGGAGGGGAGCTTACATCGCCCCCTTGCTGCCCAGGGCAGACTCTTGGAGTCTCAACATTCCAGACTATAAAATGGAACACTCATACCATCACCTTGTGGGATTGCTCACTGCAATAACCTGGATGTGACTTCAAACTCTATAAAGTGGTAAAAAGAAAAAAGGTAGATTGAAATAGATTTTTAACAGATAATAATTAACCTGTCACTATGCTGACCATGAATAAAATACACAATAAATAAGAGAGCTAAACTCACCAAGTACCAAACCCCCTGTGGTATTTTTTCTTGTTCGCAGATTAGGAAAAGTGACACACAAGGTTGCAGACAGACAGTGGCAAGTGGGAGAACGGGGCTTGGGACAGATGTGCTGAGCAGAGCCCCACCTACTCACCTAAGCAGTGAACACACACTAGTGGTTACGCCTCAGAAGCCAGGGAGTGAAGCCACCTACCCGCACTAGAAATTACCCAGGGCCTGCCAGCCACATTCAGGCATGAGGAACTTCTATCTTCTGTTTCCCAAGCACACACAATGGGACACCATGGGCCAGGCACAGTGCAAGGGTCCTGGGGGCCACCCTCTGAAAGGGGCACACACAAGAGCCAGCACAGACACTGAGAAGCCTGGGATACTCCCAGGGCGGTGGGTGTGGAGGAAGCAATGGCACCGGCTCAGCAAAGCAGCTTTGACTGCAGCCACAACACTCGGGCAAGCCATGGGGATTTTAAGTTTATAGCCCTGCACCAATTTTCTACTCCTGCTGAAGTAAAAAGTGTTTATGGCTCATCAGAGGGGAGAGGCCATCTCCAAGAGCACTTGGCCCAGGAACACTGTGTGGAAGGCGAAGGGCCTGGCCTTGTCACTAAGAGGTTTGGTCAGAAGTGGACCAGGGAGCAGGAAGGATGGAAGGGAGGCAGGAGGAAAAGTGCTGGTGACCCAGGTGGGGAGCAGCCCTGACACTGAGTGGGGCCCAGATGAACTAGACACCGTGCTGAGGGTGTCCCATACCTTAGTTGCCCTGAAAATACCAAGCCATGGTTTTATTCACCAGTTTACAGATGAGAAGCCTGGGGATCAAAGGAGTTAAGTAAACAACAGGCAGAGGCATCCTGGAAGGCTCATTCCCCAGACCTGAAAAAAGTCAAAGGAATGTCCCTGGATCAGTGGTACTCTAGCTCAGGGTTCCCAAACTTATCTGGCTTACCACCCCCTTTGGGGGGAAAAAAATTACTTGGCACCCCTCTGGAAATCTGTCTTTTTTAAGCAAATAAACCAAAAGATACAGTGACAAATTTAGTTTCTTTTATGTATCTACATTTTGTTTCAGTGCCTCCCAAGGAGGTTTGCCTACTTTGAGAACCTATGTGCCCACACACACACACACTTCCTTCTCCCTGTGATGAGTTGAATTGTTTCCCCAATTAAGAAATAGGGCCTTAAAAGGTAATTAAGATAAAATGAGGTCTCTGGGGTAGGCCCTAATCCAATATGTCTAGTGTCTTGAAGAAGGGGAGATAGTCTGGTGTGGTAGTACAGGCTTGTAATCCCAGCATTCGGGAGGCTGAGACAGGAGGATCGCGGTTTGTGGACAGCCTCAGCTACTTAGTGAGGCCCTCCGCAACTTAGTGAGCCCTGTTTCAAAATAAAGAATAAAAAATAGGTCAGGGAGCCGGGCGTGGTGGCGCACGCTTGTAATCCCAGCATTTGGGAGGCTGAGACCTGGAGGATTGCGGTTCACAGACAGCCTCAGCTACTTAGTGAGGCCCTCTGCAACTCAGTGAGACCCGGTTTCAAAATAAAGAATAAAAAATAGGGCAGGGGGTGTAGCTCGGAGGTCAAATGCCCCTGGGTTCCATCCCCAGACCTGCAAAAAAAAAAAAAAAATAGGTCAGGGGGTGTAGCTCAGAGGTAAAATGCCTCTGGGTTCCATCCCCAGTACTGCACAAAATAAAATAAAAGAAAAAGAAAAGAAGGGGAGATTAGGACATAGACTGCCCAAAGAGACCAAGTGAGGACCCACAAAGAAACAGCCACCTTCAAGCCAAGGAGAGGCTGCAGAGGAACCCACCGGCCTCATCTTGGACTCAGCCTCCAGAACTGAGAATAAATGTCCGCCAAGCCCTATGTGTGGTGCTTTCCTGAGGCAGCCTCGCAAACCAGAGGCCGCTCCCTGACCTATTCTCCCCCGCACATCCTTAAACTTGACCTGCCTCAGCGAGCAGCTCTGTTCATTGCTGTCTGATTCTCCCCACTAACAAATAAGCTACAAGCACTTCAGTGGTCTTACTAAATGCTATATCCCCAGGACCTAGAACAGCCAGAATTTGATACATATTTAATGAATAAATAAACTGGGTGAATATGGGACTTAAACCTAGATGCTGCTTCTGAATCACCGACCCCCTCCCCACACCCTGCCTTCCTTCTTCTGTTTTCTCTCTAGTCCTTGTATCCACCTTTCCCTCCTCCAAGATAATAACTACTAAATTCTGGTACAGTGGTGTATGTCTGTAGTCCCAGCTAACTGGGAGGCTCGGGCAGGAGGATCTCAAGTCGGAGGCCAGCCTGGGTAACTTAGCAAGACCCTGCCTCAAAATAAGAAAAGAAATGGGGTTAGGGGTGTAGCTCAGTGGTACGAATCCCTGAATTCAATTCCCGGTAAGGGAGGGGAGGGCTAGCAAATAATTAAAAATAGTATAATAACCTTTAGCTTATAATTATCAAACAGTAGTGTAAACAAGATAACAAGGAGACAGGAATGAATAAAAAAGATACACAAAGGGCCTCTTCATCACCAGGGAGCACTATCCTCTACTGAGTGCTGAAATCCTCAAACTGTACTGTGTTTAATCCTAACAGCAAATTCAAAATACAGTGAAAAACACAGTTGGGTCAAGGTTTGCTTCCTGTGGCTATTTTGGGTGTCTGCTTCAAGGGGGGTCACTGAGGACAAACTTCAAACCCAAGAGGCGTGGTTCCAAGGCAAATCCAATGGGGGCTGCAGAGGGGCCGCAGAGAGGCCGAGCCTTGAAGGCGGTAGGAAGCCGCCTGGGCAGCCCAGCCCCTTCATTCCCAGGTGAGCAGGTGGCCACAAGCTCTTGGCGCCTTTCCAAGCAACACAGGCACCTTTCCAGCTCTCAGGCAGAGATTTCAGGTCCCACTAACTGGGGGGACGGGGGCCACAGGGGCCAGAAAAAGGAAAGCACAACACCTGGCAAAGAAGCCATTTCTCTGGAATAAAAGGAGCTATCGGAGCAAAGACGACTCCTGCCCTCCCGCCGGAAGCCCACCTCCTCTCCCCCTGCACCCAGTCCGCCTCACCCCCAAACCCCCCCCACACACATCCATCTTGGCCCACAAGTAGCCACTAGGATTTGGAAACTTCCTCTTTACAACAAAACTAAACTGTTGCAGCTCATTGCTACAATTCTTGCACCATTCCCGGGAGCCCACAGCAGTGACATTGGGGCATTTCAGAGCCTACCCCACCCTCATCCTCCTCCTGGCCCTCCTCCGGCTGTGCTGCCCCCAACCCACTTTCTCTCGGAGGGGTCTCTTCCAGTAGGGCTAGGGACTGTTTTCCGGGTCTCCCTGTGGAAAAGAGCCCTTGGAGATGTTTGCCTCCAGTGGGCAAACATCTGGCCTAGGCCTTGGGGGGGGGGGCAGAGGCTGGAGATCTCCCTCCAAAGAACCTAGAAAGATCTCCCAGCTCCTCCTTCCTAAGCTTCCTCACCACTAATGACGAAGTGGTTTTACCTGTTTTCCATCAACTGGAATTGGGCACCCAGGCTGCAACCTCATGCTCAGCCCCGCCTCATACCACAGCTCCAGGGAAATGCTGTCCCCGGGTCTAGACACAGGCCCTGGAGCGCGCGGCTGGGACTGGGACCTGAAGCCTACGGTGAATGCTCTCGAGGTATCTGCTGAATTCACGAATTTCCAAGAATCAATAAAACTCATGAAAGTTTCTGGCTCTGTAAATAATGATCCTTCTGCTCAGTGGATCATAACATGGCCATTAAAATATTCTTCGTAGAGACTGTGCAACATAGAAGACTTCAAGTGAGTAAGTCAGACCACACACAATATCCACTCTGCTATGACTTTGTAAAATACCTGCATCTACGGACAGGAAACCTGAGAGATGCAAACAGTGGATGGAGTGACGGGCAAACTGGCTTCTTTCCAGCTTTGTTGTCATAATGCCTGTGCTATAAGAAACCTGCCTCTTACTTATTTTACTTTGAAAAGGGAACTGATTCCAGTAACCATAATGTATCTCTCAATACTCCAAGAAAAATCTCATCCCAAGTCCTGTGACTGGGAATGACATCTGACCACACAGCCAGAGGCACAGGCAGAATTCCCAGCATCCTTCTAGAGGTTTATGACCTGGGAGTGGAATCCTGCACTCCGGCATTTCCCAGGAAATGGCGCAAGGAAGCATGGCTTAATGGGCTACCTTGGGCTATGAAGGAGCTGAGGTCGGAGCTCCTGAGGCGGAGAGACACCCTTTTACCAGCCTATGTGACTCACAGGACCTTGGCCAACCTGAATCACCCCTGAACAAAACTTCACCAGCGTCTGGGTGACCAAGCAAGGTCCCAGCCCTGCTCACTAGAGGTGCTGTACTGTCCACCCCTTGGGATCGACCACTTCAAGATGCCGCCTCCTCCAGGCAGCCTTCTCAGCCTCCCCAGGTCTGCTCCCCTGGTTCCCAGCCCTGTGCCTGCTGGAAGGTGATGGCTGCTGAAAACGAGGGTCCATGTTTGCTCCGCCTCCACAGTCCCAGCACCTGGCCTAGTGCCCTGGCCAAGAGAAAGTTCTGAGTGGTGGTTACGGAATGACTAAGGGTTCGACAGGTGGCCACATGAAGGAAAGCAGGAATGCAGCAGTCTGCAGATGTTGAGAAGAGCCCGCTAGGAAGATGGCAGCCTGGCCTCTGGCCACCAGTCCCCAGCAGGAAAGTCGTTCAGGCCCTGCATTGGCTCCAGCAGCCCGCTTTCACCTGCCTCCCTGAGGACCAAGTCAGGCACTGAAACATGGTCGCCTGGGGTTAAAGGTGAAGCCAGTAGCCAAGGCAACCCCAGGGCCCCGGCAACATGGACCCTGAGGCCACTGAGCCCCTGGCGAGGGGGGAGCTCAGGGCCCCAGCCCCGCTGCACTGCAGAGGTGAAGCCCACAGTGAAGGTTTGTGAGGCCACACCAGGGCTTCTCCTGCAATAGGAATCAGGGTGCCTGGGCTGGAACAAGTGAAGAACTACCCGAGATAATCTAGTAAGAACGTACGCCTGGGACACGTAGATGCTCTCTGTAAAATTTATCAATTATTATTAGCACTCCTCCTTCCTTCCTTCCTTCCCTACCTCCCGCCCCTTCCCTCCTGCTGGGCAATTCTAGGAAGCCCCTGCCCACTCAAGAGAGCATAGGCCTGCCTTGGGTTCCGTGCACATGTATGTGTGCCTGTCTCTTGCACACGCGTGTCTGTGTGTCTGTGTGTGTTTCTGTCTGTCTCTCTCTCTCCTGACTCCCTTTCAGAAGAAACAGCTCTTTGGTGACAGGTACAGGTTCTCACCCTGAGAAGAGCACAGTGCTGGGCACCCAGCAGGAGCTCAAGGAGTCTGTCGACTGGCTTGCCTACAAAATTTGCAGACAACTCCCTTCTACCTAATAATCGGCTCTTAAATATGAATAGGGCTCAGTGGTACAGTGTATGCTTAGCGTGCAAGAGTCTGGGTTAAATCCCCCCACATCAGGGGGGGAAAAAAGCAAAAATGAAATTAACTTTGAAATACCTCCCCTACCACCAGCTTTCTCACCCCAGAGATTCCCAGACAAGTACCCAATGTCAGTGTTTTATAAAATGGAGAGAATATTACATGGAATTCAAAAGCTTCTGGCTGCCTGGGCCTCGTGCAGCCCAGCTTAAAAGCAAAGGGACCAGGTAGACCACATCCCCATTCACAAAACAAGGACCAGCGGCCAGGCACGAGGTTGCAGCCTGGGGAGAGCGATGAAAGGGGCCCGCCTCTGACTCCAGGTCCTCACAGTCCAGTGGGCTCCAAGTCGCCTTCATTCTGGCCCAGTTGAACTAAGTCTCCAAAGAACTCCAGATGCCCTGTTCTTTATGTTTATCAGACAGGAAGCGGCCTTCTCCAACCCAATGACTTCATGTAAAACACAGGAAACACGGCAGCTTTTGAACACAGGCAATTCTAAATAAAGGTGCCTCTACTGCTTTGGAACCACTTTTTATTTATTTTTTAATGCTTTAACCATGACAAGTTGGGCTGCCTGTCAGAAAGGATGCACATGTTGCTGCCCTCAAAGACCCAGCCAGCACCAATGTCCAGGGAGTTCCTGCCTCCCAGTGGCAGGCGCCTCAGTCTGGCATCTTAGTCACCAAAATTTGTTACCACAGGACAACTTTGTGGGACAATTTGGGGGGGGGGGTAAGTGGAGATTAACCCAGGGGCATTCTACCTCCCAGCTCTACTTTAAAGCCCTTTTCCTTTTTTTTTTTTTTTTTTTTGGTGGTACTGGGGATGGAACCCAGGGACTTTTCTACCTCCAAGCTATACTCCAAGACCTTTTCCTTTTTTCTTTTTTTGGTGGTACTGGGGATGGAACCCAGGGGCTTTTCTACCTCCGGGCTACACTCCCAGACCTATTTTATACTTTTATTTGGAAATAGGGTCTCACTAAGTTGCTGAGAGCCTGCTTCACTAGGTAGATGAGGCTGGCTTCGAACCTGTGTGATCCTCCTGTCTCAGCCTCCCAAGCGCTGGGATTACAAGTGTGCGCCACCACACCCAGCTTCCCCTTTTTATTTTTTGTTTTAAAATAGGGTCTTGCCAGGCGTGGTGGCACACGCTTGTAATCCCAGCATTCGGGAGGCTGAGACAGGAGGATCGCGGTTCGCAGTCAGCCTCAGCTACTTAGTGCGGCCCTCTGCAACTTAGTGAGACCCTGTTTCAAAATAAAAAGAACAAAAAAACAGGGTGTGGGGGGATGTGGCTCAAAGGTCAACTGCCCTTGGGTTCCATCCCCAGACCCACAAAAATAAAAATAAAAAAATAAAACAGGGTCTCAGCACATTGCTGAGGATCTGGGCCCAGGTTGGCCTGATCACAAAGCCCTTGCTTTGCTCCCGCCATCACAGGTTTTGCATTGAAAATACAACAAACTGATCACCCAAGATGTTAAGTGAGCTAACATTACTAAAAATCCCAACTGGCTAAAGGACAGTGAAGGTCGGTGTGGCTTTCTGAGCGGCCCACCCTGCTGCCTGGCACTTTACCATGTGAAACAGTGATTGTTCTGAGCGGTGGGAACTTCCATCCCAAGGGCCCCACCCAAATGGAAGAAGTTCAGAGAAACCCAAACACCTCCCCATTCTCTAACGTAGTGCCCCCCAAAGGAAAAGATGACAAGACTAGAAGATTTTTAAAGAAAAATTTTAAAGATTGGATATGTGTTGCTTGGCTGAACCATGCAAGAGGAGTGAACCAGGAGCCAAGGTTGTCTACCAACTCACAGAATGAGCCTGGTAAATCATTCATTTTCTAAGTGGGGAAAAAATAATTTTTCTTTCTTTTGTTTGTGTGCTAGGTGTGGTGGTGCACACTTGTAACTTGGGAGGCTGAGACAGGAGGATCGCAGGTTCACAGACAGCCTCAGCAACTTGGGAGGCCCGCCACAACTTAGTGAGACTCTTTCAAAATAAAGAATAAAGCCGGGCGTGGTGGGCTCATGCTTGTAATCCCAGCATTCAGGAGGCTGAAACAGGAGGATCGCAGTTCATAGACAGCCTCGCTACTTAATGAGGCCCTCCGTAACTTAGTGAGACTGTTTCAAAATAAAGAATTAAAAACAAAAATAGGGAAGGGGGTGTAGCTCAGAGGTCGAATGCCCCTGGGTTCCATCCCCAGACCCGCAAAAAAAAAAAAAAAAAAAAAAAAAAGACTAAAATAAGGCTAGGGGTATACCTCAAAGGTAGAATGCTCCTGGTTCCATCCCCAGTACCACAAAAAAAAAAAAAAAAGTTTTTTTTTTAATTAACCAGGCATAATGGTCCATACTTGTACTCCCAGGTACTTGAGAGGCTAAGGCAGGAGGATCACAAGTTCAAGTCCAGTCTGGGCAATGTAGCAAGATCCTGTCTCAAAATAAAAAATAAAAAGGGCTAAGGATGTAGCTCATTGGTAGAGCGCCCCTGATTTCAGTCCCTAGTACCAGGAGGTGGGGGGGGACTATACCCAAGACCCACTCCAGCTCAGATATTCCAAAATTCTAAGTAAATTCAGTAGGGAGAAGGTTTATCATTGATGACAATTTTTTCTTTGAAGCAGGAAATCATTAAGAATTGGAGTTAAAACAAAAGAAATAAAAGAAACCTAAGGCTTAAGTTTCCAAAATATAAGTGTCCTTTTTAGTCAGTAGCAACCTTCTCAAAGTAATTGGCCAATAGCTTCCTCAACACATGAAACATTGTACAGAAAGATACCATTCTGGCCCAGGTGAGTGGGTTCTCTGGAGATGGCCCCCTTTCTCCTTTGCAAAATGCCTTAAGGACAGGACCCTAAGACCCTCAAGGTCCTCTGAGAGGCCACAGGAAAGTGACTGAGGGTGCGAAAGGTGGGCTACCTTCTACCCTTCCCACAGGCCTCAGCCCAACCTGCACCAACAGGAAGTCACACCCTTCAGTGCTGGCTTCCTTCCAGAAGGCCCTGACTGGCTTGCTCCAGACACAGGGGAAGGGTCTCTGGGCACCTGCTGCAGGGGTCCCAACAGGCCTCCACCCCAGTTGCAGCCAGCCAGGCTGGGCACTGAACCACTCAGGACTTGAGAAACCAGTCAGAAAGGGATTTAAACCCAGCAGAAGCCTGCCTCTGTTCCTTTTTGAAGATTTGCCTCAGACTCAAGTGGGCAGCTCCCCCGTGCTGCGTGAGGGGCAGGTGGGGCCTTAGGAGCAGAAAGCTCCTGTCTCAGCCTCCCAAGTACCGGGATTACAGGCCTGAGCCACGTGCGCGGCATTAATTTGACCTTTCTAATAGACAGTTAACTTGCTTCCTCCCTTTTTCTCTGACAGTGCGTCAATGAATATTCTCAATGAATATTCGCAGACATTTCCTTCTGTACATTCCAGCTTGTCTAAGGGGCAAATTCCTAGAAGGCAGTTAGAAGGACTGCTACATCGGGTGTGGTGTCTCACGCCTATAACCCCAGCCACGCAGGAGGCTGAGGCAGGAGGATCAAAAGTTTGAGGTCAGCCTAGGCAACTTAATGAGACCTTGTCTCAAAAATAAAAAGAGCTGGGGTGCCACTCACAAGTAGGATTCCCCTGTACCAAAAAAGGGGGGGCTAAGGGTTGGGGATGTAGCTCAGTGGTAGAAAACCCCTCGTTTTCATTGCCAGTACAGGGATAAGGGGTAGAACTATGCTTCAAAAGATAATGCCAAACTACCTTCTAAAAAAAGTTGTACAATATCCACTCCCATCAATAAGAGCAGAGTGCCTAAGAAAGAAGCATTTCAAAGAAATTTAAATTGCTTTTTCTTATTCCCAGGTATTCTTATGTACAACCAATGGGCCCATAAACTTTTATGCTATCAGCCAGGCATGGTGGTGCACGTTTGTAATCCCAATACTTTGGGAAACTGAGACAGGAGGATCAAGGGTTCATGACCAGTCTCAGCTACTTGGCAAGGCCCTCCGCAACTTAGTGAGGCTGTTTCAAAATAAAGAATAAAAAAATAGGGCTGGGGGTGTAGGTCAGAGGTAGAATGTCCCTGAGTTCAATCTCTCCCGCCCCCCCCCCAAAAAAAAACTTGTACGACATCTTCATAGGGGATTTGGCTCTCTCTAGAAAAATAAAAAATATTCTTTTTTTTGTGTGTGTGGATCTGGGGATGGAACCCAGGGGCATTCGACCTCCGAGCTACACCCCCCCCCCTATTTTTTATTCTTTATTTTGAAACTGGGTCTCACTAAGTTGCAGAGGGCCTAAGTAGCTGAGGCTGTCCGCAAACCACGATCCTCCAGTCTCAGCCTCCCGAATGCTGGGATTACAAGCGTGCGCCACAATGTCCAGCTTCAAAAATATTCTTGACCAGAGCCAAAGTTGGAAGCTAAGTCTCCAGATATACAAGTCCAGGGCTCTTTCCATATCACCCTTCGCTATGACCTAGACCCCAGGAAACCACATATTAGAAACTAAAACCACAGTCAGTCTGCACATCTTCCGCCCAGGGCCTGTAACCAGGTTACTCAGCACAAGTGCATCAAGTACATCCAAGAGCCTCAGCAGATGGGCCTAACAGCCTGGGCTTCATAGCTCACAGCACAGCACATGAAGCAGTGTGTGTGTGCATGCGTGTGTGTGTGTGTGTGCGTGCGTGTGTGTGTGTTGTGTCCTGGGGATTAAACCCAGGGACATTCTACCTGAGCTCCAGCCCCAGCCCAATTTTTTTATTTTAAGTTGCAAGGGGCCTCACAAGTTACTGAGGCTGGCCATGAATCTGTGATCCTCCTCTCTCAGCCTCCCCTGAGCTTGTAGCCAAGGAAACAATCTATCCCTATTCTCACCTGACAACCCAGGGAGTTAAAACTGAAAATATCACACACACACACATACACACACTTGAACTTATTCAGCCATTATGTATCGGGCCTTTTACATACATACCTATAGGGTAGGTATGATTTCCAAATTACTGATGAGGAAACTGAGGTCCAAGGAGGTTATCTGACTTGCCTCAGGTTACAAAGTTAGTAGGTAAGCTGAGAATCTGAACTCTCCTTATCTCCAAAGCCCCAGATCTCTCCCTGACCCCACTCTTCCCACTCTAAGAACTCTAAGAAGCGGGTTCTATAAACCACCAAAACACCACTGCCCAGAACGGCAGCCAGGGCTCTATTGGACTGTCACCACAGGAGTGGAGCCCTGGGCTCAGCACGCCAAGGGTTAAGGCGGAGAGGCAGTGACTCTCTGGGGCTACACAAAGGAAAAATGCACTTCCTGCCCCCGCGGGCAGAGATGCTGTTTTATGCTCAGTAAATTAGGACGTTTGTTTAATTAAGAGGACACACAGATTTTGTTATTCTAAATATTTTTGGAACATGATGCTCGGGAGGAAGCTGTCAAGGCTCTGATTTTTTTCCCTCTGCTTTGGGTTTCTCTTTCTCCCCCCCCCCCAAGAGAAGGGTAGGGCTGGGCTGAGAGAAAAACAACAGCCAACCCTCCTCTCCTTTTGAAATAAAGATGTCAAGCTGGTAAGGGCTGCCTTAAGTACTTTACTGAAGGATTAGCTAGAAGAGGAAGTGGGAGAAAGCGCGGCCAGCCTGGTTTCTAGCAATACCCTACCAGGCTACACAACAATGCTGCATTTTTTGAGTTGCTTTTCTTCTTTTAAAGAGCTAACAGATCCTTGTTTTGTTTTTTCTGGAACCAGAGCGAGCAAAAGGCAGGCTGTGATTAACATGCGTCCTTCATCCTACAAGAGAGAAGTTGTCCCATCTCCAACCCCTTAGGTTAAAAAGTTTAAAAATAAAACAAGAAGGCCAGGGAGGGCCCCGGTCGCTTTCCTCTACCCTCCGGTGCCCTTCAGACCAGCAGCCCCACAGAACATGCCTCGTGGGCTGCCCTTCCCCCAGGGCCGCATAACCTGCCAATGCGGCTCTCCAGGCACCTGGATCTGCCCACCTGCGCTGCCAGGACTTGCTGAGTGTGCCGAGCAAAGCTCTTTGGTGTCACCCCACAGCCATCTGGGGGAACACTGGCTCTCAAATTACACTGAGCAATCTCTTGACGTTCTTAATTACCCGCCAATTATCCACTAAATGACTCCTCACTTTCCACCACCACATGCCTGCCTCAGTTTGCCAAACCTGCAACGTGCTCCTTTCTCATGGCTGCTGCTCTCCTCGCCCCAGACAGCCTCGGAATTCCTTTGTCTGTGGCCTGCTGGGGACACACATCACAGGCTGCCTTTGTATTGATATCGCGCTGCCAGTGTCTCCTTAACTTCCCCAGGGCAAGGGCCTTCTCCAGGCCTCTAGGCTCACAGGTAGGATGGCTCCTTCTTCCCCTCCTATGACTCACACTACCTTTAGAGGGTCCCTGTCATCTCCACCTCACATCAGAGTCATCTACAGATTTGTCTCCACTCTCCAGAAGTGCCCATGGGCAAGGGCCAGATCTTACTCAACCTCACACCCATCCCCCCTACCACCTGGCAAAGTCCCTGGCACAGAGAAGCCAGTTAAATATTTGCTCAATTACACGTGTGTACCCTCCCCCCCACACACACACTGGTAGCAGCCTTACATATAGATTGACTAATATTAATTGAGTGATTGTCTAAACAGGCCTTCAAGCAGCCTCCCTCCTTACCAAAAAGGGAATCAGCCACCAGGTGAGGTTATCAGGCTAGAAGCAGATGGCAACAGAGTCAGAAATGGCCACAGAGTTGCACTGCTACTCCTTCTCTTCAACAGTTACTCAACAGTTACTTTGAAATCCTGTTAAACCCAGAAAAGGGTGCAGCGAACCGAGAAGTTGCTGGGCCTCTCAAGTGCCGGGCTGAGGGAGCCATCAGGTCTCCAAGACTGGGACTTCCCTGGAACCTTCTCCCCAGACCGCTGGGTGGGGCCCGCAGGCAGCAACCCCGGCACTCACCCTGCCCCCAACCTCAGGCCAGCCCGCAAGCTAGTCCCGGAAGGTACATACTCCGTTTCAGATTCAAACTGCGGGACCCCGGGACGGATGGGGGGGGGGAGGGGCCGCTGTAATTCTGCCCTGGGTGTGGTTCAGGACCGGATGGGGGAAGAACCCCTGCACGGGGAAGTGGGGGTGTAGAACACCCGCATCTGGCCCAAACAGGAAAGATGCAATGCCCTAGCCTGGTCCTAAAGGCAGGGCCGGCTCCCCACCCTCCCGCCGGGCGGGGCGGCCCCGGGCGCGGCGGAATCAGGTGCACGCCTGGACGGCCCCGACCGCTGCGGGTGTTGCCAGGCCTTCCTCCCCGGGATGGTGGAAATCCGAAGCCGAGGGGCTGTGGGGGAGGGTCTTTCCTGCCTCGCCTCCCCTTCGCTACCTGGTCCTCCTTCCCCACGCACCCGCCGCACCTCTCCCCGCCCCCGCCTGGCCCGAGCGAGGGCGGCGGGCGAATGAGGAAGTCGGCGGCGGAGGGCGGAAACCCAGCCGGGCGCAAGGTCTACGGCTGGACGGTCCGATTCTGACTCAGGAGGACGCCCTGACAGCTGCCAAGCGGCCCCTGCCTGCCCGTTACCTCCACTTCCAGGACGCCCGGGGCTCTGCACGGAGCCTCGGCCCCGAGCCCCCGACCGCCTCCTCGCGGGGGCGCCGGGTCCGAGGGACGGCGGCTCCCCGGAAGGGGTTGAAAAGTTTGCCTAAGTCGAGTCCCCGGCCGGGCGCGGGCGGCGCGGGCAGGTCGGCCGGGCGCGGGTCCGCGGATTGCGCCCGGGGCGCGGGTGGGCTGCGCTCCCCGAGCGCCGCGCCGAGTCCCGGGTCCCTCCGAGGGCGATGCGGGTCCCGCCGCGGCCGCCGGCCTCGGCCGCCCCGCCGGGTGCCCCGCGCCGAGGCCGGGAGCCCGCCGTCGGCCCGCGGGCCCGGACTCCGCGCGTCCCGGCGCCGCCCCCGCCGCCCGGCCGGCTCCCCGGGCGGCACCGCCGGTGGGGCTCGCTCACCTGGACGCGGATGCGCCCCGCGGAACAGGTGCTGCTCCTCCCGAAAGGGCCTTCTCGAGCGCTCGGGCGGCGGCGGGGTGGGGCGAGCGCGCGAGGCGGGAGCGGCAGCAGGTCAGCCTCGCCGAGCCTTCCGTGCCCTGCCCAGGAACCGCGGTGATCTGCGCGCCTCACCGCGCCCAGCTCGGCTGCTCGCCGCCTTCCCGCCCCGCCCTCGGAGGCGGATCCCTTCCAGACCGGCGCCGGCGGCGGGCGGAGCCTGAGGACGGCCCCGCCTCCCGCTCTGCCTCACCCACTCCGGCCCTCGCCCGGACTTGGTGGACAGCTATCTTGACCTATAGGAAGCGAGAGGGGCGGAGCCTGCGAGGCCCGAGGGGTGGGACTCATCCTTGCATCCGCCCCCACCTCCGCCCGCCCCACCTTCCCCCGCGCTTCCTAGGCGGGAGCCCCGCCTCCTGGGGCGGGCCCAACGGACAGCCAGGTTTCTGGACGGGGATTGACACGGACAGCACCCAATGGGGAGCCCGAGGCTCGGGGCGCGGAGGGCTCGGGGCCCGGGCTTGGCTTTGGTGCTTTCCCGGGGCCGGGGGAGGCCCGGCGGGAGCTGACTGGGAAGGTCCTGGGCGCTGACACTCCGCCCCGCGAGCTGTGTTTTCCCTCGACCCGTCCTACCCAGAAGAACAGATATTAAGTACCATATATGGGAAAAGTGGTATTTTACATAATTATGATGGCTGTGGGGGCGGGCATGGCCTCAGCCCTGGATTCCGTGTGGCAGCAGCGTCGTCCCGAGTTCGAGGCCTGGAGTCCCCTCGGCCCGCGCGCTCCGCGGGACTAGCTCGCGCGCACCCTCTCCCAGACATGTCACAAAAGGGTTATCTTGCTTTGTTTGGTGTTTTTGTTTTAAGTAGGCAGACTGCACTTATTTTGGGTTGCTCTGCACTAAAGGGATCATTTTTTCATTTTAAAAAATATATACTTTGTGTGGGGGGTACTGGGCTAGGGGCTTTCTACCTCTGAGCTACACCCCCGGCCCTATTTTATTTTTAAAACTAAGTTGCTGAGGGTCCTGCTGATTGCTGAGGATGCCCTCCAATAGGCGATGCTCCTGTCACATTCTCCCAAGTGCTGGGGTTACAGGTGTGTACCCTCACGACCCGCTAAAATGTTTACACTTACCCATCTTGAATTTGCTTCGGAGCAAGCAAGAAATCTGACTTTTGGGCCGGGCGTGGTGGCGCACGCTTGTAATCCCCGCGCTTGGGAGGCAGAGACAGGAGGATCGCGCTGGTTCGGAGCCAACCTCGCTGGCTTAAGAGACCCTGTTTCCAAATAAAAAATATATAAAGTAGGTCTGGGAGTGTAGCCCGGAGGTAGAAGGGCTTCCAGGAACCCCAGTACCACCAGAAAAAAAAAAAAAAAAAAAAAAGAAATCTGACTTTTGCAATAATCAGTTTTCTACACACTATTTTACCTACTGATTTTAGGTCTCACTTTCCCCACCTGTTAACTGTGGCGTATACCTGGAGCTGTGAGTTTCTGTGCCAATTCCACAATCCTTCAATGATGGCAGCTTTTTAATCCATTTTATATCTATGTGGGCACGTTTCTCATTATTCTCTTTCCTATTGGAATGTTTTTGCTATTACGACTAAACAATTCTTCCAAATGAACTAAACAAGAACATGTATGTTTTAAAGGCAAAAAAAAAAAAAGTTTAAAGAAAGAGTTTAGACCTCAGTGAAAAATAATTACTATCAATAAAATATAAGTATCTATCAGGGCCACACACACCTATAAACTCAGTACTTGGGAGATTGAAACAGAAGGATCTCAAGTTGGAAATCAGCCCTTGGTAATTTAGCAAGACCCTGCTTTAAAAATAAAATAGCAGGGTTTGGTGGCCCATGCTTGTAATCCCAGTGCTTGGAGGGCTGAGATAGGAGGACTGCATGCTCAAAGCCAGCCTCAGCAATGTAGCAAGGCTCTCAGAAACCAAGTGAGACCGACCCTGTTTCCAAATAAGGAAAAAAAGGCTGGGGCTTGGCTTGGAGGTAGAATATCTCTAGGTTCAATCCCCAGTACCAAAAAAAAAAAAAAAAAAAAAAAAAAAGCCAAGCATGGTGGCCCACACTTCTAGTTCATACCCAGCCTCAACAACTTGTGAGGCCTTTCACAATTTAGTGAGATCTGATTCAAAATAGGAATAAAAGAGAACTAGGGGTATAGCTCAGAGGTAGAATGTCCCTGGGTTCAGTCCCCATTACGACAATAAATAAATAGTTTCATATAAATATTTTTATATTTCATTTTTAAAATAAAATAAAAAATATAAATTATATATATATGTCATTATTTTTATAATAAAAATAAAAAGCAAAATAAGTAAATAAATAAAATTAGATAGTGGTGTTGCTCAACACCCAGAATACTATATATATATATGATTTATATATATTATTATATAGAGGTTATATATAATTACACATAATATATATAATAGATATATATTTATATACTATATAATGATATATATTTACATTATATATAAAGATACTATAGTATTATATATGAGATATATAATACTATAAATACTATTATATATGATATATATAATAGTATAAAATATATTTGTATATATCCTGAGACTGGCCTCAAACCTTCTATTTCAGCCTTCTGTTTTAGCCCCCTAAATCCTGTGATTACGAGAGAGAGAGAGAGAGAGAGAGAGAGAGAAAGGAGAGAGAGAATTTCTTCTAAGTTGATCCTCAAACACTCAAAAAAGAAATAAAAAGAAATAGAAAGAAAGAAAAGAAAACCCAGGAACTGCTGAGCGTGATGGCACATGTTTGTAATCTCAGCATTTGGAAGGCTGAGACAGGAGGATCAGGGTTGGCAGACAGCCGCAGCTACTAAATGGGGCCTTCTGCAATTTAGTGAGACTTTGTTTCAAAATAAAGAATTAAAAAAATAGGGCTGAGGGTGTAGCTCAGAGATAGAATGTCCCTGGGTTCCATCCCCAGTACTGCAAAAGAAAAGAAAAGAAAAGCCAGGAACAGGTAATTTCAAAAGATAAAACATCTAGCCAGATATGGCATACAGCATATGCCTATAATCCCAGTACTTGAGAGGCTGAGACAGGAAGATGACAGGTTTGAGGACAGCATCAGCAAGTAGTGAGACTTTCATCAATTTAGTAAGACTCTGTTTCAAAATAAAAAGTAAAATTGGGCTGGCAGTGTAGCTCAGAGGTAGAATGCCCCTGGGTGGTTCAATCCCCAGTAACACACATATACACACACACACACACACACACACACGCACGCACGGCACACACACACACATACACACACACATACACACACACACACACGGCATGGTGGCACACTTCTGTAATCTCAGTACTTGGAAGTCTGAGACAGAAAAATGGCAGGTTTGAGGACAGCCTCAGCAGTGCAGCAAAACTCCCAGCAACCTAGCAAGACTGTTTCAAAACAAAAACTAAGAAGGAGTGAAGATGTAGCTGAGAAATAGAATGAGCCTGGACTCAATATCTAATATCAAAAAGATAAAACATAGCCGGGCGCAGTGGCGCATGCTTGTAATCCCCGCACTTGGGAGGAGGAGACAGGAGGATCGCGCAGGTTCGAAGCCAACCGTGCTGGCGTGAGAGACCCTGTTTCAAAAATATAAAATAGGAGCCGGGCGTGGTGGCGCACACTTGTAATCCCTACGCTTGGGAGGCAGAGACAGGAGGATCGCGCTGGTTCGGAGCCAGCCTCACTAGTTTAAGAGACCCTGTTTCCAAATTTAAAAAATATAAAATAGGTCTGGGAGTGTAGCCCGGAGGGAGAAGGGCTTCCAGGAACCCCAGTACCACCAAAAAAAAAAAATAATAATAATAAAACATAAATAGTCAATGATGAAATATTTAATCATCAGAAATGTAAGCAAAACAATATAGAATGCCATTTTTGCCTATCAAATTAAAAAACTGGTGGCATATGTCATGCCTGTAATCATACTTGGGAGGCTGAGACAGGAGGATCACAGATTCATCACTAGCCTCAACAATTTAGTGAGGCCCTCCACAATTAGTGAAACCCTGTTTTATTTTTTTTAATATATTTTTATTGGTGCATTGTAGTAAAACATCTCAATGGAATACAAGACTTGTGAGGATATACAAGCACACATCATCCAATTAGCCCTTATCCAATCCCCATCCCATTCCCTCCTCCTCCCTCGATCCCATGCTTGATTTAGTGATTGACTTTGATATATTTAAGTACATTGTATGCTTTAAAGCGTGAAACCCTGTTTTAAAGTAAAAAATAAAATAGGGCCAGGAGTATAGCTCAGAGGTAGAATACCCCGGGTTTAATCCCCAGTACCACACACACACACACACACACACACACACACACACACACACACACAGTACAATCTTAAACCAAGCATGGTTGCACACCCTTGTAAACCCAGTACTTAGATGGTGAGAAAGGAGGATCTTAAGCCCGCCTCAGCTATTTAGTGAGGCCCTCTGCAACTTAGTGAGACCCTGTTTCAAAATAGGACTGAGGGCTGGGCGTGGTGGCGCCCGCTTGTATTCCCCGCACTTGGGAGGCGGAGACAGGAGGATCACACAGGTTCAATGCCAGCCTCGACTGGCTTAAGAGACCCTGTTTCCAAATAAAAAATAATAATAATAAAATAGTACTGAGGGTGTCACTCAGAGGTAAAATACTCCTGGGTTCAATCCCCAGTACTGCCAAAAAAAAAAAAGTACAGTTTTGACAGGGATAGAGATACAGGTAGGAAAATAAATTGATTGATTTTATTGGAGAATTTACGCTAAAAAAATAATTGGAGAAGTGCACAGGTTGATGTTTTCCTCAACATTGTTCATAATCACCAAACATTAGAAATAAAGGTACAGTGCATTATCAGAAATTGTTTGAATAAGCCTTGATACATCCATATGTTAAAAAATAGCCAGTCATTAAACTTGTTATGTAATTTTGTACTTACTGGCTTAAAATATACTAAGTGGACTGGGGTTATAGCTCAGTGATACAACACATTCTACCAATTCCCTGGTTTCAGTTCCCAGCACCAAAAAAAGAAAAGAAAAAAATATATATATATATATACTAATACATACTAAATGAGGACAAACAAATTATAGGATGCTATTATAGCAAGGTTTCGTTTCTTTATTTATTTTTGTGGTGCTGGGGATGGAACCCAGGGGCTTTTCTACCTCTGGGCTACACTCCCAGATCTATTTTATACTTTATTTGGAAACAGAGTCTCACTAAGTTGTTGAGGCTGCCTTCGAACCTGTGCGATGCTCTTGTCTCAGCCTCCCAAGTGCTGGGATTACAAGCGTGCGTCACCACGCCCGGCTGCCTATCTATATTTCTAACACACACATACTACTTGAATGATTTTATTTTCCAAAATGGACCCAAAAAAGGCTTCTTTTAATGTCTCCGCCTCCAAGAGGTCCTCTGGTGAGTCTGCTCTGGGTTCCATACCATCTTGTATTATTTCTTTCATCATATTTACCCACTAGATTTGGGAGGGGCAGGTACTGGGGCCTGAACACAGGAGCGTTCTACCTTTGAGCTACACCCTCCAAGCTCTTTTTTATTTTATGTTTATTTTTATTGGTGTGTGTGTGTGTGTGTGTGTGTGTGTGTTGCTGGGGATGAAACCCAAGGGCATTCTATCTCCAAGCTACACCCCCAGACTTATTCTTTTACTTGAGTGTGAGTGTGTGTGTGTGTGTGTGTGTGTGTGTGTATGTGTGTGTGTGTGTGTGTGTGTGTGTGTGTGTGGTGCTGGGGATTGAACCCGGGGCATTCTACCTCCAAGCTGAATCTGTAGCCCTATTTTATTCTTTATTTTGAAACAGGGTCTCACTAAATTGTGGAGAGCCTCACTAAATCGCTGGCGGCATACCTGTGATCCTCCTGTCTCAGCCTCCCAAGTACTGGCTTATTTTTTTTGCTTGTTTTGAAACAGGACCTTGTTAAATTGCTGCCATCTCAATCAATTGCTGAGGCTGGCCCATAACCTTTGATCTTCCTGTCTCAGCCTCTCAAGTACTGGGGATCACAGGTGGATGCCACCACACCTGGCTTCACACACGAGATTTCAATTGTGCATTTACTTTCTTTTTCCCTGCCCAGTTTAGAAGCTGCCTGAGGACTGACAGGGCTATGCCTTACTAGTCTCTGTGGGCCCAGAACTAGTATAAGGCCTAGGAATGAAAAGGTCCATAGCAGATACTTGAGCAGGACTCAGAGAGCTAGCTCCCTTTTCTATGAAATAGGTATAATCTCTGGGCCTCACCTAGCCCAGAGAGCTATCAGCAGAAGCATGGGAGACCACGGACATGAAAGTGTCTTAAAAACTGCTAGCATTCACTTAAGTTCACACACAAGATAAATGCTGTGTTATAAAAGGTATAGGATTAGAAAAATGTTCAATGGAAATCAGAACATATTTAGCTATGGTTGAAAATCCCCTGACTAGAGGTGTGAAGCTATGAACATGGCACTAAAATGCATTTCAAAATCCATTTAAAATAAAAGATAAACAAAACAAAAAAAAAACAACAAAAAAAAAAACCTGCTAGCAGAAGTTGGGCATGGTGGCGCACGCTTGTAATCCCCACGCTTGGGACGCGGAGACAGGAGGATCGCGTAGGTTTGAAGCCAGCCTCGCTGGCTTAAGAGACCCTGTTTCCAAATAAAAAATATAAAAAGATAGGTGTGGGAGTGTAACCCAGAGGTATAAGGGTATCTCCAGTACTACCAAAAAAAAAAAAAAAAAAGAATAAAAAATAGGTTTGGGAGCCGGGCGTGGTGGTGCACGGTTGTAATCCCTGCATTCAGGAGGCTGAGACAGGAGAATCGCAGTTTGCAGCCAGCCTCAGCTACTTAGTGAGGCCCTGTACAACTCAATGAGACCCTGTTTCAAAATAAAGAATAAAAAATAGGGCTGGGGGTAGAGCTCGGAGGTAGAATGCCTCTGGGTTCCATTTCTAGTACCACACACACAAAAACAAAAAGAAAGAAAGAAAGAAAGAAAGAAAGAAAGAAAGAAAGAAAGAAAGAAAGAAAGAAAGAAAGAAAGAAAGAAAGAAAGGTATTTCATCTATTTTATCTGAGTATTAAAATGATAATATTAAGCCAGAAGTGGTAATGCATTCTTGCAGTCCAGTGGTAGGAGGCTAAAACAGGAGGATCTCAGGGTCAAATCCAGCCTCAGCAACTTGGGCCTTCTGTAACTTAGCAAGACTCTGTTTCAAAATAAAAAATAAAATAGGACTGGGGGTGTAGCTCAGAGGTACAATGTCCCTGAATTCCATTCCCAGTACCACACACACAAAAAATGATATTATGTTTGATACAGAAAAAAATAAAAAAGAAAATTAAAATTTACCCAAATATAGCAACTATTAACAAATTTTGTCATTTGTTTCTAACCTTTATACACAAACACATTTAATTTTTTATTTTACTTTTTTGGTACTGGGGACTGAACTCAGGGACAGTCTACCTCCCAGCTATACTCCCAGCCTATTTATTTTTATTTTGAAACAGAGTCTTGTTAGATTGCTGAGACTGTCCTCAAACCTGGGATCCTCCTGTCTCAGCCCTCTAAATACTGGAATTAAAAGTCTATGCCACCATACCTGGCTAAAAATAAAAATAATGCCAAATGTGGTAGCACACGCCTGTAATCCCAGTACTTGGGAAGCTGAGACGGGAGGATCACAGGTTCGAGGACAGTCTCAGCAAGTAGCGAGACTTATCAACCTAATGAGACCCTGTTTCAAAATAAAAATAAAATATGGTTGAATTCATAGCTCGGAGGTAGACTGCCCCTGGGTTCAATCCCCAGTACCACAATAAAATAAAATAAAATGAAAATATAATAAAATAGGGTTAGGGTAGCTTAGAAGCAGAATGCCCCTGGGTTCCATCCCCAGTAACACAATGCACACGCACACACACACGCACACACACACGCACACACACACACACACGTAAAAGTGAGATACCCACATATATATGGTCACTTGGTTTATCCCAATGTCATACAAACAAGTTGGGGAAAGGATGCCTTTTTAATAAATGGTGTTAGGAAATTGCAAACTCACCTTACTTCACACCATTCACAGAAAAAGCAAATGATACAACTTCTAAAGTAATGTCTGCAGGGCCTTGAAGTAGGCAAAGCTTTCTTACACAAAACACAAAAAGGACAACCCAGAAGAGAAAACTGTTAAGTTGAAGAGCATTAAAATTAAGAATGTAGCAGGGCGCGGTGGCGCACGCTTGTAATCCCCGCGCTTGGAAGGCTGAGACAGGAGGATCGCGCAGGTTCGAAGCCAGCCTCAGCTATTGAGTGAGACCCTGTTTCCAAATAAAGTATAACATAGGTCTGGGAGTATAGCCCAGAGGTAGAAAAGCCCCTGGGTTCCACCCCCAGTACCACACACACACACACACACACACACACACACACACACACAGAATGTTTGTCACACATTGATGCAAGCGAAAAATCTAACTGCAGGCTAGGAGAAAATATTTACAATACACGTGTCTACCAAAAGACTTGGACCCAGAATTTGTCAGGAACAAATTGTCTTTTAAATAATCCCAGTACTTTGGGAGGCTGAGACAGGAGAATCACAGGTTCCAGACCAGCCTCAGCAATTTAGCGAGACCCTGTTCCAAAGTAAAAAAATATTAAAAGGGTTGGGGGTGTAGCTCAGAGGTAGAATGCCCATGGGTTAAATCCCCAGAACCAGATGAAAAAAAAAAAAAGAGTAAAAAAAAAGAAAAAAGTTACAAATAACAAAGAAAGAAATTTGGATCCTACAGTAGATGTGGTTTAAAGTCCTGTTACTTTTTTTTCTCTCTCTCTTTTTTTTTTTTTTTTTTTTTTTGGTGGTATTGGGGGTGGAACCCAGAGGCTTTCTACCTCTGGGCTATACTCCCAAAGCTATTTTTTTATACTTTATTTGGAATCAGGGTCTCACTAAGTTGCTGAGAGCCTCACTAAGGTAGCTGAGGCTGGCTTTGACCTGTGTAATCCTCCCGTCTCAGCCTCCCATACAGACGTTCTAAAAATGCCCCAGAGGGACCAGTCTCTTTTCTTGTACCCCCTTTGCTGGTGGCTCCCTAGCCCTGTGGCCAGGATGGACATTGGGCTGGAATGCACAGGCCTAGCTGCATCCTTCCTTTCTAATTAGGACTGCCTGGGCTCCACCTGGTGATATGTTTCACAGGTCTCTACCAGAGGTTCACATTTACTGAGTGTTTTATCATGAGCAGGCACTACTATATGAGATGCTTTGTGTGTGTGTGTGTGGTGCTGGGGATGGAACCCAGGGGCATTCTACCTCCGAGCTATACCCCATGCCCCAGCTTGCTTGCTTGCTTTCTTTTTTGGTGGTACTGGGGTTCCTGGAAGCCCTTCTACCTCTGGGCTACACTCCCAGACCTATTTTATATTTGGAAACAGGGTCTCCTAAGCCAGTGCGGCTGGCTTCGAACCTGCGCGATCCTCCTGTCTCTGCTTCCCAAGCGCGGGGATTGCAAGCGTGCGCCACCACGCCCGGCTTTATGAGATGCTTTAAATACTCTCTCATTGAATCTTTACAATACAATGAGGGTAGAAGCAAATATCATCTTTTTTACAGATGGGGAAGCTGAGGCTCGGGAGGTGAAGTGACCTGCCGGGATCACAGGACCACTGAGTGCGGGAGCTAGAGTTCAGGCCAGATCGGTGACCGCTGAGTCCTCACACCACGCTGGCCCCAACGCTCAGCTCTCTTTCATCCTGGGCTTCCCATCCACTCCCCCACGTCCAGCTATTCCATCCATCTGGGTGCCTTCCTAATCCTTATCTCCAAGCCCAGCCTCATCCTGTTCTCCTTTTTTTTCCCTCAATTTTTAAAAACTGCTAAAATACACAAAACATAAATTTGCCATCTCCCCCCCCCCACACACACACACAGTGCTGGGATCAAACACACGGGGCCTTTTACATGCTAGGCAAGTGCTCTTCGCTGCTTTTAAAAATACAATTCAGTGGCGTTGAGTGCATTCATATTGTGCAACCACCACCCCATCCGTGATCCACTCCAAAACTCATCCTGCAGAAATGAAAGCCTGCACCCCTCAGCAGCAGCTTCCCGTCTCCCCTCCCCCGGATCTGGCAACCGCCATTCTACTTTCTATTACCTTGACTCTTCTAGGTACCTCGTATGTGTGGAATCTTACAGTATTTCTCTTTCTGTGACAACCGTATTTCACTGGCGTAATGTCTTCAGGGTCCATCTGTGCTGCTGTGTATATCACAAACACTTTCTTGTTAAGGCTGAATAATATTCAGTGGAAGGTAAACGCCCACTCTGCTCACGCACCCACTACCGGACACTTGGGTTGCTACCTGGGCTTTACCTATTGGGACGAATGCTGCTAGAAACCTGGGTAGACAGAGAGCTCTACAAAACCCGGCTTTAAATTCTTTCAACTATATACCCACAAGTGGGACTGCTGCATCATAGGGTAATTCTATTCTTAAGTTTTTGAGAAATGACCATGCTGTTTTCCATAAGGACCATCTCATTTTGAATTCCTACCAACTATGCACTAGGGTTCCAAGTTTTCTTTGTGAATGTGTGTGGCGGAGGGGTACTGAGGATTGAACCCAGGAGCATTCTATCTCTGAGCTACACCCCCAGCCCTATTATTATTTATTTATTTATTTATTTATTTATTTATTTATTTATTTTGCAGTACTGGGGATGGAACCCAGGGGCATTGTACCTCTGAGCTACACCCCCAGCCCTATTATTATTTTATTTATTTATTTATTTGTTTGTTTGTTTATTTATTTTGCAGTACTGGGGATGGAACCCAGGAGCATTGTACCTCTGAGTTATACCCCCAGTTCTATTTTTTAGTATTTTTATTTGTTGAAACAGGGTCTCACTGAGTTGCAAAGTGCCTTGCTAAGTAGCTGAGGCTGTCCACAAACCGCACTCCTCCATTCTCCACCTCCCGATTGCTGGGATTATAAGCATGTGCCACCATGCCAGGCCCTATTTTTTTTTGAAGCAGAATCTCACTAAATTGTAGAGGGCCCTGCTAATTTGCTGAGGCCAGCTGTGAATCTGTGATCCTCCTGTCTCAGCCTCTGGGACTATAAGAGTGTTATTCCACCACACCCAGCTGATAGTGTCTTTTGATGTACAAATGTATTAATTTTCATAAAGTCCAATTTGCCTATTTCTTCCTATGTTATCTATGCCCTTCAGTTTATATATATATATATATATATATATATATATATATATATATACTTATATATATATGTATATATATACATATATATGTGTGTGTGTGTGTGTGTGTGTGTGTGTGTGTGTGTGTGTAACCCAGGTGCATTCTACCTCTGAGCTATACCCCCAGCCCTATTTTTTATTTTGGAACAGGGTTTCACTGAGTTGCAAAGGGCCTAAGTAGCTGAGGCTGTCTGTGAACCATGATCCTCCTGTCTCAGCCTCCCAAATGCTGAGATTAGAAGCGTACGCCACCACATCTGGCTAAGAATGCCCCTGGGCTCAATCTCCAATACCAAAAAGAATTGAAAATTAAAATAAACACAGAAAGCCAGCTATTGTGGCGTACACCCCAAATCCCAGTACTTGGGAGGCTGAGACAGGAGGATTGCAAGTTCAAGGACAACCTCAGCAAGTAGTGAGACTCCCATTAACCTAGTAAGACCCTGTTTAAAAAAAAAAAGGCTATAGTGTAGCTCAGAGGTGGAATGCCCTGGGTTCAATCCTCAGTATAAATAAATAAATAAACAAATGAATAACATATAAAATAATCTGCTATTAAAAATTTTTTTTCTGGGGTACAAATTGAACCCAGGGCCGTGTACATGTTAGGAAAGTACTATAGTACTGAGATACCTGCCCAAACCTCAGTCTTGTTTTTTGTTTTTGTTTTTTGTGGTACTGGGGGTGGAACCCAGAGGCTTTCTACCTCTGGGCTATACTCCCAGACCTATTTTGTATTTTATTTGGAAACAGGGTCTCACTAAGTTGCTGAGAGCCTCACTAAGTAGCTGAGGCTGGTTTCGAACCTGTGCGATCCTCCTGTCTCAGCCTCCCCAGCGCTGGGATTACAAAGTATGTGCCACCACGCCTGGCCCAATCTTCAATTTTTTTTTTTTTTTTTTTTTGCAGGTCTGGAGATGGAACCCAGAGT